>NW_027174566.1:0-600000 GCF_000390325.3 Nicotiana tomentosiformis
AAACTTAAGAAAGATCATGGCGGGGCGGTGACTATGGTTCCTTAGGTCATATTTCATGGACCGGAAAAGTTTTAGGAGATCGGGGTCAGGGGGCCCGTGCCCACTTAGAAGGCGTGGGATAAAGCAAACGAAAATATGGGAATCAGGCGGAATTCAAGTTTTTGGCCGAAAATGCAAAACAACGCGGAACGGTCATGGCGGGGCAGTGACTATGGTTCCTTAGGTCGTATTTGATGGCCCGGAAAATTTTTATGCGATCCAGTTCTAGGGGGCCAGGGCCCACTCGGAAGGCGTGGGCTAGCACACCAAAATAGGAGAATCCGGCGGAATTCTAGTTTTTTGGCCGTAAAACGCAAAATATGAGGAACGATCATGGCGGAGCTGTAACTATGGTTCCTTAGGTCGTATTTCATTGCCCAGAAAAGTTTTAGGCGATCGAGGTCTGGAGGCCCGTGCCCACTCGGAAGGCGTGGGCTATAGCACACGAAAATATGGGAATCAAGCGAAATTCTAGTTTTTTTGTCCAAAACGCAAAAAAACGAGGAACGGTCATGGCGGGGCGGTGACTATGATTCCTTAGGTCGTATGTGATGGCCCGAAAATTTTTTAGGCGATCAGGTTCCGGGAGGCCAGGGCCCACTCGGAAGGCGTGGGCTATAGCACACGAAAATATGAGAATCGGGCGGAATTCTAGTTTTTTGGCCGTAAAATGCAAAACAACGAGGAGAGGTCATGGAGAGGAAGTGACTATGGTTCCTTTGGTCATATTTGATGGCCCTAAAATATTTTAGGCGATCCGGGTCCCGGGGCCTGCCCAGTGGGAATGCATGGGCTATACCACGCAAAAATATGGGAATCGGGCGGAATTCTAGTTTTTTGGCCGTAAAATGCAAAATAAGAGGATCGGTCATGGCAATGCGGTGATTATGGTTCTCAATGTCGTATTTGATGGCCCGAAAAATTTTTAGGCGATCCGAATCTTGGGGGCCCGGCCCACTCGGAAGGCGTGGGCGATAGCACACGAAAATATGGGAATCAGGCAGAATTCTTGTTTTTTGGCCGTAAAACGCAACAAATGAGCAATGATAATGGCGGGGAGGTGACTATGGTTCCTTAGGTCGTATTTGATGGCCCAAAAACATTTTAGGCGATGCGAGTCTGGGGGCCAGACCCACTTGTAAGGCCTCGGCTATAGCATACGAAAATATGGGAATCGGGCGGAATTCTAGCTTTTTGGCCGTAAAATGCAAAAAATTAGGAACGATCACGGCGGATCTGTAACTATGGTTCCTTACGTCGTATTTCATGGCCCGAAAAGTTTTAGACGATCGGGGTCCGGGGGCTAGCACCTACATGAAAATATGGGGATCGGGCGAAATTCTAGTTTTTTGGCTGGAAACACAAAAAAACAAGGAACGGTCATGGCAGGCCAGTGACTATGGTTCCTTAGGTCATATGTGATGGCCTGGAAAATTTTTAGGTGATCGAGTTCCAGGGGCCCGGGCCCACTCGAAGGCGTGGGCTATATCACACGAAAATATGAGAATCGAGCGAAATTCTAGTTTTTTTGCTGTAAAATGCGAAACAACGAGGAGAGGTCATGGAGGGGCAGTGACTATGGTTCCTTAGGTCGTATTTGATGGCCCGGGAATATTTTAGGCGATCCGGGTCCGGGGGCCTGCCCAGTGGGAATGCGTGGGCTATATCACACGAAAATATGGGAATCAGGCGGAATTCTAGTTTTTTGGCCGCAAAATGCAAAAGAAGAGGATCGGTCATGGCAAAGCAGTAATTATGGTTCTTAATGTCGTATTTGATGGCCCAAAAATTTTTTAGGCAATCCGAATCCGGGGGGCCCGACCCACTCGGAAGGCGTGGGCTTAAGCACACGAAAAATGGGAATTGGGCGGAATTCTTGTTTTTTGGACATAAAACGCAAAAACTGAGCAATGATCATGGCGAGGCGGTGACTATGGTTCCTTAGGTCGTATTTGATGGCCCGAAACATTTTTATGCAATCCGGGTATGGGGGCCCGGGCCCACTCGGAAGGCGTGGGCACGAATATATGGGCATCAGGTGGAATTCTAGATTTTTGGCCGTAAAATGCAAAAAATGAGGAACGAACACGGCAGAGCGGTAACTGTGGTTCCTTAGGTCGTATATCATGGCCCGGAAAAGTTTTAGACGATCCGAGTCTGGGGGGCCCGAGCCCATTCGGAAGGCGTGGGCTAAAGTATACGAAAATATGGGAATCGGGAGGAATTCTAGTTTTTTTGCCGTAAAACGTACAAAAAAGGAGGAACGGTCATGGCGGGGCGGTGACTATGGTTCCATAGGTCTTATTCTATGGCCCGAAACTTTTTTAGGTGATCCAGGTTCGGGGGACCTGGGCCCACTCGGAAGGAGTGGGCTATATCACTCAAAAATATGGATCAAATACGACATAAGGAACCATAGTCACCATTCCACTATGATCGTTCCTCATTTTTTGTGTTTTTCTGCCAAAAAACTAGAATTCCGCCCGATTCCCATATTTTCGTGTGCTATAGCCCACGCCTTCCGAGTGGGCCGGCCACCCCAGACTAGGATCGCCTAAAAGTTTTTTGGTCCATCAAATACGACCTAAGGAACCATAGTCACCGCACCGCCATGATCTTTCCCCATTTTTTGAATTGTTCGGCCTAAAAACTAGAATTCCGCCTGATTTCCATATTTTCGTGTGCTATAGCTCACGCCTTCCCAGTGGGTAGGGCCCCCCGGAACCGGATCGCCTAAAACTTTTCCGGGCAATCAAATACGACTTAAGGAACCATAGTCACCGCCCCGCCATGACATTTCCTCATTTTTTGCATTTTACGGCCAAAAAACTAGAATTCAGCCCGATTTCCATATTTTAATTTGCTATAGCCCACGCCTTCCAAGTGGTCCCGGGACCCCCGGACCCCGATCACCTAAAAATTTTTCGGGACATCAAATAAGACCTAAGTAAGCATAGTCACCGCCTCGCCATGATCGTTCCTCAGTTTTTGCATTTTACGGCCAAAATATTAGAATTCCTCCCGATTCCCATATTTTCGTGTGCTAGCCCACGCCTTCAATTGGTCACGGAACCCCCGGACCCCGATCGCCTAAGATTTTTCCGGACCATCAAATACGATCTAAGGAACCATAGTCACCGCCCCGCCATGACCTTTCCTCATGTTTTGCATTTTACAGCCAAAAAACTACAATTCCGCCTGATTCCCATATTTTCGTGTGCGATAGCAAACCCATGCCTTCCGAGTGAGCCGGCCACCCCAGACTCGAATCGCCTAAAAGTTATTCGGTCCATCGAATACTACCTGAGGAACCATAGTCACCACCCCACCATGATCGTTCCTCATTATTTGCATTTTTTGGCAAAAAAAACTAGAATTCCGCCCGATTCCCATATTTTCGTGTGATATAGCCCACGCCTTTCAAGTGGTCCCGGGACCCCCAGACCCCGATCGCCTAAAAATTTTTCGGACCATCAAATAAGACCTAAGGAACCATAGTAACCGCCCCGCCATGATCGTTTCTCATTTTTTGCATTTAACGGCCAAAAAACTAGTATTCTGCCCTATTCCCATATTTTCGTGTGCTATAGCCCACGCCTTCCAAGTGGTCCTGGGACTCCCGAACCCCGATCGCCTAAATTTTTTTCCGGGCCATCAAATACGACCTAAGGAACCATAGTCACTGCCCCGCCATGATCGTTCCTCATTTTTTGCATTTTACGGACAAAAAACTAGAATTCCTCCAGATTCCCATATTTTTGTGAGCTATAGCCCTTGCCTTCCAAGTGGTCCTAGGACCCCCAGACCCCGATCGCCTAAAATTTTCCCAGGCCATCAAATACGACCTAAGGAACCATAGTCACCGCCCTGCCATGACTGTTTCTTCATTGTTTTCCGTTTTACAGCCAAAAACATATAATTCTGCCCGATTTCCATATTTTCATGTGCATAGCCCACGCCTTTCAAGTGGTCCCGGGACCTCTAGACCCCGATCGCCTAAAATTTTTCTGGACCATCAAATATAACCTATGGAACCATAGTCACCGCCCCACCATGATCGTTCCTCATTTTTTGCATTTTACGGCAAAAAACTAGAATTCTGCTTGATTCTCATATTTTCGTGTGATATAGCACACGCCTTCCAAGTGGTCCCGGACTCCGATCGCCTAAAGTTTTTCTGGGCCATCACATACGACCTAAGGAACCATAGTCACCGCCCCGCCATTATCGTTCCTCATATTTTGCTTTTTCCGGCCAAAAAACTAGAATTCCGCCTGATTCCCATATTTTCGTTTGCTATCCTTCCCAGTGGGTAGGGGCCCCCGGAACCGGATCGCCTAAAACTTTTCCGGGCAATCAAATACGACCTAAGGAACCATAGTCACCGCCCCTCCATGACATTTCCTCATTTTTTGCATTTTACGGCCAAAATATTAGAATTCAGCCCAATTTCCATATTTTCATTTGCTATGGCCCACGCCTTCCAAGTGGTCCCGGGACCCCCGGACCCCAATCACCTAAAAATTTTCCGGTCCATCAAATAAGACCTAAGTAACCATAGTCACCGCCCCGCCATGATCGTTCCTCAGTTTTTGCATTTTACGGCCAAAAAACTAGAATTCCGCCCGATTCCCATATTTTCGTGTGCTATAGCCCACGCCTTCCGAGTGAGCCGGCCACTAAAATAGTCACCGCCCCACCATGATCGTTATATGGTCCATCGAATACTACCTAAGGAACCATAGTCACCGCCCCACCATGATCGCTCCTCATTTTTTGCATTTTTCGGCAAAAAAACTAGAATTCCGCCCGATTCCCATATTTTCGTGTGCTATAGCCCACGCCTTTCAAGTGGTCCCGGGACCCCCAGACCCCGATCGCCTAAAATTTTTCCGGACCATCAAATACGACCTAAGGAACCATAGTCACCACCCTGCCATGACCTTTGCTCATGTTTTGTAATTTACAGCCAAAACACTAGAATTCCGTTTGATTCCCATATTTTCGTGTGCTATAGCCCTCACCTTCCGTGTGGGCCAGGACCCCCGCACGCTGATCGCTTAAAAATTTTTCGGGCCATCAAATACGACCTTGAGAACCATAGATACCGCCCTGCCATGACCGTTCCTCGTTGTTTCGCATTTTACGGCCAAAAACCTAGAATTCCGCCCGATTCCCATATTTTCGTGTGCTATAGCTCACGCCTTCCAAGTGGTCCTTGGACCCTGATCGCCAAACATTTTTCCAGGCCATAAAATAAAACTTAAGGAACTATAGTCACCACCCCGCCATGATCGTTCCTCATTTTTTGCATTTTACGGCCAAAAAACTAGAATTCTGCCTGATTCCCATATTTTCTTGTGCTATAGCCCACACCTTCCAAGTGGTCCCCGGACCCCGATCCCCTAAAAATTTTTCGGGCCATCAAATACAACCTAAAGAGCCATAGTAACCACCCTGCCATTACTGTTCCTCCTCTTTTTACGTTTTACTGCCAAAAAACTAGAATTTCGCCCGATTCCCATATTTTCGTGGGCAATAACCCACGCCTTCCGAGTGGGCCAGCCCCCCCAGATTGTGATCGCCTAAAATTTTTTCGGGCCATCAAATACGACCTAAGGAACCATAGTCACTGCACCGCCGTTCCCCATTTTTTGAATTTTTCGGCCTAAAAACTAGAATTCCGCCCGATTCCCATATTTTTGTGTGCTATAGCCCACCCCTTCCAAGTGGTCCCGGGACCACCGGACCCCGGATCGCCTAAAAGTTTTCCAGGCCATCAAATACGACCTAAGGAACCATAGTCACCGAACCTCCATGATCGTTCCTCATATTTTTGCATTTTTCGGCCAAAAAACTAGAATTACGCCTGATTCCTATATTTTCGTGTGCGATAGCCTTCGCCTTCCGAGTGGTCCCGGGCCCCCTGGACCCCGATCGCATAAAATTTTCCCGGGCCATAAAATATGACCTAAGGAACTATAGTCACCGCCCCGCCATGATCGTTCCTCATTTTTTGCATTTTTCGGCAAAAAAACTAGAATTTTGCCCGATTCCCATATTTTCGTGTGCTATCGCCCACGCATTTCAATTGATCCCGGGACTCCCGGACCCCGATCGACTAAACTATTTCCGGGGCATCAAATACGACCTAAGGAACCATAGTCAACGCCCCTCCATGATCGTTCCCTCATATTTTGCATTTTACGGCCAAAAAACTAGAATTCCGCATGATTCCCATATTTACTTGTGCTATAGCCCACGCCTTCCAAGTGGTCCAGGACCCCCAGACCCCGTTCGCCTAAAAAAATTTCGGACCATCAAATACGACCTAAGGAACCATAGTCACCGCCCCGCCATGACCTTTCCTCATATTCTGAATTTTACATCCAAAAAACTAGAATTCCGCCCGATTCCCATATTTTCATGTGCTATAGTCCACGCCTTCCAAGCGGTCCAGGGACCCTCGGACCCCGATCGCTTAAAATTTTTTAGGGCCAGAAAATATGACCTAAAGAACCATAGTCACCGCCCTGCCATGATCGTTCCTCATTTTTTGCGTTTTTCGGCCAAAAACCTAAAATTTCGCTTGATTCCCATATTTTCGTTTGATATAGCCCACGCCTTCCCAATGGATAACCCCCGGGAGCCGGATTGCCTAAAATTTTTCCAGGCCATCAAATACGACCAAAGGAACCATGGTCACTGCCCCGCCATGACCTTTCCACATTTTTTGCATTTTATGGCAAAAAAATTAGAATTCCACCCGATTCCCATATTTTCGTGTGCTATAGCCCACGCCTTCCAAGTGGTCCCGAGACGCCCGAACCCTGATCGCCTAAAATTTTTCTGGGCCATCAAATACGACCTAAGGAACCATAGTCACCTCCCTGCCATGATCGTTCCTATTGTTTTGCGTTTTTCAAGAAAAAATCTAGAATTCCACCTGATTCCCATGTTTTCGTGTGCTATAGCCCACGCCTTCCGTGTAAGCCGGCGCCCGCCGGACTCGATTCGCCTAAAAATTTTCTAGGCCATCCAATACGACATAAGGAACCATAGACACCGCCTCACCATGATCGTTCCTCATTTTTTGCATTTTTCGGCCAAAAAACAAGAATTCCGCCCGATTCCCATATTTTCGTGTGCAATAGCCCACGCCTTTCGAGTGGGCCAGCCCCCCCCCAAAAAAAACTGTGATCGCCTAAAAAAAATTCGGGCCATCAAATACAACCTAAGGAACCATAGTCACTGCACTGCCATGATCGTTCCCCATTTATTGAATTTTTCGGCCAAAAAACTAGAATTCCGCCCGATTCCCATATTTTTGTGTGCTATAGCCCACCCCTTCCAAGTGGTCCCGGGACCACCGGACCTCGGATCGCCTAAAAGTTTTCTGGGCCATCAAATACGACCAAAGGAACCATGGTCACTTCCGCATCTTGACCTTTCTTCATTTTTTGCATTTTATGTCAAAAAAACTAGAATTCCGCGCGATTCCCATATTTTCGTGTGCTATAGCCCACGCCTTCCAAGTGGTCCCGGGACCCCCAGACTCCGGATCGCCTAAAATTTTTCTGGGCCATCAAATACGACCTAATGAACCATAGTCATCGCCCCGCCATGATCATTCCTCATGTTTAGCGTTTTTTGGTAAAAAAACTAGAATTCCGCGCGATTCCCATATTTTCGTGTGCTATAGCCCACGCATTCCGAGTGGTCCAGGGCCCCCCGGACCCCGATCGCCTAAAAATTTTCCATACCATCAAATACGACCTAAGGAACCATAGTCACCGTCTCGCCATGATCGTTCTTCATTTTTTGCAATTTACGGCCGAAAAACTAGAATTCCGTGCGATTCCCATATTTTCTTGTGCTATAGCCCACGCATTCCGAGTGTTCCCGGGCCCCCTGGACCCCGATCGCCTAAAATTTTTCTGTACCAAAAGATACGACCTAAGGAACCATAGTCATCGCCCCCCCATGATCGTTCCTCATATTTTGCGTTTTTGGCCAAAAACTAGAATCCCGCCCGATTCCCATATTTTTGTGTGCGCCCACGCCTTCCGAGTGGGCCGACCTCCCCCGACTCGGATCGCCTAAAAAGTTTTCGGGCCAACAAATACGACCTAAGGAACCATAGTCACCGCCCCACCATGAACGTTCCTCATTTTTTGCATTTTACGGCCAAAATAACTAGAATTCCACTTGATTCCCATATTTTCGTGTGCTATAGCCCACGCCTTCCCAGTGGGTAGCCCCCCGGAACCCGATTGCCTAAAATTTTTCCAAGCCATCAAATAAGACCTAAGGAACCATAGTCACCGACCCGCCATGACCTTTCCTCATTTTTTGCATTTTACGGCCAAAAAACTAGAATTCTGCCCGATTCCCATATTTTCGTGTGTTATAGCCCATGCCTTCCCAGTGGTCCCGGGACGCCCGGGCCCTAATCGCCGAAAATTTTTCTGGGCCATCAAATACGACTTAAGGAACCATAGTCACCGCCCCGCCATCATTGTTCCTAATGTTTTGCGTTTTTTGCGAAAATATCTTGAATTTCACCCGATTCCCATATTTTCGTGTGCTATAACCCACGCCTTCCGTGTGGGCCAGCCCCCCGGACTCGGTTCGTCTAAAATTTTTTCGGGCCATAAAATACGACATGATGAACCATAGTCACCGCTCCACCATGATCGTTCCTCATTTTTGCGTTTTTCTTCAAAAAAAAACTAGAATTCCGCCTTATTCCCATATTTTCGTGTGCTATAGCCCACGCCTTCCGAGTGGGCCGGCCACCCCAGACTAGGATCGCCTAAAAGTATTTCAGTCCATCAAATACGAATTAAGGAACCATAGTTACCGCACCAACATCATCGTTCCCCATTTTTTGAATTTTTCAGCCTAAAAACTAGAATTCCGCCCGATTCCCATATTTTCGTGTTCTATAGCTCACACCTTCCCAGTGGGTAGGGCCCCCCGAAATCGGATCGCCTAAATTTTTTCCGGGCAATCAAATACGACCTAAGGAACCATAGTCACCGCCCCGCCATGACATTTACTCATTTTTGGCATTTTACGGCCAAAACACTAGAATTATGCCCGATTCCCATATTTTCGTGTGCTAGCCCACTCCTTCAAGTGGTCCCGGAACCCCCGGACCCCGATCGCCTAAGATTTTTTTAGACCATAAAATACGACCTAAGGAACCATAGTCACCGCCCCGCCATGACCTTTCCTCATGTTTTGCATTTTACAGCCAAAAAACTAGAATTCCGCCCGATTCCCATATTTTCGTGTGCTATATAGCCCACGCCTTCCGAGTGGGCGTGGGCGAGCCCGAACGTCTAAAAATTTTTCGGGCCATGAAATACGACCTAAAGAAGCATAGTTACCTCCCCGCCATTACCATTCCTCATATTTTGTGTTTTACGGCCAAAAAATTAGAATTTTGCCTGATTCCCATATTTTCGTGTGCTATAGCCCACGCCTTCCAAGTGGTCCCGGGACTCCCGGACCCCGATCGCCTAAAATTTTTATGGGCCATTAAATACGACCTAAGGAACCATAGTCACCGCCCCGCCATGATCGTTCCTCATATTTTGCTTTTTGGGCCAAAAAACTAGAAGTTTGCATGATTCCCATATTTTCGTTTGCTATAGCCCACGCCTCCACAGTGGGTAGGACCCCCCGGAACTGGATTGCCTAAAACAATTTTGGGCCATCAAATACGACCTAAGGAACCATAGTCACCACCCCGCCATGACCTTTCCTCATGTTTTGCATTTTACGACCAAAACACTAGAATTCCGTCCGATTCCCATATTTGCGTGTGCTATAGCCCACACATTCCGAGTGGGCCAGGACCCCCGGATGCGGATTGCTTAAAAAATTTTCGGGCCATCAAATACGACCTTGAGAACCATAGATACCGCGCTGCCATGACCGTTCCACGTTGTTTTGCGTTTTAATTTTTCCGGGCCATCAAATAAAACTTAAGGAACCATAGTCACCACCCCGCCATGATCGTTCCTCATTTTTTGCATATTACGGCCAAAAAACTAGAATTCCTCCCGATTCCCATATTTTCGTGTGCCACAGCCCACGCCTTCCAAGTGGTCCCAGGACCCCGATCCGCTCAAATATTTTCGGGCCATCATATACGACCTAAGGAACCATAATCACCGCACCGCCATGATCGTTCCTCATTTTTTGCATTTTCCGGCAAAAAAACTAGAATTCCGCCCGATTCCCATATTTTTGTGTGCAGCCCACGCCTTCCAAGTGGTCCCGGGACCCCCGGACCCCGATCGCCTAAAATTTTTCAGGGCCATAAAATACGACCTAAAGAACAATAGTCACTGCTCCGCCATGATTATTCCTCATTTTTTGCATTTTTCAGCAAAAAAACTAGAATTTCGCCCGATTCCCATATTTTCTTGTGCTATAGCCCTCGCCTTCCGAGTGGTCCCGGGCACCCCTGACGCCGATCGCATAAAATGTTTCGGAGCCATCAAATACGACCTAAGGAACCTTAGTCACCGCCCTGCCATGATCGTTCCTCATTTTTTGCGTTTTTCGGCAAAAAAACTAGAATTCTGTCCGATTCCCATATTTTTGTGTGCTATATAGCCCACGCCTTCCAAGTGGTCCCGGGACTCCGGGATCCCCGGATCATCTAAAAGTTTTCTGGTCCATCAAATACGACCTAATGAACCATATTCACTGCCTCGCCATGATCATTCCTCATGTTTTGCGTTTTTCGGTCAAAAAACTAGAATTCCGCGTGATTCCCATATTTTGGTGTGCTATAGCCCACGCATTCCGAGTGGTCCCGGGCCCCACAGACCCCGATCGCCTAAAATTTTTCCGTACCATAAATAAAGACTTAAGGAAGCATAGTCATCGCCCTGCCTTGATCGTTCCTCATATTTGGCATTATTTGGCCAAAAAACTAGAATTCCGCCCTATTCCCATATATTCGTTTGCAATATCCCACGCCTTCAAGTGGTCCTGGGACACCACGGACCCCGATAGCCTAAAATTTTCCGGGCCATCAAATACGACCTAAGGAACCATAGTCACCTCCCCGCCATGATCGTTCCTCATTTATTGAATTTTTCTACCAAAAAAATATAATTTCGCCCGATTCCCATATTTTCGTTTGTTATAACCCACGCGTTTCAAGTGGTCCCGGGACCCCCGGACCCCGAACGACTAACATTTTTCCGGGCCATCCAATACGACCTAAGGAACCATAGTCACCGACCCCGCCATGAGCTTTCCTCATGTTTTGCATTTTACGACAAAAAAACTAGAATTATGCCCGATTCCCATATTTTCGTGTGCTAGCCCACACCTTCAAGTGGCCCCGAAATCCCCGGACCCCGATCGCCTAAGATTTTTCCGGACCATAAAATACGACCTAAGGAACCATAGTCACCGCCCCTCCATGACCTTTCCTCATGTTTTGCATTTTACGGCAAAAAAACTAGAATTCCGCTCGATTCCCATATTTTCGTGTGCTATAGCCCACGCCTTCCGAGGGGGCGTGTGCTCCCGGACCCCGAACGTCTAAAAAGTTTCCGGGCCATGAAATATGACCTAAAGGACCATAGTTACCGCCCCTCCATTACCATTCCTCATAGTTTCCATTTTACGGCCAAAAAAATTACAATTTCGCTTGATTCCCATATTTTCGTGTGCTATAGCCCACGCCTTCCAAGTGGTCCCGGGACTCCCGGACCCCGATCGCCTAAAATTTTTACGAGCCATTAAATACGACCTAAGGAACCATATTCACCACCCCTCCATGATCATTCCTCATATTTTGCTTTTTTGGGCCAAAAAACTAGAAGTTTGCATGATTCCCATATTTTCGTTTGCTATAGCCCACGCCTCCCCAGTGGGTAAGGCCCTCCGGAACTGGATTGCCTAAAATATTTTTGTGCCATCAAATAACACCTAAGGAACCATAGTCACCACCCCGCCATGACCTTTCCTCATGCTTTGCATTTTACGGCCAAAACACTAGAATTCCGTCTGATTCCCATATTTGCGTGTGCTATAGCCCACACATTCCGAGTGGGCCAGGACCCCCGGATGCGGATTGCTTAAAAAATTTTCGTGCCATCAAATACGACCTTGAGAACCATATATACCGCCCTGCCATGACCGTTCCACGTTGTTTTGCGTTTTAATTTTTCCGGGCCATCAAATAAGACTTAAGGAACCATAGTCACCGCCCCGCAATGATCATTCCTCATTTTTTGCATTTTTCGGCCAAAAAACTAGAATTCCGCCCGATTCCCATATTTTCGTATGCTATAGCCCACGCCTTCCAAGTGGTCCCAGGATCCCTGAACCCCGATCCCCTAAAAATATTTTGGGCCATCATATACGACCTAAGGAACCATAGTCATCGCACCGCAAAGATCATTCCTCATTTTATGCATTTTTCGGCAAAAAAACTAGAATTCCGCCCGATTCCCATATTTTCGTGTGCTATAGCCCACGCCTTCCAAGTGGTCCCGGGACTCCCGGACCCCGATCGCCTAAAATTTTTCAGGGCCATATAATACGATATAAAGAACAATAGTCAGTGCTCCGCCATGATTATTCCTCATTTTTCACATTTTTCGGCCAAAAAACTAGAATTACGCCTGATTCCTATATTTTCGTGTGCCATAGCCCTCGCCTTCCGAGTGGTCCCGGGCCCCCTGGACCCCGATCCCATTAAAAATTTTCGGGCCATCATATACGACCTAAGGAACCTTAGTCGCCGCACCGCCATGATTGTTCCTCATTTTTTTGCGTTTTTCGACAAAAAAACTAGAATTCCGCCAGATTCCCATATTTTCGTGTGCTATATAGCCCATGCCTTCCAAGTGGTCCCGGGACCCCAGACCCCTGGATCGCCTAAAATTTTTCTGGTCCGTCAAATACGACCTAATGAACCATAGTCACCGCTCCACCATGATTATTACTCATTTTTTGTATTTTTCGGCCAAAAAACTAGAATTCCGCCCCATTCCCATATTTTCGTGTGCTATAGCCCACACATTCCGAGTGGGCCAGGACCCCCGGATGCGGATTGCATAAAAACATTTCGGGCCATCAAATACGACCTTGAGAACCATAGATACCGCCCTGCCATGACCGTTTCTCATATTTGGCATTTTTTGGCCAAAAAACTAGAATTCTACCCGATTCCCATATTTTCGTGTGTGCCCTCGCTTTCCGAGTGGGCCGGCCCCCGCGGACTCGGATAGCCTAAAATTTTTTCGGGCAATCAAATACGTCCTAAGGAACCATAGTCACCGTCCTGTCATGATCGTTCCTCATTCTTTGCATTTTACGGCCAAAAAACTAGAATTCCACCCGATTCCCATATTTTCGTTTGCAATAGCCCACGCCTTCCAAGTGGTCCTGGGACACCCCGGACCCCGATAGCCTAAAATTTTCTGGGCCATCAAATATGACCTAAGAAACCATAGTCAGAGCCCCGCCATGACCGTTCCTCATTTTTTTGTGATTTACGACCAAAAAACTAGAATTCCGCTTGATTCCTATATTTTCGTGTGCTATAACCCGCGCATTCCAAGTGGTCCCGGGACCCCCGGAGTCTGATCACCTAAAACTTTTTCGGGCCATCAAATAAGACCTATGGAACCATAGTCACCGCCCCACTATGATCGTTCCTCAATTTTTACATTTTACGGCCAAAACAATTGATTTCCGCCTGATTCCCATATTTTCGTGTACTATATAGCCCACACCTTCCAAGTGGTCCCAGGACCTCCGGACATAGATCGCCTAAAAAATTTTTGGGCCATCAAATAAGACCTAAGGAACCATAGTCACCTCCCCGCCATGATCGTTCCTCATTTTTTGAATTTTTCGGCCAAAAAACTATAATTCCGTCCGATTCTCATATTTTCGTTTTCCCACGCCATTCAAATGGACCCGGGACCCTCGGACCCCGAATGCCTAACATTTTTCCGGGCCATCCAATACGACATAAGGAACCATAGTCACTGACCCCGCCATGAGCTTTCCTCATGTTTTGCATTTTACGGCCAAAAAACTAGAATTATGCCCGATTCCCATATTTTTCGTGTGCTAGCCCACGCCTTCAAGTGGTCCCGGAACCTCCGGACCCCGATCGCCTAAGATTTTTCCGGACCATAAAATACGACCTAAGGAACCATAGTCACCGCCCCGCCATGAACTTTCCTCATGTTTTGCATTTTACGGCCAAAAAACTAGAATTCCGCCCGATTCCCATATTTTCGTGTGCTATAGCCCACGCCTTCCAAGTGTGCATTGGCCCCCGGACCCCGAACGTCTAAAAATTTTTCGGGCCATGAAATATGACCTAAAGAACCATAGTTACCGCCCCGCCATTATCATTCCTCATATTTTGCGTTTTACAGCCAAAAAATTAGAATTTCGCCTGATTCCCATATTTTCGTGTGCTATAGCCCACGCCTTCCAAGTGGTCCCGGAACTCCGGGACCCCGATCGCCTAAAATTTTTCCGGGCCATCAAATACGACCTAAGGAACCATAGTCACCGCCCCGCCATGATCGTTCCTCATATTTTGCTTTTTTGGGCCAAAAAACTAGAAGTTTGCATGATTCCCATTTTTTGTGTACTATAGCCCACGCCTCCCCAGTGGGTAGGGGCCCCCGGAACTGGATTCCCTAAAAACCATTCGGGCCATTAAATACGACCTAAGGAACCATAGTCACCACCCCGCCATGACCTTTCCTCATGTTTTGCATTTTATGGCCGAAACACTAGAATTCCGTCCGATTCCCATATTTGCGTGTGCTATAGCCCGCACATTCCGAGTGGGCCAGGAACCCCGGACGTGGATTGCTTAAAAGATTTTCGGGCCATAAAATACAACCTTGAGAACCATAGATACAGCCCTACTATGACCGTTCCACGTTGTTTTTCGTTTTAATTTTTTCGGGCCATCAAATAAGACTTAAGGAACCATAGTCACCACCCCGCCATGATCGTTCCTCATTTTTTACATTTTACGGCCAAAAAAGTAGAATTCCGCCCGATTCCCAAATTTTCGTGTGCTATAGCCCACGCCTTCCAAGTGATCCCAGGACCCTTGGACCCCGATCCCCTAAAAAATTTTCGGGCCATCATATACGACCTAAGGAACCATAGTCACCGCACCGCCATGATCGTTCCTCATTTTTTGCATTTCTCGGCAAAAAAATTAGAATTCCGCCCGATTCTCATATTTTCGTGTGCTATAGCCCACGCCTTCCAAGTGGTCCCGGGACCCCCGGACCCCGATCGCCTAAAATTTTTCAAGGCCATAAAATACGACCTAAAGAACAATAGTCACTACTCCGCCATGATTATTCCTCATTTTTTGTATTTTTCGGCCAAAAAACTAGAATTCCGCCCCATTCCCATATTTTCGTGTGCTATTCGCCCACGCATTCCGACTGGTCCCGGGCCCCACGGACCCCGATCGCCTAAAATTTTTCCGTACCATAAAAAAAGACTTAAGGAACCATAGTCACCGCCCCGCCTTGATTGTTCCTCATATTTGGCATTTTTTGGCCAAAAAACTAGAATTCCGCCCGATTCCCATATTTTTGTTTGTGCCCACGCCTTCCGAGTCGGCTGGCCCCCCTGGACTCGGATCGCCTAAAAAGTTTTCGGGCAATCAAATACGTCCTAAGGAACCATAGTCACCGTCCCGTCATGATCGTTCCTCATTCTTTGCATTTTACGGCCAAAAAACTAGAATTCCACCCGATTCCCATATTTTCGTTTGCTATTAATAGCCCACGTCTTCCAAGTGGTCATGGGACACCCCGGACCCCGATAGCCTAAAATTTTCTGGCCCATCAAATACGACTTAAGAAACCATAGTCACAGCCCCGCCATGACCGTTCCTCATTTTTTTGTGATTTACGACCAAAAAACTAGAATTCCGCTTGATTCCCATATTTTCGTGTGCTATAGCCCGCGCATTCCAAGTGGTCCCGGGACCCCCGGACTCCGATAACCTAAAAAGTTTTCGGGCCATCAAATAAGACCTAAGGAACCATAGTCACCGCCCCACTATGATAGTTCCTCAATTTTTACATTTTACGGCCAAAACAATAGATTTCCGCCCGATTCCCATATTTTCGTGTGCTATATAGGCCACAACTTCCAAGTGGTCCCGGGACCTCCGGACACCGATCGCCTATAAATTTTCTGGACCATCAAATAAGACCTAAGGAACCATAGTCACCTCCCCGCCATGATCGTTCCTCATTTTTTGAATTTTTTGGCCAAAAAACTATAATTCCGTCCGATTCCCATATTTTCGTTTTCCCACGCCTTTCAAGTGGTCCCGGGACCCTCAGACCCCGAACGCCTAACATTTTTCCGGGCCATCCAATACGACCTAAGGAACCATAGTCACCGACCCCGCCATGAGCTTTCCTCATGTTTTGCATTTTACGGCCAAAAAACTAGAATTATGCCCGATTCCCATATTTTCGTGTGCTAGCCCACGCCTTCAAGTGGTCCCAGAACTCCCCGGACCCCGATCGCCTAAGATTTTTCTGGACCATAAAATACGACCTAAGGAACCATAGTCACCGCCCCGCCATGACCTTTCCTCATGTTTTGCATTTTATGGCCAAAAACTAGAATTCCGCCCGATTCCCATATTTTCGTGTGCTATAGCCCACGCCTTCCAAGTGTGCGTGGGCCCCCGGACCCCGAACGTCTAAAAATTTTCCGGGCCATGAAATACGACCTAAATAACCATAGTTACCGCCCCGCCATTACCATTCCTCATATTTTGCGTTTTACGGCCCAAAAATTAGAATTTCGCCTGATTCCCATATTTTCGTGTGCTATAGCCCACGCCTTCCAAGTGGTCCCGGGACTCCAGGACCCCTATCGCCTATAATTTTTTCGGGCCATCAAATACTACCTAAGGAACCATAGTCACCGCCCCGCCATGATCGTTCCTCATATTTTGCTTTTTTGGGCCAAAAAACTAGAAGTTTGCATGATTCCCATATTTTCGTTTACTATCGCCCACGCCTCCCCAATGGGTAGGGGCCCCCGAAACTGGATTCCCTAAAAAACTTTCGGGCCATTAAATACGACCTAAGGAACCATAGTCACCACCCCGCCATGACCTTTCCTCATGTTTTGCATTTTACGGCCAAAACACTAGAATTCCGTCCGATTCCCATATTTGCGTGTGCTATAGCCCACACATTCCGAGTGGGCCAGGAACTCCGGACGCAGATTGCTTAAATTTTTTTAGGGCCATCAAATACGACCTTGAGAACCATAGATATCTCCCTACAATGACCGTTCCACGTTGTTTTGCGTTTTAATTTTTTCGGGCCATCAAATAAGACTTAAGGAACCATAGTCACCACCCCGCCATGATCGTTCCTCATTTTTTACATTTTACGGCCAAAAAAGTAGAATTCCGCCCGATTCCCAAATTTTCATATGCTATAGCCCACGCCTTCCAAGTGATCCCAGGACCCTTGGACCCCGATCCCCTAAAAAATTTTCGGGCCATCATATACGACCTAAGGAACCATAGTCACCGCACCGCCATGATCGTTCCTCATTTTTTGCATTTCTCGGCAATAAAATTAGAATTCCGCCCGATTCTCATATTTTCGTGTGCTATAGCCCACGCCTTCCAAGTGGTCCCGGGACCCCCGGACTCCGATCGCATAAAATTTTTCAAGGCCATAAAATACGACCTAAAGAACAATAGTCACTACTCCGCCATGATTATTGCTCATTTTTTTGTATTTTTCGGCTAAAAAACTAGAATTCCGCCCCATTCCCATATTTTCGTCTGCTATAGCCCACGCATTCAGACTGGTCCCGGGCCCCACGGATCCCGATCGCCTAAAATTTTTCCGTACCATAAAAGAAGACTTAAGGAACCATAGTCACCGCCCCGCCTTGATCGTTCCTCATATTTGGCATTTTGTGGCCAAAAAACTAGAATTCCGCCCGATTCCCATATTTTCGTGTGTGCCCACGCCTTCCGAGTGGGCCGAACCACCCGGACTCGGATCGCCTAAAAACTTTTCGAGCAATCAAATACGTCCTAAGGAACCATAGTCACCGTCCCGTCATGATCGTTCCTCATTCTTTGCATTTTACGGCCAAAGAACTAGAATTCCACCCGATTCCCATATTTTCGTTTGCAATAGCCCACGCTTTCCAAGTGGTCCTGGGACACCCCGGACCCCGATAGCCTAAAATTTTCTGGGCCATCAAATACGACCTAAGAAAACATAGTCACAGCCCCGCCATGACCGTTCCTCATTTATTTTTGTGATTTACGGCAAAAAACTAGAATTCCGCTTGATTCCCATATTTTCGTGTGCTATAGCCCGCGCATTCCAAGTGGTCCCGGGACCCCCAGACTCCGATCACCTAAAAAATTTTCGGGCCCTCAAATAAGACCTAAGAAACCATAGTCACCGCCCCACTATGATCGTTCCTCAATTTTAACATTTTACGGCCAAAACAATTGATTTTCGCGTGATTCCCATATTTTCGTGTGCTATATAGCCCACACCTTCCAAGTGGTCCCGGGACCTCCGGACACCGATCGCCTAAAAATTTTCTGGGCCATCAAATAAGACCTAAGGAACCATAGTCACCTCCCTGCCATGATCGTTCCTCATTTTTTGAATTTTTCGGCCAAAAAACTATAATTCCGTCCGATTCACATATTTTCGTTTGCCCACGCCTTTCAAGTTGTCCCGGGACCCTCGGACCTAGAATGCCTAACATTTTTCCGCGCCATCCAATACGACCTAAGGAACCATAGACACCGACCCCGCCACGAGCTTTCCTAATGTTTTGCATTTTACGGCCAAAAAACTAGAATTATTCCCGATTCCCATATTTTCGTGTGCTAGCCCACGCCTTCAAGTGGTCCCGGAACCCCTGGACCCCGATCGTCTAAGATTTTTCCGGACCATAAAATACGACCTAAGGAACCATAGTCACCGCCCCGCCATGACCTTTCCTCATATTTTGCATTTTACGGCCAAAAAACAAGAATTCCGCCTGATTCCCATATTTTCGTGTGCTATAGCCCACGCCTTCCTAGTGTGCGTGGGCCCCCGGACCCCGAATGTCTAAAAATTTTCCGGGCCATGAAATACGACCTAAAGAACCATAGTTACCGCCCCGCCATTACCATTCCTCATATTTTACGTTTTACGGCCAAAAAACTAGAATTTCGCCTGATTCCCATATTTTCGTGTGGTTTAGCCCACGCCTTCCAAGTGGTCCCGGGACTCCGGGACCCGGATCGCCTAAAATTTTTCCAGTCCATCAAATACGACCTAAGGAACCATAGTCACTGCCCCGCCATGATCGTTCCTCATATTTTGATTTTTTGGGCCAAAAAACTAGAAGTTTGCATGATTCCCATATTTTCGTTTACTATAGCCCACGCCTCCCCAGTGAGTAGGGGCCCCCAGAACTGGATTCCCTAAAAATATTTCGGGCCATTAAATACGACCTAAGGAACCATAGTCACCACCCCGCCATGACCTTTCCTCATGTTTTGCATTTTACGGCCAAAACACTAGAATTCCGTCCGATTCCCATATTTGCGTGTGCTATAGCCCACACATTACGAGTGGGCCAGGATCCCCGGACGCGGATTGCTTAAAAAAATTTTGGGCCATCAAATACGACCTTGAGAACCATAGATACCGCCCTACCATGACCGTTCCACGTTGTTTTGTGTTTTAATTTTTTCGGGCCATCAAATAAGGCTTAAGGAACCATAGTCACCACCCCGCCATGATCGTTCCTCATTTTTTGCATTTTACGGCAAAAAAACTAGAATTCCGCCTGCTTCCCAAATTTTCGTGTGCTATAGCCAACGCCTTCCAAGTGGTCCCAGGACCCCTGGACCCGGATCCCCTAAAATATTTTCGGGCCATCATATATGACCTAAGGAACCATAGTCACCGCACCGCCATGATCGTTCCTTATTTTTTGCATTTCCCAACAAAAAAACTAGAATTCCGACCGATTCCCATATTTTCGTGTGCTATAGCCCACGCCTTCCAAGTGGTCCCGGGACCCCCGGACCCCGATCGCCTAAAATTTTTCAGGGCCATAAAATACGACCTAAAGAACAATAGTCACTGCTCCGCCATGATTATTCCTCATTTTTTGTATTTTTCAGCCAAAAAACTAGAATTCCGCCCCATTCCCATATTTTCGTGTGCTATATAGCCCACGCATTCCGACTGGTCCCGGGCCCCACGGACCCCGATCGCCTAAAATGTTTCCGTACCATAAAAAAGACTTAAGGAACCGTAGTCACCGCCCTGCCTTGATCGTTCCTCATATTTGGCATTTTTTGGCCAAAAAACTAGAATTCCGCCTGATTCCCATATACTCGCGTGTGCCCACGCCTTCCGAGTGGGCCGGCCCCCCGGACTCGGAATGCCTAAAATTTTTTCGGGCAATCAAATACGTCCTGAGGAACCATAGTCACCGTCCCGTCATGATCGTTCCTCATTCTTTGCATTTTACGGCCAAAAAACTAGAATTCCACCCGATTCCCATATTTTCGTTTGCAATAGCCCACGCCTTCCAAGTGGTCCTGGGATACCCCGGACCCCAATAGCCTAAAATTTTCTGGGCTATCAAATACGACCTAAGAAACCATAGTCACAGCCCCGCCATGACCGTTCCTCATTTTTTTGTGATTTACGGCCAAAAAACTAGAATTCCGCTTGATTCCCATATTTTCGTGTGCTATAGCCCACGCATTACAAGTGGTCCCGGGACCCCCGGACTCCGATCACCTAAAAATTTTTCGGGCCATCAAATAAGACCTAAGGAACCATAGTCACCGCCCTACTATGATCGTTCCTCAATTTTTATATTTTACGGCCAAAACAATAGATATCCGCCCGATTCCCATATTTTCGTGTGCTATATAGCCCACACCTTCCAAGTGGTCCCGAGATCTCCGGACACCGATCGCCTAAAAAATTTCTGGGCCATCAAATAAGACCTAAGGAACCATAGTCACCTCCCCGCCATGATCGTTCCTCATTTTTTGAATTTTTCGGCAAAAAACTATAATTCCGTCTGATTCCCATATTTTCGTTTGCCCACGCCTTTCAAGTGGTCCCTGTACCCTCGGACCCCGAACGCGTAACATTTTTCCGGGCCATCCAATACGACTTAAGGAACCATAGTCACCGACCCCGCCGTGAGCTTTCCTCATGTTTTGCATTTTACGGCCAAAAAACTAGAATTATGCCCGATTCCCATATTTTCGTGTGCTAGCCCACGCCTTCAAGTGGTCCCGGAACCCCCGGACCCCGATCGCCTAAGATTTTTCTGGACCATAAAATACGACCTAAGGAACCATAGTCACCGCCCCGCCATGACCTTTCCTCATGTTTTGCATTTTACGGCCAAAAAACTAGAATTCCGCCCGATTCCCATATTTTTGTGTGCTATAGCCCACGCCTTCCAAGTGTGCAAGGGCCCCCGGACCCCGAACGTCTAAAAATTTTTCGGGCCATGAAATACGACCTAAAGAACCATAGTTACCGCCCCGCCATTACCATTCCTCATATTTTGCGTTTTACGGCCAAAAAATTAGAATTTCGCCTGATTCCCATATTTTCGTGTGCTGTAGCCCATGCCTTCCAAGTGGTCCCGGGACTCCGGGACCCCGATCGCCTAAAATTTTTCCGGGCCATCAAATACGACCTAAGGAACCATAGTCACCTCCCCGCCATGATCGTTCCTCATATTTTGCTTGTTTGGGCCAAAAAACTAGAAGTTTGCATGATTCCCATATTTTCGTTTACTATAGCCCAAGCCTCCCCAGTGGGTAGGGGCCCCCGGAACTGGATTCCCTAAAAATATTTCGGGCCATTAATTACGACCTAAGGAACCATAGTCACCACCCCGCCATGACCTTTCCTCATGTTTTGCATTTTACGGCCAAAACACTAGAATTCCGTCCGATTCTCATATTTGCGTGTGCTATAGCCCACACATTCCAAATGGGCCAGGATCCCCGGACGCGGATTGCTTAAAAAAATTTCGGGCCATCAAATACGACCTTGAGAACCATAGATACCGCCCTACCATGACCATTCCACGTTGTTTTGCGTTTTAATTTTTTCGGGCCATCAAATAAGACTTAAGGAACCATAGTCACCACCCCGCCATGATCGTTCCTCATTTTTTGCATTTTACGGCCAAAAAACTAGAATTCCGCCCGATTCCCAAATTTTCATGTGCTATAGCCTACGCCTTCCAAGTGGTCCCGGGACCCTTGGACCCCGATAACCTAAAATTTTTTCGGGCCATCATATACGACCTAAGGAACCATAGTCACCGCACCGCCATGATCGTTCCTCATTTTTTGCATTTCCCGACAAAAAAACTAGAATTCGCCCGATTCCCATATTTTCGTGTGCTATAGCCCACGCCTTCCAAGTGGTCCCGGGACCCCCGGACCCCGATCGCCTAAATTTTTTTAGGGCCATAAAATATGATCTAAAGAACAATAGTCACTGCGCCGCCATGATTATTCCTCATTTTTTGTATTTTTCGGCCAAAAAACTAGATTTCCGCCCCATTCCCATATTTTCGTGTGCTATAGCTCACGCATTCCTGACTGGTCCCGGGCCCCACGGACCCCGATCGCCTAAAATTTTTCCGTACCATTAAAAAAGACTTAAGGAACCATAGTCACCGTCCGATTCCCATATTTTCGTGTGTGCCCACGCCTTCCGAGTGGGCCGACCCCCCGGACTCGGATCGCCTAAAAATTTTTCGGGCAATCAAATACGTCCTAAGGAACCATAGTCACCGTCCCCTCATGATCGTTCCTCATTCTTTGCATTTTACGGCCAAAAAACTAGAATTCCACCCGATTCCCATATTTTCGTTTGCAATAGCCCACGCCTTCCAAGTGGTCCCGGGACCCTTGGACCCCGAACGCCTAACATTTTTCCGGGCCATCCAATACGACCTAAGGAACCATAGTCACCGACCCCGCCATGAGCTTTCCTTATGTTTTGCATTTTACGGCCAAAAAACTAGAATTCCGCTTGATTCCCATATTTTCGTGTGCTATAGCCCGCGCATTCCAAGTGGTCCCGGAACCCCCAGACTCCGATCACGTAAAATTTTTTCGGGCCATCAAATAAGACCTAAGGAACCATAGTCACCGCCCCACTATGATCGTTCCTCAATTTTTACATTTTACGGCCAAAACAATAGATTTTCGCCCGATTCCCATATTTTCGTGTGCTATATTGCCCACACCTTCCAAGTGGTCCCGGGAACTCCGGACACCGATCGCCTAAAAATTTTCTGGGCCATCAAATAAGACCTAAGGAACCATAGTCACCTCCCCGCCATGATCATTCCTCATTTTTTGAATTTTTCGGCCAAAAAACTATAATTCCGTCCGATTCCCATATTTTCGTTTGCCCACGCCTTTCAAGTGGTCCCGGGACCCTTGGACCCCGAACGCCTAACATTTTTCCGGGCCATCCAATACGACCTAAGGAACCATAGTCACCGACCCCACCATGAGCTTTCCTTATGTTTTGCATTTTACGGCCAAAAAACTAGAATTATGCCCGATTCCCATATTTTCGTGTGCTAGCCCACGCCTTCAAGTGGTCCCGGAACCCCCGGACCCCGATCGCCTAAGATTTTTTCGGACCATAAAATACGACCTAAGGAACCATAGTCACCGCCCAACCATGGCCTTTCCTCATGTTTTGCATTTTACGGCCAAAAAACTAGAATTCCGCCCGATTCCCATATTTTCGTGTGCTATAGCCAACGCCTTCCAAGTGTGCGCGGGCCCCCGGACCCCGAACGTCTAAAACTTTTCCGGGCCATGAAATACGACCTAAAGAACCATTTTTACTGCCCCGCCATTACCATTCCTCATATTTTGCGTTTTACGGCCAAAAAATTAGAATTTCGCCTGAATCCCATATTTTCGTGTGCTATAGCCCACGCCTTCCAAGTGGTCCCGGGACTCCGGGACCCCGATCGCCTAAAAATTTTCCGGGCCATCAAATACGACCTAAGGAACCATAGTCACCGCCCCGCCATGATCGTTCCTCATATTTTGCTTTTTTGGGCCAAAAAACTAGTAGTTTGCATGATTCCCATATTTTCGTTTACTATAGCCCACGCCTCCCCAGTGGGTAGGGGCCCCCGGAACTGGATTCCCTAAAAATATTTCGGGCCATTAAGTACGACTTAAGGAACCATAGTCACAACCCCGCCATGACCTTTCCTCATGTTTTGCATTTTACGGCCAAAACACTAGAATTCCGTCCGATTCCCATATTTGCGTGTGCTATAGCCCACATATTCCGAGTGGGGCAGGATCCGACGCAGATTGCTTAAAAAATTTTCGAGCCATCAAATACGACCTTGAGAACCATAGATACCGCCCTACCATGACCGTTCCACGTTGTTTTGCCTTTTAATTTTTTCGGGCCGTCAAATAAGACTTAAGGAACCATAGTCTCCACCCCTCCATGATCGTTCCTCATTTTTTGCATTTGTGGCCAAAAAACTAGAACTCCGCCCGATTCCCATATTTTCGTGTGTGCCCACGCCTTCCGAGTGGGCTGACCCCCCCGGACTCAGATCGCCTAAAATTTTTTCGGGCAATCAAATACGTCCTAAGGAACCATAGTCACCATCCCGTCATGATCGTTCCTCATTCTTTGCATTTTACGGCCAGAAAACTAGAATTCCACCCGATTCCCATATTTTCGTTTGCAATAGCCCACGCCTTCCAAGTGGTCCTGGAACACCCCGGACCCCGATAGCCTAAAATTTTTTGGGCCATCAAATACGACCTACGAAACCATAGTCACAGCCCCGCCATGACCGTTCCTCATTTTTTTGTTTTTTAGGGACAAAAAACTAGAATTCCGCTTGATTCCCATATTTTCGTGTGCTATAGCCCGCGCATTCCAAGTGGTCCCGGGACCCCCGGACTCCGATCACCTAAAAAATTTTCGGGCCATCAAATAAGACATAAGGAACCATAGTCACCGCCCCACTATGATCGTTCCTCAATTTTTACATTTTACGGCCAAAATAATAGATTTCCGCCCGATTCCCATATTTTCGTGTGCTATATAGCCCACACCTTCCAAGTGGTCCCGGGGACCTCCGGACACCGATCGCCTAAAAATTTTCTGGGCCATCAAATAAGACCTAAGGAACCATAGTCACCTCCCCGCCATGATCGTTCCTCATTTTTGAATTTTTCGGCCAAAGAACTATAATTCCGTCTGATTCCCATATTTTCGTTTGCCCACGCCTTTCAAGTGGTCCCGGGACCCTCGGACCCCGAACGCCTAACATTTTTCTGGGCCATCCAATACGACCTAAGGAACCATAGTCACCGACCCCGCCATGAGATTTCCTCATGTTTTGCATTTTACGGCCAAAAAACTAGAATTATGCCCGATTCCCATATTTTCATGTGCTAGCCCATGCCTTCCAAGTGGTCCCGGGACCCCCGGACCCCGATCGCCTAAAAATTTTCAGGGCCATAAAATACGACCTAAAGAACAATAGTCACTGCTCCGCCATGATTATTCCTCATTTTTTGTATTTTTCGGCCAAAACACTAGAATTCCGCCCCATTCCCATATTTTCGTGTGCTGCCCACGCATTCCGACAGGTCCCGGGCCCCACGGACCCCGATCGCCTAAAATTTATCTGTACCATAAACAAAAGACTTAAGGAACCATAGTCACCACCCCGCCTTGATCGTTCCTCATATTTGGCATTTTGTGGCCAAAAAACTAGAATTCCGCCCGATTCCCATATTTTCGTGTGTGCCCACGCCTTCCGAGTGGGTCGGCCACCCCGGACTCGGATCGCCTAAAATGTTTTCGGGCAATAATACGTCCTAAGGAACCATAGTCACCGTCCCGTCATGATCGTTCCTCATTCTTTGCATTTTACGGCCAAAAAACTAGAATTCCACCCGATTCCCATATTTTCGTTTGCAATAGCCCACGCCTTCCAAGTGGTCCTGGGACACCCCGGACCCCGATAGCCTAAAATTTTTTGGACCATCAAATATGACCTAAGAAACCATAGTCACAGCCCCGCCATGACCGTTCCTCATTTTTTTGTGATTTACGGCCAAAAAACTAGAATTCCGCTTGATTCCCATATTTTTGTATGCTATAGCCCGCGCATTCCAAGTGGTCCCGGGACCCCCGGACTTTGATCACATAAATTTTTTTCGGGCCAACAAATAAGACCTAAGGAACCATAGTCATCGCCCCACTATGATCGTTCCTCAATTTTTACATTTTACGGCCAAAACAATAGATTTTCGCCCGATTCCCATATTTTCGTGTGCTATATAGCCCACACCTTCCAAGTGGTCCCGGGGACCTCCGGACACCGATCGCCTAAAAATTTTCTGGGCCATCAAATAAGACCTAAGGAACCATAGTCACCTCCCCGCCATGATCGTTCCTCATTTTTTGAATTTTTCGGCCAAAAAACTATAATTCCGTCCGATTACCATATTTTCGTTTGCCCACGCCTTTCATGTGGTCCCGGGACCCTTGGACCCCGAACGCCTAACATTTTTCTGGGCCATCCAATACGACCTAAGGAACCATAGTCACCGATCCCGCCATGAGCTTTCCTCATGTTTTGCATTTTACGGCCAAAAAACTATAATTATGCCCGATTCCCATATTTTCGTGTGCTAGCCCACGCCTTCAAGTGGTCCCGGAACCCCCGGACCCCGATCGCCTAAGATTTTTCCGGACCATAAAATACGACATAAGGAACCATAGTCACCGCCCCGCCATGACCTTTCCTCATGGTTTGCATTTTACGGCCAAAAAACTAAAATTCCGCCCGATTCCCATATTTTCGTGTGCTATAGCCCACGCCTTCCAAGTGTGCGTGGGCCCCCGGACCCCGAACGTCTAAAAATTTTCCGGGCCATGAAATACGACCTAAAGAACCATAGTTACCGCCCCTCCATTACCATTCCTCATATTTCGTGTTTTACGGCCAAAAAATTAGAATTTCGCCTGATTCCCATATTTTCGTGTGCTATAGCCCACGCCTTCCAAGTGGTCCCGGGACTCCGGGACCCCGATCGCCTAAAATTTTTTCGGGCCATCAAATACGACCTAAGGAACCATAGTCACCGCCCCGCCATGATCGTTCCTCATATTTTGCTTTTTTGGTCCAAAAAACTAGAAGTTTGCATGATTCCCATATTTTCGTTTACTATAGCCCACGCCTCCCCAGTGGGTAGGGGCCCCCGGAACTGGATTCCCTAAAAACCTTTCGGGCCATTCAATACGACCTAAGGAACCATCGCAACCACCCCGCCATGACCTTTCCTCATGTTTTGCATTTTATGGCCAAAACAATAGAATTCCGTCCGATTCCCATATTTGCGTGTGCTATAGCCCACACATTCCGAGTGGGCCAGGATCCCCGGACGCGGATTGTTTAAAAATTTTCGGGCCATCAAATACGACCTTCAGAACCATAGATACCGCCCTACCATGACCGTTCCACGTTGTTTTGCGTTTTAATTTTTTCGGGCCATCAAATAAGACTTAAGGAACCATAGTCACCACCCCGCCATGATCGTTCCTCATTTTTTGCATTTTACGGCCAAAAAACTAGAATTCCGCCCGATTCCCAAATTTTCGTGTGCTATAGCCCACGCCTTCCAAGTGGTCCCAGGACCCCGATCCCCTAAAAAATTTTCGGGCCATCATATACGACCTAAGGAACCATAGTCACCGCACCGCCATGATCGTTCCTCATTTTTTGCATTTCCCGGCAAAAAACCTAGAATTCCGCCCGATTCCCATATTTTCGTGTGCTATAGCCCACGCCTTCCAAGTGGTCCCGGGACCCACGGACCCCGATCGCCTAAAATTTTTCAGGGCCATAAAATATGACCTAAATAACAATAGTCACTGCTCCGCCATGATTATTCCTCATTTTTTATATTTTTCGGCCAAAAAACTAGAATTCCGCCACATTCCCATATTTTCGTGTGCTGCCCACGCATTCCGACTGGTCCCGGGCCCCACGGACCCCGATCGCCTAAAATTTCTCTGTACCATAAAAAAAAGACTTAAGGAACCATAGTCACCGCCCCGCCTTGATCGTTCCTCATATTTGGCATTTTGTGGCAAAAAAACTAGAATTCTGCCCGATTCCCATATTTTCATGTGTGCCCACGCCTTCCGAGTGGGCCGGCCCCCCGGGACTCGGATCGCCTAAAATTTTTTCGGGCAATAATATGTCCTAAGGAACCATAGTCACCGTCCCGTCATGATCGTTCCTCATTCTTTGTATTTTTCGGGCAAAAAACTAGAATTCCACCCGATTCCCATATTTTCGTTTGCAATAGCCCACGCCTTCCAAGTGGTCTTGGGACACCCCGGACCCCGATAGCCTAAAATTTTCTGGACCATCAAATACGACCTAAGAAACCATAGTCATAGCCCCGCCATGACCGTTCCTCATTTTTTTGTGATTTACGGCCAAAAAAGTAGAATTCCGCTTGATTCCCATATTTTCGTATGCTATAGCCCGCGCATTCCAAGTGGTCCCGGGACCCTCAGACTTTGATCACCTAAAATTTTTTCGGGCCATCAAATAAGACCTAAGGAACCATAGTCACCGCCCCACTATGATCGTTCCTCAATTTTTACATTTTACGGCCAAAACAATAGATTTCCGCCCGATTCCCATATTTTCGTGTGCTATATAGCCCACACCTTCCAAGTGGTCCCGGGGACCTCCGGACACCGATCGCCTAAAAATTTTCTGGGCCATCAAATAAGACCTAAGGAACCATAGTCACCTCCCCGCCATGATCGTTCCTCATTTTTTGAATTTTTCGGCCAAAAAACTATAATTCCGTCTGATTACCATATTTTCGTTTGCCCACGCCTTTCAAGTGGTCCCGGGACCCTTGGACCCCGAACGCCTAACATTTTTCCGGGCCATCCAATACGACCTAAGGAACCATAATCACCGATCCCGCCATGAGCTTTCCTCATGTTTTGCATTTTACGGCCAAAAAACTAGAATTATACCCGATTCCCATATTTTCGTGTGCTAGCCCATGCCTTCAAGTGGTCCCGGAACCCCCGGACCCCGATCGCCTAAGATATTTCCGGACGATAAAATATGACCTAAGGAACCATAGTCACCGCCCCGCCATGACCTTTCCTCATGTTTTGCATTTTATGGCCAAAAACTAGAATTCCGCCCGATTCCCATATTTTCGTGTGCTATAGCCCACGCCTTCCAAGTGTGCGTGGGCCCCCGGACCCCGAACGTCTAAAAATTTTTCGGGCCATGAAATACGACCTAAAGAACCATAATTACCGCCCCGCCATTACCATTCCTCATATTTCGTGTTTTACGGCCAAAAAATTAGAATTTCGCATTATTCCAATATTTTCGTGTGCTATAGCCCACGCCTTCCAAGTGGTCCCGGGACTCCGGGACCCCGATCGTCTAAAATTTTTCCGGGCCATCAAATACGTCCTAAGGAACCATAGTCACCGCCACGCCATGATCGTTCCTCATATTTTGCTTTTTTGGTCCAAAAAACTAGAAGTGTGCATGATTCCCATATTTTCGTTTACTATAGCCCACGCCTCCCCAGTGGGTAGGGGCCCCCGGAACTGGATTCCCTAAAAACCTTTCGGGCCATTCAATACGACCTAAGGAACCATCGCAACCACCCCGCCATGACCTTTCCTCATGTTTTGCATTTTATGGCCAAAACAATAGAATTCCGTCCGATTCCCATATTTGCGTGTGCTATAGCCCACACATTCCGAGTGGGCCAGGATCCCCGGACGCGGATTGCTTAAAAATTTTTCGGGCCATCAAATACGACCTTCAGAACCATAGATACCGCCCTACCATGACCGTTCCACGTTGTTTTGCGTTTTAATTTTTTCGGGCCATCAAATAAGACTTAAGGAACCATAGTCACCTCCCCGCCATGATCGTTCCTCATTTTTTGCATTTTACGGCCAAAAAACTAGAATTCCGCCCGATTCCCAAATTTTCGTGTGCTATAGCCCACGCCTTCCAAGTGGTCCCAGGACCCCTGGACCCCGATCCCCTAAAAAATTTTCGGGCCATCATATACGACCTAAGGAACCATAGTCACCGCACCGCCATGGTCGTTCCTCATTTTTTGCATTTCCCGGCAAAAAAACTAGAATTCCGCCCGATTCCCATATTTTCGTGTGCTATAGCCCACGCCTTCCAAGTGGTCCCGGGACCCCCGGACCCCGATCGCCTAAAATTTTTCAGGGCCATCAAATACGACATAAAGAACAATAGTCACTGCTCCGCCATGATTATTCCTCATTTTTTGTATTTTTCGGCCAAAAAACTAGAATTCCGCCCCATTCCCATATTTACGTGTGCTGCCCATGCATTCCGACTGGTCCCGGGCCCAACGGACCCCGATCGCCTAAAATTTATCTGTACCATAAAAAAAAGTCTTAAGGAACCATAGTCACCGCCCCGCCTTGATCGTTCCTCATATTTGGCATTTTGTGGCCAAAAAACTAGAATTCCGCCCGATTCCCATATTTTCGTGTGTGCCCACGCCTTCCGAGTGGGCTGGCCCCCCGGACTCGGATCGCCTAAAAATTTTTCAGGCAATAATACGTCCTAAGGAACCATAGTCACCGTCCCGTCATGATCGTTCCTCATTCTTTCATTTTACGGCCAAGAAACTAGAATTCCACCCGATTCCCATATTTTCGTTTGCAATAGCCCACGCCTTCCAAGTGGTCGTGGGACACCCCGGACACCGATAGCCTAAAATTTTCTGGACCATCAAATATGCCCTAAGAAACCATAGTCACAGCCCCGCCATGACCGTTCCTCATTTTTTTGTGATTTACGGCCAAAAAACTAGAATTCCGCTTGATTCCCATATTTTCGTATGCTATAGCCCGCGCATTCCAAGTGGTCCCGGGACCCCCGGACTTTGATCACCTAAAATTTTTTCGGGCCATCAAATAAGACCTAAGGAACCATAGTCACCGCCCCACTATGATCGTTCCTCAATTTTTACATTTTACGGCCAAAACAATAGATTTCCGCCCGATTCCCATATTTTCGTGTGCTATATAGCCCACACCTTCCAAGTAGTCCCGGGGACCTCCGGACACCGATCGCCTAAAAATTTTTTGGGCCATCAAATAAGACCTAAGGAACCATAGTCACCTCCCCGCCATGATCGTTCCACATTTTTTGAATTTTTCGGCCAAAAAACTATAATTCCGTCCGATTACCATATTTTCGTTTGCCCACGCCTTTCAAGTGGTCCCGGGACCCTTGGACCCCGAACGCCTAACATTTTTCCGGGCCATCCAATACGACCTAAGGAACCATAGTCACCGATCCCGCCATGAGCTTTCCTCATGTTTTGCATTTTACGGCCAAAAAACTAGAATTATGCCCGATTCCCATATTTTCGTGTGCTAGCCCACGCCTTCAAGTGGTCCCGGAACCCCGATCGCCTAAGATTTTTCCGGACCATAAAATACGACTTAAGGAACAATAGTCACCGCCCCGCCATGACCTTTCCTCATGTTTTGCATTTTACGGCCAAAAAACTAGAATTCCGCCCGATTCCCATATTTTCGTGTGCTATTGCCCACGCCTTCCAAGTGTGCGTGGGCCCCCGGACCTCGAACGTCTAAAAATTTTCCGAGCCATGAAATACGACCTAAAAAACCATAGTTACCGCCCCTTCATTACCATTCCTCATTTTTTGCATATTACGGCCAAAAAATTAGAATTACACCCGATTCCCATATTTTCGTGTGCTATACCCACGCCTTCCAAGTGGTCCGGGGAGCCGCTGACCCCGATCGCCAAAAAATTTTCCGGACTATCAAATACGACCTAAGGTACCATAGTCACCGCCCCACCATGATCGTTCCAAATGCTTTGCATTTTTCGGCCAAACAATTAGAACTCCGCGCGATTTGCATATTTTAGTGTGCTATAGCTTACGCCTTCCGATTGGTCCCGGGAGCCGTGGAGCCCGATCGCCTAAAATTTTCCGTGCCATCAAATACGACCTAAGGAACCATAGTCACCGCCCAGCCATGATCATTCCTCATTTGTTGCGTTTTTCGGCCAAACAACTAGAATTCTGCCCGATTACAATATTTTTGTGTGCTATTACCCACCCTTCCAAGTGGTTCCGGGACCCCCGGACCCCGATCGCCTAAAATTTTTCCGGGCCGTCAAATATGACCTAAGGAACCATAGTAACCGCCCCGCCATCATCCTTTCTCATTTTTTGCATTTTTAGGCACAAAAACTAGAATTCGCCCGATTCCCATATTTTCGTGTGCTATACCCACGCCGTCCAAGTGGTTCGGGGAGCCGCGGACCCTGATCGCCTAAAATTTTTCCGGACTATCAAATACGACCTAAGTTACCATAGTCACCGCCCCACCATGATCGTTCTAAATGATTTGCATTATTCGGCTAAAAAACTTGAACTCCGCGCGATTTGCATATTTTAGTGTGCTATAGCTTACGCCTTCCGGGTGGTCCCGAGAGCCGTGGACCCCGATCGCCTAAAATTTTCCAGGCCATCTAATACGACCTAAGGAAACATAGTCACTGCCCCGCCATGATCGTTCCTCATTTATTGCGTTTTACGGCCAAAAAACTAGAATTCCACTCGATTACCATATTTTTGTGTGCTATTGCCCACGCCTTCCGAGTGGGCCGGGCCGTCGGACTCGGATCGCCTAAAAATTTTTCGGGCCATCAATTAGGATCTAAGGAACCATAGTCACCGTCTCTCCATGATCGTTCCTCATTTTTTGGCAAAAAAACTAGAATTCCGCCCGATTCCCATATTTTTGTGTGCTATCGCCCACGCCTTCCTAGTGGGTCGGGCCCCCCGGAGCCGGATCGCCTAAAAATTTTCTGGACTATCAAATACGACCTAAGGAACCATAGTCACCGCCCCGCCATGATCGTTCCTCATATTTTGCTTTTTTGGTCCAAAAAACTAGAAGTGTGCATGATTCCCATATTTTCGTTTACTATAGCCCACGCCTCCCCAGTGGGTAGGGGCCCCCGGAACTGGATTCCCTAAAAACCTTTCGGGCCATTAAATACGACCTAAGGAACCATAGTCACCACCCCGCCATGACCTTTCCTCATGTTTTGCATTTTACGGCCAAAACACTAGAATTCCGTTCGATTCCCATATTTGCGTGTGCTATAGCCCACACATTCCGAGTGGGCCAGGATCCCCGGACGCGGATTGCTTAAAAACTTTTCGGGCCATCAAATACGACCTCGAGAACCATAGATACCGCCCTACCATGACCGTTCCACGTTGTTTTGCGTTTTAATTTTTTCGGGCCATCAAATAAGACTTAATGAACCATAGTCACCACCCCGCCATGATCGTTCCTCATTTTTTGCATTTTACGGCCAAAAAACTAGAATTCCGCCCGATTCCCATATTTTCGTGTGCTATAGCCCACGCCTTCCAAGTGGTCCCGGGACCTCAGGACACCGATCGCCTAAAAATTTTCTGGGCCATCAAATAAGACGTAAGGAACCATAGTCACCTCCATGCCATGATCGTTCCTCATTTTTTGAATTTTTCGGCCAAAAAACTATAATTCTGTCTGATTCCCATATTTTCGTTTGCTATAGCCCACGCCTTTCAAGTGGTCCCGGGACCCTCGGACCCCGAATGCCTAACATTTTTCCGGGCCATCCAATACGACCTAAGGAACATATTCACCGACCCCGCCAAGAGCTTTCCTCATGTTTTGCATTTTACGGCCAAAAAACTAGAATTATGCCCGATTCCCATATTTTCGTGTGCTAGCCCACGCCTTCAAGTGGTCCCGGACCCCGATCGCCTAAGATTTTTCCGGACCATAAAATACGACTTAAGGAACAATAGTCACCGCCCCGCCATGACCTTTCCTCATGTTTTGCATTTTACGGCCAAAAAACTAGAATTCCGCCCGATTCCCATATTTTCGTGTGCTATTGCCCACGCCTTCCAAGTGTGCGTGGGCCCCCGGACCTCGAACGTCTAAAAATTTTCCGAGCCATGAAATACGACCTAAAAAACCATAGTTACCGCCCCTTCATTACCATTCCTCATTTTTTGCGTTTTACGGCCAAAAAATTAGAATTTCGCCCGATTCCCATATTTTCGTGTGCTATACCAACGCCTTCCAAGTGGTTCGGGGAGCCGCGGACCCCGATCGCCTAAAATTTTTCCGCACTATCAAATACGACCTAAGGTACCATAGTCACCGCCCCACCATGATCGTTCCAAATGCTTTGCATTTTTCGGCCAAAAAACTAGAACTCCGCGCTATTTGCATATTTTAGTGTGCTATAGCTTACGCCTTCCGAGTGGTCCCGGGAGTCGTGGACCCCGATCGCCTAAAATATTCCGGGCCATCAAATACGACCTAAGGAACCATAGTCACCGCCCCGCCATTATCGTTCCTCATTTATTGCGTTTTTCGGCCAAAAAACTAGAATTCCGCTCGATTACCATATTTTTGTGTGCTATAGCCCACGCCTTCCGAGTGTGCGTGGGCCCCCGGACCCCGAACGTCTAAAAATTTTTCGGGCCATGAAATACGACCTAAATAACCATAGTTACCGCCCCACCATTACCATTCCTCATATTTCGTGTTTTACAGCCAAAAAATTAGAATTTCGCCCGATTCCCATATTTTCGTGTGCTATAGCCCACGCCTTCCAGGTGGTCCCGGGACTCCGGGACCCCGATCGCCTAAAATTTTTCCGGGCCATCAAATACGACCTAAGGAACCATAGTCACCGCCCCACCATGATCGTTCCTCATATTTTGCTTTTTTGGTCCAAAAAACTAGAAGTGTGCATGATTCCCATATTTTCGTTTACTATAGCCCACGCCTCCCCAGTGGGTAGGGGCTCCCGGAACTGGATTCCCTAAAAACCTTTCGGGCCATTAAATACGACCTAAGGAACCATAGTCACCACCCCGCCATGACCTTTCCTCATGTTTTGCATTTTACGGCCAAAACACTAGAATTCCGCCCGATTCCCATATTTGCGTGTGCTATAGCCCACACATTCCGAGTGGGCCAGGATCCCCGGAAGCGGATTGCTTAAAAACTTTTCGGGCCATCAAATATGACCTCGAGAACCATAGATACCGCCCTACTATGACCGTGCCACGTTGTTTTGCGTTTTAATTTTTTCGGGCCATCAAATAAGACTTAATGAACCATAGTCACCACCCCGCCATGATCGTTCCTCATTTTTTGCATTTTACGGCCAAAAAACTAGAATTCCGCCCGATTCCCATATTTTCGTGTGCTATAGCCCACGCCTTCCAAGTGGTCCCGGGACCTCAGGACACCGATCGCCTAAAAATTTTCTGGGCCATCAAATAAGACGTAAGGAACCATAGTCACCTCCATGCCATGATCGTTCCTCATTTTTTGAATTTTTCGGCCAAAAAACTATAATTCTGTCTGATTTCCATATTTTCGTTTGCTATAGCCCACGCCTTTCAAGTGGTCCCGGGACCCTCGGACCCCGAACGCCTAACATTTTTCCGGGCCATCCAATACGACCTAAGGAACATATTCACCGACCCCGCCATGAGCTTTCCTCATGTTTTGCATTTTACGGCCAAAAAACTAGAATTATGCCCGATTCCCATATTTTCGTGTGCTAGCCCACGCCTTCAAGTGGTCCCGGACACCGATCGCCTAAGATTTTTTCGGACCATAAAATACGACTTAAGGAACAATAGTCACCGCCCCACCATGACCTTTCCTCATGTTTTGCATTTTATGGCCAAAAAACTAGAATTCCGCCCGATTCCCATATTTTCGTGTGCTATTGCCCACGCCTTCCAAGTATGCGTGGGCCCCCGGACCTCGAACGTCTAAAAATTTTCCGAGCCATGAAATACGACCTAAGGAACCATAGTAACCGCCCCGCCATCACCGTTTCTCATTTTTTGCATTTTTCGGCCAAAAAACTAGAATTACGCCCGATTCCCATATTTTCGTGTGCTATACCCACGCCTTCCAAGTGGTCCGGGGAGCCGCGGACCCCGATCGCCTAAAATTTTTCCGGACTATCAAATACGACCTAAGGTACCATAGTCACCGCCCCACCATGATCGTTCCAAATGCTTTGCATTTTTCGGCCAAAAAACTAGAACTCCGCGCTATTTGCATATTTTAGTGTGCTATAGCTTACGCCTTCCGAGTGGTCCCGGGAGCCGTGGACCCCGATCGCCTAAAATATTCCGGGCCATCAAATACGACCTAAGGAACCATAGTCACCGCCCCGCCATTATCGTTCCTCATTTATTGCGTTTTTCGGCCAAAAAACTAGAATTCCGCTCGATTACCATATTTTTGTGTGCTATTGCCCACGCCTTCCGAGTGGCCCGGGCCGCAGGACTCGGATCGCCTAAAAAGTTTTCGGGCCATCAATTAAGGACCAAAGGAACCATAGTCACCGCCTCGCCATGATCGTTCCTCATTTTTTGCATTTTTTGGCCAAAAAACTAGAATTCCGCCCGATTCCCATATTTTTGTGTGCTATCGCCCACGCCTTCCGAGTGGGTCGGGGCCCCAGAGCCGGATCGCCTAAAAATTTTCCGGACTATAGAATATGACCTAAGGAACCATAGTCACCACCCCGCCATGATCGTTCCCAGTCTTTTGTATTTTTCAGCCAAAAAACTAGAATTCCGCGCGATTTCCATATTTTCGTGTGCTTTAGCCCACGCCTTCCAAGGGGTCGCGGGAACCCCGAACCCCGATCGCCTAAAAATTTTCCAAGCCATTAAATACGACCTAAGGAACCATAGTAACCTCCCCGCCATGATCGTTCCTTATTTTTTGCGTTTTTTGGCCAAACAACTAGAATTCCGCGCGATTCCCATATTTTTATGTGTTATAGCCCACGCCTTCGGAGTGGTCCCGGGACTTCCTGACCCCCATCGCCTAATATTTTTCCGGACTATCAAATACGACCTAAGGAACCATAGTATCCGCCCCGCCATGATCTTTCCTCATGTTTTGCGTTTTTCGGCCAATCAACTAGAATTCCGCGCGATTCCCATATTTTTGTGTGTTATAGCCCACACCTTCCGAGTGGTCCCGGGACCCCCGGACCCCTATCGCCTAAAATTTTTTCGGACTATCAAATACGACCTAAGGAACCATAGTATCCGCCCCGCCATGATCGTTCCTCATTTTTTGCGTTTTTCGGCCAAACAACTAGAATTTCGCGCTATCCCATATTTTTGTGTGTTATAGCCCACGCCTTCCGAGTGGTCCCGGGTCTCCGGACCCCTATCGCCTAAAATTTTTCCGGACTATCAAATAAGACCTAAGGAACCATAGTCACCGCCCAGCCATGATCGTTCCTAGTTTTTTTTCGTTTTTCAGCCAAAAAACTAGAATTCCGCGCGATTCCCATATTTTCGTGTCCTATAACCCACGCCTTCCAAGTGACTCGGGAACTCCGGACCCCTATCACCTAAAATTTTTCCGGACTATCAAATACGACCTAAGGAACCATAGTCACCGCCCAGCCATGATCATTCCTCATTTGTTGCGTTTTTCGGCCAAACAACTAGAATTCCGCCCGATTACAATATTTTTGTGTGCTATTACCCACCCTTCCAAGTGGTTCCGGGACCCCCGGACCCCGATCGCCTAAAATTTTTCCGGGCCGTCAAATATGACCTAAGGAACCATAGTAACCGCCCCGCCATCATCCTTTCTCATTTTTTGCATTTTTAGGCCCAAAAACTAGAATTCGCCCGATTCCTATATTTTCGTGTGCTGTACCCTCGCCGTCCAAGTGGTTCGGGGAGCCGCGGACCCTGATCGCCTAAAATTTTCCGTGCCATCAAATACGACCTAAGGAACCATAGTCACCGCCCAGCCATGATCATTCCTCATTTGTTGCGTTTTTCGGCCAAACAACTAGAATTCTGCCCGATTACAATATTTTTGTGTGCTATTACCCACCCTTCCAAGTGGTTCCGGGACCCCCGGACCCCGATCGCCTAAAATTTTTCCGGGCCGTCAAATATGACCTAAGGAACCATAGTAACCGCCCCGCCATCATCCTTTCTCATTTTTTGCATTTTTAGGCCCAAAAACTAGAATTCGCCCGATTCCCATATTTTCGTGTGCTGTACCCTCGCCGTCCAAGTGGTTCGGGGAGCCGCGGACCCTGATCGCCTAAAATTTTTCCGGACTATCAAATACGACCTAAGTTACCATAGTCACCGCCCCACCATGATCGTTCTAAATGCTTTGCATTATTCGGCTAAAAAACTTGAACTCCGCGTGATTTGCATATTTTAGTGTGCTATAGCTTACGCCTTCCGGGTGGTCCCGAGAGCCGTGGACCCCGATCGCCTAAAATTTTCCAGGCCATCTAATACGACCTAAGGAAACATAGTCACTGCCCCGCCATGATCGTTCCTCATTTATTGCGTTTTACGGCCAAAAAACTAGAATTCCACTCGATTACCATATTTTTGTGTGCTATTGCCCACGCCTTCCGAGTGGGCCGGGCCGTCGGACTCGGATCGCCTAAAAATTTTTCGGGCCATCAATTAGGATCTAAGGAACCATAGTCACCGTCTCTCCATGATCGTTCCTCATTTTTTGGCAAAAAAACTAGAATTCCGCCCGATTCCCATATTTTTGTGTGCTATCGCCCACGCCTTCCTAGTGGGTCGGGCCCCCCGGAGCCGGATCGCCTAAAAATTTTCTGGACTATCAAATACGACCTAAGGATCCATAGTCACCGCCCAGCCATGATCATTCCTCATTTGTTGTGTTTTTCGGCCAAGAAACTAGAATTCCGCCCGATTAAAATATTTTGTGTGCTATTGCCCACCCTTCCAAGTGGTTCCGGGACCCCCGGACCCCGATCGCCTAAAGTTTTTCCGGGCCGTCAAATACGACCTAAGGAACCATAGTAACCGCCCCGCCATCATCGTTTCTCATTTTTTGCATTTTTCGGCCAAAAAACTAGAATTACGCCCGATTCCCATATTTTCGTGTGCTATACCCACGCTTTCCAAGTGGTCCGGGGAGCCGCGGACCCCGATTGCCTAAAGATTTTCCGGACTATCAAATACGACCTAAGGTACCATAGTCATCGCCCCACCATGATCGTTCCAAATGCTTTGTATTTCTCGGCCAAAAAACTAGAACTCCGCGCGATTTGCATATTTTAGTGTGCTATAGCATTCGCCTTCCGAGTGGTCCCGGGAGCCGTGGACCCCGATCGCCTAAAATTTTCCGGGCCATCAAATACGACCTAAGGAACCATAGTCACCGCCCCGCCATGATCGTTCCTCATTTATTGCATTTTTCGGCCAAAAAACTAGAATTCCGCTCGATTACCATATTTTTGTGAGCTATTGCCCACGCCTTCCGAGTGGGCCGGGCCGCCGGACTCGGATCGCCTAAAATTTTTTCGGGCCATCAATTAGGACCTAAGGAACCATAGTCACTGCCTCGCCATGATCGTTCCTCATTTTTTGGCCAAAAAACTAGAATTTCGCCCGATTTCCATATTTTTGTGTGCTATTGCCCACGCCTTCCGAGTGGGTCGGGCCCCCCGCCCCGCCATGATCTAAGGAACCATAGTCACCGCCCCGCCATGATCGTTATTAGTCTTTTGCGTTTTTCAGCCAAAAAACTAGAATTCCGCAAGATTTCCATATTTTCGTGTGCTTTAGCCCACGCCTTGTAAGGGGTCCCGGGTACCCCGAACCCCGATCGCCTAAAAATTTTCCGGGCCATCCAATACGACCTAAGGAACCATAGTAACAACCCCGCCATGATCGTTCTTCATTTTTTGTGTTTTTCGGCCGAACAACTAGAATTTCGCGCGATTCCCATATTTTTGTGTGTTATAGCCCACGCCTTCCGAGTGGTCCCGGGACCTCCTAACCCCTATCGCCTAATATTTTTCCGGACTATCAAATACGACCTAAGGAACCATAGTGTCCGCCATGCGATGATCATTTCTCATTTTTTGCGTTTTTCGGCCAAACAACTAGAATTCCGCGCGATTCCCATATCTTTGTGTGTTATAGCCCACACCTTCCGAGTGGTCCCGGGACCTCCGGACCCCTATCGCCTAAAATTTTTCTGGACTATCAAATACGACCTAAGGAACCATAGTATCCGCCCCGCCATGATCGTTCCTCATTTTTTGCGTTTTTCGGCCAAACAACTAGAATTCCGCGCTATCCCATATTTTTTTGTGTTATAGCCCACGCTTTCCGAGTGGTCCCGGGTCTCCGGACCCCTATCGCCTAAAATTTTTTCGGACTATCAAATAAGACCTAAGGAACCAAAGTCATCGCCCAGCCATGATCCTTCCTAGTTCTTTTCCGTTTTTCGGCCAAAAAACTAGAATTCCGCGCGATTCCCATATTTTCGTGTCCGCCCACGCCTTCCAAGTGAACCCGGGAACTCCATACCCCTATCGCCTAAAATTTTTCCGGACTATCAAATACGACCTAAGGAACCATAGTCACCGCCCAACCATGATCATTCCTCATTTGTTGCGTTTTTCGGCCAAAAAACTAGAATTCCGCCCGATTACAATATTTTTGTGAGCTATTGCCTACCCTTCCAAGTGGTTCGGGGACCCCCGGAGCCCGATCGCCTAAAATTTGTCCGGGCCGTCAAATACGACCTAAGGAACCATAGTAACCGCCCCGCCATCATCGTTTCTCATTTTTTGCATTTTTCGGCCAAAAAACTAGAATTACGCCTGATTCCCATATTTTCGTGTGTTATACCCACGCCTTCCAAGTGGTCCGGGGAGCCGCGGACCCCGATCGCCTAAAATTTTTTCGGACTATCAAATACGACCTAAGGTACCATAGTCACCGCCCCACCATGATCGTTCCAAATGCTTTGTATTTTTCGGCCAAAAAACTAGAACTCCGCACGATTTGCATATCTTAGTGTGCTATAGCTTACGCCTTCCGAGTGGTCCCGGGAGCCGTAGACCCCGATCGCCTAAAATTTTTTGGGCCATCAAATACGACCTAAGGAACCATAGTCACCGCCCCGCCATGATCGTTCCTCATTTATTGCATTTTTCGGCAAAAAAACTATAATTCCGCTCGATTACCATATTTTTGTGAGCTATTGCCCACGCCTTCCGAGTGGGCCGGGCCGCCGGACTCGGATCGCCTAAAAGTTTTTCGGGCCATCAATTAGGACCTAAGGAACCATAGTCACTGCCTCGCCATGATCGTTCCTCATTTTTTGAATTTTTTGGCCAAAAACTACAATTTTGCCTGATTCCCATATTTTTGTGTGCTATCGCCCACGCCTTCCGAGTGGGTCGGGCCCCCCGGAGCCGGATAGCCTAAAAATTTTCCAGACTATCAAATACGACCTAAGGAACCATAGTCACCGCCCCTCCATGATCGTTCCTAGTCTTTTGCGTTTTTCAGCCAAAAAACTAGAATTCTGCGCGATTTCCATATTTTCGTGTGCTTTAGCCCACGCCTTCCAAGGGGGTCCCGGGAACCCCGAACCCCGATCGCCTAAAAATTTTCCGGGCCATCAAATACGACCTAAGGAACCATAGTAACCACCCTGCCATGATCGTTCCTCATTTTTTGCGTTTTCGGCCAAACAACTAGAATTCCGCGCTATTCCCATATTTTTGTGTGTTATTGCCCACGCCTTCCGAGTTGTCCCGGGACCTCCTGACCCCTATCGCCTAATATTTTTACGGACTATCAAATATGACCTAAGGAACCATAGTATCCGCCCCGCCAAGATCATTCCTCATTTTTTGTGTTTTTCGGCCAAACAACTAGAATTCCGTGCTATCCCATATTTTTGTGTGTTATAGCCCACGCCTTCCGAGTGGTCCCGGGTCTCCGTACCCCTATCGCCTAAAATTTTTCCGGACTATCAAATAAGACCTAAGGAACCATAGTCACCGCCCAGCCATGATAGTTCCTAATTTTTTCATTTTTCGGCCAAAAAACTAAAATTCCGCGCGATTCCCATATTTTCGTGTCCTATAGCCCACGCCTTCCAAGTGAACCCGGGAACTCCGGACCCCTATCTCCTAAAATTTTTCCGGACTATCAAATACGACCTAAGGAACCATAGTCACCGCCCAGCCATGATCATTCCTCATTTGTTGCGTTTTTCGGCCAAAAAACTAGAATTCCGCCCGATTACAATATTTTTGTGTGCTATCGCCCACGCCTTCCGAGTGGGTCGGGCCCCCCGGAGCCGGATCGCCTAAAAATTTTCCAGACTATCAAATACGACCTAAGGAACCATAGTCACCGCCCCGCCATGATCGTTCCTAGTCTTTTGCGTTTTTCAGCCAAAAAACTAGAATTCCGCGCGATTTCCATATTTTCGTGTGCTTTAGCCCACGCCTTCCAAGGGGTCCCGGGAACCCCGAACCCCGATCGCCTAAAAATTTTCCGGGCCATCAAATACGACCTAAGGAACCATAGTAACCACCCCGCCATGATCGTTCCTCATATTTTGCATTTTTCGGCCAAACAACTAGAATTCCGCGCGATTCCCATATTTTTGTGTGTTATAGCCCACGCCTTCCGAGTGGTCCCGGGACCTCCTGACCCCTATCGCCTAATATTTTTCCGGACTATCAAATACGACCTAAGGAACCATAGTATCCGCCCCGCCATGATCGTTCCTCATTTTTTGCATTTTTCGGCCAAACAACTAGAATTCCGCGCGACTCCCATATTTTTGTTTGTTATAGCCCACACCTTACGAGTGGTCCCGGGGACCTCCGTACGCCTATCGCCTAAAACTTTTCCGGACTATCAAATACGACCTAAGGAACCATAGTCACTGCCCAGCCATGATCATTCCTCATTTGTTGCGTTTTTCGGCCAAAAAACTAGAATTCCGCCCGATTACAATATTTTTGTGAGCTATTGCCCACCCTTCCAAGTGGTTCGGGGACCCCCGGAGCCCGATCGCCTAAAATTTGTCCGGGCCGTCAAATACGACCTAAGGAACCATAGTAACCGCCCCGCCATCATCGTTTCTCATTTTTTGCATTTTTCGGCCAAAAAACTAGAATTACGCCTGATTCCCATATTTTCGTGTGTTATACCCACGCCTTCCAAGTGGTCCGGGGAGCCGCGGACCCCGATCGCCTAAAATTTTTTCGGACTATCAAATACGACCTAAGGTACCATAGTCACCGCCCCACCATGATCGTTCCAAATGCTTTGTATTTTTCGGCCAAAAAAGTAGAACTCCGCACGATTTGCATATTTTAGTGTACTATAGCTTACGCCTTCCGAGTGGTCCCGGGAGCCGTAGACCCCGATCGCCTAAAATTTTCCGGGCCATCAAATACGACCTAAGGAACCATAGTCACCGCCCCGCCATGATCGTTCCTCATTTATTGCATTTTTCGGCAAAAAAACTATAATTCCGCTCGATTACCATATTTTTGTGAGCTATTGCCCACGCCTTCCGAGTGGGCCGGGCCGCCGGACTCGGATCGCCTAAAAGTTTTTCGGGCCATCAATTAGGACCTAAGGAACCATAGTCACTGCCTCGCCATGATCGTTCCTCATTTTTTGAATTTTTTGGCCAAAAAACTACAATTTTGGCCGATTCCCATATTTTTGTGTGCGATAGCCCACGCCTTCCGAGTGGGTCGGGCCCCCCGGAGCCGGATAGCCTAAAAATTTTCCAGACTATCAAATACGACCTAAGGAACCATAGTCACCGCCCCTCCATGATCGTTCCTAGTCTTTTGCGTTTTTCAGCCAAAAAACTAGAATTCTGCGCGATTTCCATATTTTCGTGTGCTTTAGCCCACGCCTTCCAAGGGGTCCCGGGAACCCCGAACCCCGATCGCCTAAAAATTTTCCGGGCCATCAAATACGACCTAAGGAACCATAGTAACCACCCTGCCATGATCGTTCCTCATTTTTTGCGTTTACGGCCAAACAACTAGAATTCCGCGCTATTCCCATATTTTTGTGTGTTATAGCCCACGCCTTCCGAGTGGTCCCGGGACCTCCTGACCCCTATCCCCTAATATTTTTACGGACTATCAAATATGACCTAAGGAACCATAGTATCCGCCCCGCCAAGATCATTCCTCATTTTTTGCGTTTTTCGGCCAAACAACTAGAATTCCGTGCTATCCCATATTTTTGTGTGTTATAGCCCACGCCTTCCGAGTGGTCCCGGGTCTCCGGACCCCTATCGCCTAAAATTTTTCCGGACTATCAAATAAGACCTAAGGAACCATAGTCACCGCCCAGCCATGATCGTTCCTAGTTTTTTCCGTTTTTCGGCCAAAAAACTAGAATTCCGCGCGATTCCCATATTTTCGTGTCCTATAGCCCACGCCTTCCAAGTGAACCCGGGAACTCCGGACCCCTATCGCCTAAAATTTTTCCGGACTATCAAATACGACCTAAGGAACCATAGTCACCGCCCAGCCATGATCATTCCTCATTTGTTGCGTTTTTCGGCCAAAAAACTAGAATTCCGCCCGATTACAATATTTTTGTGTGCTATCGCCCACGCCTTCCGAGTGGGTCGGGCCCCCGGAGCCGGATCGCCTAAAAATTTTTCGGACTATCAAATACGACCTAAGGAACCATAGTCACCGCCCCGCCATGATCGTTCCTAGTCTTTTGCATTTTTCAGCCAAAAAACTAGAATTCCGCGCGATTTCCATATTTTCGTGTGCTTTAGCCCACGCCTTCCAAGGGGTCCCGGGAACCCCGAACCCCGATCGCCTAAAAATTTTCCGGGCCAACAAATACGACCTAAGGAACCATAGTAACCACCTCGCCATGATCGTTCCTCATATTTTGCATTTTTCGGCCAAACAACTAGAATTCCGCGCGATTCCCATATTTTTGTGTGTTATAGCCCACGCCTTCCGAGTGGTCCCGGGACCTCCTGACCCCTATCGCCTAATATTTTTCCGGACTATCAAATACGACCTAAGGAACCATAGTATCCGCCCCGCCATGATCGTTCCTCATTTTTTGCATTTTTCGGCCAAACAACTAGAATTCCGCGCGACTCCCATATTTTTGTGTGTTATAGCCCACACCTTACGAGTGGTCCCGGGGACCTCCGTACGCCTATCGCCTAAAAATTTTCTGGACTATCAAATACGACCTAAGGAACCATAGTATCCACCCCGCCATGATCGTTCCTCATTTTTTGCATTTTTCGGCCAAACAACTAGAATTCCGCGCGATTCCCATATTTTTGTGTGTTATAGCCCACGCCTTCCGAGTGGTCCCGGGTCTCCGGACCCCTATCGCCTAAAATTTTTCCGGACTATCAAATAAGACCTAAGGAACCATACTCACCACCCAGCCATGATCGTTCCTAGTTTTTTCCGTTTTTCGGCCAAAAAACTAGAATTCCGCGCGATTCCCATATTTTCGTGTCCTATAGCCCACGCCTTCCAAGTGAACCCGGGAACTCCGGACCCCTATCGCCTAAAATTTTTCCGGACTATCAAATACGACCTAAGGAACCATAGTCACCGCCCAGCCATGATCATTCCTCATTTGTTGCATTTTTCGGCCAAAAAACTAGAATTCCGCCCGATAACAATATTTTTGTGTGGCTATTGCCCACCCTTCCAAGTGGTTCCGGGACCCCCGGACCCCGATCGCCTAAAAATTTTCCGGGCCATCAAATACGACCTAAGGAACCATAGTAACCGCCCCGCCATCATCGTTTCTCATTTTTTGCATTTTTCGGCCAAAAAAATAGAATTACTCCCGATTCTCATATTTTCGTGTGCTATACCCACGCCTTCCAAGTGGTCCGGGGAGCCGCGGACCCCGATCGCCTAAAATTTTTCCGGCCTATCAAATACGACCTAAGGTACCATAGTCACCGCCCCACCATGATCATTCCCAATGCTTTGCATTTTTCGGCCACAAAACTAGAACTCCGCGCAATTTGCATATTTTAGTGTGCTATAGCTTACGCCTTCCGAGTGGTCCCGGGAGCCGTGGACCCCGATCGCCTAAAATTTTCCGGGCCATCAAATACGACCTAAGGAACCATAGTAACCACCCCGCCATGATCGTTCCTCATGTTTTGCGTTTTTCGGCCAAACAACTAGAATTCCGCGCGATTCCCATATTTTTGTGTGTTATAACCCACGCCTTCCGAGTGGTCCCGGGACCTCCTGACCCCTATCGCCTAATATTTTTCCGGACTATCAAATACTACCTAAGGAACCATAGTATCCGCCCCGCCATGATCGTTCCTCATTTTTTGCGTTTTTCGGCCAAACAACTAGAATTCCGTGCGATTCCCATATTTTTGTGTGTTATAGCCCACACCTTCCGAGTGGTCCCGGGACCTCCGAACCCCTATCGCCTAAAATTTTTCCGGACTATCAAATACGTCCTAAGGAACCATAGTATCCGCCCCGCCATGATCATTCCTCATCTTTTGCGTTTTTCGGCCAAACAACTAGAATTCCGCGCTATCCCATATTTTTGTGTGTTATAGCCCACGCCTTCCGAGTGGTCCCGGGTCTCCGGACCCCTATCGCCTAAAATTTTTCCGGACTATCAAATAAGACTTAAGGAACCATAGTCACCGCCCAGCCATTATCGTTCCTAGTGTTTTCCATTTTTCGGCCAAAAAACTAGAATTCCGCGCGATTCCCATATTTTCGTGTCCTATAGCCCACGCCTTCCAAGTGAAGCCGGGAACTCTGGACCCCTATCGCCTAAATTTTTTCCGGACTATCAAATACGACCTAAGGAACCATAGTCACCGCCCAGCCATGATCATTCCTCATTTGTTGCATTTTTCGGCCAAAAAACTAGAATTCCGCCCGATTATAATATTTTTGTGTGCTATTGCCCACCCTTCCAAGTGGTTACGGGACCCCCGGACCCCGATCGCCTAAAATTTTTCCGGGTCCTTAAATACGACCTAAGGAACCATAGTAACCACCCCGCCATCATCGTTTCTCATTTTTTGCATTTTTCTGCCAAAAAACTAGAATTACGCCCGATTCCCATATTTTCGTGTGCTATACTCACGCCTTCCAAGTGGTCCGGGGAGCCGCGGACCCCGATCGCCTAAAATTTTTCCGGACTATCAAATACGACCTAAGGTACCATAGTCACCGCTTCTCCATGATCGTTCCAAATGCTTTGCATTTTTTGGCCAAAAAACTAGAACTCCGTGCGATTTGCTTATTTTAGTGTGCTATAGCTTACGCCTTCCGAGTGGTCCCGGGAGCCGTGGACCCCGATCGCCTAAAATTTTCCGGGCCATAAAATACGACCTAAGGAACTATAGTCACTGCCCTGCCATGATCGTTCCTCATTTATTGCGTTTTTCGGCCAAAAAACTAGAATTCCGCTCGATTACCATATTTTTGTGTGCTATTGCCCACGCCTTCCGAGTGGGCCAGGCCGCCGGACTCGGATCGCCTAAAAATTTTCGGGCCATCAATTAGGACCTAAGGAACCATAGTCACTGCCTCGCCATGATCGTTCCTCAATTTTTGCATTTTTTGGCCAAAAAACTAGAATTTCGCCCGATTTCCATATTTTTGTGTGCTATCGCCCACGCCTTCCGAGTGGGTCGGGCCCCCCGGAGCCGGATCGCCTAAAAATTTACCGGACTATCAAATACGACCTAAGGAACCATAGTCACCGCCCCGCCATGATCGTTACTAGTCTTTTGCGTTTTTCAGCCAAAAAACTAGAATTCCGCAAGATTTCCATATTTTTGTGTGCTTTAGCCCACACCTTGTAAGAGGTCCCGGGTACCCCGAACCCCGATCGCCTAAAAATTTTCCGGGCCATCAAATACGACCTAAGGAACCATAGTAACCACCCCGCCATGATCGTTCTTCATTTTTTGCGTTTTTCTGCCGAACAACTAGAATTCCGCGCGATTCCCATATTTTTGTGTGTTATAGGCCACGCCTTCCGAGTGGTCCCGGGACCTCCTAACCCCTATCGCCTAATATTTTTCCGGACTATCAAATATGACCTAAGGAACCATAGTATCCGCCATGCCATGATCATTTCTCATTTTTTGCGTTTTTCGGCCAAACAACTAGAATTCCGCGCGATTCCCATATTTTTGTGTGTTATAGCCCACACCTTCCGAGTGGTCCCGGGACCTCCGGACCCCTATCGCCTAAAATTTTTCCGGACTATCAAATACGACCTAAGGAACCATAGTATCCGCCCCGCCATGATCGTTCCTCATTTTTTGCGTTTTTCGGCTAAACACCTAGAATTCCGCGCTATCCCATATTTTTGTGTGTTATAGCCCATGCCTTCCGAGTGGTCCCGGGTCTCCGGACCCCTATCGCCTAAAATTTTTCCGGACTATCAAATAATACCTAAGGAACCATAGTCACCGCCCAGCCATGATCGTTCCTAGTTCTTTTCCGTTTTTCGGCCAAAAAACTAGAATTCCGCGCGATTCCCATATTTTCGTGTCCTATAGCCCACGCCTTCTAAGTGAACCCGGGAACTCCATACCCCTATCGCCAAAAAAATTTCTGGTCTATCAAATACGACCTAAAGAACCATAGTCACTGCCCAGCCATGATCATTCCTCATTTGTTGCATTTTTCGGCCAAAAAACTAGAATTCCGCCCGATTACAATATTTTTATGTGCTATTGCCCACCCTTCCAAGTGATTCCGGGACCCCCGGACCCCGATCGCCTAAAATTTTTCTGGGCCGTCAAATACGACCTAAGGAATCATAGTAACCGCCCCGCCATCATCGTTTCTCATTTTTTGCATTTTTCAGCCAAAAAACTAGAATTACGCCTGATTCCCATATTTTCGTGTGTTATACCCACGCCTTCCAAGTGGTCCGGGGAGCCGCGGACCCCGATCGCCTAAAATTTTTTCGGACTATCAAATACGACCTAAGGTACCATAGTCACCGCCCCACCATGATCATTCCAAATGCTTTGCATTTTTCGGCCAAAAAACTAGAACTCCGCGCGATTTGCATATTTTAGTGTGCTATAGCTTACGCCTTCCAAGGGGTCCCGGGAACCCCGAACCCTGATCGCCTAAAAATTTTCCGGGCCATCAAATACGACCTAAGGAACCATAGTAACCACCCCGCCATGATCGTTCCTCATTTTTTGCGTTTTTCGGCCAAACAACTAGAATTCCGCGCGATTCCCATATTTTTGTGTGTTATAGCCCACGCCTTCCGAGTGGTCCCGGGACCTCCTGACCCCTATCGCCTAATATTTTTACGGACTATCAAATACGACCTAAGGAACCATAGTATCTGCCCCGCCAAGATCATTCCTCATTTTTTGCGTTTTTCGGCCAAACAACTAGAATTCCGTGCTATCCCATATTTTTGTGTGTTATAGCCCACGCCTTCCGAGTGGTCCCGGGTCTCCGTACCCCTATCGCCTAAAATTTTTCCGGACTATCAAATAAGACCTAAGGAACCATAGTCACCGCCCAGCCATGATCGTTCCTAATTTTTTTCCATTTTTCGGCCAAAAAACTAGAATTCCGCGCGATTCCCATATTTTCGTGACCTATAGCCCACGCCTTCCAAGTGAACCCGGGAACTCCGTACCCCTATCGCCTAAAATTTTTTCGGACTATCAAATACGACCTAAGGAACCATAGTCACTGCCCAGCCATGATCATTCCTCATTTGTTGCGTTTTTCGGCCAAAAAACTAGAATTCCGCCCGATTACAATATTTTTGTGTGCTATCGCCCACGCCTTCCGAGTGGGTCGGGCCCCCCGGAGCCGGATCGTCTAAAATTTTTCCAGACTATCTAATACGACCTAAGGAACCATAGTTACCACCCCGCCATGATCGTTCCTAGTCTATTGCGTTTTTCAGCCAAAAAACTAGAATTCCGCACGATTTCCATATTTTCGTGTGCTTTAGCCCACGCCTTCCAAGGGGTCCCGGGAACCCCGAACCCCGATCGCCTAAAAATTTTCCGGGCCAACAAATACGACCTAAGGAACCATAGTAACCACCCCGCCATGATCGTTCCTCATTTTTTGCATTTTTCGGCCAAACAACTAGAATTCCGCGCGATTCCCATATTTTTGTGTGTTATAGCCCACGCCTTCCGAGTGGTCCCGGGACCTCCTGACCCCTATCACCTAATATTTTTCCGGACTATCAAATACGACCTAAGGAACCATAGTATCTGCCCCGCCATGATCGTTCCTCATTTTTTACATTTTTCGGCCAAACAACTAGAATTCCGCGCGACTCCCATATTTTTGTGTGTTATAGCCCACACCTTCCGAGTGGTCCCGGGGACCTCCGTACCCCTATCGCCTAAAATTTTTCCGGACTATCAAATACGACCTAAGGAACCACAGTATCCGCCCCGCCATGATCGTTCCTCAATTTTTGCGTTTTTCGGCCAAACAACTAGAATTCCGCGCGATTCCCATATTTTTGTGTGTTATAGCCCACGCCTTCCGAGTGGTCCCGGGTCTCCGGACCCATATCGCCTAAAATTTTTCCGGACTATCAAATAAGACCTAAGGAACCATAGTCACCGCCCAGCCATGATCGTTCCTAGTTTTTTCCATTTTTCGGCCAAAAAACTAGAATTCCGCGCGATTCCCATATTTTCGTGTCCTATAGCCCACGCCTTCCAAGTGAACCCGGGAACTCCGGACCCCTATCGCCTAAAATTTTTCCGGACTATCAAATACCACCTAAGGAATCATTAGTCACCGCCCAGCCATGATCATTCCTCATTTGTTGCATTTTTCGGCCAAAAAACTAGAATTCCGCCCGATTACAATATTTTTGTGTGTTATTGCCCACCCTTCCAAGTGGTTCCGGGACCCCCGGACCCCGATCGCCTAAAATTTTTCCAGGCCGTCAAATACGACCTAAGGAACCATAGTAACCGCCCCGCCATCATCGTTTCTTATTTTTTGCATTTTTCGGCCAAAAAACTAGAATTACGCCCGATTCTCATATTTTCGTGTGCTATACCCACGCCTTCCAAGTGGTCCGGGGAGCCGCGGACCCCGATCGCCTAAAATTTTTCCGGACTATCAAATACGACCTAAGGTACCATAGTCACCGCCCCACCATGATCATTCCAAATGCTTTGCATTTTTCGGCCACAAAACTAGAACTCCGCGCGATTTGCATATTTTAGTGTGCTATAGCTTACGCCTTCCGAGTGGTCCCTGGAGACGTGGACCCAGATCGCCTAAAATTTTCCGGGCCATAAAATACGACCTAAGGAACCATAGTAACCACCCCGCCATGATCGTTCCTCATGTTTTGTGTTTTTCGGCCAAACAACTAGAATTCCGCGCGATTCCCATATTTTTGTGTGTTATAACCCACGCCTTCCGAGTGGTCCCGGGACCTCCTGACCCCTATCGCCTAATATTTTTCCGGACTATCAAATACTACCTAAGGAACCATAGTATCCGCCCCGCCATGATCGTTCCTCATTTTTTGCGTTTTTCGGCCAAACAGCTAGAATTCCGCGCGATTCCCATATTTTTGTGTGCTATAGCCCACGCCTTCCAAGTGAACCCGGGAACTCCGGACCCCTATCGCCTAAAATTTTTCCGGACTATCAAATACCACCTAAGGAACCATAGTCACCGCCCAGCCATGATCATTCCTCATTTGTTGCATTTTTCGGCCAAAAAACTAGAATTCCGCCCGATTACAATATTTTTGTGTGTTATTGCCCACCCTTCCAAGTGGTTCCGGGACCCCCGGATCCCGATCGCCTAAAATTTTTCCAGGCCGTCAAATACGACCTAAGGAACCATAGTAATCGCCCCGCCATCATCGTTTCTTATTTTTTGCATTTTTCGGCCAAAAAACTAGAATTACGCCCGATTCTCATATTTTCGTGTGCTATACCCATGCCTTCCAAGTGGTCCGGGGAGCCGCGGACCCCGATCGCCTAAAATTTTTCCGGACTATCAAATACGACCTAAGCTACCATAGTCACCGCCCCACCATGATCATTCCAAATGCTTTGCATTTTTCGGCCACAAAACTAGAACTCCGCGCGATTTGCATATTTTAGTGTGCTATAGCTTACGCCTTCCGAGTGGTCCCGGGAGACGTGGACCCAGATCGCCTAAAATTTTCCGGGCCATAAAATACGGACCTAAGGAACCATAGTAACCACCCCGCCATGATCGTTCCTCATGTTTTGCGTTTTTCGGCCAAACAACTAGAATTCCGCGCGATTCCCATATTTTTGTGTGTTATAACCCACGCCTTCCGAGTGGTCCCGGGACCTCCTGACCCCTATCGCCTAATATTTTTCCGGACTATCAAATACTACCTAAGGAACCATAGTATCCGCCCAGCCATGATCATTCCTCATTTGTTGCATTTTTCGGCCAAAAAACTAGAATTCTGCCCGATTACAACATTTTTGTGTGCTATCGCCCACGCCTTCCGAGTAGGTCGGGCCCCCGGAGCCGGATCGCCTAAAATTTTTCCAGACTATCAAATACGACCTAAGGAACCATAGTTACCGCCCCGCCATGATCGTTCCTAGTCTTTTGCGTTTTTTAAGCCAAAAAACTAGAATTCCGCGCGATTTCCATATTTTCGTGTGATTTAGCCCACGCCTTCCAAGGGGTCCCGGGAACCCCGAACCCCGATCGCCTAAAAATTTTCCGGGCCAACAAATACGACCTAAGGAACCATAGTAACCACCCCGCCATGATCGTTCCTCATTTTTTGCATTTTTCGGCCAAACAACTAGAATTCCGCGCGATTCCCATATTTTTGTGTGTTATAGCCCACGCCTTCCGAGTGGTCCCGGGACCTCCTGACCCCTATCACCTAATATTTTTCCGGACTATCAAATACGACCTAAGGAACCATAGTATCCGCCCCGCCATGATCGTTCATCATTTTTTGCATTTTTCGGCCAAACAACTAGAATTCCGCGCGATTCCCATATTTTTGTGTGTTATAGCCCACGCCTTCCGAGTGGTCCCGGGACCTCCTGACCCCTATCACCTAATATTTTTCCGGACTATCAAATACGACCTAAGGAACCATAGTATCCACCCCGCCATGATCGTTCCTCATTTTTTGCGTTTTTCGGCCAAACAACTAGAATTCCGCGCGATTCCCATATTTTTGTGTGTTATAGCCCACGCCTTCCGAGTGGTCCCGGGTCTCCGGACCCATATCGCCTAAAATTTTTCCGGACTATCAAATAAGACCTAAGGAACCATAGTCACCGCCCAGCCATGATCGTTCCTAGTTTTTTCCATTTTTCGGCCAAAAAACTAGAATTCCGCGCGATTCCCATATTTTCGTGTCCTATAGCCCACGCCTTCCAAGAGAACCCGGGAACTCCGGACCCCTATCGCCTAAAATTTTTCCGGACTATCAAATACCACCTAAGGAACCATAGTCACCGCCCAGCCATGATCATTCCTCATTTGTTGCATTTTTCGGCCAAAAAACTAGAATTCCGCCCGATTACAATATTTTTGTGTGTTATTGCCCACCCTTCCAAGTGGTTCCGGGACCCCCGGACCCCGATCGCCTAAAATTTTTCCAGGCCGTCAAATACGACCTAAGGAACCATAGTAACCGCCCCGCCATCATCGTTTCTTATTTTTTGCATTTTTCGGCCAAAAAACTAGAATTACGCCCGATTCTCATATTTTCGTGTGCTATACCCACGCCTTCCAAGTGGTCCGGGGAGCCGCGGACCCCGATCGCCTAAAATTTTTCCGGACTATCAAATACGACCTAAGGTACCATAGTCACCGCCCCACCATGATCATTCCAAATGCTTTGCATTTTTCGGCCACAAAACTAGAACTCCGCGCGATTTGCATATTTTAGTGTGCTATAGTTTACGCCTTCCGAGTGGTCCCGGGAGACGTGGACCCAGATCGCCTAAAATTTTTCGGGCCATAAAATACGACCTAAGGAACCATAGTAACCACCCCGCCATGATCGTTCCTCATTTTTTGTGTTTTTCGGACAAACAACTAGAATTCCGCGCGATTCCCATATTTTTGTGTGTTATAACCCACGCCTTCCGAGTGGTCCCGGGACCTCCTGACCCCTATCGCCTAATATTTTTCCGGACTATCAAATACTACCTAAGGAACCATAGTATTCGCCCCGCCATGATCGTTCCTCATTTTTTGCGTTTTTCGGCCAAACAACTAGAATTCCGCGCGATTCCCATATTTTTGTATGTTATAGCCCACACATTCCGAGTGGTCCCGGGACCTCCGAACCCCTATCGCCTAAAATTTTTCCGGACTATCAAATACGACCTAAGGAACCATAGTATCTGCCCCGCCATGATCGTTCCTCATATTTTACGTTATTCGGCCAAACAACTAGAATTCCGTGCTATCCCATAATTTTGTGTGTTATAGCCCACGCCTTCCGAGTGGTCCCGGGTATCTGTACCCCTATCGCCTAATATTTTTCCGGACTATCAAATAAGACCTAAGGAACCATAGTCACCGCCCAGCCATGATCGTTCCTAGTTTTTGCGTTTTTCGGCCAAACAACTAGAATTTCGCCCGATTCCCATATTTTTGTTCGTTATCGCCCACGCCTTCAGAGTGGGTCGGGCCCCCCCGGAGCCGGATCGCCTAAAATTTTTCCAGACTATCAAATATGACCTAAGGAACCATAGTCACCGCCCAGCCATGATCGTTCCTAGTCTTTTGCATTTTTCAGCCAAAACACTAGAATTCCGCGCGATTTCCATATTTTCTTGTGCTAAACCCACGCCTTCCAAGGGGTCCCGGGGAACCCCGAACCCCGATCGCCTAAAAATTTTCCGGGCCATCATATACAACTTAAGGAACCCTAGTAACCACCCCGCCATGATCGTTCCTCATTTTTTGCGTTTTTCGGCCAAACAACTAGAATTCCGTGCGATACCCATATTTTTGTGTGTTATAGCCCACGCCTTCCGAGTGGTCCCGGGACCTCCTGACCCCTATCGCCTAATATTTTTCCGGACTATCAAATACGACCTAAGGAAATATAGTATCCGCCCCGCCATGATCGTTCTTCATTTTTTGTGTTTTTCGGCCAAACAACTAGAATTCCGCGCGACTCCCATATTTTTGTGTGTTATAGCCCACACCTTCCGAGTGGTCCCGGGACCTCCGGACCCCTGTCGCCTAAAATTTTTCCGGACTATCAAATACGACTTAAGGAACCATAGTATCCGCCCCGCCATGATCGTTCCTCATATTTTACGTTATTCGGCCAAACAACTAGAATTCCGTGCTATCCCATAATTTTGTGTGTTATAGCCCACGCCTTCCGAGTGGTCCCGGGTATCTGTACCCCTATCGCCTAATATTTTTCCGGACTATCAAATAAGACCTAAGGAACCATAGTCACCGCCCAGCCATGATCGTTCCTAGTTTTTTTCCGTTTTTCGGCCAAAAAACTAGAATTCCGCGCGATTCCCATATTTTCGTGTCCTATAGCCCACGCCTTCCAAGTGAACCCGGGAACTCCGGACCCCTATCGCCTAAAATTTTCCCGGACTATCAAATACGACCTAAGGAACCATAGTCACCGCCCAGCCATGATCATTCCTCATTTGTTGCATTTTTCGGCCAAAAAACTAGAATTCCGCCCGATTATAATATTTTTGTGTGCTATCGCCCACGCCTTCTGAGTGGGTCGGGCCCCCCGGAGCCGGATCGCCTAAAAATTTTCCAGACTATCAAATACGACCTAAGGAACCATAGTCACCGCCCCGCCGTGATCGTTCCTAGTCTTTTGCATTTTTCAGCCAAAAAACTAGAATTGCGCGCGATTTCCATATTTTCGTGTGCTTTAGCCCACGCCTTCCAAGGGGTCCCGGGAACCCCGAACCCCGATCGCCTAAAAATTTTCTGGGCCATCAAATACGACCTAAGGAACCATAGTAACCACCCCGCCATGATCGTTCCTCATTTTTTGCATTTTTCGGCCAAACAACTAGAATTCCGCGCGATTCCCATATTTTTGTGTGTTATAGCCCACGCCTTCCGAGTGGTCCCAGGACCTCCTGACCCCTATCGCCTAATATTTTTCTGGACTATCAAATACGACCTAATAAACCATAGTATCCGCCCCGCCATGATCGTTCCTCATGTTTTGTGTTTTTCGGCCAAACAACTAGAATTCCGCGCGACTCCCATATTTTTGTGTGTTATAGCCCACACCTTCCGAGTGGTCCCGGGACCTCCGGACCCCTATCGCCTAAAATTTTTCCGGACTATCAAATACGACCTAAGGAACCATAGTATCCGCCCCGCCATGATCGTTCCTCATTTTTTGCGTTTTTCGGCCAAACAACTAGAATTCCGCGCTATCCCATATTTTTGTGTGTTGTAGCCCACGCCTTCCGAGTGGTCCCGGGTCTCCGGACCCCTATCGCCTAAAATTTTTCCGGACTATCAAATAAGACCTAAGGAACCATAGTCACCGCCCAGCCATGATCGTTCCTAGTTTTTTCCGTTTTTCAGCCAAAAACTAGAATTCCGCGCGATTCCCATATTTTCATGTCCTATAGCCCACGCCTTCCAAGTGAACCCGGGAACTCCGGACCCCTATCGCCTAAAATTTTTCCGGACTATCAAATACGACCTAAGGAACCATAGTCACCGCCCAGCCATGATCATTCCTCATTTGTTGCGTTTTTCGGCCAAAAAACTAGAATTCCGCCCGATTACAATATTTTTGTGTGCTATTGCCCACCCTTCCAAGTGGTTACGGGACCCCCGGACCCCGATCGCCTAAAATTTTTCCGGGCCGTCAAATACGACCTAAGGAACCATAGTAACCACCCCGCCATCATCGTTTCTCATTTTTTGCATTTTTCGGCCAAAAAACTAGAATTACTCCCGATTCCCATATTTTCGTGTGCTATACCCATGCCTTCCAAGTGGTCCGGGGAGACGTGGACCCCGATTTCCTAAAATTTTTCCGGACTATCAAATACGACCTAAGGTACCATAGTCACCGCCCTACCATGATCGTTCCAAATGCTTTGCATTTTTCGGCCAAAAAACTAGAACTCCACACGATTTGCATATTTTAGTGTGTTATAGCTTGCGCCTTCCGAGTGGTCCCGGGAGCCGTGGACCCCGATCGCCTAAAATTTTCCGAGCCATCAAATACGACCTAAGGAACCATAGTAACCAACCCGCCATGATCGTTCCTCATTTTTTGCGTTTTTCGGCCAAACAACTAGAATTCCGCGCGATTCCCATATTTTTGTATGTTATAGCCCACGCGTTCCGAGTGGTCCCGGGACCTCCTGACCCCTATCGCCTAATATTTTTCCGGACTATCAAATACGACCTAAGGAACCATAGTATCCTCCCCGCCATGATCGTTCCTCATTTTTTGCGTTTTTCGGCCAAACAACTAGAATTCCGCGCGACTCCCATATTTTTATGTGTTATAGCCCACACCTTCCGAGTGGTCCCGGGACCTCCGGACCTCTATCACCTAAAATTTTTTTGGACTATCAAATACGACCTAAGGAACCATAGTATCCGCCCCGCCATGATCGTTCCTCATTCTTTGCGTTTTTCGGCCAAACAACTAGAATTCCGCGCTATCCCGTATTTTTGTGTGTTATAGCCCATGCCTTCCGAGTGGTCCCGGGTCTCCGGACCCATATCGCCTAAAATTTTTCCGGACTATCAAATAAGACCTAAGGAACCATAGTCACCGCCCAGCCATGATCGTTCCTAGTTTTTTCCGCTTTTCGGCCAAAAAACTAGAATTCCGCGCGATTCCCATATTTTCGTGTCCTATAGCCCACGCCTTCCAAGTGAACCCGGGAACTCCGGACCCCTATCGCCAAAAATTTTTCCGGACTATCAAATACGACCTAAGGAACCATAGTCACCGCCCAGCCATGATCATTCCTCATTTGTTGGGTTTTTCGGCCAAAAAACTAGAATTCCGCCCGATTACAATATTTTTGTGTGCTATTGCCCACCCTTCCAAGTGGTTCCGGGACCCCCGGACCCCGATCGCCTAAAATTTTTCCGGGCCATCAAATACGACCTAAGGAACCATAGTAACCGCCCCCCATCATCGTTTCTCATTTTTTGCATTTTTCGGCCAAAAAACTAGAATTACGCCCGATTCCCATATTTTCGTGTGGTATACCCACGCCTTCCAAGTGGTCCGGGGAGCCGCGGACCCCGATCGCCTAAAATTTTTCCGGACTATCAAATACGACCTAAGGTACCATAGTCACCGCCCCACCATGATCTTTCCAAATGCTTTGCAATTTTCGGCAAAAAAACTTGAACGCCGCACGATTTGCTTATTTTAGTGTGCTATAGCTTACGCCTTCCGAGTGGTCCCGGGAGCCGTGGACCCCGATCGCCTAAAATTATCCGGTCCATCAAATACGACCTAAGGAACCATAGTCACCGCCCCACCATGATCGTTCCTCATTTATTGAATTTTTCGGCCAAACAACTAGAATTCCGCGCGATTACCATATTTTTGTGTGTTATAACCCACGCCTTCCGAGTGGTCCCGGGACCTCCTGACCCCTATCGCCTAATATTTTTCCGGACTATCAAATACTACCTAAGGAACCATAGTATTCGCCCCGCCATGATCGTTCCTCATTTTTTGCGTTTTTCGGCCAAACAACTAGAATTCCGCGCGATTCCCATATGTTTGTGTGTTATAGCCCACACTTTCCGAGTGGTCCCGGGACCTCCGGACCCCTATCGCCTAAAATTTTTCCGGACTATCAAATACGACCTAAGGAACCATAGTATCCTCCCCGCCATGATCGTTCCTCATTTTTTGCGTTTTTCGGCCAAACAACTAGAATTCCGCGCGATTCCAATATTTTTGTGTGTTATAGCCCACGCCTTCCGAGTGGTCCCGGGACCTCCTAACCCCTTTTCGCCTAATATTTTTCCGGACTATCAAATACGACCTAAGGAACGATAGTATCTGCCACGCCATGATCGTTCCTCATTTTTTGCGTTTTTCGGCCAAACAACTAGAATTCCGCCCGACTCCCATATTTTTGTGTGTTATAGCCCACACCTTCCGAGTGGTCCCGGGACGTCCGGACCCCTATTGCCTAAAATTTTTCCGGACTATCAAATGCGACCTAAGGAACCATAGTATCCGCCTCGCCATGATCGTTCCTCATTTTTTGCTTTTTGCAGCCAAACAACTAGAATTCCGCGCGATTTCCATATTTTCGTGTGCTTTAGCCCACGCTTTCAAGGGGTCCCGGGAACCCCGAACCCCGATCGCCTAAAAATATTCCGGGCAATCAAATACGACCTAAGGAACCATAGTAACCGCCCCGCCATGATCGTTCCTCATGTTTTGCGTTTTTCGGCCAAACAACTAGAATTCCGCGCGATTACCATATTTTTGTGTGTTATAGCCCACGCCTTTCGAGTGGTCCCGGGACCTCCTGACCCCTATCGCCTAAAATTTTTCCGGATTATCAAATATGACCTAAGGAACCATAGTATCCGCCCCGCCATGATCGTTCCTCATTTTTTGCGTTTTTTGGCCAAACAACTAGAATTCCGCGCGATTACCATATTTTTGTGTGTTATAGCCCACGCCTTTCGAGTGGTCCCGGGACCTCCTGACCCCTATCGCCTAATATTTTTTCAGACTATCAAATATGACCTAAGGAACCATAGTATCCGCCCTGCCATGATCGTTCCTCATTTTTTGCGTTTTTCGGCCAAACAACTAGAATTCCGCGCGATTCCCATATTTTTGTGTGTTATAGCCCACACCTTCCGAATGGTCCCGGGACCTCCGGACCCCTATCGCCTAAAATTTTTTCGGACTATCAAATACGTCCTAAGGAACCATAGTATCCGCCTCGCCATGATCGTTCCTCATTTTTTGCGTTTTTCGGCCAAACAACTAGAATTCCGCGCGATTCCTATATTTTTGTGTGTTATAGCCCATGCCTTACGAGTGGTCCCGGGACCTCCTGACCCCTTTTCGCCTAATATTTTTCCGGACTATCAAATACGACCTAAGGAATGATAGTATCCGCCACGCCATGATTGTTCCTCATTTTTTGCATTTTTCGGCCAAACAACTAGAATTCCGCGCGATTCCCATATTTTTGTGTGTTATAGCCCACACCTTCCGAGTGGTCCCGGGACCTCCGGACCCCTATCGGCTAAAATTTTTCCGGATTATCAAATATGACCTAAGGAACCATAGTATCCGCCCCGCCATGATCGTTCCTCATTTTTTGCGTTTTTCGGCCAAACAACTAGAATTCCGCGCGATTCCTATATTTTTGTGTGTTATAGCCCACGCCTTTCGAGTGGTCCCGGGACCTCTTGACCCCTATCGCCTAATATTTTTATGGACTATCAAATACAACCTAAGGAACCATAGTATCCGCCCCGCCATGATCGTTCCTCATTTTTTGCGTTTTTCGGCCAAACAACTAGAATTCCGCCCGACTCCCATATTTTTGTGTGTTATAGCCCACACCTTCCGAGTGGTCCCGGGACGTCCGGACCCCTATCACCTAAAATTTTTCCGGACTATCAAATACGACCTAAGGAACCATAGTATCCGCCTCCCCTTGATCGTTCCTCAGTTTTTGCGTATTTCGGCCAAACAACTAGAATTCCGCGCGATTCCTTTATTTTTGTGTGTTATAGCCCATGCCTTACGAGTGGTCCCCGGACCTCCTGACCCCTTTTCGCCTAATATTTTTCCGGACTATCAAATACGACCTAAGGAATGATAGTATCCGCCACGCCATGATTGTTCCTCATTTTTTACGTTTTTCGGCCAAACAACTAGAATTCCGCGCGATTCCCATATTTTTGTGTGTTATAGCCCACACCTTCCGAGTGGTCCCGGGACCTCCGGACCCCTATCGCCTAAAATTTTTCCGGATTATCAAATATGACCTAAGGAACCATAGTATCCGCCCCGCCATGATCGTTCCTCATTTTTTGCGTTTTTTGGCCAAACAACTAGAATTCCGCGCGATTACCATATTTTTGTGTGTTATAGCCCACGCCTTTCGAGTGGTCCCGGGACCTCCTGACCCCTATCGCCTAATATTTTTCCGGACTATCAAATACGACCTAAGGAACCATAGTATCCGCCCCGCCATGATCGTTCCTCATTTTTTGCGTTTTTCGGCCAAACAACTAGAATTCCGCGCGATTCCCATATTTTTGTGTGTTATAGCCCACACCTTCCGAGTGGTCCCGGGACCTCCGGACCCCTATCGCCTAAAATTTTTCCGGACTATCAAATACGACCTAAGGAACCATAGTATCCGCCTCGCCATGATCGTTCCTCATTTTTTGCGTTTTTCGGCCAAACAACTAGAATTCCGCGCGATTCCTATATTTTTGTGTGTTATAGCCCACGCCTTCCGAGTGGTCCCGGGACCTCCTGACCCCTTTTCGCCTAATATTTTTCCGGACTATCAAATACGACCTAAGGAACGATAGTATCTGCCACGCCATGATTGTTCCTCATTTTTTGCGTTTTTCGGCCAAACAACTAGAATTTCGCGCGATTCCCATATTTTTGTGTGTTATAGCCCACACCTTCCGAGTGGTCCCGGGACCTCCGGACCCCTATCGCCTAAAATTTTTCCGGACTATCAAATATGACCTAAGGAACCATAGTATCCGCCCCGCCATGATCGTTCCTCATTTTTTGCGTTTTTCGGCCAAACAACTAGAATTCCGCACGATTACCATATTTTTGTGTGTTATAGCCCACGCCTTTCGAGTGGTCCCGGGACCTCCTGACCCCTATCGCCTAATATTTTTCCGGACTATCAAATACAACCTAAGGAACCATAGTATCCGCCCCGCCATTATCGTTCCTCATTTTTTGCGTTTTTCGGCCAAACAATTAGAATTCCGCCCGACTCCCATATTTTTGTGTGTTATAGCCCACACCTTCCGAGTGGTCCCGGGACCTCCGGACCCCTATCACCTAAAATTTTTCCGGACTATCAAATATGACCTAAGGAACCATAGTATCCGCCTCGCCATGATCGTTCCTCATTTTTTGCGTTTTTCGGCCAAACAACTAGAATTCCGCGCGATTCCTATATTTTTGTGTGTTATAGCCCACGCCTTCCGAGTGGTCCCGGGACCTCCTGACCCCTTTTCGCCTAATATTTTTCCGGACTATCAAATACGACCTAAGGAATGATAGTATCCGCCACGCCATGATTGTTCCTCATTTTTGCGTTTTTCGGCCAAACAACTAGAATTCCGCGCGATTCCCATATTTTTGTGTGTTATAGCCCACACCTTCCGAGTGGTCCCGGGACCTCCGGACCCCTATCGCCTAAAATTTTTTCGGACTACCAAATACGACCTAAGGAACCATAGTATCCGCATCGCCATGATCGTTCCTCATTTTTGCGTTTTTCGGCCAAACAACTAGAATTTCGCGCGATTCCTATATTTTTGTGTGTTATAGCCCACGCCTTCCGAGTGGTCCCGGGACCTCCTGACCCCTTTTCGCCTAATATTTTTCCGGACTATCAAATACGACCTAAGGAACGATAGTATCCACCACGCCATGATTGTTCCTCATTTTTTGCGTTTTTCGGCCAAACAACTAGAATTTCGTGCGATTCCCATATTTTTGTGTGTTATAGCCCACACCTTCCAAGTGGTCCCGGGACCTCCGGACCCCTATCGCCTAAAATTTTTCCGGACTATCAAATACGACCTAAGGAACCATAGTATCCGCCTCGCCATGATCGTTCCTCATTTTTTGCATTTTTCGGCCAAACAACTAGAATTCCGCGCGATTCCTATATTTTTGTGTGTTATAGCCCACGCCTTCCAAGTGGTCCCGGGACCTCCTGACCCCTTTTCGCCTAATATTTTTCCGGACTATCAAATACGACCTAAGGAACCATAGTATCCGCCCCGCCATGATCGTTCCTTATTTTTTGCGTTTTTCGGCCAAACAACTAGAATTCCGCGCGATTCCCATATTTTTGTGTGTTATAGCCCACACCTTCCGAGTGGTCCCGGGACCTCCGGACCCCTATCGCCTAAAATTTTTCCGGACTATCAAATACGACCTAAGGAACCATAGTATCCGCCTCGCCATGATCGTTCCTCATTTTTTGCGTTTTTCGGCCAAACAACTAGAATTCCGCGCGATTCCTATATTTTTGTGTGTTATAGCCCACGCCTTCCGAGTGGTCCCGGGACCTCCTGACCCCTTTTCGCCTAATATTTTTCCGGACTATCAAATACGACCTAAGGAACGATAGTATCCGCCCCGCCATGATCTTTCCTCATTTTTTGCGTTTTTCGGCCAAACAACTAGAATTCCGCACGATTACCATATTTTTGTGTGTTATAGCCCACGCCTTTCGAGTGGTCCCGGGACCTCTTGACCCCTATCGCCTAATATTTTTCCGGACTATCAAATACAACCTAAGGAACCATAGTATCCGCCCCGCCATGATCGTTCCTCATTTTTGGCGTTTTTCGGCCAAACAACTAGAATTCCGCCCGACTCCCATATTTTTGTGTGTTATAGCCCACACCTTCCGAGTGGTCCCGGGACCTCCGGACCCCTATCACCTAAAATTTTTTCGGACAATCAAATACGACCTATGGAACCATAGTATCCGCCTCGCCATGATCGTTCCTCATTTTTTGCGTTTTTCGGCCAAACAACTAGAATTCCGCGCGATTCCTATATTTTTGTGTGTTACAGCCCACGCCTTCCGAGTGGTCCCGGGACCTCCTGACCCCTTTTCGCCTAATATTTTTCCGGACTATCAAATACGACCTAAGGAACGATAGTATCCGCCACGCCATGATTGTTCCTCATTTTTTGCGTTTTTCGGCCAAACAACTAGAATTTCGCGCGATTCCCATATTTTTGTGTGTTATAGCCCACACCTTCCGAGTGGTCCCGGGACCTCCGGACCCCTATCGCCTAAAATTTTTCCGGATTATCAAATATGACCTAAGGAACCATAGTATCCGCCCCGCCATGATCGTTCCTCATTTTTTGCGTTTTTCGGCCAAACAACTAGAATTCCGCGCGATTCCCATATTTTTGTGTGTTATAGCCCACACCTTCCGAGTGGTCCCGGGACCTCCGGACCCCTATCGCCTAAAATTTTTCCGGACTATCAAATACGACCTAAGGAACCATAGTATCCGCCTCGCCATGATCGTTCCTCATTTTTTGCGTTTTTCGGCCAAACAACTAGAATTCCGCGCGATTCCCATATTTTTGTGTGTTATAGCCCACACCTTCCGAGTGGTCCCGGGACCTCCGGACCCCTATCACCTAAAATTTTTCCGGACTATCAAATACGACCTAAGGAACCATAGTATCCGCCTCGCCATGATCGTTCCTCATTTTTTGCGTTTTTCGGCCAAACAACTAGAATTCCGCGCGATTCCCATATTTTTGTGTGTTATAGCCCACACCTTCCGAGTGGTCCCGGGACCTCCGGACCCCTATCAACTAAAATTTTTCCGGACTATCAAATACGACCTAAGGAACCATAGTATCTGCCTCGCCATGATCGTTCCTCATTTTTTGCGTTTTTCGGCCAAACAACTAGAATTCCGCGCGATTCCTATATTTTTGTGTGTTATAGCCCATGCCTTACGAGTGGTCCCGGGACCTCCTGACCCCTTTTCGCCTAATATTTTTCCGGACTATCAAATACGACCTAAGGAATGATAGTATCCGCCACGCCATGATTGTTCCTCATTTTTTGCGTTTTTCGGCCAAACAACTAGAATTCCGCGCGATTCCCATATTTTTGTGTGTTATAGCCCACACCTTCCGAGTGGTCCCGGGACCTCCGGACCCCTATCGCCTAAAATTTTTCCGGATTATCAAATATGACCTAAGGAACCATAGTATCCGCCCCGCCATGATCGTTCCTCATTTTTTGCGTTTTTTGGCCAAACAACTAGAATTCCGCGCGATTACCATATTTTTGTGTGTTATAGCCCACGCCTTCCGAGTGGTCCCGGGACCTCCTGACCCCTATCGCCTAATATTTTTCAGGACTATCAAATACGACCTAAGGAACCATAGTATCTGCCCCGCCATGATCGTTCCTAATTTTTTGCGTTTTTCTGCCAAACAACTAGAATTCCGCGCGATTCCCATATTTTTGTGTGTTATAGCCCACACCTTCCGAGTGGTCCCGGGACCTCCGGACCCCTATCGCCTAAAATTTTTCCGGACTATCAAATACGACCTAAGGAACCATAGTATCCGCCTCGCCATGATCGTTCCTCATTTTTTGCGTTTTTCGGCCAAACAACTAGAATTCCGCGCGATTCCTATATTTTTGTGTGTTATAGCCCACGCCTTCCGAGTGGTCCCGGGACCTCCTAACCCCTTTTCGCCTAATATTTTTCCGGACTATCAAATACAACCTAAGGAACGATAGTATCTGCCATGCCATGATCGTTCCTCATTTTTTGCGTTTTTCGGCCAAACAACTAGAATTCCGCGCGATTCCCATATTTTTGTGTGTTATAGCCCACACCTTCCGAGTGGTCCCGGGACCTCCGGACCCCTATCGCCTAAAATTTTTCCGGACTATCAAATACGACCTAAGGAACCATAGTATCCGCCTCGCCATGATCGTTCCTCATTTTTTGCGTTTTTCGGCCAAACAACTAGAATTCCGCGCGATTCCTATATTTTTGTGTGTTATAGCCCACGCCTTCCGAGTGGTCCCGGGACCTCCTGACCCCTTTTCGCCTAATATTTTTCCGGACTATCAAATACGACCTAAGGAACGATAGTATCTGCCACGCCATGATTGTTCCTCATTTTTTGCATTTTTCGGCCAAACAACTAGAATTCCGCGCGATTCCCATATTTTTGTGTGTTATAGCCCACACCTTCCGAGTGGTCCCGGGACCTCCGGACCCCTATCGCCTAAAATTTTTCCGGACTATCAAATATGACCTAAGGAACCATAGTATCCGCCCCGCCATGATCGTTCCTCATTTTTTGCGTTTTTCGGCCAAACAACTAGAATTCCGCACGATTACCATATTTTTGTGTGTTATAGCCCACGCCTTTCGAGTGGTCCCGGGACCTCTTGACCCCTATCGCCTAATATTTTTCCGGACTATCAAATACAACCTAAGGAACCATAGTATCCGCCCCGCCATGATCGTTCCTCATTTTTTGCGTTTTTCGGCCAAACAACTAGAATTCCGCCCGACTCCCATATTTTTGTGTGTTATAGCCCACACCTTCCGAGTGGTCCCGGGACCTCCGGACCCCTATCACCTAAAATTTTTTCGGACTATCAAATACGACCTAAGGAACCATAGTATCCGCCTCGCCATGATCGTTCCTCATTTTTTGCGTTTTTCGGCCAAACAACTAGAATTCCGCGCGATTCCTATATTTTTGTGTGTTATAGCCCACGCCTTCCGAGTGGTCCCGGGACCTCCTGACCCCTTTTCGCCTAATATTTTTCCGGACTATCAAATACGACCTAAGGAACGATAGTATCCGCCACGCCATGATTGTTCCTCATTTTTTGCGTTTTTCGGCCAAACAACTAGAATTTCGCGCGATTCCCATATTTTTGTGTGTTATAGCCCACACCTTCCGAGTGGTCCCGGGACCTCCGGACCCCTATCGCCTAAAATTTTTCCGGATTATCAAATATGACCTAAGGAACCATAGTATCCGCCCCGCCATGATCGTTCCTCATTTTTTGCGTTTTTCGGCCAAACAACTAGAATTCCGCGCGATTCCCATATTTTTGTGTGTTATAGCCCACACCTTCCGAGTGGTCCCGGGACCTCCGGACCCCTATCGCCTAAAATTTTTCCGGACTATCAAATACGACCTAAGGAACCATAGTATCCGCTTCCCCATGATCGTTCCTCATTTTTTGCGTTTTTCGGCCAAACAACTAGAATTCCGCACGATTACCATATTTTTGTGTGTTATAGCCCACACCTTCCGAGTGGTCCCGGGACCTCCGGACCCCTATCACCTAAAATTTTTCCGGACTATCAAATACGACCTAAGGAACCATAGTATCCGCCCCGCCATGATCGTTCCTCATTTATTGCATTTTTCGGCCAAACAACTAGAATTCTGTGCGATTCCCATATTTTTGTGTGTTGTAGCCCACACCTTCCGAGTGGTCCCGGGACCTCCTGACCCCTATCGCCTAATATTTTTCCGGACTATCAAATACGACCTAAGGAACCATAGTATCCGCCCCGCCATGATCGTTCCTCATTTTTTGCGTTTTTCGGCCAAACAACTAGAATTCCGCCCGACTCCCATATTTTTGTGTGTTATAGCCCACACCTTCCGAGTGGTCCCGGGACCTCCGGACCCCTATCACCTAAAATTTTTCCGGACTATCAAATACGACCTAAGGAACCATAGTATCCGCCTCGCCATGATCGTTCCTCATTTTTTGCGTTTTTCGGCCAAACAACTAGAATTCCGCGCGATTCATATATTTTTGTGTGTTATAGCCCATGCCTTACGAGTGGTCCCGGGACCTCCTGACCCCTTTTCGCCTAATATTTTTCCGGACTATCAAATATGACCTAAGGAATGATAGTATCCGCCATGCCATGATTGTTCCTCATTTTTTGCGTTTTTCGGCCAAACAACTAGAATTCCGCGCGATTCCCATATTTTTGTGTGTTATAGCCCACACCTTCCGAGTGGTCCCGGGACCTCCGGACCCCTATCGCCTAAAATTTTTCCGGATTATCAAATATGACCTAAGGAACCATAGTATCCGCCCCGCCATGATCGTTCCTCATTTTTTGCCTTTTTTGGCCAAACAACTAGAATTCCGCGCGATTACCATATTTTTGTGTGTTATAGCCCACGCCTTTCGAGTGGTCCCGGGACCTCCTGACCCCTATCGCCTAATATTTTTCAGGACTATCAAATACGACCTAAGGAACCATAGTATCCGCCCCGCCATGATCGTTCCTCATTTTTTGCATTTTTCGGCCAAACAACTACAATTCCGCGCGATTCCCGTATTTTTGTGTGTTATAGCCCACACCTTCCGAGTGGTCCCGGGACCTCCGGACCTCTATTGCCCAAAATTTTTCCGGACTATCAAATACGACCTAAGGAACCATAGTATCCACCTCGCCATGATCGTTCCTCATTTTTTTGCGTTTTTCGGCCAAACAACTAGAATTCCACGCGATTCCTATATTTTTGTGTGTTATAGCCCACGCCTTCCGAGTGGTCCCGGGACCTCCTGACCCCTTTTCGCCTAATATTTTTTCGGACTATCAAATACGACCTAAGGAACGATAGTATCTGCCACGCCATGATTGTTCCTCATTTTTTGCGTTTTTCGGCCGAATAACTAGAATTTCGCGCGATTCCCATATTTTTGTGTGTTATAGCCCACACCTTCCGAGTGGTCCCGGGACCTCCGGACCCCTATCGCCTAAAATTTTTCCGGACTATCAAATATGACCTAAGGAACCATAGTATCCGCCCCGCCATGATCGTTCCTCATTTTTTGCGTTTTTCGGCCAAACAACTAGAATTCCGCACGATTACCATATTTTTGTGTGTTATAGCCCACGCCTTTCGAGTGGTCCCGGGACCTCCTGACCCCTATCGCCTAATATTTTTCCGGACTATCAAATACGACCTAAGGAACCATAGTATCCGCCCCGCCATGATCGTTCCTCATTTTTTGCGTTTTTCGGCCAAACAACTAGAATTCCGCGCGATTCCTATATTTTTGTGTGTTATAGCCCACGCCTTCCGAGTGGTCCCGGGACCTCCTGACCCCTTTTCGCCTAATATTTTTCCGGACTATCAAATACGACCTAAGGAACGATAGTATCTGCCACGCCATGATTGTTCCTCATTTTTTGCGTTTTTCGGCCAAACAACTAGAATTCCGCGCGATTCCCATATTTTTGTGTGTTATAGCCCACACCTTCCGAGTGGTCCCGGGACCTCCGGACCCCTATCGCCTAAAATTTTTCCGGACTATCAAATATGACCTAAGGAACCATAGTATCCGCCTCGCCATGATCGTTCCTCATTTTTTGCGTTTTTCGGCCAAACAACTAGAATTCCGCGCGATTCCTATATTTTTGTGTGTTATAGCCCACGCCTTCCGAGTGGTCCCGGGACCTCCTGACCCCTTTTCGCCTAATATTTTTTCGGACTATCAAATACGACCTAAGGAACGATAGTATCTGCCACGCCGTGATTGTTCCTCATTTTTTGCGTTTATCGGCCAAACAACTAGAATTCCGCGTGATTCCCATATTTTTGTGTGTTATAGCCCACACCTTCCGAGTGGTCCCGGGACCTCCGGACCCCTATCGCCTAAAATTTTTTCGGACTATCAAATATGACCTAAGGAACCATAGTATCCGCCCCGCCATGATCGTTCCTCATTTTTTGCGTTTTTCGGCCAAACAACTAGAATTCCGCACGATTACCATATTTTTGTGTGTTATAGCCCACACCTTCCGAGTGGTCCCGAGACCTCCTGACCCCTTTTCGCCTAATATTTTTCCGGACTATCAAATACGACCTAAGGAACGATAGTATCTGCCACGCCATGATTGTTCCTCATTTTTTGCGTTTTTCGGCCAAACAACTAGAATTCCGCGCGATTCCCATATTTTTGTGTGTTATAGCCCACACCTTCCGAGTGGTCCCGGGACCTCCGGACCCCTATCGCCTAAAATTTTTCCGGACTATCAAATATGACCTAAGGAACCATAGTATCCGCCTCGCCATGATCGTTCCTCATTTTTTGCGTTTTTCGGCCAAACAACTAGAATTCCGCGCGATTCCTATATTTTTGTGTGTTATAGCCCACGCCTTCCGAGTGGTCCCGGGACCTCCTGACCCCTTTTCGCCTAATATTTTTTCGGACTATCAAATACGACCTAAGGAACGATAGTATCTGCCACGCCGTGATTGTTCCTCATTTTTTGCGTTTTTCGGCCAAACAACTAGAATTCCGCGCGATTCCCATATTTTTGTGTGTTATAGCCCACACCTTCCGAGTGGTCCCGGGACCTCCGGACCCCTATCGCCTAAAATTTTTCCGGACTATCAAATATGACCTAAGGAACCATAGTATCCGCCCCGCCATGATCGTTCCTCATTTTTTGCGTTTTTCGGCCAAACAACTAGAATTCCGCACGATTACCATATTTTTGTGTGTTATAGCCCACGCCTTTCGAGTGGTCCCGGGACCTCCTGACCCCTATCGCCTAATATTTTTCCGGACTATCAAATACGACCTAAGGAACCATAGTATCCGCCCCGCCATGATCGTTCCTCATTTTTTGCGTTTTTCGGCCAAACAACTAGAATTCTGCCCGACTCCCATATTTTTGTGTGTTATAGCCCACACCTTCCGAGTGGTCCCAGGACCTCCGGACCCTTATCACCTAAAATTTTTCCGGACTATCAAATACGACCTAAGGAACCATAGTATCCGCCTCGCCATTATCGTTCCTCATTTTTTGCGTTTTTCGGCCAAACAACTAGAATTCCGCGCGATTCCCATATTTTTGTGTGTTATAGCCCACACCTTCCGAGTGGTCCCGGGACCTCCGGACCCCTATCACCTAAAATTTTTTCGGACTACCAAATACGACCTAAGGAACCATAGTATCCGCATCGCCATGATCGTTCCTCATTTTTGCGTTTTTCGGCCAAACAACTAGAATTCCGCGCGATTCCTATATTTTTGTGTGTTATAGCCCACGCCTTCCGAGTGGTCCCGGGACCTCCTGACCCCTTTTCGCCTAATATTTTTCCGGACTATCAAATACGACCTAAGGAACGATAGTATCCACCACGCCATGATTGTTCCTCATTTTTTGCGTTTTTCGGCCAAACAACTAGAATTTCGTGCGATTCCCATATTTTTGTGTGTTATAGCCCACACCTTCCAAGTGGTCCCGGGACCTCCGGACCCCTATCGCCTAAAATTTTTCCGGACTATCAAATATGACCTAAGGAACCATAGTATCCGCCCCGCTATGATCGTTCCTCATTTTTTGCGTTTTTCAGCCAAACAACTAGAATTCCGCGCGATTCCCATATTTTTGTGTGGTATAGCCCACACCTTCGGAGTGGTCCCGGGACCTCCGGACCCCTATCGCCTAAAATTTTTCCGGACTATCAAATACGACCTAAGGAACCATAGTATCCGCCTCGCCATGATCGTTCCTCATTTTTGCGTTTTTCGGCCAAACAACTAGAATTCCGCGCGATTCCCATATTTTTGTGTGTTATATCCCACACCTTTCGAGTGGTCCCGGGACCTCCGGACCACTATCACCTAAAATTTTTCCGGACTATCAAATACGACCTAAGGAACCATAGTATCCGCATCGCCATGATCGTTCCTCATTTTTTGCGTTTTTCGGCCAAACAACTAGAATTCCGCACGATTACCATATTTTTGTGTGTTATAGCCCATGCCTTTCGAGTGGTCCCGGGACCTCCTGACCCCTATCGCCTAATATTTTTTCGGACTATCAAATACGACCTAAGGAACCATAGTATCCGCCCCGCCATGATCGTTCCTCATTTTTTGCGTTTTTCGGCCAAACAACTAGAATTCCGCCCGACTCCCATATTTTTGTGTGTTATAGCCCACACCTTCCGAGTGGTCCCGGGACCTCCGGACCCCTATCACCTAAAATTTTTCCGGACTATCAAATACGACCTAAGGAACCATAGTATCTGCCTCGCCATGATCGTTCCTCATTTTTTGCGTTTTTCGGCCAAACAACTAGAATTCCGCGTGATTCTCATATTTTTGTGTGTTATAGCCCACACCTTCCGAGTGGTCCCGGGACCTCCGGACCCCTATCACCTAAAATTTTTCCGGACTATCAAATACGACCTAAGGAACCATAGTATCCGCCTCTCCATGATCGTTCCTCATTTTTCGCGTTTTTCGGCCAAACAACTAGAATTCCGCGCGATTCCTATATTTTTGTGTGTAATAGCCCACGCCTTCCGAGTGGTCCCGGGACCTCCTGACCCCTTTTCGCCTAATATTTTTCCGGACTATCAAATATGACCTAAGGAACCATAGTATCCGCCACGCCATGATTGTTCCTCATTTTTTGCATTTTTCGGCCAAACAACTAGAATTCCGCGCGATTCCCATATTTTTGTGTGTTATAGCCCACACCTTCCGAGTGGTCCCGGGACCTCCGGACCCCAATCGCCTAAAGATTTTCCGGACTATCAAATATGACCTAAGGAACCATAGTATCCGCCCCGCCATGATCGTTCCTCATTTTTTGCGTTTTTCGGCCAAACAACTAGAATTCCGCCCGACTCCCATATTTTTGTGTGTTATAGCCCACACCTTCCGAGTGGTCCCGGGACCTCCGGACCCCTATCACCTAAAATTTTTCCGGACTATCAAATACGACCTAAGGAACCATAGTATCCGCCTCGCCATGATCGTTCCTCATTTTTTGCGTTTTTCGGCCAAACAACTAGAATTCCGCACGATTACTATATTTTTGTGTGTTATAGCCCACGCCTTCCGAGTGGTCCCGGGACCTCATGACCCCTTTTCGCCTAATATTTTTCCGGACTATCAAATACGACCTAAGGAACGATAGTATCTGCCACGCCATGATTGTTCCTCATTTTTTGCGTTTTTCGGCCAAACAACTAGAATTCCGCGCGATTCCCATATTTTTGTGTGTTATAGCCCACACCTTCCGAGTGGTCCCGGGACCTCCGGACCCCTATCGCCTAAAATTTTTCCGGACTATCAAATATGACCTAAGGAACCATAGTATCCGCCCCGCCATGATCGTTCCTCATTTTTTGCGTTTTTCGGCCAAACAACTAGAATTCCGCACGATTACCATATTTTTGTGTGTTATAGCCCACACCTTCCGAGTGGTCCCGGGACCTCCGGACCCCTATCGCCTAATATTTTTCCGGACTATAAAATACGACCTAAGGAACCGTAGTATCCGCCCCTCCATGATCGTTCCTCATTTTTTGCGTTTTTCGGCCAAACAACTAGAATTCCGCCCGACTCCCATATTTTTGTGTGTTATAGCCCACACCTTCTGAGTGGTCCCGGGACCTCCGGACCCCTATCACCTAAAATTTTTCCGGACTATCAAATACGACCTAAGGAACCATAGTATCCGCCTCGCCATGATCGTTCCTCATTTTTTGCGTTTTTCGATCAAACAACTAGAATTCTGCGCGATTCCCATATTTTTGTGTGTTATAGCCCACACCTTCCGAGTGGTCCCGGGACCTCCGGACCCCTATCACCTAAAATTTTTCCGGACTATCAAATACAACCTAAGGAACCATAGTATCCGCCTCGCCATGATCGTTCCTCATTTTTTGCGTTTTTCGGCCAAACAACTAGAATTCCGCGCGATTCCTATATTTTTGTGTGTTATAGCCCACGCCTTCCGAGTGGTCCCGGGACCTCCTGACCCCTTTTCGCCTAATATTTTTCCGGACTATCAAATACGACCTAAGGAACGATAGTATCTGCCACGCCATGATTGTTCCTCATTTTTTGCGTTTTTCGGCCAAACAACTAGAATTCCGCGCGATTCCCATATTTTTGTGTGTTATAGCCCACACCTTCCGAGTGGTCCCGGGACCTCCGGACCCCTATCGCCTAAAATTTTTCCGGACTATCAAATATGACCTAAGGAACCATAGTATCCGCCCCGCCATGATCGTTCCTCATTTTTTGCGTTTTTCGGCCAAACAACTAGAATTCCGCACGATTACCATATTTTTGTGTGTTATAGCCCACACCTTCGGAGTGGTCCCGGGACCTCCGGACCCCTATCACCTAAAATTTTTCCGGACTATCAAATATGACCTAAGGAACCATAGTATCCGCCCCGCCATGATCGTTCCTCATTTTTTGCGTTTTTCGGCCAAACAACTAGAATTCCGCACGATTACCATATATTTGTGTGTTATAGCCCACGCCTTTCGAGTGGTCCCGGGACCTCCTGACCCCTATCGCCTAATATTTTTCCGGACTATCAAATATGACCTAAGGAACCATAGTATCCGCCCCGCCATGATCGTTCCTCATTTTTTGAGTTTTTCGGCCAAACAACTAGAATTCCGCGCGATTCCTATATTTTTGTGTGTTATAGCCCACGCCTTCCGAGTGGTCCCAGGACCTCCGGACCCCTATCACCTAAAATTTTTCCGGACTATCAAATACGACCTAAGGAACCATAGTATCCGCCTCGCCATGATCGTTCCTCATTTTTTGCATTTTTCGGCCAAACAACTAGAATTCCGCGCGATTCCCATATTTTTGTGTGTTATAGCCCACACCTTCCGAGTGGTCCCGGGACCTCCGGACCCCTATCACCTAAAATTTTTCCGGACTATCAAATACGACCTAAGGAACCATAGTATCCGCCTCTCCATGATCGTTCCTCATTTTTTGCGTTTTTCGGCCAAACAACTAGAATTCCGCGCGATTCCTATATTTTTGTGTGTTATAGCCCACGCCTTCCGAGTGGTCCCGGGACCTCCTGACCCCTTTTCGCCTAATATTTTTCCGGACTATCAAATACGACCTAAGGAACGATAGTATCCGCCACGCCATGATTGTTCCTCATTTTTTGCGTTTTTCGGCCAAACAACTAGAATTTCGCGCGATTCCCATATTTTTGTGTGTTATAGCCCACACCTTCCGAGTGGTCCCGGGACCTCCGGACCCCTATCGCCTAAAATTTTTCCGGACTATCAAATATGACCTAAGGAACCATAGTATCCGCCCCGCTATGATCGTTCCTCATTTTTTGCGTTTTTCAGCCAAACAACTAGAATTCCGCGCGATTACCATATTTTTGTGTGTTATAGCCCACACCTTCGGAGTGGTCCCGGGACCTCCGGACCCCTATCGCCTAAAATTTTTCCGGACTATCAAATATGACCTAAGGAACCATAGTATCCGCCCCGCCATGATCGTTCCTCATTTTTTGCGTTTTTCGGCCAAACAACTAGAATTCCGCACGATTACCATATTTTTGTGTGTTATAGCCCACGCCTTTCGAGTGGTCCCGGGACCTCCTGACCCCTATCGCCTAATATTTTTCCGGACTATCAAATACGACCTAAGGAACGATAGTATCTGCCACGCCATGATTGTTCTTCATTTTTTGCGTTTTTCGGCCAAACAACTAGAATTCCGCGCGATTCCCATATTTTTGTGTGTTATAGCCCACACCTTCTGAGTGGTCCCGGGACCTCCGGACCCCTATCGCCTAAAATTTTTCCGGACTATCAAATATGACCTAAGGAACCATAGTATCCGCCTCGCCATGATCGTTCCTCATTTTTTGCGTTTTCCGGCCAAACAACTAGAATTCCGCGTGATTCTCATATTTTTGTGTGTTATAGCCCACACCTTCCGAGTGGTCCCGGGACCTCCGGACCCCTATCACCTAAAATTTTTCCGGACTATCAAATACGACCTAAGGAACCATAGTATCCGCCTCTCCATGATCGTTCCTCATTTTTTGCGTTTTTCGGCCAAACAACTAGAATTCCGCGCGATTCCTATATTTTTGTGTGTTATAGCCCACGCCTTCCGAGTGGTCCCGGGACCTCCTGACCCCTTTTCGCCTAATATTTTTCCGGACTATCAAATATGACCTAAGGAACCATAGTATCCGCCACGCCATGATTGTTCCTCATTTTTTGCATTTTTCGGCCAAACAACTAGAATTCCGCGCGATTCCCATATTTTTGTGTGTTATAGCCCACACCTTCCGAGTGGTCCCGGGACCTCCGGACCCCAATCGCCTAAAGATTTTCCGGACTATCAAATATGACCTAAGGAACCATAGTATCCGCCCCGCCATGATCGTTCCTCATTTTTTGCGTTTTGCGGCCAAACAACTAGAATTCCGCCCGACTCCCATATTTTTGTGTGTTATAGCCCACACCTTCCGAGTGGTCCCGGGACCTCCGGACCCCTATCACCTAAAATTTTTCCGGACTATCAAATATGACCTAAGGAACCATAGTATCCGCCCCGCCATGATCGTTCCTCATTTTTTGCGTTTTTCGGCCAAACAACTAGAATTCCGCACGATTACTATATTTTTGTGTGTTATAGCCCACGCCTTCCGAGTGGTCCCGGGACCTCATGACCCCTTTTCGCCTAATATTTTTCCGGACTATCAAATACGACCTAAGGAACGATAGTATCTGCCACGCCATGATTGTTCCTCATTTTTTGCGTTTTTCGGCCAAACAACTAGAATTCCGCGCGATTCCCATATTTTTGTGTGTTATAGCCCACACCTTCCGAGTGGTCCCGGGACCTCCGGACCCCTATCGCCTAAAATTTTTCCGGACTATCAAATATGACCTAAGGAACCATAGTATCCGCCCCGCCATGATCGTTCCTCATTTTTTGCGTTTTTCGGCCAAACAACTAGAATTCCGCACGATTACCATATTTTTGTGTGTTATAGCCCACACCTTCCGAGTGGTCCCGGGACCTCCGGACCCCTATCGCCTAATATTTTTCCGGACTATAAAATACGACCTAAGGAACCATAGTATCCGCCCCGCCATGATCGTTCCTCATTTTTTGCGTTTTTCGGCCAAACAACTAGAATTCCGCCCGACTCCCATATTTTTGTGTGTTATAGCCCACACCTTCCGAGTGGTCCCGGGACCTCCGGACCCCTATCACCTAAAATTTTTCCGGACTATCAAATACGACCTAAGGAACCATAGTATCCGCCTCGCCATGATCGTTCCTCATTTTTTGCGTTTTTCGATCAAACAACTAGAATTCTGCGCGATTCCCATATTTTTGTGTGTTATAGCCCACACCTTCCGAGTGGTCCCGGGACCTCCGGACCCCTATCACCTAAAATTTTTCCGGACTATCAAATACAACCTAAGGAACCATAGTATCCGCCTCGCCATGATCGTTCCTCATTTTTTGCGTTTTTCGGCCAAACAACTAGAATTCCGCGCGATTCCTATATTTTTGTGTGTTATAGCCCACGCCTTCCGAGTGGTCCCGGGACCTCCTGACCCCTTTTCGCCTAATATTTTTCCGGACTATCAAATACGACCTAAGGAACGATAGTATCCGCCACGCCATGATTGTTCCTCATTTTTTGCGTTTTTCGGCCAAACAACTAGAATTTCGCGCGATTCCCATATTTTTGTGTGTTATAGCCCACACCTTCCAAGTGGTCCCGGGACCTCCGGACCCCTATCGCCTAAAATTTTTCCGGACTATCAAATATGACCTAAGGAACCATAGTATCCGCCCCGCTATGATCGTTCCTCATTTTTTGCGTTTTTCAGCCAAACAACTAGAATTCCGCGCGATTCCCATATTTTTGTGTGGTATAGCCCACACCTTCGGAGTGGTCCCGGGACCTCCGGACCCCTATCACCTAAAATTTTTCCGGACTATCAAATATGACCTAAGGAACCATAGTATCCGCCCCGCCATGATCGTTCCTCATTTTTTGCGTTTTTCGGCCAAACAACTAGAATTCCGCACGATTACCATATATTTGTGTGTTATAGCCCACGCCTTTCGAGTGGTCCCGGGACCTCCTGACCCCTATCGCCTAATATTTTTCCGGACTATCAAATATGACCTAAGGAACCATAGTATCCGCCCCGCCATGATCGTTCCTCATTTTTTGAGTTTTTCGGCCAAACAACTAGAATTCCGCGCGATTCCTATATTTTTGTGTGTTATAGCCCACGCCTTCCGAGTGGTCCCAGGACCTCCGGACCCCTATCACCTAAAATTTTTCCGGACTATCAAATACGACCTAAGGAACCATAGTATCCGCCTCGCCATGATCGTTCCTCATTTTTTGCATTTTTCGGCCAAACAACTAGAATTCCGCGCGATTCCCATATTTTTGTGTGTTATAGCCCACACCTTCCGAGTGGTCCCGGGACCTCCGGACCCCTATCACCTAAAATTTTTCCGGACTATCAAATACGACCTAAGGAACCATAGTATCCGCCTCTCCATGATCGTTCCTCATTTTTTGCGTTTTTCGGCCAAACAACTAGAATTCCGCGCGATTCCTATATTTTTGTGTGTTATAGCCCACGCCTTCCGAGTGGTCCCGGGACCTCCTGACCCCTTTTCGCCTAATATTTTTCCGGACTATCAAATACGACCTAAGGAACGATAGTATCCGCCACGCCATGATTGTTCCTCATTTTTTGCGTTTTTCGGCCAAACAACTAGAATTTCGCGCGATTCCCATATTTTTGTGTGTTATAGCCCACACCTTCCGAGTGGTCCCGGGACCTCCGGACCCCTATCGCCTAAAATTTTTCCGGACTATCAAATATGACCTAAGGAACCATAGTATCCGCCCCGCTATGATCGTTCCTCATTTTTTGCGTTTTTCAGCCAAACAACTAGAATTCCGCGCGATTACCATATTTTTGTGTGTTATAGCCCACACCTTCGGAGTGGTCCCGGGACCTCCGGACCCCTATCGCCTAAAATTTTTCCGGACTATCAAATATGACCTAAGGAACCATAGTATCCGCCCCGCCATGATCGTTCCTCATTTTTTGCGTTTTTCGGCCAAACAACTAGAATTCCGCACGATTACCATATTTTTGTGTGTTATAGCCCACGCCTTTCGAGTGGTCCCGGGACCTCCTGACCCCTATCGCCTAATATTTTTCCGGACTATCAAATACGACCTAAGGAACGATAGTATCTGCCACGCCATGATTGTTCTTCATTTTTTGCGTTTTTCGGCCAAACAACTAGAATTCCGCGCGATTCCCATATTTTTGTGTGTTATAGCCCACACCTTCTGAGTGGTCCCGGGACCTCCGGACCCCTATCGCCTAAAATTTTTCCGGACTATCAAATATGACCTAAGGAACCATAGTATCCGCCTCGCCATGATCGTTCCTCATTTTTTGCGTTTTTCGGCCAAACAACTAGAATTCCGCCCGACTCCCATATTTTTGTGTGTTATAGCCCACACCTTCCGAGTGGTCCCGGGACCTCCGGACCCCTATCACCTAAAATTTTTCCGGACTATCAAATACGACCTAAGGAACCATAGTATCCGCCTCGCCATGATCGTTCCTCATTTTTTGCGTTTTTCGGCCAAACAACTAGAATTCCGCGCGATTCCTATATTTTTGTGTGTTATAGCCCACGCCTTCCGAGTGGTCCCGGGACCTCCTGACCCCTTTTCGCCTAATATTTTTTCGGACTATCAAATACGACCTAAGGAACGATAGTATCCGCCACGCCATGATTGTTCCTCATTTTTTGCGTTTTTCGGCCAAACAACTAGAATTTCGCGCGATTCCCATATTTTTGTGTGTTATAGCCCACACCTTCCGAGTGGTCCCGGGACCTCCGGACCCCTATCGCCTAAAATTTTTCCGGACTATCAAATATGACCTAAGGAACCATAGTATCCGCCCCGCTATGATCGTTCCTCATTTTTTGCGTTTTTCAGCCAAACAACTAGAATTCCGCGCGATTCCCATATTTTTGTGTGGTATAGCCCACACCTTCGGAGTGGTCCCGGGACCTCCGGACCCCTATCGCCTAAAATTTTTCCGGACTATCAAATACGACCTAAGGAACCATAGTATCCGCCCCGCCATGATCGTTCCTCATTTTTTGCGTTTTTCGGCCAAACAACTAGAATTCCGCACGATTACCATATTTTTGTGTGTTATAGCCCACGCCTTTCGAGTGGTCCCGGGACCTCCGGACCCCTATCGCCTAAAATTTTTCCGGACTATCAAATATGACCTAAGGAACCATAGTATCCGCCTCGCCATGATCGTTCCTCATTTTTTGCGTTTTTCGGCCAAACAACTAGAATTCCGCCCGACTCCCATATTTTTGTGTGTTATAGCCCACACCTTCCGAGTGGTCCCGGGACCTCCGGACCCCTATCACCTAAAATTTTTCCGGACTATCAAATACGACCTAAGGAACCATAGTATCCGCCTCGCCATGATCGTTCCTCATTTTTTGCGTTTTTCGGCCAAACAACTAGAATTCCGCGCGATTCCTATATTTTTGTGTGTTATAGCCCACGCCTTCCGAGTGGTCCCGGGACCTCCTGACCCCTTTTCGCCTAATATTTTTTCGGACTATCAAATACGACCTAAGGAACGATAGTATCCGCCACGCCATGATTGTTCCTCATTTTTTGCGTTTTTCGGCCAAACAACTAGAATTTCGCGCGATTCCCATATTTTTGTGTGTTATAGCCCACACCTTCCGAGTGGTCCCGGGACCTCCGGACCCCTATCGCCTAAAATTTTTCCGGACTATCAAATATGACCTAAGGAACCATAGTATCCGCCCCGCTATGATCGTTCCTCATTTTTTGCGTTTTTCAGCCAAACAACTAGAATTCCGCGCGATTCCCATATTTTTGTGTGGTATAGCCCACACCTTCGGAGTGGTCCCGGGACCTCCGGACCCCTATCGCCTAAAATTTTTCCGGACTATCAAATATGACCTAAGGAACCATAGTATCCGCCCCGCCATGATCGTTCCTCATTTTTTGCGTTTTTCGGCCAAACAACTAGAATTCCGCACGATTACCATATTTTTGTGTGTTATAGCCCACGCCTTTCGAGTGGTCCCGGGACCTCCTGACCCCTATCGCCTAATATTTTTCCGGACTATCAAATATGACCTAAGGAACCATAGTATCCGCCTCGCCATGATCGTTCCTCATTTTTTGCGTTTTTCGGCCAAACAACTAGAATTCCGCCCGACTCCCATATTTTTGTGTGTTATAGCCCACACCTTCCGAGTGGTCCCGGGACCTCCGGACCCCTATCACCTAAAATTTTTCCGGACTATCAAATACGACCTAAGGAACCATAGTATCCGCCTCGCCATGATCGTTCCTCATTTTTTGCGTTTTTCGGCCAAACAACTAGAATTCCGCGCGATTCCCATATTTTTGTGTGTTATAGCCCACACCTTCCGAGTGGTCCCGGGACCTCCGGACCCCTATCACCTAAAATTTTTCCGGACTATCAAATACGACCTAAGGAACCATAGTATCCGCCTCGCCATGATCGTTCCTCATTTTTTGCGTTTTTCGGCCAAACAACTAGAATTCCGCGCGATTCCTATATTTTTGTGTGTTATAGCCCACGCCTTCCGAGTAGTCCCAGGACCTCCGGACCCCTATCACCTAAAATTTTTCCGGACTATCAAATACGACCTAAGGAACCATAGTATCCGCCTCGCCATGATCGTTCCTCATTTTTTGCATTTTTCGGCCAAACAACTAGAATTCCGCGCGATTCCCATATTTTTGTGTGTTATAGCCCACACCTTCCGAGTGGTCCCGGGACCTCCGGACCCCTATCACCTAAAATTTTTCCGGACTATCAAATACGACCTAAGGAACCATAGTATCCGCCTCTCCATGATCGTTCCTCATTTTTTGCGTTTTTCGGCCAAACAACTAGAATTCCGCGCGATTCCTATATTTTTGTGTGTTATAGCCCACGCCTTCCGAGTGGTCCCGGGACCTCCTGACCCCTTTTCGCCTAATATTTTTCCGGACTATCAAATACGACCTAAGGAACGATAGTATCCGCCACGCCATGATTGTTCCTCATTTTTTGCGTTTTTCGGCCAAACAACTAGAATTTCGCGCGATTCCCATATTTTTGTGTGTTATAGCCCACACCTTCCGAATGGTCCCGGGACCTCCGGACCCCTATCGCCTAAAATTTTTCCGGACTATCAAATATGACCTAAGGAACCATAGTATCCGCCCCGCTATGATCGTTCCTCATTTTTTGCGTTTTTCAGCCAAACAACTAGAATTCCGCGCGATTACCATATTTTTGTGTGTTATAGCCCACACCTTCGGAGTGGTCCCGGGACCTCCGGACCCCTATCGCCTAAAATTTTTCCGGACTATCAAATATGACCTAAGGAACCATAGTATCCGCCCCGCCATGATCGTTCCTCATTTTTTGCGTTTTTCGGCCAAACAACTAGAATTCCGCACGATTACCATATTTTTGTGTGTTATAGCCCACGCCTTTCGAGTGGTCCCGGGACCTCCTGACCCCTATCGCCTAATATTTTTCCGGACTATCAAATACGACCTAAGGAACGATAGTATCTGCCACGCCATGATTGTTCTTCATTTTTTGCGTTTTTCGGCCAAACAACTAGAATTCCGCGCGATTCCCATATTTTTGTGTGTTATAGCCCACACCTTCTGAGTGGTCCCGGGACCTCCGGACCCCTATCGCCTAAAATTTTTCCGGACTATCAAATATGACCTAAGGAACCATAGTATCCGCCTCGCCATGATCGTTCCTCATTTTTTGCGTTTTTCGGCCAAACAACTAGAATTCCGCCCGACTCCCATATTTTTGTGTGTTATAGCCCACACCTTCCGAGTGGTCCCGGGACCTCCGGACCCCTATCACCTAAAATTTTTCCGGACTATCAAATACGACCTAAGGAACCATAGTATCCGCCTCGCCATGATCGTTCCTCATTTTTTGCGTTTTTCGGCCAAACAACTAGAATTCCGCGCGATTCCTATATTTTTGTGTGTTATAGCCCACGCCTTCCGAGTGGTCCCGGGACCTCCTGACCCCTTTTCGCCTAATATTTTTTCGGACTATCAAATACGACCTAAGGAACGATAGTATCCGCCACGCCATGATTGTTCCTCATTTTTTGCGTTTTTCGGCCAAACAACTAGAATTTCGCGCGATTCCCATATTTTTGTGTGTTATAGCCCACACCTTCCGAGTGGTCCCGGGACCTCCGGACCCCTATCGCCTAAAATTTTTCCGGACTATCAAATATGACCTAAGGAACCATAGTATCCGCCCCGCTATGATCGTTCCTCATTTTTTGCGTTTTTCAGCCAAACAACTAGAATTCCGCGCGATTCCCATATTTTTGTGTGGTATAGCCCACACCTTCGGAGTGGTCCCGGGACCTCCGGACCCCTATCGCCTAAAATTTTTCCGGACTATCAAATATGACCTAAGGAACCATAGTATCCGCCCCGCCATGATCGTTCCTCATTTTTTGCGTTTTTCGGCCAAACAACTAGAATTCCGCACGATTACCATATTTTTGTGTGTTATAGCCCACGCCTTTCGAGTGGTCCCGGGACCTCCTGACCCCTATCGCCTAATATTTTTCCGGACTATCAAATATGACCTAAGGAACCATAGTATCCGCCTCGCCATGATCGTTCCTCATTTTTTGCGTTTTTCGGCCAAACAACTAGAATTCCGCCCGACTCCCATATTTTTGTGTGTTATAGCCCACACCTTCCGAGTGGTCCCGGGACCTCCGGACCCCTATCACCTAAAATTTTTCCGGACTATCAAATACGACCTAAGGAACCATAGTATCCGCCTCGCCATGATCGTTCCTCATTTTTTGCGTTTTTCGGCCATACAACTAGAATTCTGCGCGATTCCCATATTTTTGTGTGTTATAGCCCACACCTTCCGAGTGGTCCCGGGACCTCCGGACCCCTATCACCTAAAATTTTTCCGGACTATCAAATACGACCTAAGGAACCATAGTATCCGCCTCGCCATGATCGTTCCTCATTTTTAGCATTTTTCGGCCAAACAACTAGAATTCCGCGCGATTCCTATATTTTTGTGTGTTATAGCCCACGCCTTCCGAGTGGTCCCGGGACCTCCTGACCCCTTTTCGCCTAATATTTTTCCGGACTATCAAATACGACCTAAGGAACAATAGTATCTGCCACGCCATGATTGTTCCTCATTTTTTGCGTTTTTCGGCCAAACAACTAGAATTTCGCGCGATTCCCATATTTTTGTGTGTTATAGCCCACACCTTCCGAGTGGTCCCGGGACCTCCGGACCCCTATCGCCTAAAATTTTTCCGGACTATCAAATGTGACCTAAGGAACCATAGTATCCGCCCCGCTATGATCGTTCCTCATTTTTTGCGTTTTTCAGCCAAACAACTAGAATTCCGCGCGATTCCCATATTTTTGTGCGGTATAGCCCACACCTTCGGAGTGGTCCCGGGACCTCCGGACCCCTATCGCCTAAAATTTTTCCGGACTATCAAATATGACCTAAGGAACCATAGTATCCGCCCCGCCATGATCGTTCCTCATTTTTTGCGTTTTTCGGCCAAACAACTAGAATTCCGCACGATTACCATATTTTTGTGTGTTATAGCCCACGCCTTTCGAGTGGTCCCGGGACCTCCTGACCCCTATCGCCTAATATTTTTCCGGACTATCAAATACGACCTAAGGAACCATAGTATCCGCCCCGCCATGATCGTTCCTCATTTTTTGCGTTTTTCGGCCAAACAACTAGAATTCCGCGCGATTCCCATATTTTTGTGTGTTATAGCCCACACCTTCCGAGTGGTCCCGGGACCTCCGGACCCCTATCACCTAAAATTTTTCCGGACTATCAAATACCACCTAAGGAACCATAGTATCCGCCTCACCATGAACGTTCCTCATTTTTTGCGTTTTTCGGCCAAACAACTAGAATTCCGCGCGATTCCCATATTTTTGTGTGTTATAGCCCACACCTTCCGAGTGGTCCCGGGACCTCCGGACCCCTATCACCTAAAATTTTTCCGGACTATCAAATACGACCTAAGGAACCATAGTATCCGCCTCTCCATGATCGTTCCTCATTTTTTGCGTTTTTCGGCCAAACAACTAGAATTCCGCGCGATTCCTATATTTTTGTGTGTTATAGCCCACGCCTTCCGAGTGGTCCCGGGACCTCCTGACCCCTTTTCGCCTAATATTTTTCCGGACTATCAAATACGACCTAAGGAATGATAGTATCCGCCACGCCATGATTGTTCCTCATTTGTTGCGTTTTTCGGCCAAACAACTAGAATTTCGCGCGATTCCCATATTTTTGTGTGTTATAGCCCACACCTTCCGAGTGGTCCCGGGACCTCCGGACCCCTATCGCCTAAAATTTTTCCGGACTATCAAATATGACCTAAGGAACCATAGTATCCGCCCCGCTATGATCGTTCCTCATTTTTTGCGTTTTTCAGCCAAACAACTAGAATTTCGCGCGATTACCATATTTTTGTGTGTTATAGCCCACGCCTTTCGAGTGGTCCCGGGACCACCTGACCCCTATCGCCTAATATTTTTCCGGACTATCAAATACGACCTAAGGAATCATAGTATCCGCCCCACCATGATCGTTCCTCATTTTTTTCGTTTTTCGGCCAAAAAACTAGAATTTCGCGCGATTCCCATATTTTTGTGTGTTATAGCCCACACCTTCCGAGTGGTCCCGGGACCTCCGGACCCCTATCGCCTAAAATTTTTCCGGACTATCAAATATGACCTAAGGAACCATAGTATCCGCCCCGCCATGATCGTTCCTCATTTTTTGCGTTTTTCGGCCAAACAACTAGAATTCCGCACGATTACCATATTTTTGTGTGTTATAGCCCACGCCTTTCGAGTGGTCCCGGGACCTCCTGACCCCTATCGCCTAATATTTTTCCGGACTATCAAATACGACCTAAGGAACCATAGTATCCGCCCCGCCATGATCGGTCCTCAATTTTTGCGTTTTTCGGCCAAACAACCAGAATTCCGCCCGACTCCCATATTTTTGTGTGTTGTACCCCACACATTCCGAGTGGTCCCGGGACCTCCGGACCCCTATCACCTAAAATTTTTCCGGACTATCAAATACGACCTAAGGAACCATAGTATACGCCTCGCCATGATCGTTCCTCATTTTTTTGCGTTTTTCGGCCAAAAAACTAGAAATCCGCGCGATTCCTATATTTTGTGTGTTATAGCCCACGCCTTCCGAGTGGTCCCGGGACCTCCTGACCCCTTTTCGCCTAATATTTTTCCGGACTATCAAATTCGACCTAAGGAACGATAGTATCCGCCACGCCATGATTGTTCCTCATTTTTTGCGTTTTTCGGCCAAACAACTAGAATTTCGCGCGATTCCCATATTTTTGTGTGTTATACCCCACACATTCCGAGTGGTCCCGGGACCTCCGGACCCCTATCACCTAAAATTTTTCCGGACTATCAAATACGACCTAAGGAACCATAGTATACGCCTCGCCATGATCGTTCCTCATTTTTTTGCGTTTTTCGGCCAAAAAACTAGAATTCCGCGCGATTCCTATATTTTTGTGTGTTATAGCCCACGCCTTCCGAGTGGTCCCGGGACCTCCTGACCCCTTTTCGCCTAATATTTTTCCGGACTATCAAATACGACCTAAGGAACGATAGTATCCGCCACGCCATGATCGTTCCTCATTTTTTGCGTTTTTCGGCCAAAAAACTAGAATTTCGCGCGATTTGCATATTTTTGTGTGTTATAGCCCACACCTTCCGAGTGGTCCCGGGACCTCCTGACCCCTTTTCGCCTAATATTTTTCCGGACTATCAAATACGACCTAAGGAACGATAGTATCCGCCACGCCATGATTGTTCCTCATTTTTTGCGTTTTTCGGCCAAACAACTAGAATTTCGCGCGATTCCCATATTTTTGTGTGTTATAGCCCACACCTTCCGAGTGGTCCCGGGACCTCCGGACCCCTATCGCCTAAAATTTTTCCGGACTATCAAATATGACCTAAGGAACCATAGTATCCGCCCCGCTATGATCGTTCCTCATTTTTTGCGTTTTTCAGCCAAACAACTAGAATTCCGCGCGATTCCCATATTTTTGTGTGGTATAGCCCACACCTTCGGAGTGGTCCCGGGACCTCCGGACCCCTATCGCCTAAAATTTTTCCGGACTATCAAATATGACCTAAGGAACCATAGTATCCGCCCCGCCATGATCGTTCCTCATTTTTTGCGTTTTTCGGCCAAACAACTAGAATTCCGCACGATTACCATATTTTTGTGTGTTATAGCCCACGCCTTTCGAGTGGTCCCGGGACCTCCTGACCCCTATCGCCTAATATTTTTCCGGACTATCAAATATGACCTAAGGAACCATAGTATCCGCCTCGCCATGATCGTTCCTCATTTTTTGCGTTTTTCGGCCAAACAACTAGAATTCCGCCCGACTCCCATATTTTTGTGTGTTATAGCCCACACCTTCCGAGTGGTCCCGGGACCTCCGGACCCCTATCACCTAAAATTTTTTTGGACTATCAAATACGACCTAAGGAACCATAGTATCCGCCTCGCCATGATCGTTCCTCATTTTTTGCGTTTTTCGGCCATACAACTAGAATTCTGCGCGATTCCCATATTTTTGTGTGTTATAGCCCACACCTTCCGAGTGGTCCCGGGACCTCCGGACCCCTATCACCTAAAATTTTTCCGGACTATCAAATACGACCTAAGGAACCATAGTATCCACCTCGCCATGATCGTTCCTCATTTTTAGCATTTTTCGGCCAAACAACTAGAATTCCGCGCGATTCCTATATTTTTGTGTGTTATAGCCCACGCCTTCCGAGTGGTCCCGGGACCTCCTGACCCCTTTTCGCCTAATATTTTTCCGGACTATCAAATACGACCTAAGGAACAATAGTATCTGCCACGCCATGATTTTTCCTCATTTTTTGCGTTTTTCGGCCAAACAACTAGTATTTCGCGCGATTCCCATATTTTTGTGTGTTATAGCCCACACCTTCCGAGTGGTCCCGGGACCTCCGGACCCCTATCGCCTAAAATTTTTCCGGACTATCAAATGTGACCTAAGGAACCATAGTATCCGCCCCGCTATGATCGTTCCTCATTTTTTGCGTTTTTCAGCCAAACAACTAGAATTCCGCGCGATTCCCATATTTTTGTGCGGTATAGCCCACACCTTCGGAGTGGTCCCGGGACCTCCGGACCCCTATCGCCTAAAATTTTTCCGGACTATCAAATATGACCTAAGGAACCATAGTATCCGCCCCGCCATGATCGTTCCTCATTTTTTGCGTTTTTCGGCCAAACAACTAGAATTCCGCACGATTACCATATTTTTGTGTGTTATAGCCCACGCCTTTCGAGTGGTCCCGGGACCTCCTGACCCCTATCGCCTAATATTTTTCCGGACTATCAAATACGACCTAAGGAACCATAGTATCCGCCCCGCCATGATCGTTCCTCATTTTTTGCGTTTTTCGGCCAAACAACTAGAATTCCGCGCGATTCCCATATTTTTGTGTGTTATAGCCCACACCTTCCGAGTGGTCCCGGGACCTCCGGACCCCTATCACCTAAAATTTTTCCGGACTATCAAATACCACCTAAGGAACCATAGTATCCGCCTCACCATGAACGTTCCTCATTTTTTGCGTTTTTCGGCCAAACAACTAGAATTCCGCGCGATTCCCATATTTTTGTGTGTTATAGCCCACACCTTCCGAGTGGTCCCGGGACCTCCGGACCCCTATCACCTAAAATTTTTCCGGACTATCAAATACGACCTAAGGAACCATAGTATCCGCCTCTCCATGATCGTTCCTCATTTTTTGCGTTTTTCGGCCAAACAACTAGAATTCCGCGCGATTCCTATATTTTTGTGTGTTATAGCCCACGCCTTCCGAGTGGTCCCGGGACCTCCTGACCCCTTTTCGCCTAATATTTTTCCGGACTATCAAATACGACCTAAGGAATGATAGTATCCGCCACGCCATGATTGTTCCTCATTTGTTGCGTTTTTCGGCCAAACAACTAGAATTTCGCGCGATTCCCATATTTTTGTGTGTTATAGCCCACACCTTCCGAGTGGTCCCGGGACCTCCGGACCCCTATCGCCTAAAATTTTTCCGGACTATCAAATATGACCTAAGGAACCATAGTATCCGCCCCACCATGATCGTTCCTCATTTTTTTCGTTTTTCGGCCAAAAAACTAGAATTTCGCGCGATTCCCATATTTTTGTGTGTTATAGCCCACACCTTCCGAGTGGTCCCGGGACCTCCGGACCCCTATCGCCTAAAATTTTTCCGGACTATCAAATATGACCTAAGGAACCATAGTATCCGCCCCGCCATGATCGTTCCTCATTTTTTGCGTTTTTCGGCCAAACAACTAGAATTCCGCACGATTACCATATTTTTGTGTGTTATAGCCCACGCCTTTCGAGTGGTCCCGGGACCTCCTGACCCCTATCGCCTAATATTTTTCCGGACTATCAAATACGACCTAAGGAACCATAGTATCCGCCCCGCCATGATCGGTCCTCAATTTTTGCGTTTTTCGGCCAAACAACCAGAATTCCGCCCGACTCCCATATTTTTGTGTGTTATACCCCACACATTCCGAGTGGTCCCGGGACCTCCGGACCCCTATCACCTAAAATTTTTCCGGACTATCAAATACGACCTAAGGAACCATAGTATACGCCTCGCCATGATCGTTCCTCATTTTTTTGCGTTTTTCGGCCAAAAAACTAGAAATCCGCGCGATTCCTATATTTTGTGTGTTATAGCCCACGCCTTCCGAGTGGTCCCGGGACCTCCTGACCCCTTTTCGCCTAATATTTTTCCGGACTATCAAATTCGACCTAAGGAACGATAGTATCCGCCACGCCATGATTGTTCCTCATTTTTTGCGTTTTTCGGCCAAACAACTAGAATTTCGCGCGATTCCCATATTTTTGTGTGTTATAGCCCACACCTTCCGAGTGGTCCCGGGACCTCCGGACCCCTATCGCCTAAAATTTTTCCGGATTATCAAATATGACCTAAGGAACCATAGTATCCGCCCCGCCATGATCGTTCCTCATTTTTTGCGTTTTTCATCCAAACAACTAGAATTCCGCGCGATTACCATATTTTTGTGTGTTATAGCCCACGCCTTTCGAGTGGTCCCGGGACCACCTGACCCCTATCGCCTAATATTTTTCCGGACTATCAAATACGACCTAAGGAATCATAGTATCCGCCCCGCTATGATCATTCCTCATTTTTTGCGTTTTTCGGCCAAAAAACTAGAATTTCGCGCGATTTGCATATTTTTGTGTGTTATAGCCCATACCTTCCGAGTGGTCCCGGGACCTCCGGACCCCTATCGCCTAAAATTTTTCCAGACTATCAAATACGACCTAAGGAACCATAGTATCCGCCTCGACATGATCGTTCCTCATTTTTTGCGTTTTTCGGCCAAACAACTAGAATTCCGTGCGATTCCTATATTTTTGTGTGTTATAGCCCACGCCTTCCGAGTGGTCCCGGGACCTCCTGACCCCTTTTCGCCTAATATTTTTCCGGACTATCAAATACGACCTAAGGAACGATAGTATCTGCCACGCCATGATCGTTCCTCATTTTTTGCGTTTTTCGGCCAAACAACTAGAATTCCGCGCGACTCCCATATTTTTGTGTGTTATAGCCCACACCTTCCGAGTGGTCCCGGGACCTCCAGACCCCTATCGCCTAAAATTTTTCCGGACTATCAAATACGACCTAAGGAACCATAGTCACCGCCCAGCCATGATCATTCCTCATTTGTTGCGTTTTTCGGCCAAAAAACTAGAATTCCGCCCGATTACAATATTTTTGTGTGCTATTGCCCACCCTTCCAAGTGGTTCCGGGACCCCCGGACCCCGATCGCCTAAAATTTTTCCGGGCCATCAAATACGACCTAAGGAACCATAGTAACTGCCCCGCCATCATCGTTTCTCATTTTTTGCATTTTTCGGCCAAAAAACTAGAATTACGCCCGATTCCCATATTTTCGTGTGCTATACCCAGGCCTTCCAAGTGGTCCGGGGAGCTGCGGACCCCGATCGCCTAAAATTTTTCCGGACTATCAAATACGACCTAAGGTACCATAGTCACCGCCCCACCATGATCTTTCCAAATGCTTTGCATTTTTTGGCCAAAAAACTAGAACGCCGCGCGATTTGCTTATTTTAGTGTGCTATAGCTTACGCTTTCCGAGTGGTCCCGGGAGCCGTGGACCCCGATCGCCTAAAATTTTTCGGGCCGTTAAATACGACCTAAGGAACCATAGTAAACGCCCCGCCATGATCGTTCCTCATTTATTGCGTTTTTCGGCCAAAAAACTAGAATTCCGCTCGATTACCATATTTTTGTGTGCTATTGCCCACGCCTTCCGAGTGGGCCGGGCCGCTGGACTCGGATTGCCTAAAAAATATTCGGGCCATCATTTAAGACCTAAGGAACCATAGTCACCACCTCTCCATGATCGTTCCTCATTTTTTGCATTTTTTGGCCAAAAAACTATAATTCCGACCGATTCCCCTATTTTTGTGTGCTATCGCCCACGCCTTCCGAGTGGATCGGGCCCCCCGGAGCCGGATCGCCTAAAAATTTCCCAGACTATCAAATACGACCTAAGGAACCATAGTCACCTCCCCGCCATGATCGTTCCTAGTCTTTTGCATTTTTCAGCCAAACAACTAGAATTCCGCGCGATTTCCATATATTCGTGTGCTTTAGCCCACGCCTTCCAAAGGGTCCCGGGAACCCCGAACCCCGATCGCCTAAAAATTTTCCGGGCCATCAAATACGACCTAAGGAACCATAGTAACCGCCCCACCATGATCGTTCCTCATGTTTTGCGTTTTTCGGCCAAACAACTAGAATTCCGCGCGATTACCATATTTTTGTGTGTTATAGCCCACGCCTTTCGAGTGGTCCCGGGACCTCCTGACCCCTATCGCCTAATATTTTTCCGGACTATCAAATACGACCTAAGGAACCATAGTATCCGCCCCGCCATGATCGTTCCTCATTTTTTGCGTTTTTCGGCCAAACAACTAGAATTCCGCGCGATTCCCATATTTTTGTGTGTTATAGCCCACACCTTCCGAGTGGTCCCGGGACCTCCGGACCCCTATCGCCTAAAATTTTTCCGGACTATCAAATATGACCTAAGGAACCATAGTATCCGCCTCTCCATGATCGTTCCTCATTTTTTGCGTTTTTCGGCCAAACAACTAGAATTCCGCGCGATTCCTATATTTTTGTGTGTTATAGCCCACGCCTTCCGAGTGGTCCCGGGACCTCCTGACCCCTTTTCGCCTAATATTTTTCCGGACTATCAAATACGACCTAAGGAATGATAGTATCCGCCACGCCATGATTGTTCCTCATTTGTTGCGTTTTTCGGCCAAACAACTAGAATTTCGCGCGATTCCCATATTTTTGTGTGTTATAGCCCACACCTTCCGAGTGGTCCCGGGACCTCCGGACCCCTATCGCCTAAAATTTTTCCGGACTATCAAATATGACCTAAGGAACCATAGTATCCGCCCCGCTATGATCGTTCCTCATTTTTTGCGTTTTTCAGCCAAACAACTAGAATTTCGCGCGATTACCATATTTTTGTGTGTTATAGCCCACGCCTTTCGAGTGGTCCCGGGACCACCTGACCCCTATCGCCTAATATTTTTCCGGACTATCAAATACGACCTAAGGAATCATAGTATCTGCCACGCCATGATTGTTCCTCATTTTTTGCGTTTTTCGGCCAAACAACTAGAATTCCGCGCGATTCCCATATTTTTGTGTGTTATAGCCCACACCTTCCGAGTGGTCCCGGGACCTCCGGACCCCTATCGCCTAAAATTTTTCCGGACTATCAAATATGACCTAAGGAACCATAGTATCCGCCCCGCCATGATCGTTCCTCATTTTTTGCGTTTTTCGGCCAAACAACTAGAATTCCGCACGATTACCATATTTTTGTGTGTTATAGCCCACGCCTTTCGAGTGGTCCCGGGACCTCCTGACCCCTATCGCCTAATATTTTTCCGGACTATCAAATACGACCTAAGGAACCATAGTATCCGCCCCGCCATGATCGGTCCTCAATTTTTGCGTTTTTCGGCCAAACAACCAGAATTCCGCCCGACTCCCATATTTTTGTGTGTTATACCCCACACATTCCGAGTGGTCCCGGGACCTCCGGACCCCTATCACCTAAAATTTTTCCGGACTATCAAATACGACCTAAGGAACCATAGTATACGCCTCGCCATGATCGTTCCTCATTTTTTTGCGTTTTTCGGCCAAAAAACTAGAAATCCGCGCGATTCCTATATTTTGTGTGTTATAGCCCACGCCTTCCGAGTGGTCCCGGGACCTCCTGACCCCTTTTCGCCTAATATTTTTCCGGACTATCAAATACGACCTAAGGAACGATAGTATCCGCCACGCCATGATTGTTCCTCATTTTTTGCGTTTTTCGGCCAAACAACTAGAATTTCGCGCGATTCCCATATTTTTGTGTGTTATAGCCCACACCTTCCGAGTGGTCCCGGGACCTCCGGACCCCTATCGCCTAAAATTTTTCCGGATTATCAAATATGACCTAAGGAACCATAGTATCCGCCCCGCCATGATCGTTCCTCATTTTTTGCGTTTTTCATCCAAACAACTAGAATTCCGCGCGATTACCATATTTTTGTGTGTTATAGCCCACGCCTTTCGAGTGGTCCCGGGACCACCTGACCCCTATCGCCTAATATTTTTCCGGACTATCAAATACGACCTAAGGAATCATAGTATCCGCCCCGCTATGATCGTTCCTCATTTTTTGCGTTTTTCGGCCAAAAAACTAGAATTTCGCGCGATTTGCATATTTTTGTGTGTTATAGCCCACACCTTCCGAGTGGTCCCGGGACCTCCGGACCCCTATCGCCTAAAATTTTTCCAGACTATCAAATACGACCTAAGGAACCATAGTATCCGCCTCGACATGATCGTTCCTCATTTTTTGCATTTTTCGGCCAAACAACTAGAATTCCGCGCGATTCCTATATTTTTGTGTGTTATAGCCCACGCCTTCCGAGTGGTCCCGGGACCTCCTGACCCCTTTTCGCCTAATATTTTTCCGGACTATCAAATACGACCTAAGGAACGATAGTATCTGCCACGCCATGATCGTTCCTCATTTTTTGCGTTTTTCGGCCAAACAACTAGAATTCCGCGCGACTCCCATATTTTTGTGTGTTATAGCCCACACCTTCCGAGTGGTCCCGGGACCTCCAGACCCCTATCGCCTAAAATTTTTCCGGACTATCAAATACGACCTAAGGAACCATAGTCACCGCCCAGCCATGATCATTCCTCATTTGTTGCGTTTTTCGGCCAAAAAACTAGAATTCCGCCCGATTACAATATTTTTGTGTGCTATTGCCCACCCTTCCAAGTGGTTCCGGGACCCCCGGACCCCGATCGCCTAAAATTTTTCCGGGCCATCAAATACGACCTAAGGAACCATAGTAACTGCCCCGCCATCATTGTTTCTCATTTTTTGCATTTTTCGGCCAAAAAACTAGAATTACGCCCGATTCCCATATTTTCGTGTGCTATACCCACGCCTTCCAAGTGGTCCGGGGAGCTGCGGACCCCGATCGCCTAAAATTTTTTCGGACTATCAAATACGACCTAAGGTACCATAGTCACCGCCCCACCATGATCTTTCCAAATGCTTTGCATTTTTTGGCCAAAAAACTAGAACGCCGCGCGATTTGCTTATTTTAGTGTGCTATAGCTTACGCTTTCCGAGTGGTCCCGGGAGCCGTGGACCCCGATCGCCTAAAATTTTTCGGGCCGTTAAATACGACCTAAGGAACCATAGTAAACGCCCCGCCATGATCGTTCCTCATTTATTGCGTTTTTCGGCCAAAAAACTAGAATTCCGCTCGATTACCATATTTTTGTGTGCTATTGCCCACGCCTTCCGAGTGGGCCGGGCCGCTGGACTCGGATTGCCTAAAAAATATTCGGGCCATCATTTAAGACCTAAGGAACCATAGTCACCACCTCTCCATGATCGTTCCTCATTTTTTGCATTTTTTGGCCAAAAAACTATAATTCCGACCGATTCCCCTATTTTTGTGTGCTATCGCCCACGCCTTCCGAGTGGATCGGGCCCCCCGGAGCCGGATCGCCTAAAAATTTCCCAGACTATCAAATACGACCTAAGGAACCATAGTCACCTCCCCGCCATGATCGTTCCTAGTCTTTTGCATTTTTCAGCCAAACAACTAGAATTCCGCGCGATTTCCATATATTCGTGTGCTTTAGCCCACGCCTTCCAAGGGTCCCGGGAACCCCGAACCCCGATCGCCTAAAAATTTTCCGGGCCATCAAATACGACCTAAGGAACCATAGTAACCGCCCCACCATGATCGTTCCTCATGTTTTGCGTTTTTCGGCCAAACAACTAGAATTCCGCGCGATTACCATATTTTTGTGTGTTATAGCCCACGCCTTTCGAGTGGTCCCGGGACCTCCTGACCCCTATCGCCTAATATTTTTCCGGACTATCAAATACGACCTAAGGAACCATAGTATCCGCCCCGCCATGATCGTTCCTCATTTTTTGCGTTTTTCGGCCAAACAACTAGAATTCCGCGCGATTCCCATATTTTTATGTGTTATAGCCCACACCTTCCGAGTGGTCCCGGGACCTCCGGACCCCTATCGCCTAAAATTTTTCCGGACTATCAAATATGACCTAAGGAACCATAGTATCCGCCTCGCCATGATCGTTCCTCATTTTTTGCGTTTTTCGGCCAAACAACTAGAATTCCGCCCGACTCCCATATTTTTGTGTGTTATAGCCCACGCCTTCCGAGTGGTCCCGGGACCTCTTGACCCCTTTTCGCCTAATATTTTTCCGGACTATCAAATATGACCTAAGGAACGATAGTATCCGCCACGCCATGATTGTTCCTCATTTTTTGCATTGTTCGGCCAAACAACTAGAATTCCGCGCGATTCCCATATTTTTGTGTGTTATAGCCCACGCCTTTCGAGTGGTCCCGGGACCTCCTGACCCCTATCGCCTAATATTTTTCCGGACTATCAAATACGACCTAAGGAACCATAGTATCCGCCTCGCCATGATCGTTCCTCATTTTTTGCGTATTTCGGCCGAACAACTAGAATTCCGCGCGATTCCCATATTTTTGTGTGTTATAGCCCACACCTTCCGAGTGGTCCCGGGACCTACGGACCCCTATCGCCTAAAATTTTTCCGGACTATCAAATACGACCTAAGGTACCATAGTCACCGCCCTACCATGATCGTTCCAAATGCTTTGCATTTTTCGGCCAAAAAACTAGAACTCCGCGCGATTTGCATATTTTAGTGTGCTATAGCTTACGCCTTCCGAGTGGTCCCGGGAGCCGTGCACCCCGATCGCCTAAAATTTTCCGGGCCATCAAATACGACCTAAGGAACCATAGTAACCACCCCGCCATCAAATACGACCTAAGGTACCATAGTTACCGCCCCACCATGATCTTTCCAAATGCTTTGTATTTTTCGGCCAAAAACTAAAAGGCCGCGCGATTTGCTTACTTTAGTGTTCTATAGCTTACGCCTTCCGAGTGGTCCCGGGAGCCGTGGACCCCGATCGCCTAAAATTTTCCGGTCCATCAAATACGACCTAAGGAACCATAGTAACCGCCCCGCCATGATCGTTCCTCATGTTTTGCGTTTTTCTGCCAAACAACTAGAATTCCGCGCGATTACCATATTTTTGTGTGTTATAGCCCACGCCTTTCGAGTGGTCCCGGGACCTCCTGACCCCTATCGCCTAATATTTTTCCGGACTATCAAATACGACCTAAGGAACCATAGTATCCGCCCCGCCATGATCGTTCCTCATTTTTTGCATTTTTCGGCCAAACAACTAGAATTCCGCGCGATTCCCATATTTTTGTGTGTTATAGCCCACACCTTCCGAGTGGTCCCGGGACCTCCGGACCCCTATCGCCTAAAATTTTTCCAGACTATCAAATATGACCTAAGGAACCATAGTATCCTCCCCGCCATGATCGTTCCTCATTCTTTGCATTTTTCGGCCAAACAACTAGAATTCCGCGCGACTCCCATATTTTTGTGTGTTATATATAGCCCACGCCTTCCGAGTGGTCCCGGGTCTCCGGACCCATATCGCCTAAAATTTTTCCGGACTATCAAATAAGACCTAAGGAACCATAGTCACCGCCCAGCCATGATCATTCCTCATTCTTTGCATTTTTCGGCCAAACAAGTAGAATTCCGCGCTATCCCATATTTTTGTGTGTTATATATAGCCCACGCCTTCCGAGTGGTCCCGGGTCTCCGGACCCATATCGCCTAAAATTTTTCCGGACTATCAAATAAGACCTAAGGAACCATAGTATCCGCCTCGCCATGATCGTTCCTCATTTTTTGCATTTTTCGGCCAAACAACTAGAATTCCGCGCGATTCCCATATTTTTGTGTGTTATAGCCCACACTTTCCGAGTTGTCCCGGGACCTCCGGACCCCTATCGCCTAAAATTTTTCTGGACTATCAAATACGACCTAAGGAACCATAGTATCCGCCCCGCCATGATCGTTCCTCATTCTTTGCGTTTTTCGGCCAAACAACTAGAATTCCGCGCTATCCCATATTTTTGTGTGTTATAGCCCACGCCTTCCGAGTGGTCCCGGGTCTCCGGACCCATATCGCCTAAAAATTTTCCGGACTATCAAATAAGACCTAAGGAACCATAGTCACCGCCCAGCCATGATCGTTCCTAGTTTTTTCCATTTTTCGGCCAAAAAACTAGAATTCCGCGCGATTCCCATATTTTTGTGTCCTATAGCCCACGCCTTCCAAGTGAACCCGGGAACTCCGGACCCCTATCGCCTAAAATTTTTCCGGACTATCAAATACAACCTAAGGAACTATAGTCACCGCCCAGCCATGATCATTCCTCATTTGTTGCGTTTTTCGGCCAAAAAACTAGAATTTCGCCCGATTACAATATTTTTGTGTGCTATTGCCCACCCTTCCAAGTGGTTCCGGGACCCCCGGACCCCGATCGCCTAAAATTTTTCCGGGCCGTCAAATACGACCTAAGGAACCATAGTAACCGCCCCGCCATCATCGTTTCTCATTTTTTGCATTTTTCGGCCAAAAAACTAGAATTACGCCCGATTCCCATATTTTCGTGTGCTATACCCACGCCTTCCAAGTGGTCAGGGGAGCCGCGGACCCCGATCGCCTAAAATTTTTCCGGACTATCAAATACGACCTAAGGTACCATAGTCACCGCCCCACCATGATCTTTCCAAATGCTCTGTATTTTTCGGCCAAAAACTAGAACGCCGCGCGATTTGCTTATTTTAGTGTTCTATAGCTTACGCCTTCCGAGTGGTCCCGGGAGCCGCGGACCCCGATCGCCTAAAATTTTCCGGTCCATCAAATACGACCTAAGGAACCGTAGTCACCGCCCCGCCATGATCGTTCCTCATTTATTGCGTTTTTCGGCCAAACAACTAGAATTCCACGCGATTACCATATTTTTGTCTGTTATAGCCCACGCCTTTCGAGTGGTCCCGGGACCTCCTGACCCCTATCGCCTAATATTTTTCCGGACTATCAAATACGACCTAAGGAACCATAGTATCCGCCCCGCCATGATCGTTCCTCATTTTTTGCGTTTTTCGGCCAAACAACTAGAATTCCGCGCGATTCCCATATTTTTGTGTGTTATAGCCCACACCTTCCGAGTGGTCCCGGGACCTCAGGACCCCTATCGCCTAAAATTTTTCCAGACTATCAAATATGACCTAAGGAACCATAGTATCCTCCCCGCCATGATTGTTCCTCATTCTTTGCATTTTTCGGCCAAACAACTAGAATTCCGCGCGACTCCCATATTTTTGTGTGTTATATATAGCCCACGCCTTCCGAGTGGTCCCGGGTCTCCGGACCCATATCGCCTAAAATTTTTCCGGACTATCAAATAAGACCTAAGGAACCATAGTCACCGCCCAGCCATGATCATTCCTCATTCTTTGCATTTTTCGGCCAAACAACTAGAATTCCGCGCTATCCCATATTTTTGTGTGTTATATATAGCCCACGCCTTCCGAGTGGTCCCGGGTCTCCGGACCCATATTGCCTAAAATTTTTCCGGACTATCAAATAAGACCTAAGGAACCATAGTATCCGCCTCGCCATGATCGTTCCTCATTTTTTGCATTTTTCGGCCAAACAACTAGAATTCCGCGCGATTCCCATATTTTTGTGTGTTATATATAGCCCACGCCTTCCGAGTGGTCCCGGGTCTCCGGACCCATATTGCCTAAAATTTTTCCGGACTATCAAATAAGACCTAAGGAACCATAGTATCCGCCTCGCCATGATCGTTCCTCATTTTTTGCATTTTTCGGCCAAACAACTAGAATTCCGCGCGATTCCCATATTTTTGTGTGTTATAGCCCACACCTTCCGAGTGGTCCCGGGACCTCCGGACCCCGATCGCCTAAAATTTTTCCGGACTATCAAATACGACCTAAGGTACCATAGTCACCACCCCACCATGATCTTTCCAAATGCTTTGTATTTTTCGGCCAAAAACTAGAACGCCGCGCGATTTGCTTATTTTAGTGTTCTATAGCTTACGCCTTCTGAGTGGTCCCGGGAGCCGTGGACCCCGATCGCCTAAAATTTTTCCGGACTATCAAATAAGACCTAAGGAACCATAGTAACCGCCCCGCCATGATCGTTCCTCATTTTTTGCATTTTTCGGCCAAACAACTAGAATTCCACGCGATTCCTATATTTTTGTGTGTTATAGCCCACGCCTTCCGAGTGGTCCCGGGACCTCCTGACCCCTTTTCGCCTAATATTTTTCCGGACTATCAAATACGACCTAAGGAACCATAGTATCCGCCACGCCATGATCGTTCCTCATTTTTTGCGTTTTTCGGCCAAACAACTAGAATTCCGCGCGATTCCCATATTTTTGTGTGTTATAGCCCACACCTTCCGAGTGGTCCCGGGACCTTCGGACCCCTATCGCCTAAAATATTTCCGGACTATCAAATACGACCTAAGGAACCATAGTATCCCCCTCGCCATGATCGTTCCTCATTTTTTGCGTTTTTCGGCCAAACAACTAGAATTTCGCGCGATTCCTATATTTTTGTGTGTTATAGCCTACGCCTTCCGAGTGGTCCCGGGACCTCCTGACCCCTTTTCGCCTAATATTTTTCCGAACTATCAAATACGACCTAAGGAACGATAGTATCCGCCACGCCATGATCGTTCCTCATTTTTTGCGTTTTTTGGCCAAACAACTAGAATTCCGCGCGATTACCATATTTTTGTCTGTTATAGCCCACGCCTTTCGAGTGGTCCCGGGACCTTCTTTACCCCTATCGCCTAATATTTTTCCGGACTATCAAATACGACCTAAGGAACCATAGTATCCGCCACACCATGATTGTTCCTCATTTTTTACGTTTTTCGGCCAAACAACTAGAATTCCGCGCGATTCCCATATTTTTGTGTGTTATAGCCCACACCTTCCGAGTGGTCCCGGGACCTCAGGACCCCTATCGCCTAAAATTTTTCCAGACTATCAAATATGACCTAAGGAACCATAGTATCCTCCCCGCCATGATTGTTCCTCATTCTTTGCATTTTTCGGCCAAACAACTAGAATTCCGCGCGACTCCCATATTTTTGTGTGTTATATATAGCCCACGCCTTCCGAGTGGTCCCGGGTCTCCGGACCCATATCGCCTAAAATTTTTCCGAACTATCAAATAAGACCTAAGGAACCATAGTCACCGCCCAGCCATGATCATTCCTCATTCTTTGCATTTTTCGGCCAAACAACTAGAATTCCGCGCTATCCCATATTTTTGTGTGTTATATATAGCCCACGCCTTCCGAGTGGTCCCGGGTCTCCGGACCCATATTGCCTAAAATTTTTCCGGACTATCAAATAAGACCTAAGGAACCATAGTATCCGCCTCGCCATGATCGTTCCTTATTTTTTGCATTTTTTGGGAAAACAACTAGAATTCCGCGCGAATCCCATATTTTTGTGTGTTATAGCCCACACCTTCCGAGTGGTCCCGGGACCTCCGGACCCCGATCGCCTAAAATTTTTCTGGACTATCAAATACGACCTAAGGTACCATAGTCACTGCCCCACCATGATCTTTCCAAATGCTTTGTATTTTTCGGCCAAAAACTAGAACGCCGCGCGATTTGCTTATTTTAGTGTTCTATAGCTTACGCCTTCTGAGTGGTCCCGGGAGCCGTGGACCCCGATCGCCTAAAATTTTTCCGGACTATCAAATAAGACCTAAGGAACCATAGTAACTGCCCCGCCATGATCGTTCCTCATTTTTTGCATTTTTCGGCCAAACAACTAGAATTCCGCGCGATTCCTATATTTTTGTGTGTTATAGTCCACGCCTTCCGAGTGGTCCCGGGACCTCCTGACCCATTTTCGCCTAATATTTTTCCGGACTATCAAATACGACCTAAGGAACGATAGTATCCGCCACGCCATGATCGTTCCTCATTTTTTGCGTTTTTCGGCCAAACAACTAGAATTCCGCGCGATTCCCATATTTTTGTGTGTTATAGCCCACACCTTCCGAGTGGTCCCGGGACCTCCGGACCCCTATCGCCTAAAATATTTCCGGACTATCAAATACGACCTAAGGAACCATAGTATCCCCCCGCCATGATCGTTCCTCATTTTTTGCGTTTTTCGGCCAAACAACTAGAATTCCGCGCGATTACCATATTTTTGTGTGTTATAGCCCATGCCTTTCGAGTGGTCCCGGGACCTCCTGACCCCTATCGCCTAATATTTATCCGGACTATCAAATACGACCTAAGGAACCATAGTATCTGCCCCACCATGATCGTTCCTCATTTTTTGCGTTTTTCGGCAAACAACTAGAATTCCGCGCGATTCCCATATTTTTGTGTGTTATAGCCCACACCTTCCGAGTGGTCCCGGGACCTCCTGACCCCTATCGCCTAAAATTTTTCCGGACTATCAAATACGACCTAAGGAACCATAGTCACCGCCCACTCATGATCATTCCTCATTTGTTGCTTTTTTCGGCCAAAAAACTAGAATTCCGCCCGATTACAATATTTTTGTGTGCTATTGCCCACCTTTCCAAGTGGTTCCGGAACCCCCGGACCCCGATCGCCTAAAATTTTTTCGGGCCGTCAAATACGACCTAAGGAACTATAGTAACCACCCCGCCATCATCGTTTCTCACTTTTTGCATTTTTCGGCCAAAATTTATAGAATTACGCCCGATTCCTATATTTTCGTGTGCTATACCCACGCCTTCCAAGTGGTCCGGGAGCCGCGGACCCCGATCGCCTAAAATTTTTCCGGACTATCAAAAATGACCTAAGGAACCATAGTCACCGCCCCGCCATGATCGTTCCTCATTTATTGCGTTTTTCGGCCAAAATACTAGAATTCCGCCCGATTCCCATATTTTTGTGTGCTATCGCCCACGCCTTCCGAGTGGGTCGGGCCCCCGGAGCCGGATCGCCTAAAAATTTTCCGGACTATCAAATAAGACCTAAGGAACCATAGTCACCTCCCCGCCATGATCGTTCCTAGTCTTTTGCGTTTTTCAGCCAAACAACTAGAATTCCGCGCGATTTCCATATTTTCGTGTGCTTTAGCCCGCGCCTTCCAAGGGGTCCCGGGAACCCCGAACCCCGATCGCCTAAAAATTTTCCGGGCCATCAAATACGACCTAAGGAACCATAGTAACCGCCCCGCCATGATCGTTCCTCATGTTTTGCATTTTTCTGCCAAACAACTAGAATTCCGCGCGATTACCATATTTTTGTGTGTTATAGCCCACGCCTTTCGAGTGGTCCCGGGACCTCCTAACCCCTATCGCCTAATATTTTTCCGGACTATCATATACGACCTAAGGAACCATAGTATCCGCCACGCCATGATCGTTCCTCATTTTTTGCGTTTTTCGGCCAAACAAGTAGAATTCCGCGCGATTCCTATATTTTTGTGTGTTATAGCCCACGCCTTCCGAGTGGTCCCGGGACCTCCTGACCCCTTTTCGCCTAATATTTTTCCGGACTATCAAATATGACCTAAGGAACGATAGTATCCGCCACGCCATGATTGTTCCTCATTTTTTGCGTTTTTCGGCCAAACAACTAGAATTCCGCGCGATTCCCATATTTTTGTGTGTTATAGCCCACGCCTTTCGAGTGGCCCCGGGACCTCCTGACCCCTATCGCCTAATATTTTTCCGGACTATCAAATACGACCTAAGGAACCATAGTATCCGCCTCGCCATGATCGTTCCTCATTTTTTGCGTTTTTCGGCCAAACAACTAAAATTCCGTGCGATTCCTATATTTTTGTGTGTTATAGCCCACGCCTTCCGAGTGGTCCCGGGACCTCCTGACCCCTTTTCACCTAATATTTTTCCGGACTATCAAATATGACCTAAGGAACGATAGTATCCGCCACGCCATGATTGTTCCTCATTTTTTGCGTTTTTCGGCCAAACAACTAGAATTCCGCGCGATTCCCATATTTTTGTGTGTTATAGCCCACGCCTTTCGAGTGGTCCTGGGACCTCCTGACCCCTATCGCCTAATATTTTTCCGGACTATCAAATACGACCTAAGGAACCATAGTATCCGCCCCGCCATGATCGTTCCTCATTTTTTGCGTTTTTCGGCCGAACAACTAGAATTCCGCGCGATTCCCATATTTTTGTGTGTTATAGCCCACACCTTCCGAGTGGTCCCGGGACCTCCGGACCCCTATCGCCTAAAATTTTTCCGGACTATCAAATACGACCTAAGGTACCATAGTCACCACCCTAACATGATCGTTCCAAATGCTTTGCATTTTTCGGCCAAAAAATTAGAACTCCGCACGATTTGCATATTTTAGTGTGCTATAGCTTACGCCTTCCGAGTGGTCCCGGGAGCCGTGGACCCCGATCGCCTAAAATTTTCCGGGCCATCAAATACGACCTAAGGAACCATAGTAACCACCCCGCCATGATCGTTCCTCATTTTTTTCGTTTTTCGGCCAAACAACTAGAATTCCGTGCGATTCCCATATTTTTGTGTGTTATAGCCCACGCGTTGCGAGTGGTCCCGGGACCTCCTGACCCCTATCGCCTAATATTTTTCCGGACAATCAAATACGACCTAAGGAACGATAGTATCCTCTCCGCCATGATCGTTCCTCATTTTTTGCATTTTTCGGCCAAACAACTAGAATTCCGCGCGACTCCCATATTTTTGTGTGTTATAGCCCACACTTTCCGAGTGGTCCCGGGACCTCCGGACCCCTATCGCCTAAAATTTTTCTGGACTATCAAATACGACCTAAGGAACCATAGTATCCGCCCCGCCATGATCGTTCCTCATTCTTTGCGTTTTTCGGCCAAACAACTAGAATTCCGCGCTATCCCATATTTTTGTGTGTTATAGCCCACGCCTTTCGAGTGGTCCCGGGTCTCCGTACCCATATCGCCTAAAAATTTTCCGGACGATCAAATAAGACCTAAGGAACCATAGTCACCGCCCAGCCATGATCGTTCCTAATTTTTTCCGTTTTTCGGCCAAAAAACTAGAATTCCGCGCGATTCCCAAATTTTCGTGTCCTATAGCCCACGCCTTCCAATTGAACCCGGGATCTCCGGACCCCTATCGCCTAAAATTTTTCCGGACTATCAAATACAACCTAAGGAACTATAGTCACCGCCCAGCCATGATCATTCCTCATTTGTTGCGTTTTTCGGCCAAAAAACTAGAATTTCGCCCGATTACAATATTTTTGTGTGCTATTGCCCACCCTTCCAAGTGGTTCCGGGACCCCCGGACCCCGATCGCTTAAAATTTTTCCGGGCCATCAAATACGACCTAAGGAACCATAGTAACCGCCCCGCCATCATCGTTTCTCATTTTTTGCATTTTTCGGCCAAAAAACTAGAATTACGCCCGATTCCCATATTTTCGTGTGCTATACCCACGCCTTCCAAGTGGTCAGGGGAGCCGCGGACCCCGATCGCCTAAAATTTTTCCGGACTATCAAATACGACCTAAGGTACCATAGTCACCGCCCCACCATGATCTTTCCAAATGCTTTGTATTTTTCGGCCAAAAACTAGAACGCCGCGCGATTTGCTTATTTTAGTGTTCTATAGCTTACGCCTTCCGAGTGGTCCCTGGAGCCGTGGACCCCGATCGCCTAAAATTTTCCGGTCCATCAAATACGACCTAAGGAACCATAGTCACCGCCCCGCCATGATCGTTCCTCATTTATTGCGTTTTTCGGCCAAACAACTAGAATTCCGCGCGATTACCATATTTTTGTGTGTTATAGCCCACGCCTTTCGAGTGGTCCCGGGACCTCCTGACCCCTATCGCCTAATATTTTTCCGGACTATCAAATACGACCTAAGGAACCATAGTATCCGCCCCGCCATGATCGTTCCTCATTTTTTGCGTTTTTCGGCCAAACAACTAGAATTCCGCGCGATTCCCATATTTTTGTGTGTTATAGCCCACACCTTCCGAGTGGTCCCGGGACCTCCGGACCCCTATCGCCTAAAATTTTTCCAGACTATCAAATATGACCTAAGGAACCATAGTATCCTCGCCGCCATGATCGTTCCTCATTCTTTGCATTTTTCGGCCAAACAACTAGAATTCCGCGCGACTCCCATATTTTTGTGTGTTATATATAGCCCACGCCTTCCGAGTGGTCCCGGGTCTCCGGACCCATATCGCCTAAAATTTTTCTGGACTATCAAATAAGACCTAAGGAACCATAGTCACCGCCCAGCCATGATCATTCCTCATTCTTTGCATTTTTCGGCCAAACAACTAGAATTCCGTGCTATCCCATATTTTTGTGTGTTATAGCCCACACCTTCCGAGTGGTCCCGGGACCTCCGGACCCCGATCGCCTAAAATTTTTCCGGACTATCAAATACGACCTAAGGTACCATAGTCACCGCCCCACCATGATCTTTCCAAATGCTTTGTATTTTTCGGCCAAAAACTAGAACGCCGCGCGATTTGCTTATTTTAGTGTTCTATAGCTTACGCCTTCTGAGTGGTCCCGGGAGCCGTGGACCCCGATCGCCTAAAATTTTTCCGGACTATCAAATAAGACCTAAGGAACCATAGTAACCACCCCGCCATGATCGTTCCTCATTTTTTGCATTTTTCGGCCAAACAACTAGAATTCCGCGTGATACCTATATTTTTGTGTGTTATAGCCCACGCCTTCCGAGTGGTCCCGGGACCTCCTGACCCCTTTTCGCCTAATATTTTTCCGGACTATCAAATACGACCTAAGGAACGATAGTATCCGCCACGCCATGATCGTTCCTCATTTTTTGCATTTTTCGGCCAAACAACTAGAATTCCGCGCGATTCCCATATTTTTGTGTGTTATAGCCCACACCTTCCGAGTGGTCCCGGGACCTCCGGACCCCTATCGCCTAAAATATTACCGGACTATCAAATACGACCTAAGGAACCATAGTATCCGCCCCGCCATGATCATTCCTCATTTGTTGCGTTTTTCGGCCAAAAAACTAGAATTCCGCCCGATTACAATATTTTTGTGTGCTATTGCCCACCTTTCCAAGTGGTTCCGGAACCCCGGACCCCGATCGCCTAAAATTTTTCCGGGCCATCAAATACGACCTAAGGAACCATAGTAACCACCCCGCCATCATCGTTTCTTACTTTTTGCATTTTTCGGCCAAAAAACTAGAATTACGCCCGATTCCTATATTTTCGTGTGCTATACCCACGCCTTCCAAGTGGTCCGGGGAGCCGCGGACCCCGATCGCCTAAAATTTTTCCGGACTATCAAATACGACCTAAGGTACCATAGTCACCGCCCCACCATGATCGTTCCAAATACTATAGCGTTTTTCGGCCAAAATACTAGAATTCCGCCCGATTCCCATATTTTTGTGTGCTATCGTCCACGCCTTCCGAGTGGGTCGGGCCCCCGGAGCCGGATCGCCTAAAAATTTTCCGGACTATCAAATACGACCTAAGGAACCATAGTCACCTCCCCGCCATGATCGTTCCTAGTCTTTTGCGTTTTTCAGCCAAACAACTAGAATTCCGCGCGATTTCCATATTTTCGTGTGCTTTAGCCCACGCCTTCCAAGGGGTCCCGGGAACCCGGAACCCCGATCGCCTAAAAATTTTCCGGGCCATCAAATACAACCTAAGGAACCATAGTAACCGCCCCGCCATGATCGTTCCTCATGTTTTGCATTTTTCTGCCAAACAACTAGAATTCCGCGCGATTACCATATTTTTGTGTGTTATAGCCCACGCCTTTCGAGTGGTCCCGGGACCTCCTGACCCCTATCGCCTAATATTTTTCCGGACTATCAAATACGACCTAATGAACCATAGTATCCGCCCCGCCATGATCGTTCCTCATTGTTTGGCGTTTTTCGGCCAAACAACTAGAATTCCGCGCGATTCCCATATTTTTGTGTGTTATAGCCCACACCTTCCGAGTGGTCCCGGGAAATCCGGACCCCTATCGCCTAAAATTTTTCCGGACTATCAAATACGAACTAAGGAACCATAGTATCCGCCTCGCCATGATCGTTCCTCATTTTTTGCGTTTTTCGGCCAAACAACTAGAATTCCGCACGATTAACATATTTTTGTGTGTTATAGCCCACGCCTTTCGAGTGGTCCCGGGACCTCCTGACCCCTATCGCCTAATATTTTTCCGGACTATCAAATACGACCTAAGGAACCATAGTCACCGCCCAGCCATGATCATTCCTCATTTGTTGCGTTTTTCGGCCAAAAACTAGAATTCCGCCCGATTACAATATTTTTGTGTGCAATTGCCCACCTTTCCAAGTGGTTCGGGGACCCCCGGACCCCGATCGCCTAAAATTTTTCCGGGCCGTCAAATACGACCTAAGGAACCATAGTAACAGCCCCGCCATCATCGTTTCTCACTTTTTGCATTTTTCGGCCAAAAAACTAGAATTACGCCCGATTCCCATATTTTCGTGTGCTATACCCACGCCTTCCAAGTGGTCCGGGGAGCCGCGGACCCCGATCGCCTAAAATTTTTCCGGACTATCAAATACGACCTAAGGTACCATAGTCACCGCCCACCATGATCGTTCCAAATGCTTTGCATTTTTCGGCCAAAAAACTAGTACTCTGCGCGATTTGCTTATTTTAGTGTTCTATAGCTTACGCCTTCCGAGTGGTCCCGGGAGCCGTTGACCCCGATCGCCTAAAATTTTCTGGGCCATAAAATATGACCTAAGGAACCATAGTCACCGCCCCGCCATGATCGTTCCTCATTTATCTCATTTTTCGGCCAAAAAACTAGAATTCCGCTCGATTACCAAATTTTTGTGTGTTATTGCCCACGCCTTCCGAGTGGGCCTGGCCGCCGGACTCGGATCGCCTAAAAAAATTTTGGGCAATCAATTAGGACCTAAGGAACCATAGTCACCGCCTCGCCATGATCGTTCCTCATTTTTTGCATTTTCTGGCTAAAAAACTAGAATTCCGCCCGATTCCCATATTTTTGTGTGCTATCGCCCACGCCTTCCGAGTGGGTCGGGCCCCCGGAGCCGGATCGCCTAAAAATTTTCCGGACTATCAAATACGACCTAAGGAACCATAATCACCGCCCCGTCATGATCGTTCCTAGTCTTTTGCGTTTTTCTGCCAAAAAACTAGAATTCCGCGCGATTTCCATATTTTCGTGTGCTTTAGCCCACGCCTTCCAAGGGGTCCCGGGAACCCCGAACCCCGATCGCCTAAAAATTTTCCGGGCCATCAAATACGACCTAAGGAACCATAGTAACCGCCCCGCCATGATCGTTCCTCATGTTTTGCGTTTTTCTGCCAAACAACTAGAATTCCGCGCGATTACCATATTTTTGTGTGTTATAGCCCACGCCTTTCGAGTGGTCCCGGGACCTCCTAACCCCTATCGCCTAATATTTTTCCGGACTATCATATACGACCTAAGGAACCATAGTATCCGCCACGCCATGATCGTTCCTCATTTTTTGCGTTTTTCGGCCAAACAACTAGAATTCCGCGCGATTCCCATATTTTTGTGTGTTATAGCCCACACCTTCCGAGCGGTCCCGGGACCTCCGGACCCCTATCGCCTAAATTTTTTCCGGACTATCAAATACGAACTAAGGAACCATAGTATCCGCCTCGCCATGATCGTTCCTCATTTTTTGCATTTTTCGGCCAAATAACTAGAATTCCGCGCTATCCCATATTTTTGTGTGTTATAGCCCACGCCTTCCGAGTGGTCCCGGGTCTTCGGACCCCTATCGCCTAAATTTTTTTTGGACTATCAAATAAGAGCTAAGGAACCATAGTAACCACCCCACCATGATCGTTTCTCATTTTTTGCATTTTTCGGCCAAACAACTAGAATTCCGCGCTATTCCTATATTTTTGTGTGTTATAGCCCACGCCTTCCGAGTGGTCCCGGGACCTCCTGACCCCTTTTCGCCTAATATTTTTCCGGACTATCAAATACGAACTAAGGAACCATAGTATCCGCCTCGCCATGATCGTTCCTCATTTTTTGCGTTTTTCGGCCAAACAACTAGAATTCCGCACGATTAACATATTTTTGTGTGTTATAGCCCACGCCTTTCGAGTGGTCCCGGGACCTCCTGACCCCTATCGCCTAATATTTTTCCGGACTATCAAATACGACCTAAGGAACCATAGTCACCGCCCAGCCATGATCATTCCTCATTTGTTGCGTTTTTCGGCCAAAAACTAGAATTCCGCCCGATTACAATATTTTTGTGTGCAATTGCCCACCTTTCCAAGTGGTTCGGGGACCCCCGGACCCCGATCGCCTAAAATTTTTCCGGGCCGTCAAATACGACCTAAGGAACCATAGTAACAGCCCCGCCATCATCGTTTCTCACTTTTTGCATTTTTCGGCCAAAAAACTAGAATTACGCCCGATTCCCATATTTTCGTGTGCTATACCCACGCCTTCCAAGTGGTCCGGGGAGCCGCGGACCCCGATCGCCTAAAATTTTTCCGGACTATCAAATACGACCTAAGGTACCATAGTCACCGCCCACCATGATCGTTCCAAATGCTTTGCATTTTTCGGCCAAAAAACTAGTACTCTGCGCGATTTGCTTATTTTAGTGTTCTATAGCTTACGCCTTCCGAGTGGTCCCGGGAGCCGTTGACCCCGATCGCCTAAAATTTTCTGGGCCATAAAATATGACCTAAGGAACCATAGTCACCGCCCCGCCATGATCGTTCCTCATTTATCTCATTTTTCGGCCAAAAAACTAGAATTCCGCTCGATTACCAAATTTTTGTGTGTTATTGCCCACGCCTTCCGAGTGGGCCTGGCCGCCGGACTCGGATCGCCTAAAAAAATTTTGGGCAATCAATTAGGACCTAAGGAACCATAGTCACCGCCTCGCCATGATCGTTCCTCATTTTTTGCATTTTCTGGCTAAAAACTAGAATTCCGCCCGATTCCCATATTTTTGTGTGCTATCGCCCACGCCTTCCGAGTGGGTCGGGCCCCCCGGAGCCGGATCGCCTAAAAATTTTCCGGACTATCAAATACGACCTAAGGAACCATAATCACCGCCCCGTCATGATCGTTCCTAGTCTTTTGCGTTTTTCTGCCAAAAAACTAGAATTCCGCGCGATTTCCATATTTTCGTGTGCTTTAGCCCACGCCTTCCAAGGGGTCCCGGGAACCCCGAACCCCGATCGCCTAAAAATTTTCCGGGCCATCAAATACGACCTAAGGAACCATAGTAACCGCCCCGCCATGATCGTTCCTCATGTTTTGCGTTTTTCTGCCAAACAACTAGAATTCCGCGCGATTACCATATTTTTGTGTGTTATAGCCCACGCCTTTCGAGTGGTCCCGGGACCTCCTAACCCCTATCGCCTAATATTTTTCCGGACTATCATATACGACCTAAGGAACCATAGTATCCGCCACGCCATGATCGTTCCTCATTTTTTGCGTTTTTCGGCCAAACAACTAGAATTCCGCGCGATTCCCATATTTTTGTGTGTTATAGCCCACACCTTCCGAGCGGTCCCGGGACCTCCGGACCCCTATCGCCTAAATTTTTTCCGGACTATCAAATACGAACTAAGGAACCATAGTATCCGCCTCGCCATGATCGTTCCTCATTTTTTGCATTTTTCGGCCAAATAACTAGAATTCCGCGCTATCCCATATTTTTGTGTGTTATAGCCCACGCCTTCCGAGTGGTCCCGGGTCTTCGGACCCCTATCGCCTAAATTTTTTTTGGACTATCAAATAAGAGCTAAGGAACCATAGTAACCACCCCACCATGATCGTTTCTCATTTTTTGCATTTTTCGGCCAAACAACTAGAATTCCGCGCTATTCCTATATTTTTGTGTGTTATAGCCCACGCCTTCCGAGTGGTCCCGGGACCTCCTGACCCCTTTTCGCCTAATATTTTTCCGGACTATCAAATACGAACTAAGGAACCATAGTATCCGCCTCGCCATGATCGTTCCTCATTTTTTGCGTTTTTCGGCCAAACAACTAGAATTCCGCACGATTAACATATTTTTGTGTGTTATAGCCCACGCCTTTCGAGTGGTCCCGGGACCTCCTGACCCCTATCGCCTAATATTTTTCCGGACTATCAAATACGACCTAAGGAACCATAGTCACCGCCCAGCCATGATCATTCCTCATTTGTTGCGTTTTTCGGCCAAAAACTAGAATTCCGCCCGATTACAATATTTTTGTGTGCAATTGCCCACCTTTCCAAGTGGTTCGGGGACCCCCGGACCCCGATCGCCTAAAATTTTTCCGGGCCGTCAAATACGACCTAAGGAACCATAGTAACAGCCCCGCCATCATCGTTTCTCACTTTTTGCATTTTTCGGCCAAAAAACTAGAATTACGCCCGATTCCCATATTTTCGTGTGCTATACCCACGCCTTCCAAGTGGTCCGGGGAGCCGCGGACCCCGATCGCCTAAAATTTTTCCGGACTATCAAATACGACCTAAGGTACCATAGTCACCGCCCACCATGATCGTTCCAAATGCTTTGCATTTTTCGGCCAAAAAACTAGTACTCTGCGCGATTTGCTTATTTTAGTGTTCTATAGCTTACGCCTTCCGAGTGGTCCCGGGAGCCGTTGACCCCGATCGCCTAAAATTTTCTGGGCCATAAAATATGACCTAAGGAACCATAGTCACCGCCCCGCCATGATCGTTCCTCATTTATCTCATTTTTCGGCCAAAAAACTAGAATTCCGCTCGATTACCAAATTTTTGTGTGTTATTGCCCACGCCTTCCGAGTGGGCCTGGCCGCCGGACTCGGATCGCCTAAAAAAATTTTGGGCAATCAATTAGGACCTAAGGAACCATAGTCACCGCCTCGCCATGATCGTTCCTCATTTTTTGCATTTTCTGGCTAAAAAACTAGAATTCCGCCCGATTCCCATATTTTTGTGTGCTATCGCCCACGCCTTCCGAGTGGGTCGGGCCCCCGGAGCCGGATCGCCTAAAAATTTTCCGGACTATCAAATACGACCTAAGGAACCATAATCACCGCCCCGTCATGATCGTTCCTAGTCTTTTGCGTTTTTCTGCCAAAAAACTAGAATTCCGCGCGATTTCCATATTTTCGTGTGCTTTAGCCCACGCCTTCCAAGGGGTCCCGGGAACCCCGAACCCCGATCGCCTAAAAATTTTCCGGGCCATCAAATACGACCTAAGGAACCATAGTAACCGCCCCGCCATGATCGTTCCTCATGTTTTGCGTTTTTCTGCCAAACAACTAGAATTCCGCGCGATTACCATATTTTTGTGTGTTATAGCCCACGCCTTTCGAGTGGTCCCGGGACCTCCTAACCCCTATCGCCTAATATTTTTCCGGACTATCATATACGACCTAAGGAACCATAGTATCCGCCACGCCATGATCGTTCCTCATTTTTTGCGTTTTTCGGCCAAACAACTAGAATTCCGCGCGATTCCCATATTTTTGTGTGTTATAGCCCACACCTTCCGAGCGGTCCCGGGACCTCCGGACCCCTATCGCCTAAATTTTTTCCGGACTATCAAATACGAACTAAGGAACCATAGTATCCGCCTCGCCATGATCGTTCCTCATTTTTTGCATTTTTCGGCCAAATAACTAGAATTCCGCGCTATCCCATATTTTTGTGTGTTATAGCCCACGCCTTCCGAGTGGTCCCGGGTCTTCGGACCCCTATCGCCTAAATTTTTTTTGGACTATCAAATAAGAGCTAAGGAACCATAGTAACCACCCCACCATGATCGTTTCTCATTTTTTGCATTTTTCGGCCAAACAACTAGAATTCCGCGCTATTCCTATATTTTTGTGTGTTATAGCCCACGCCTTCCGAGTGGTCCCGGGACCTCCTGACCCCTTTTCGCCTAATATTTTTCCGGACTATCAAATACGACCTAAGGAACGATAGTATCCGCCACGCCATGATCATTCCTCAATTTTTGCGTTTTTCGGCCAAACAACTAGAATTCCGCGCGATTCCCATATTTTTGTGTGTTATAGCCCACACCTTCCGAGTGGTCCCGGGACCTCCGGACCCCTATCGCCTAAAATTTTTATTGACTATCAAATACGACCTAAGGAACCATAGTATCCGCCTCGCCATGATCGTTCCTCATTTTTTGCGTTTTTCGGCCAAACAACTAGAATTCCGCACGATTAACATATTTTTGTGTGTTATAGCCCACGCCTTTCGAGTGGTCCCGGGACCTCCTGACCCCTATCGCCTAATATTTTTCCGGACTATCAAATACGACCTAAGGAACCATAGTCACCGCCCAGCCATGATCATTCCTCATTTGTTGCGTTTTTCGGCCAAAAACTAGAATTCCGCCCGATTACAATATTTTTGTGTGCAATTGCCCACCTTTCCAAGTGGTTCGGGGACCCCCGGACCCCGATCGCCTAAAATTTTTCCGGGCCGTCAAATACGACCTAAGGAACCATAGTAACAGCCCCGCCATCATCGTTTCTCACTTTTTGCATTTTTCGGCCAAAAAACTAGAATTACGCCCGATTCCCATATTTTCGTGTGCTATACCCACGCCTTCCAAGTGGTCCGGGGAGCCGCGGACCCCGATCGCCTAAAATTTTTCCGGACTATCAAATACGACCTAAGGTACCATAGTCACCGCCCCACCATGATCGTTCCAAATGCTTTGCATTTTTCGGCCAAAAAACTAGTACTCTGCGCGATTTGCTTATTTTAGTGTTCTATAGCTTACGCCTTCCGAGTGGTCCCGGGAGCCGTTGACCCCGATCGCCTAAAATTTTCCGGGCCATCAAATATGACCTAAGGAACCATAGTCACCGCCCCGCCATGATCGTTCCTCATTTATCGCATTTTTCGGCCGAAAAACTAGAATTCCGCTCGATTACCAAATTTTTGTGTGTTATTGCCCACGCCTTCCGAGTGGGCCTGGCCGCCGGACTCGGATCGCCTAAAAAAATTTTGGGCAATCAATTAGGACCTAAGGAGCCATAGTCACCGCCTCGCCATGATCGTTCCTCATTTTTTGCATTTTTTGGCCAAAAAACTAGAATTCCGCCCGATTCCCATATTTTTGTGTGCTATCGCCCACGCCTTCCGAGTGGGTCGGGCCCCCCGGAGCCGGATCGCCTAAAAATTTTCCGGACTATCAAATACGACCTAAGGAACCATAATCACCGCCCCGTCATGATCGTTCCTAGTCTTTTGCGTTTTTCTGCCAAAAAACTAGAATTCCGCGCGATTTCCATATTTTCGTGTGCTTTAGCCCACGCCTTCCAAGGGGTCCCGGGAACCCCGAACCCCGATCGCCTAAAAATTTTTCGGGCCATCAAATACGACCTAAGGAACCATAGTAACCGCCCCGCCATGATCGTTCCTCATGTTTTGCGTTTTTCTGCCAAACAACTAGAATTCCGCGCGATTACCATATTTTTGTGTGTTATAGCCCACGCCTTTCGAGTGGTCCCGGGACCTCCTAACCCCTATCGCCTAATATTTTTCCGGACTATCATATACGACCTAAGGAACCATAGTATCCGCCACGCCATGATCGTTCCTCATTTTTTGCGTTTTTCGGCCAAACAACTAGAATTCCGCGCGATTCCCATATTTTTGTGTGTTATAGCCCACACCTTCCGAGCGGTCCCGGGACCTCCGGACCCCTATCGCCTAAAATTTTTCCGGACTATCAAATACGAACTAAGGAACCATAGTATCCGCCTCGCCATGATCGTTCCTCATTTTTTGCATTTTTCGGCCAAATAACTAGAATTCCGCGCTATCCCATATTTTTGTGTGTTATAGCCCACGCCTTCCGAGTGGTCCCGGGTCTCCGGACCCCTATCGCCTAAATTTTTTTTGGACTATCAAATAAGAGCTAAGGAACCATAGTAACCACCCCACCATGATCGTTTCTCATTTTTTGCATTTTTCGGCCAAACAACTAGAATTCCGCGCTATTCCTATATTTTTGTGTGTTATAGCCCATGCCTTCCGAGTGGTCCCGGGACCTCCTGACCCCTTTTCGCCTAATATTTTTCCGGACTATCTAATACGACCTAAGGAACGATAGTATCCGCCACGCCATGATCGTTCCTCATTTTTTGCGTTTTTCGGCCAAACAACTAGAATTCCGCGCGATTCCCATATTTTTGTGTGTTATAGCCCACACCTTCCGAGTGGTCCCGGGACCTCCGGACCCCTATCGCCTAAAATATTTCCGGACTATCAAATACGACCTAAGGAACCATAGTATCCGCCCCGCCATGATCGTTCCTTATTTTTTGCGTTTTTCGGCCAAACAACTAGAATTCCGCGCGATTACCATATTTATGTGTGTTATAGCCCACGCCATTCGAGTGGTCCCGAGACCTCCTGACCCCTATCGCCTAATATTTTTCCGGACTATCAAATATGACCTAAGGAACCATAGTATCCGCCCCACCATGATCGTTCCTCATTTTTTGCGTTTTTCGGCCAAACAACTAGAATTCCGCGCGATTCCCATATTTTTGTGTGTTATAGCCCACACCTTCCGAGTGGCCCCGGGACCTCCTGAACCCTATTGCCTAAAATATTTCCGGACTATGAAATACGACCTAATGAACCATAGTAACCACCCCGCCATGATCGTTCCTCATTTTTTGCATTTTTCGGCCAAACAACTAGAATTCCGCGCTATTCCTATATTTTTGTGTGTTATAGCCCACGCCTTCCGAGTGGTCCCGGGACCTCCTGACCCCTTTTCGCCTAATATTTTTCCGGACTATCAAATACGACCTAAGGAACCATAGTATCCGCCCCGCCATGATCGTTCCTCATTTTTTGCGTTTTTCGGCCAAACAACTAGAATTCCGCGCGATTCCCATATTTTTGTGTGTTATAGCCCACACCTTCCGAGTGGTCCCGGGACCTCCGGACCCCTATCGCCTAAAATATTTCCGGACTATCAAATACGACCTAAGGAACCATAGTATCCGCCCTGCCATGATCGTTCCTCATTTTTTGCGTTTTTCGGCCAAACAACTAGAATTCCGCCCGATTACCGTATTTTTGTGTGTTATAGCCCACGCCTTTCGAGTGGTCCCGAGACCTCCTGACCCCTATCGCCTAATATTTTTCCGGACTATCAAATACGACCTAAGGAACCATAGTATCCGCCCCACCATGATCGTTCCTCATTTTTTGCATTTTTCGGCCAAACAACTAGAATTCCGCGCGATTCCCATATTTTTGTGTGTTATAGCCCACACATTCCGAGTGGTCCCGCGACCTCCTGACCCCTATCGCCTAAAATTTTTCCGGACTATCAAATATGACCTAAGGAACCATAGTCACCGCCCCGCCATGATCGTTCCTCATTTATTGCGTTTTTCGGCCAAAAAACTAGAATTCCGCTCGATTACCAAATTTTTGTGTGCTATTGCCCACGCCTTCCGAGTGGGCCTGGCCGCCGGACTCGGATCGCCTAAAAAAAATTTGGGCAATCAATTAGGACCTAAGGAACCATAGTCACCACCTCGCCATGATCGTTCCTCATTTTTTGCATTTTCTGGCCAAAAAACTAGAATTCCGCCCGATTCCCATATTTTTGTGTGCTATCGCCCACGCCTTCCGAGTGGGTTGGGCCCCCCGGAGCCGGATCGCCTAAAAATTTTTCGGACTATCAAATACGACCTAAGGAACCATAATCACCGCCCCGCCATGATCGTTCCTAGTCTTTTGCGTTTTTCTTCCAAAAAACTAGAATTCCGCGCGATTTCCATATTTTCGTGTGCTTTAGCCCACGCCATCCAAGGGGTCCCGGGAACCCCGAACCCCAATCGCCTAAAAATTTTCCGGGCCATCAAATACGACCTAAGGAATCATAGTAACCACCCCGCCATGATTGTTCCTCATTTTTTGCGTTTTTCGGCCAAACAACTACAATTCCGCGCGATTCCGATATTTTTGTGTGTTATAGCCCACGCCTTCCGAGTGGTCCCGGGACCTCCTGACCCCTATCGCCTACTATTTTTCCGGACTATCAAATACGACCTAAGGAACGATAGTATCCGCCACGCCATGATCGTTCCTCATTTTTTGCGTTTTTCTGCCAAACAACTAGAATTCCGCGCGATTCCCATATTTTTGTGTGTTATAGCCCACACCTTCCGAGCGGTCCCGGGACCTCCGGACCCCTATCGCCTAAAATTTTTCCGGACTATCAAATACGACCTAAGGAACCATAGTCATCGCCCAGCCATGATCATTCCTCATTTGTTGCGTTTTTCTGCCAAAAAACTAGAATTCCGCCCGATTACAATATTTTTGTGTGCTATTGCCCACCCTTCCAAGTGGTTCCGGGACCCCCGGACCCCGATCGCCTAAAATTTTTCCGGGCCTTCAAATACGACCTAAGAAACCATAGTAACCGCCCCGCCATCATCGTTTCTCATTTTTTGCAATTTTTGGCCAAAAAACTAGAATTACGCCCGATTCCCATATTTTCGTGTGCTATACCCACGCCTTCCAAGTGGTGCGGGGAGCCGCGGGCCCCGATCACCTAAAATTTTTCCGGACTATCAAATACGACCTAAGGAACCATAGTCATCGCCCAGCCATGATCATTCCTCATTTGTTGCGTTTATCTGCCAAAAAACTAGAATTCCGCCCGATTACAATATGTTTGTGTGCTATTGCCCACCGTTCCAAGTGGATCCGGGACCCCCGGACCCCGATCGCCTAAAATTTTTTCGGGCCATCAAATATGACCTAAGGAACCATAGTAACCGCCCCGCCATCATCGTTTCTCATTTTTTGCATTTGTCAGCCAAAAAACTAGAATTACGCCCGATTCCCATATTTTCGTGTGCTATACCCACGCCTTCCAAGTGGTCCGGGGAGCCGCAGACCCCGATCGCCTAAAATTTTTTCGGACTATCAAATACGACCTAAGGTACCATAGTCACCGCCCCACCATGATCGTTCCAAATGCTTTGCATTTTTCGGCCAAAAAACTAGAACTCCGCGCGATTTACTTATTTTAGTGTGCTATAGCTTACGCCTTCTGAGTGGTCCCGGGAGCCGTGGACCCCGATCGCCTAAAATTTTCCGGGCCATCAAATACGACCTAAGGAACCATAGTCATCGCCCCGCCATGATCGTTCCTCATTTATTGCATTTTTCGGCCAAAAAACTAGAATTCCGCTCGATTACCATATTTTTGTGTGCTATTGCCCACGCCTTCCGAGTGGGCCGGGCCGCCGGACTCGGATCGCCTAAAAAATTTTCGGGCCATCAATTAGGACCTAAGGAACCATAGTAACCACCCCGCCATGATTGTTCCTCATTTTTTGCGTTTTTCGGCCAAACAACTAGAATTCCGCGCGATTCCCATATTTTTGTGTGTTATAGCCCACGCCTTCCGAGTGGTCCCGGGACCTCCTGACCCCTATCGCCTAATATTTTTCCGGGCAATCAAATACGACCTAAGGAACCATAGTATCCGCCCCACCATGATCGTTTCCGTTTTTCGGCCAAACAACTAGAATTCCGCGCGATTCCAATATTTTTGTGTGTTATAGCCCACGCCTTCCGAGTGGTCCCGGGACCTCCTAACCCCTATCGCCTAATATTTTTCCGGACTATCAAATACAACCAAAGGAACGATAGTATCCGCCACGCCATGATCGTTCCTCATTTTTTGCGTTTTTCGGCCAAACAACTAGAATTCCGCGCGATTCCCATATTTTTGTGTGTTATAGCCCACACCATCCGAGTGGTCCCGGGACCTCCGGACCCCGATCGCCTAAAATTTTTCCGCACTATCAAATACGACCTAAGGTACCATAGTCACCGCCCCACAATGATCGTTCCTAATTTTTTGCGTTTTTCGGCCAAACAACTAGAATTCCGCGCTATCCCATATTTTTGTGTGTTATAGCCCATGCCTACCGAGTGGTCCCGGGTCTCCGGACCCCTATCGCCTAAAATTTTTCCGGACTATCAAATAATACCTAAGGAACCATAGTCACCGCCCAGCCATGATCGTTCCTAGATTTTTCCGTTTTTCGGCCAAAAAACTAGAATTCCGCGCGATTCCCATATTTTCGTGTCCTATAGCCCATGCCTTCCGAGTGAAGCCGGGAACTCCGGACCCCTATCGCCTAAAATTTTTCCGGACTATCAAATACGACCTAAGGAACCATAGTCACCGCCCAGCCATGATCATTCCTCATTTGTTGCATTTTTCGGCCAAAAAACTAGAATTCCGCCCGATTATAATATTTTTGTGTGCTATTGCCAAACCTTCCAAGTGGATCCGGGACCCCCGGACCCCGATCGCCTAAAATTTTTCCGGGCCATCAAATACGACCTAAGGAACCATAGTAACCGCCCCGCCATCATCGTTTCTCATTTTTTGCATTTTTCAGCCAAAAAACTAGAATTACGCCCGATTCCCATATTTTCGTGTGCTATACCCACGCCTTCCAAGTGGTCCGGGGAGCCGCAGACCCCGATCGCCTAAAATTTTTCCGGACTATCAAATACGACCTAAGGTACCATAGTCACCGCCCCACCATGATCGTTCCAAATGCTTTGCATTTTTCGGCCAAAAAACTAGAACTCCGCGCGATTTGCTTATTTTAGTGTGCTATAGCTTACGCCTTCTGAGTGGTCCCGGGATCCGTGGACCCCGATCGCCTAAAATTTTCCGGGCCATCAAATACGACCTAAGGAACCATAGTCATCGCCCCGCCATGATCGTTCCTCATTTATTGCATTTTTCGGCCAAAAAACTAGAATTCCGCTCGATTACCATATTTTTGTGTGCTATTGCCCACGCCTTCCGAGTGGGCCGGGCCGCCGGACTCGTATCGCCTAAAACATTTTCGGGCCATCAATGTGGACCTAAGGAACCATAGTCACCACCTCGCCATGATCGTTCCTCATTTTTTGCATTTTTTGGCCAAAAAACTATAATTCCGCCCGATTCCAATATTTTTGTGTGCTATCGCCCACGCCTTCCAAGTGGGTCGGGCCCCCCGGAGCCGGATCGCCTAAAAATTTTCCGGACTATCAAATACGACCTAAGGAACCATAGTCACCTCCTCGCCATGATCGTTCCTAGTCTTTTGCGTTTTTCAGCCAAAAAACTAGAATTCCACGCGATTTCCATATTTTCATGTGCTTTAGCCCACGCCTTCCAAGGGGTCCCGGGAACCCCAAACCCCGATCGCCTAAAATTTTTCTGGGAAATCAAATACGACCTAAGGAACCATAGTAACCACGCCGCCATGATTGTTCCTCATTTTTTGCGTTTTTCGGCCAAACAACTAGAATTCCGCGCGATTCCCATATTTTTGTGTGTTATAGCCCACGCCTTCCGAGTGGTCCCGGGACCTCCTGACCCCTATCGCCTAATATTTTTCCGGGCAATCAAATACGACCTAAGGAACCATAGTATCCACCCCGCCATGATCGTTTCCGTTTTTCGGCCAAACAACTAGAATTCCGCGCAATTCCAATATTTTTGTGTGTTATAGCCCACGCCTTCCGAGTGGTCCCGGGACCTCCTGACCCCTATCGCCTAATATTTTTCCGGACTATCAAATACAACCTAAGGAACGATAGTATCCGCCACGCCATGATCGTTCCTCATTTTTTGCGTTTTTCGGCCAAACAACTAGAATTCCGCGCGATTCCCATATTTTTGTGTGTTATAGCCCACACCTTCCGAGTGGTCCCGGGACCTCCGGACCCCGATCGCCTAAAATTTTTCCGCACTATCAAATACGACCTAAGGTACCATAGTCACCGCCCCACCATGATCATTCCTAATATTTTGCATTTTTCGGCCAAACAACTAGAATTCTGCGCTATCCTATATTTTTGTGTGTTATAGCCCATGCCTACCGAGTGGTCCCGGGTCTCCGGTCCCCTATCACCTAAAATTTTTCCGGACTATCAAATAATATCTAAGGAACCATAGTCACCGCCCAGCCATGATCGTTCCTAGATTTTTCCGTTTTTCGGCCAAAAAACTAGAATTCCGCGCGATTCCCATATTTTCGTGTCCTATAGCCCATGCCTTCCGAGTGAAGCCGGGAACTCCGAACCCCTATCGCCTAAAATTTTTCCGGACTATCAAATACGACCTAAGGAACCATAGTCATCGCCCAGCCATGATCATTCCTCATTTGTTGCGTTTTTCGGCCAAAAAACTAGAATTCCGCCCGATTATAATATTTTTGTGTGCTATTGCCCACCCTTCCAAGTGGTTCTGGGACCCCCGGACCCCGATCGCCTAAAATTTTTCCGGGCCGTCAAATACAGCCTTAGGAACCATAGTATCCGCCCCGCCATGATCTTTCCTCATTATTTGCGTTTTTCGGCCAAACAACTAGAATTCCGCGCGATTCCCATATTTTCGTGTGTTATAGCCCACACCTTCTGAGTGGTCCCAGGACCTCCGGACCCCGATCGCCTAAAATTTTTCCGGACTATCAAATATGACCTAAGGTACCATAGTCACCGCCTCACCATGATCGTTCCTATGTTTTTGCGTTTTTCGGCCAAACAACTAGAATTCCGCGCTATCCCATATTTTTGTGTGTTATAGCCCATGCCTACCGAGTGGTCTCGGGTCTCCGGACCCCTATCGCCTAAAATTTTTCGGGACTATCAAATAATACCTAAGGAACCATAGTCACTGCCCAGCCATGATCGTTCCTAGTTGTTTCCGTTTTTCGGCCAAAAAACTAGAATTCCGCGTGATTCCCATATTTTCGTGTCCTATAGCCCACGCCTTCCAAGTGAACCCGGGAACTCCGGACCCCAATCGCCTAAAAAATTTTCGGACTATCAAATATGACCTAAGGAACCATAGTCACCGCCCAGCCATGATCATTCCTCATTTGTTGCGTTTTTCTGCCAAAAAACTAGAATTCCGCCCGATTACAATATTTTTGTGTGCTATTGCCCACCCTTCCAAGTGGTTCCGGAACCCCCGGACCCCGATCGCCTAAAATTTTTTCGGGCCTTCAAATACGACCTAAGGAACCATAGTAACCGCCCCGCCATCATCGTTTCTCATTTTTTGCATTTTTCGGCCAAAAAAACTAGAATTACGCCCGATTCCCATATTTTCGTGTGCTATACCCACGCCTTCCAAGTGGTCCGGGGAGCCGCGGACCCCGATCGCCTAAAATTTTTCCGCACTATCAAATACGACCTAAGGAACCATAGTCACCGCCCAGCCATGATCATTCCTCATTTGTTGCATTTTTCGGCCAAAAAACTAGAATTCCGCCCGATTACAATATATTTGTGTGCTATTGCCCACCCTTCCAAGTGGATCCGGGACCCCCGGACCCCGATCGCCTAAAATTTTTCCGGGCCATCTAATACGACCTAAGGAACCATAGTAACCGCCCCGCCATCATCGTTTCTCATTTTTTGCATTTTTCAGCCAAAAAACTAGAATTACGCCCGATTCCCATATTTTCGTGTGCTATACCCACGCCTTCCAAGTGGTCCGGGGAGCCGCAGACCCCGATCGCCTAAAATTTTTCCGGACTATCAAATACGACCTAAGGTACCATAGTCACTGCCCCACCATGATCGTTCCAAATGCTTTGCATTTTTCGGCCAAAAAACTAGAACTCCGCGCGATTTGCTTATTTTAGTGTGCTATAGCTTACGCCTTCTGAGTGGTCCCGGGATCCGTGGACCCCGATCGCCTAAAATTTTCCGGGCCATCAAATACGACCTAAGGAACCATAGTCATCGCCCCGCCATGATCGTTCCTCATTTATTGCATTTTTCGGCCAAAAAACTAGAATTCCGCTCGATTATCATATTTTTGTGTGCTATTGCCCACGCCTTCCGAGTGGGCCGGGCCGCCGGACTCGTATCGCCTAAAAAATTTTCGGGCCATCAATGTGGACCTAAGGAACCATAGTCACCACCTCGCCATGATCGTTCCTCATTTTTTGCATTTTTTGGCCAAAAAACTATAATTCCGCCCGATTCCAATATTTTTGTGTGCTATCGCCCACGCCTTCCAAGTGGGTCGGGCCCCCGGAGCCGGATCGCCTAAAAATTTTCCGGACTATCAAATACGACCTAAGGAACCATAGTCACCTCCTCGCCATGATCGTTCCTAGTCTTTTGCGTTTTTCAGCCAAAAAACTAGAATTCCACGCGATTTCCATATTTTCATGTGCTTTAGCCCACGCCTTCCAAGGGGTCCCGGGAACCCCAAACCCCGATCGCCTAAAATTTTTCTGGGAAATCAAATACGACCTAAGGAACCATAGTAACCACGCCGCCATGATTGTTCCTCATTTTTTGCGTTTTTCGGCCAAACAACTAGAATTCCGCGCGATTCCCATATTTTTGTGTGTTATAGCCCACGCCTTCCGAGTGGTCCCGGGACCTCCTGACCCCTATCGCCTAATATTTTTCCGGGCAATCAAATACGACCTAAGGAACCATAGTATCCACCCCGCCATGATCGTTTCCGTTTTTCGGCCAAACAACTAGAATTCCGCGCAATTCCAATATTTTTGTGTGTTATAGCCCACGCCTTCCGAGTGGTCCCGGGACCTCCTGACCCCTATCGCTTAATATTTTTCCGGACTATCAAATACAACCTAAGGAACGATAGTATCCGCCACGCCATGATCGTTCCTCATTTTTTGCGTTTTTCGGCCAAACAACTAGAATTCCGCGCGATTCCCATATTTTTGTGTGTTATAGCCCACACCTTCCGAGTGGTCCCGGGACCTCCGGACCCCGATCGCCTAAAATTTTTCCGCACTATCAAATACGACCTAAGGTACCATAGTCACCGCCCCACCATGATCATTCCTAATATTTTGCATTTTTCGGCCAAACAACTAGAATTCTGCGCTATCCTATATTTTTGTGTGTTATAGCCCATGCCTACCGAGTGGTCCCGGGTCTCCGGTCCCCTATCACCTAAAATTTTTCCGGACTATCAAATAATATCTAAGGAACCATAGTCACCGCCCAGCCATGATCGTTCCTAGATTTTTCCGTTTTTCGGCCAAAAAACTAGAATTCCGCGCGATTCCCATATTTTCGTGTCCTATAGCCCATGCCTTCCGAGTGAAGCCGGGAACTCCGAACCCCTATCGCCTAAAATTTTTCCGGACTATCAAATACGACCTAAGGAACCATAGTCATCGCCCAGCCATGATCATTCCTCATTTGTTGCGTTTTTCGGCCAAAAAACTAGAATTCCGCCCGATTATAATATTTTTGTGTGCTATTGCCCACCCTTCCAAGTGGTTCTGGGACCCCCGGACCCCGATCGCCTAAAATTTTTCCGGGCCGTCAAATACAGCCTTAGGAACCATAGTATCCGCCCCGCCATGATCTTTCCTCATTATTTGCGTTTTTCGGCCAAACAACTAGAATTCCGCGCGATTCCCATATTTTCGTGTGTTATAGCCCACACCTTCTGAGTGGTCCCAGGACCTCCGGACCCCGATCGCCTAAAATTTTTCCGGACTATCAAATATGACCTAAGGTACCATAGTCACCGCCTCACCATGATCGTTCCTATGTTTTTGCGTTTTTCGGCCAAACAACTAGAATTCCGCGCTATCCCATATTTTTGTGTGTTATAGCCCATGCCTACCGAGTGGTCTCGGGTCTCCGGACCCCTATCGCCTAAAATTTTTCGGGACTATCAAATAATACCTAAGGAACCATAGTCACTGCCCAGCCATGATCGTTCCTAGTTGTTTCCGTTTTTCGGCCAAAAACTAGAATTCCGCGTGATTCCCATATTTTCGTGTCCTATAGCCCACGCCTTCCAAGTGAACCCGGGAACTCCGGACCCCAATCGCCTAAAAAATTTTCGGACTATCAAATATGACCTAAGGAACCATAGTCACCGCCCAGCCATGATCATTCCTCATTTGTTGCGTTTTTCTGCCAAAAAACTAGAATTCCGCCCGATTACAATATTTTTGTGTGCTATTGCCCACCCTTCCAAGTGGTTCCGGAACCCCCGGACCCCGATCGCCTAAAATTTTTTCGGGCCTTCAAATACGACCTAAGGAACCATAGTAACCGCCCCGCCATCATCGTTTCTCATTTTTTGCATTTTTCGGCCAAAAAAACTAGAATTACGCCCGATTCCCATATTTTCGTGTGCTATACCCACGCCTTCCAAGTGGTCCGGGGAGCCGCGGACCCCGATCGCCTAAAATTTTTCCGCACTATCAAATACGACCTAAGGAACCATAGTCACCGCCCAGCCATGATCATTCCTCATTTGTTGCATTTTTCGGCCAAAAAACTAGAATTCCGCCCGATTACAATATATTTGTGTGCTATTGCCCACCCTTCCAAGTGGATCCGGGACCCCCGGACCCCGATCGCCTAAAATTTTTCCGGGCCATCTAATACGACCTAAGGAACCATAGTAACCGCCCCGCCATCATCGTTTCTCATTTTTTGCATTTTTCAGCCAAAAAACTAGAATTACGCCCGATTCCCATATTTTCGTGTGCTATACCCACGCCTTCCAAGTGGTCCGGGGAGCCGCAGACCCCGATCGCCTAAAATTTTTCCGGACTATCAAATACGACCTAAGGTACCATAGTCACTGCCCCACCATGATCGTTCCAAATGCTTTGCATTTTTCGGCCAAAAAACTAGAACTCCGCGCGATTTGCTTATTTTAGTGTGCTATAGCTTACGCCTTCTGAGTGGTCCCGGGATCCGTGGACCCCGATCGCCTAAAATTTTCTGGGCCATCAAATACGACCTAAGGAACCATAGTCATCGCCCCGCCATGATCGTTCCTCATTTATTGCATTTTTCGGCCAAAAAACTAGAATTCCGCTCGATTACCATATTTTTGTGTGCTATTGCCCACGCCTTCCGAGTGGGCCGGGCCGCCGGACTCGGATCGCCTAAAAAATTTTCGGGCCATCAATGTGGACCTAAGGAACCATAGTCACCGCCTCGCCATGATCGTTCCTCTTTTTTTGCATTTTTTGGCCAAAAAACTATAATTCCGCCCGATTCCAATATTTTTGTGTGCTATCGCCCACGCCTTCCGAGTGGGTCGGGCCCCCGGAGCCGGATCGCCTAAAAATTTTCCGGACTATCAAATACGAGCTAAGGAACCATAGTCACCTCCCCGCCATGATCGTTCCTAGTCTTTTGCGTTTTTCAGCCAAAAAACTAGAATTCCGCGCGATTTCCATATTTTCGTGTGCTTTAGCCTACGCCTTCAAAGGGGTCCCGGGAACCCCGAACCCCGATCGCCTAAAATTTTTCCGGGCAACCATATACGACCTAAGGAACCATAGTAACCACCCCGCCATGATTGTTCCTCATTTTTTGCGTTTTTCGGCCAAACAACTAGAATTCCGCGCGATTCCCATATTTTTGTGTGTTATAGCCCACGCCTTCCGAGTGGTCCCGGGACCTCCTGACCCCTATCGCCTAATATTTTTCCGGGCAATCAAATACGACCTAAGGAACCATAGTATCCGCCCCACCATGATCGTTTCCGTTTTTCGGCCAAGCAACTAGAATTCCCCGCGATTCCTATATTTTTGTGTGTTATAGCCCACGCCTTCCGAGTGGTCCCGGGACCTCCTGACCCCTATCGCCTAAAATTTTTCCGGACTATCAAATACGACCTAAGGAACCATAGTCACCTCCCAACCATGATCGTTCCTCATTTTTTGCGTTTTTCGGCCAAACAACTAGAATTCCGCGCGATTCCCATATTTTTGTGTGTTATAGCCCACACCTTCCGAGTGGTCCCGGGACCTCCGGACCCCGATCGCCTAAAATTTTTCCGGACTATCAAATACGACCTAAGGTACCATAGTCACCGCCCCACCATGATCGTTCCTAATTTTTTGCGTTTTTCGGCCAAACAACTAGAATTCCGCGCTATCCCATATTTTTGTGTGTTATAGCCCATGCCTACCGAGTGGTCCCGGGTCTCCGGACCCCTATCGCCTAAAATTTTTCCGGACTATCAAATAATACCTAAGGAACCATAGTCACCGCCCAGCCATGATCGTTCCTAGATTTTTCCGTTTTTTGGCCAAAAAACTAGAATTCCGCGCGATTCCCATATTTTCGTGTCCTATAGCCCATGCCTTCCGAGTGAAGCCGGGAGCTCCGGACCCCTATCGCCTAAAATTTTTCCGGACTATCAAATACGACCTAAGGAACCATAGTCACCGCCCAGCCATGATCATTCCTCATTTGTTGCGCTTTTCGGCCAAAAAACTAGAATTCCGCCCGATTACAATATTTTTGTGTGCTATTGCCCACCCTTCCAAGTGGTTCAGGGACCCCCGGACCCCGATCACCTAAAATTTTTCCGGGCCGTCAAATACGGCCTTAGGAACCATAGTATCCGCCCCGCCATGATCTTTCCTCATTATTTGCGTTTTTCAGCCAAACAACTAGAATTCCGCGCGATTACCATATTTTTGTGTGTTATAGCCCACGCCTTCCGAGTGGTCCCGGGACCTCCTGACCCCTATCGCCTAAAATTTTTCCGGACTATCAAATACGACCTAAGGAACCATAGTCACCTCCCAACCATGATCGTTCCTCATTTTTTGCGTTTTTCGGCCAAACAACTAGAATTCCGCGCGATTCCCATATTTTTGTGTGTTATAGCCCACACCTTCCGAGTGGTCCCGGGACCTCCGGACCCCGATCGCCTAAAATTTTTCCGGACTATCAAATACGACCTAAGGTACCATAGTCACCGCCCCACCATGATCGTTCCTAATTTTTTGCATTTTTCGGCCAAACAACTAGAATTCCGCGCTATCCCATATTTTTGTGTGTTATAGCCCATGCCTACCGAGTGGTCCCGGGTCTCCGGACCCCTATCGCCTAAAACTTTTCCGGACTATCAAATAATACCTAAGGAACCATAGTCACCGCCCAGCCATGATCGTTCCTAGATATTTCCGTTTTTTGGCCAAAAAACTAGAATTCCGCGCGATTCCCATATTTTCGTGTCCTATAGCCCATGACTTCCGAGTGAAGCCGGGAACTCCGGACCCCTATCGCCTAAAATTTTTCCGGACTATCAAATACGACCTACGGAACCATAGTCACCACCCAGCCATGATCATTCCTCATTTGTTGCATTTTTCGGCCAAAAAACTAGAATTCCGCCCGATTACAATATTTTTGTGTGCTATTGCCCACCCTTCCAAGTGGTTCCGGGACCCCGATCGCCTAAAATTTTTCCGGGCCGTCAAATACGGCCTTAGGAACCATAGTATCCGCCCCGCCATGATCATTCCTCATTATTTGCGTTTTTCGGCCAAACAACTAGAATTCCACGCGATTCCCATATTTTCGTGTGTTATAGCCCACACCTTCCGAGTGGTCCCGGGACCTCCGGACCCCGATCGCCTAAAATTTTTCCAGACTATCAAATATGACCTAAGATACCATAGTCACCGCCCCACCATGATCGTTCCTAATTTTTTGCATTTTTCGGCCAAACAACTAGAATTCCGCGCTATCCCATATTTTTGTGTGTTATAGCCCATGCCTACCGAGTGGTCCCGGGTCTCCGGACCCCTATCGCCTAAAATTTTTCGGGACTATCAAATAATACGTAAGGAACCATAGTCACCACCCAGCCATGATCGTTCCTAGTTGTTTCCGTTTTTCGGCCAAAAAACTAGAATTCCGCGCGATTCCCATATTTTCGTGTCCTATAGCCCACGCCTTCCAAGTGAACCCGGGAACTCCGGACCCCAATCGCCTAAAATTTTTTCGGAACTATCAAATATGACCTAAGGAACCATAGTCACCGCCCAGCCATGATCATTCCTCATTTGTTGCGTTTTTCTGCCAAAAAACTAGAATTCCGCCCGATTACAATATTTTTGTGTGCTATTGCCCACCCTTCCAAGTGGTTCCGGGACCCCCGGACCCCGATCGCCTAAAATTTTTCTGGGCCTTCAAATACGACCTAAGGAACCATAGTAACCGCCCCGCCATCATCGTTTCTCATGTTTTGCATTTTTCGGCCAAAAAACTATAATTACGCCCGATTCCCATATTTTCGTGTGCTATACCCACGCCTTCCAAGTGGTGCGGGGAGCCGCGGACCCCGATCGCCTAAAATTTTTCCGGACTATCAAATACGACCTAAGGAACCATAGTCACCGCCCAGCCATGATCATTCCTCATTTGTTGCATTTTTCGGCCAAAAAACTAGAATTCCGCCCGATTACAATATATTTGTGTGCTATTGCCAACCCTTCCAAGTGGATCCGGGACCCCCGGACCCCGATCGCCTAAAATTTTTTCGGGCCATCAAATACGACCTAAGGAACCATAGTAACCGCCCCGCCATCATCGTTTCTCATTTTTTGCATTTTTCATCCAAAAAACTAGAATTACGCCCGATTCCCATATTTTCGTGTGCTATACCCACGACTTCCAAGTGGTCCGGGGAGCCGCAGACCCCGATCGTCTAAAATTTTTCCGGACTATCAAATACGACCTAAGGTACCATAGTCACCGCCCCACCATGATCGGTCCAAATGCTTTGCATTTTTCGGCCAAAAAACTAGAACTCCGCGCGATTTGCTTATTTTAGTGTGCTATAGCTTACGCCTTCTGAGTGGTCCCGGGAGCCGTGGACCCCGATCGCCTAAAATTTTCCGGGCCATCAAATACGACCTAAGGAACCATAGTCATTGCCCCGCCATGATCATTCCTCATTTATTACATTTTTCGCCCAAAAAACTAGAATTCCGCTCGATTACCATATTTTTGTGTGCTATTGCCCACGCCTTCCGAGTGGGCCAGGCCGCCGGACTCGAATCGCCTAAAAAATTTTCGGGCCATCAATATGGACCTAAGGAACCATAGTCACCGCCTCGCCATGATTGTTCCTCTTTTTTTGCATTTTTTGGCCAAAAAACTATAATTCCGCCCGATTCCAATATTTTTGTGTGCTATCGCCCACGCCTTCCGAGTGGGTTGGGCCCCCGGGAGCCGGATCGCCTAAAAATTTTTCGGACTATCAAATACGACCTAAGGAACCATAGTCACCTCCCCACCATGATCGTTCCTAGTCTTTTGCGTTTTTCAGCCAAAAAACTAGAATTCCACGCGATTTCCATATTTTCGTGTGCTTTAGCCTACGCCTTCCAAGGGGTCCCGGGAACCCCGAACCCCGATCGCCTAAAATTTTTCCGGGCAATCAAATACGACCTAAGGAACCATAGTAACCACCACGCCATGATTGTTCCTCATTTTTTGCGTTTTTCGGCCAAACAACTAGAATTCCGCGCGATTCCCATATTTTTGTGTGTTATAGCCCACGCCTTCCGAGTGGTCCCGGGACCTCCTGACCCCTATCGCCTAATATTTTTTCGGGCAATCAAATACGACCTAAGGAACCATAGTATCCGCCCCGCCATGATCGTTTCTGTTTTTCGGCCAAACAACTAGAATTCCGCGCGATTCCTATATTTTTGTGTGTTATATACCACGCCTTCCGAGTGGTCCCGAGACCTCCTGACCCCTATCGCCTAAAATTTTTCCGGACTATCAAATACGACCTAAGGAACCATAGTCACCTCCCAGCCATGATCATTCCTCATTTGTTGCGTTTTTCGGCCAAAAAACTAGAATTCCGCCCGATTATAATATTTTTGTGTGCTATTGCCCACCCTTCCGAGTGGGCCGGGCCGCTGGACTCGGATCGCCTAAAATTTTTTCGGGCCATCAATGTGGACCTAAGGAACCATTGTCACCGCCTCGCCATGATCGTTCCTCATTTTTTGCATTTTTTGGCCAAAAAACTATAATTCCGCCCGATTCCAATATTTTTGTGTGCTATCGCCCACGCCTTCCGAGTGGGTCGGGCCCCCGGAGCCGGATCGCCTAAAAATTTTCCGGACTATCAAATACGACCTAAGGAACCATAGTCACCTCCCCGCCATGATTGTTCCTAGTCTTTTGCGTTTTTCAGCCAAAAAACTAGAATTTCGCGCGATTTCCATATTTTCGTGTGCTTTAGCCCACGCCTTCCAAGGGGTCCCGGGAACCCCGAACCCCGATCGCCTAAAATTTCTCCGGGAAATCAAATACGACCTATGGAACCATAGTTACCACCCCGCCATGATTGTTCCTCATTTTTTGCGTTTTTCGGACAAACAACTAGAATTCCGCGCGATTCCCATATTTTTGTGTGTTATAGCCCACGCCTTCCGAGTGGTCCCGGGACCTCCTGACCCCTATCGCCTAATATTTTTCCGGGCTATCAAATACGACCTAAGGAACGATAGTATCCGCCACGCCATGATCATTCCTCATTTTTTGCGTTTTTCGGCCAAACAACTAGAATTCCGCGCGATTTCCATATTTTTGTGTGTTATAGCCTACACCTTCCGAGTGGTCCCGGGACCTCCGGACCTCGATCGCCTAAAATTTTTCCGGACTATCAAATACGACCTAAGGTACCATAGTCACCGCCCCACCATGATCGTTCCTAATTTTTTGCGTTTTTCGGCCAAACAACTAGAATTCTGCGCGATTTCCATATTTTCGTGTGCTTTAGCCCACGCCTTCCAAGGGGTCCCGGGAACCCCGAACCCCGATCGTCTAAAAATTTGCCGGGCCATCAAATACGACCTAAGGAACCATAGTAACCACCCTGCCATGATCGTTCCATTTTTCGGCCAAAAAACTAGAATTCCGCGCGATTCCCATATTTTCGTGTCCTATAGCCCATGCCTTCCGAGTGAAGCCGGGAACTCCGGACCCCTATCGCCTAAAATTTTTCCGGACTATCAAATACGACCTAAGGAACCATAGTCACCGCCCAGCCATGATCATTCCTCATTTGTTGCATTTTTCGGCCAAAAAACTAGAATTCCGCCCGATTATAATATTTTTGTGTGCTATTGCCCACCCTTCCAAGTGGTTCCGGGACCCCCGGACCCCGATCGCCTATAATTTTTCCAGGCCGTCAAATACGGCCTTAGGAACCATAGTATCCTCCCCGCCATGATCTTTCCTCATTATTTGCGTTTTTCGGCCAAACAACTAGAATTCCGCGCGATTCCCATATTTTCGTGTGTTATAGCCTACACCTTCCGAGTGGTCCCGGGACCTCCGGACCCCGATCGCCTAAAATTTTTCCGGACTATCAAATATGACCTAAGGTACCATAGTCACCGCCCCACCATGATCGTTCCTAATTTTTTGCGTTTTTCGGCCAAACAACTAGAATTCCGCGCTATCCCATATTTTTTTGTGTTATAGCCCATGCCTACCGAGTGGTCCCGGGTCTCCGGACCCCTATCGCCTAAAATTTTTCGGGACTATAAAATAATACCTAAGGAACCATAGTCACTGCCCAGCCATGATCGTTCGTAGTTGTTTCCGTTTTTCGGCCAAAAAACTAGAATTTCGCGCGATTCCCATATTTTCGTGTCCTATAGCCCACGCCCTCCAAGTGAACCCGGGAACTCCGGACCCCAATCGCCTAAAAAATTTTCGGACTATCAAATATGACCTAAGGAACCATAGTCACCGCCCAGCCATGATCATTCCTCATTTGTTGCGTTTTTCTGCCAAAAAACTAGAATTCCGCCCGATTACAATATTTTTGTGTGCTATTGCCCACCCTTCCAAGTGGTTCCGGGACCCCCGGACCCCGATCGCCTAAAATTTTTCCGGGCCTTCAAATACGACCTAAGGAACCATAGTAACCGCCCCGCCATCATCGTTTCTCATTTTTTGCATTTTTCGGCCAAAAAACTAGAATTACGCCCGATTCCCATATTTTCGTGTGCTATACGCACGCCTTCCAAGTGGTCCGGGGAGCCGCGGACCCCGATCGCCTAAAATTTTTCCGGACTATCAAATACGACCTAAGATACCATAGTCACCGCCCCACCATGATCGTTCCAAATGCTTTGCATTTTTCGGCCAAAAAACTAGAACTCCGCGCGATTTGCATATTTTAGTGTGCTATAGCTTACGCCTTCCGAGTGGTCCCGGGAGCCGTGGACCCCGATCGCCTAAAATTTTCCGGGCCATCAAATACGACCTAAGGAACCATAGTCACCACCTCGCCATGATCGTTCCTCATTTATTGCGTTTTTCGGCCAAAAAACTAGAATTCCGCTCAATTACAATATTTTTGTGTGCTATTGCCCACGCCTTCTCAGTGGGCCAGGCCGCCGGACTCGGATCGCCTAAAAATTTTTCGGGCCATCAATGTGGACCTAAGGAACAATAGTCACCGCCTCGCCATGATCGTTCCTCATTTTTTGCATTTTTTGGCCAAAAAACTATAATTCCGGCCGATTCCAATATTTTTGTGGGCTATCGCCCACGCCTTCTGAGTGGGTCGGGCCCCCCGGAGCCGGATCGCCTAAAAATTTTTCGGACTATCAAATACGACCTAAGGAACCATAGTCACCTCCCCGCCATGATTGTTCCTAGTCTTTTGCGTTTTTCAGCCAAAAAACTAGAATTCCGCGCGATTTCCATATTTTCGTGTGCTTTAGCCCACGCCTTCCAAGGGGTCCCGGGAACCCCGAACCCCGATCGCCTAAAATTTTTCCGGGAAATAAAATACGACCTGAGGAACCATAGTTACCACCCCGCCATGATTGTTCCTCATTTTTTGCGTTTTTCGGACAAACAACTAGAATTCTGCGCGATTCCCATATTTTTGTGTGTATAGCCCACGCCTTCCGAGTGGTCCCGGGACCTCCTGACCCCTATCGCCTAATATTTTTCCGGGCAAAATTCCGCCCGATTACAATATTTTTGTGTGCTATTGCCCACCCTTCCAAGTGGTTCCGGGACCCCCGGACCCCGATCGCCTATAATTTTTCCGGGCCATCAAATACGGCCTTAGGAACCATAGTATCCTCCCCGCCATGATCTTTCCTCATTATTTGCGTTTTTCGGCCAAACAACTAGAATTCCGCGCGATTCCCATATTTTCGTGTGTTATAGCCTACACCTTCCGAGTGGTCCCGGGACATCCGGACCCCGATCGCCTAAAATTTTTCCGGACTATCAAATATGACCTAAGGTACCATAGTCACCGCCCCACCATGATCGTTCCTAATTTTTTGCGTTTTTCGTCCAAACAACTAGAATTCTGCGCTATCCCATATTTTTGTGTGTTATAGCCCATGCCTACCGAGTGGTCCCGGGTCTCCAGACCCCTATCGCCTAAAATTTTTCGGGACTATCAAATAATACCTAAGGAACCATAGTCACCGCCCAGCCATGATCGTTCCTAGTTGTTTCCGTTTTTCGGCCAAAAAACTAGAATTCCGCGCGATTCCCATATTTTCGTGTCCTATAGCCCACGCCTTCTAAGTGAACCCGGGAACTCCAGACCCCAATCGCCTAAAAAGTTTTCGGACTATCAAATATGACCTAAGGAACCATAGTCACCGCCCAGCTATGATCATTCCTCATTTGTTGCGTTTTTCTGCCAAAAACTAGAATTCCGCCCGATTACAATATTTTTGTGTGCTATTGCCCACCCTTCCAAGTGGTTCCGGGACCCCCGGACCCCGATCGCCTAAAATTTTTCCGGGCCTTCAAATACGACCTAAGGAACCATAGTAACCGCCCCGCCATCATCGTTTCTCATTTTTTGCATTTTTCGGCCAAAAAACTAGAATTACGCCCGATTCCCATATTTTTGTGTGCTGTACGCACGCCTTCCAAGTGGTCCGGGGAGCCGCGGACCCCGATCGCCTAAAATTTTTCCGGACTATCAAATACGACCTAAGGTACCATAGTCACCGCCCCACCATGATCATTCCAAATGCTTTGCATTTTTCGGCCAAAAAACTAGAACTCCGCGCGATTTGCATATTTTAGTGTGCTATAGCTTACGCCTTCCGAGTGGTCCCGGGAGCCGTGGACCCCGATCGCCTAAAATTTTCCGGGCCATCAAATACGACCTAAGGAACCATAGTCACCGCCCCGCCATGATCGTTCCTCATTTATTGTGTTTTTCGGCCAAAAAACTAGAATTCCGCTCAATTACAATATTTTTGTGTGCTATTGCCCACGCCTTCCCAGTGGGCCAGGCCGCCGGACTCGGATCGCCTAAAAATTTTTTGGGCCATCAATTAGGACTAAGGAACCATAGTCACTACCTCGCCATGATCGTTCCTCATTTTTTGCATTTTTTGGCCAAAAAACTAGAATTCCGCCCGATTCCCATATTTTTGTATGCTATCTCGCCCACGCCTTCCGAGTGGGTTGGGCCCCCCGGAGATGGATCGCCTAAAAATTTTCAGGACTATCAAATACGACCTAAGGAACCATTGTCACCGCCCCGCCATGATCGTTCCTAGTCTTTTGCGTTTTTCAGCCAAAAAACTAGAATTCCGTGCGATTTCCATATTTCGTATGCTTTAGCCCACGCCTTCCAAGGGGTCCCGGGAACCCCGAACCCCGATCGCCTAAAAATTTTCCGGGCCATCAAATACGACCTAAGGAACCATAGTAACCACCCCGCCATGATCGTTCCGCATATTTTGCGTTTTTCGGCTAAACAACTAGAATTCCGCGCGATTCCCATATTTTTGTGTGTTATAGCCCATGCCTTCCGAGTGGTCCCGGGACCTCTTGACCCCTATCGCCTAATATTTTTACAGACTATCAAATACGACCTAAGGAACCATAGTATCCGCCCCGCCATGATCGTTCCTCATTTTTTGCATTTTTCGGCCAAACAATTAGAATTCCGCGCGATTCCCATATTGTTGTGTGTTATAGCCCACACCTTCCGAGTGGTCCGGGGACCTCCGGACCCCTATCCCCTAAAAATTTTCCGGACTATCAAATACTACCTAAGGAACCATAGTATCCGCCCCGCCATGATCGTTCCTCATTCTTTGCATTTTTCGGCCAAAGAACTAGAATTCCGCACGATCCCATATTTTTGTGTGTTATAGCCCACGCCTTCCGAGTGGTCCCGGGTCTCCGGACCCCTGTCGCCTAAAAATTTTCCGGACTAACAAATAAGACCTAAGGAACCATAGTCACCGCCCAGCCATGATCGTTCCTAGTTTTTTCCATTTTTCGGCCAAAAAACTAGAATTCCGCGCGATTCCCATATTTTCGTGTCCTATAGCCCACGCCTTCCGAGTGGTCCCGGGTCTCCGGACCCCTGTCGCCTAAAAATTTTCCGGACTAACAAATAAGACCTAAGGAACCATAGTCACCGCCCAGCCATGATCGTTCCTAGTTTTTTCCATTTTTCGGCCAAAAAACTAGAATTCCGCGCGATTCCCATATTTTCGTGTCCTATAGCCCACGCCTTCCAAGTGAACCCGGGAACTCCGGACCCCTATCGCCTAAAATTTTTCCGGACTATCAAATACGACCTAAGGAACCATAGTCACCACCCCGCCATGATCGTTCCTAGTCTTTTGCATTTTTCAGTAAAAAAACAAGAATTCCGCGCGATTTCCATATTTTCGTGTGCTTTAGCCCACGCCTTCCTAGGGGTCCCGGGAACCCCGAACCCCGATCTTTTAAAAATTTGCCGGGCCATCAAATACGACCTAAGAAACCATAGTAACCACCCTGCCATGATCGTTCCTCATTTTTTTTGTTTTTCGGCCAAACAACTAGAATTCCGCGCGATTCCCATATTTTTGTGTGTTATAGCCCACGCCTTCCGAGTGGTCCCGGGACCTCCTGACCCCTATCGCCTAAAATTTATCCGGACTATCAAATACGACCTAAGGAACCATAGTATCCGCCCCGCCATGATCGTTCCTCATTTTTTGCGTTTTTCGGCCAAACAACTAGAATTCCGCGCGATTCCCATATTTTTGTGTGTTATAGCCCACGCCTTCCGAGTGGTCCCGGGACCTCCTGACCCCTATCGCCTAAAATTTTTCCGGACTATCAAATACGACCTAAGAAACCATAGTCACTGCCCAACCATGATCATTCCTCATTTGTTGCGTTTTTCGGCCAAAAAACTAGAATTCCGCCCGATTACAACATTTTTGTGTGCTATTGCCCACCCTTCCAAGTGGTTCTGGGACCCCCGGACCCCGATGGCCTAAAAATTTTGCGGGCCGTCAAATACTACCTAAGGAACCATAGTAACCGCCCCGCCATCATCGTTTCTCATTTTTTGCATTTTTCGGCCAAAAAACTAGAACTACGCCCGATTCCCATATTTTCCTGTGCTATACCCACGCCTTCCAAGTGGTCCGGGGAGCCGCGGACCCCGATCGCCTAAAATTTTTCCGGACTATCAAAAACGACCTAAGGTACCGTAGTCACCGCCCCACCATGATCGTTCGAAATGCTTTGCATTTTTGGCCAAAAAACTAGAACTCCGCGCGATTTGCATATTTTAGTGTGCTATAGCTTACGCCTTCCGAGTGGTCGCGGGAGCCGTGGACCCCGATCTCCTAAAATTTTCCGGGCCATCAAATACGACCTAAGGAACCATAGTCACCGCCTCGCCATGATCGTATCTCATTTATTGCGTTTTTCGGCCAAAAAATTAGAATTCCGCTCGATTACCATATTTTTGTGTGCTATTGCCCACGCCTTCCGAGTGGGCCGGGCCGCCGGACTCGGATCGCCTAAAAATATTTCGGGCCATCAATTAGGACCTAAGGAACCATAGTCACCACCTCGCCATGATCGTTCCTCATTTTTTGCATTTTTTGGCCAAAAAACTAGAATTACGCCCGATTCTCATATTTTTGTGTGATATCGCCCACGCCTTCCGAGTGGGTCGGGCCCCCCGGTGCCGGATCGCCTAATAATTTTTCGGATTATCAAATACGACCTAAGGAACCATAGTCACTGCCCCGCCATGATCGTTCCTAGTCTTTTGCATTTTTCAGCCAAAAAACTAGAATTCCGCGCGATTTCCATATTTTCGTGTGCTTTAACCCACGCCTTCCAAGGGGTCCCGGGAACCCCGATCGTCTAAAAATTTTCCGGGCCATCAAATACGACCTAAGGAACCATAGTAACAACCCCGCCATGATCGTTTCTCATTTTTTGCGTTTTTCGGCCAAACAACTAGAATTCCGCGCGATTCCCATATTTTTGTTTGTTATAGCCCACGCCTTCAAAGTGTTCCCGGGACCTCCTGACCCCTATCGCCTAAAATTTGTCCGGACTATGAAATACGACCTAAGGAACCATAGTATCCGCCCCGCCATGATCGTTCCTCATTTTTTGCGTTTTTCGGCCAAACAACTAGAATTCCGCCCGATTCCCATATTTTTGTGTGGTATAGCCCACGCCTTCCGAGTGGTCCTGGGTCTCCAGACCCCTATCGCCTAAAATTTTTCCGAACTATCAAATAAGTTCTAAGGAACCATAGTCACCGCCCAGCCATGATCGTTCCTAGTTTTTTCCGTTTTTCGGCCAAAAAACTAGAATTCCGCGCGATTCCCATATTTTCGTGTCCTATAGCCCACGCCTTCCAAGTGAACCCGGGAACTCCGGACCCCTATCACCTAAAATTTTTCCGGACTATCAAATACGACCTAAGGAACCATAGTCACCGCCCAGCCATGATCATTCCTCATTTGTTGCGTTTTTCGGCCAAAAAACTAGAATTCCGCCCGATTACAATATTTTTGTGTGCTATTGCCCACCCTTCCAAGTGGTTCCGGGACCCCCGGACCCCGATCGCCTAAAATTTTTTCTGGGCCATCAAATACGACCTAAGGAACCATAGTAACCACCCCGCCATCATCGTTTCTCATCTTTTGCATTTTTCGGCCAAAAAACTAGAATTACGCCCGATTCCAATATTTTCGTGTGCTATACCACGCCTTCCAAGTGGTCCGGGGAGCCGCGGACTCCGATCGCCTAAAATTTTTCCGGACTATCAAATACGACCTAAGGTACCATAGCCACCGCCTCTCCATGACCGTTCCAAATGCTTTGCATTTTTCGGCCAAAAAACTAGAACTCCACCCGATTCCCATATTTTTGTGTGCTATCGCCCACGCCTTCCGAGTGGGTCGGGCCCCCGGAGCCGGATCGCCTAAAAATTTTCTGGACTATCAAATACGACCTAAGGAACCATAGTCACCGCCCCGCCATGATCTTTCCTAGTCTTTTGCGTTTTTCAGATAAAAAACTAGAATTCTGCGCGATTTCCATATTTTCGTGTGCTTTAGCCCACGCCTTCCAAGGGGTCCCGGGAACCCCGATCGCCTAAAAATTTTTGGGGCCATCAAATACGACCTAAGGAACCATAGTAACCACCCCGCCATGATCGTTCCTCATTTTTTGCGTTTTTCGGCCAAACAACTAGAATTCCGCGCGATTCCCATATTTTTGTGTGTTATAGCCCACACCTTACGAGTGGTCCCGGGACCTCCGGACCCCTATCGCCTGAAATTTTTTCGGACTATCAAATAAGACCTAAGGGACCATAGTCACCGCCCAGCCATGATCATTCCTCATTTGTGGTATTTTTCGGCCAAAAAACTAGAATTCCGCCCGATTCCAATATTTTTGTGTGCTATACCCACGCATTCCGAGTGGTTCCGGGACCCCCGGACCCCGATCGCCATAATTTTTTTCGGGCCATCAAATATGACCTAAGGAACCATAGTAACCACCCCGCCATCATCGTTTCTCATCTTTTGCATTTTTCGGCCAAAAAACTAGAATTACGCCCGATTCCAATATTTTCGTGTGCTATACCACGCCTTCCAAGTGGTCCGGGGAGCCGCGGACCCCGATTCGCCTAAAATTTTTCCGGACTATCAAATACGACCTAAGGTACCATAGTCACCGCCCCTCCATGATCGTTCCAAATGCTTTGCATTTTTCGGCCAAAAAACTAGAACTCCGCGCGATTTGCATATTTTCGTGTGCTATAGCTTACGCCTTCCGAGTGGTCCCGGGAGCCGTGGACCCCGATCGCCTAAAATTTTCCGGGCCATCAAATACGACCTAAGGAACCATAGTCACTGCCCCGCCATGATCGTTCCTCATTTATTGCGTTTTTCGGCCAAAAAACTAGAATTCCGCTCGATTACCATATTTTTGTGAGCTATTGCCCACGCCTTCCGAGTGGGCCGGGCCGCCGGACTCGGATCGCCTAAAAAACTTTCAGGCCATCAATTAGGACCTAAGGAACCATATTCACCGCCTCGCCATGATCGTTCCTCATTTTTTGGCCAAAAAACTAGAATTCCACCCGATTCCCATATTTTTGTGTGCTATCGCCCACGCCTTCCGAGTGGGTCGGGCCCCCGGAGCCGGATCGCCTAAAAATTTTCCGGACTATCAAATACGACCTAAGGAACCATAGTCATCGCCCCGCCATGATCGTTCCTAGTCTTTTGCGTTTTTCAGACAAAAAACTAGAATTCTGCGCGATTTCCATATTTTCGTGTGCTATAGCCCACGCCTTCCAAGGGGTCCCGGGAACCCCGAACCCCGATAGCTTAAAAATTTTCGGGGCCATCAAATACGACCTAAGGAACCATAGTAACCACCCCGCCATGATCGTTCCTCATTTTTTGCGTTTTTCGGCCAAACAACTAGAATTCCGCGCGATTCCTATATTTTTGTGTGTTATAGCCCACGCCTTCCGAGTGGTCCCGGGACCTCCGGACCCCTATCGCCTAATATTTTTCCGGACTATCAAATAAGACCAAAGGAACCATAGTCACCACCCTGCCAAGATCTTTCCACATTTTGTGCATGTTACTGAAAAAGACCTAGAATTTCGCACGATTCCCATATTTTCGTGTGCTATACCCACGCATTCCGAGTGGTCCCAAGAGCTGCGGACCCCGATCGCCTAAAATTTTTTTCGGGCAATCAAATACGACCTAAGGAACCATAGTGTCCTCCCCGCCATGATCGTTCCTTATTGTTTGCGTTTTTCGGCCAAACAACTAGAATTTCGCGCGTTTCCCATATTTTTGTGTGTTATAGCCCACACCTTCAGAGTGGTCCCGGGACCTCCGGACCCCTATCGCCTAAAATTTTTTCGGACTATCAAATAAGACCTAAGGAACCATAGTCACCGCCCAGCCATGATCATTCCTCATTTGTGGCGTTTTTCGGCCAAAAAACTAGAATTTCGCCCGATTACAATATTTTTGTGTGCTATTGCCCTCCCTTCCAAGTGGTTCCGGGACCCCCGGACCCCGATCGCCTAAAATATTTCCTGGCCGTCAAATACGACATAAGGAACCATAGTAACCGCCCCGCCATCATCGTTTCTCATTTTTTGCATTTTTCGGCAAAAAAACTAGAATTCCGCCCGATTCCCATATTTTCGTGTGCTATACCACGCCGTCCAAGTGGTCCGGGGAGCCGCAGACCTCGATCGCCTAAAATTTTTTCGGACTATCAAATACGACCTAAGGTACCATAGTCACCGCCCCACCATGATCGTTCCAAATGGTTTGCATTTTTCGGCCAAAAAACTAGAACTCCGCGCGATTTGCCTATTTTCATGTGCTATAGCTTGCGCCTTGCGAGTGGTCCCGGGAGCCGTGGACCCCGATCGCCTAAAATTTTCCGGGCCATTAAATACGACCTAAGGAACCATTGTCACCACCCCACCATGATCGTTCCTCATTTATTGCGTTTTCGGCCAAAAAACTAGAATTCCGCCCGATTCCCATATTTTCGTGTGCTATAGCACGCCTTCCAAGTGGTCCGGGGAGCCGCAGACCCCGATCGCCTAAAATTTTTTCGGACTATCAAATACGACCTAAGGTACCATAGTCACCGCCCCACCATGATCGTTCCAAATGCTTTGCAGTTTTCGGCCAAAAAACTAGAATTCCGCGCGATTTGCATATTTTCGTGTGCTATAGCTTACGCCTTGCGAGTGGTCCCGGGAGACGTGGGCCCCGATCGCCTAAAAATTTCTGGGCCATCAAATACGACCTAAGGAACCATAGTCACCGCCCCGCCATGATCGTTCCTCATTTATTGCGTTTTTCGGCCAAAAAACTAGAATTCCGCTTGAATACCATGTTTTTATGTGTTATTGCCCATGCCTTCCGAGTGGGCCGGGCCGCCGGACTCGGATCGCCTAAAAACTTTTCGAGCCATCAATTACGACCTAAGGAACCATAGTCACCGCCCCGCCATGATCGTTCCTAGTCTTTTGCATTTTTCAGCCAAAAAACTAGAATTTCGCGCGATTTCCATATTTTCATGTGCTTTAGCCCACGCCTTCTAAGGGGTCCCGGGAACCCCGATCGCCTAAAAATTTTTGGGGCCATCAAATACGACCTAAGGAACCATAGTAACCACCCCGCCATGATCGTTCCTCATTTTTTACGTTTTTCGGCCAAACAACTAGAATTCCGCGAGATTCCCATATTTTTGTGTGTTATAGCCCACGCCTTCCGAGTGGTCCCGGGACCTCCTGGCCCCTATCGCCTAAATTTTTTCGGACTATCAAATACGACCTAAGGAACCATAGTATCCGCCCCGCCATGATCATTCCTCATTTTTTGCGTTTTTCGGCCAAACAACTAGAATTCCGCGCTATCCCATATTTTTGTGTGTTATAATATAGCCCACGCCTTCCGAGTGGTCCCGGGACCTCCGGACCCCTATCGCCTAAAAATTTTTTGGACTTTCAAATACGACCTAAGGAACCATAGTCACCGCCCAGCCATGATCGTTCCTAGATTTTTCCATTTTTCGGCCAAAAAACTAGAATTCCGCGCGATTCCCATATTTTCGTGTCCTATAGCCCATACCTTCCAAGTGAAGCCGGGAACTCCGGACCCCTATCGCCTAAAATTTATCCGGGCTATCAAATACGACCTAAGGAACCATAGTCACCGCCCAGCTATGATCATTCCTCATTTGTTGCGTTTTTCGGCCAAAAAACCAGAATTCCGCCCGATTACAATATTTTTGTGTGCTATTGCCCATCCTTCCAAGTGGTTCCGGGACCCCCGGACCCCGATCGCCTAAAATTTTTCCGTGCCGTCAAATATGACCTAAGGAACCATAGTAACCGCCCCGCCATGATCGTTCCTCATTTATTGCATTTTTCTGCCAAAAAACTAGAATTTTGCTCGATTACCATATTTTTGTGTGCTATTGCCCACGCCTTCCGAGTGGCCCGGGCCGCCGGACTCGGATCGCCTAAAAAATTTTCGGGCCATCAATTAGGACCTAAGGAAACATAGTCACCGCCTCGTCATGATCGTTCCTCATTGTTTGCATTTTTTGGCCAAAAAACTAGAATTCCACCCCATTCCCATATTTTTGTGTGCTATCGCCCACGCCTTCCGAGTGGGTCGGGCCCCCCGGAGCCAGATCGCCGAAAAATTTTCCGGACTATCAAATTCGACCTAATGAACCATAGTCACCGCCCCGCCATGATCTTTCCTAGTCTTTTGCGTTTTTCAGATAAAAAACTAGAATTCTGCGCGATTTCCATATTTTCGTGTGCTTTAGCCCACGCCTTCCAAGGGGTCCCGGGAACCCCGAACCCCGATCGCCTAAAAATTTTCGGGGCCATCAAATACGACCTAAGGAACCATAGTAACCACCCCGCCATGATCGTTCCTCATTTTTTGCGTTTTTCGGCCAAACAACTAGAATTCCGCGCGATTCCCATATTTTTATGTGTTATAGCCCACGCCTTCCGAGTGGTCCTGGGACCTCCTGACCCCTATCGCCTAAAATTTTTCCGGACTATCAAATAAGACCAAAGGAACCATAGTCACCGCTCTGCCAAGAACTTTCCACATTTTTTGCATGTTACTGAAAAAGACCTAGAATTTCGCCCGATTCCCATATTTTCGTGTGCTATACCCACGCATTCCGAATGGTCCCAAGAGTCGCGGACCCCGATCGCCTAAAATTTTTTCGGGCAATCAAATATAACCTAAGGAACCATAGTATCCGCCCCGCCATGATCGTTCCTTATTTTTAGCATTTTTCGGCCAAACAACTAGAATTCTGCGCGATTCCCATATTTTTGTGTGTTATAGCCCACACCTTTCGGGTGGTCCCGGGACCTCCGGACCCCTATCGCCTAAAAATTTTTAGGGCCATCAAATACGACCTAAGGAACCATAGTCACCGCCCAGCCATGATCGTTCCTCATTTTTTGGCCAAAAAACTAGAATTCCGCCCGATTCACATATTTTTGTGTGCTATAGCCCACGCCTTCCGAGTGGGTCGGGACCCCCGGAGCCGGATCGCCTAAAACTTTTCCGGACTATCATATACAACCTAAGGAACCATAGTCACCACCCCGCCATGATCGTTCCTAGTATTTTGCGTTTTTCAGCCAAAAAACTAGAATTCCGCGCGATTTTCATATTTTCGTATGCTTTAGCCCACGCCTTCCAAGGGGTCCCGGGAACCCAGAACCCCGATAGCCTAAAAATTTTCGGGGCCATCACATACGACCTAAGGAACCATAGTAACCACCCCGCCATGATCGTTCCTCATTTTTTGCGTTTTTCGGCCAAACAACTAGAATTCCGCGCGATTCCCATATTTTTGTGTGTTATAGCCCACGCCTTCCGAGTGGTCTCGGGACCTCCTGACCCCTATCGCCTTAAATTTTTCCGGACTATCAAATACGACCTAAGGAATCATAGTATCTGCCCCGCCATGATCGTTCCTTATTTTTTGCGTTTTTCGGCTAAACAACTAGAATTCCGCGCGATTCCCATATTTTTGTGTGTTATAGCCCACGCCTTCCGAGTGGTCCCGGGACCTCCGGACCCCTATCGCCTAATATTTTTCCGGACTATAAAATAAGACCAAAGGAACCATAGTCACCGCCCTGCCAAGATCTTTCCACATTTTTTGCATGTTACTGAAAAAGACCTAGAATTTCGCCCGATTCCCATATTTTCGTGTGCTATACCCACGCATTCCGAATGGTCCCAAGAGTCGCGGACCCCGATCGCCTAAAATTTTTTCGGGCAATCAAATATAACCTAAGGAACCATAGTATCCGCCCCGCCATGATCGTTCCTTATTTTTAGCATTTTTCGGCCAAACAACTAGAATTCTGCGCGATTCCCATATTTTTGTGTGTTATAGCCCACACCTTCCGGGTGGTCCCGGGACCTCCGGACCCCTATCGCCTAAAAATTTTTAGGGCCATCAAATACGACCTAAGGAACCATAGTCACCGCCCAGCCATGATCGTTCCTCATTTTTTGGCCAAAAAACCAGAATTCCGCCCGATTCACATATTTTTGTGTGCTATAGCCCACGCCTTCCGAGTGGGTCGGGACCCCCGGAGCCGGATCGCCTAAAACTTTTCCGGACTATCATATACAACCTAAGGAACCATAGTCACCACCCCGCCATGATCGTTCCTAGTATTTTGCGTTTTTCAGCCAAAAAACTAGAATTCCGCGCGATTTCCATATTTTCGTATGCTTTAGCCCACGCCTTCCAAGGGGTCCCGGGAACCCAGAACCCCGATAGCCTAAAAATTTTCGGGGCCATCACATACGACCTAAGGAACCATAGTAACCACCCCGCCATGATCGTTCCTCATTTTTTGCGTTTTTCGGCCAAACAACTAGAATTCCGCGCGATTCCCATATTTTTGTGTGTTATAGCCCACGCCTTCCGAGTGGTCTCGGGACCTCCTGACCCCTATCGCCTTAAATTTTTTCGGGCAATTAAATACGACCTAAGGAACCACAGTATCCGCCCTGCCATGATCGTTCCCTATTTTTTGCATTCTTCGGCCAAACAACTAGAATTCCGCACGATTCCCATATTTTTGTGTGTTATAGCCCACACCTTCCGAGTGGTCCCGGGACCTCCGGACCCCTATCGCCTAAAATTTTTCTGAACTATCAAATACGACCTAAGGAACCATAGCATCCGCCCCGCCATGATCGTTCCTCATTTTTTGCGATTTTCGGCCAAACAACTAGAATTCCGCGCTATCCCATATTTTTGTGTGTTATAGCCCACGCCTTCCGAGTGGTCCCGGGTCTCCGGACCCCTATCGCCTAAAAATTTTCCGAACTATCAAATAAGACCTAAGGAACCATAGTCACCTCCCAACCATGATCGTTCCTAGCTTTTTTCGTTTTTCGGCCAAAATACTAGAATTCCGCGCGATTCCCATATTTTCGTGTCCTATAGCCCATATCATCCAAGTGAACCCGGGAACTCCGGACCCCTATCGCCTAAAATTTTTCCGGACTATCAAATACTACCTAAGGAACCATAGTCACCGCCCAGCCATGATCACTCCTCATTGTTGCGTTTTTCGGCCAAAAAATTAGAATTCCGCCCGATTATAATATTTTTGTGTGCTATTGCCCACCCTTCAAAGGGGTCAGGAAACCCCGAACCCCGATCGCCAAAAAATTTCCGGGCCATCAAATACGACCTAAGGAACCATAGTAACCACCCCGCCATGATCGTTCCTCATTTTTTGCGTTTTTCGGCGAAACAACTAGAATTCCGCGCGATCCCATATTTTTGTGTGTTGTAGCCCACGCCTTGCGAGTGGTCCCAGGTCTCCGGACCCCAATCGCCTAAAATTTTTCCAGACTATCAAATACGACCTAAGGTACCATAGTCACCGCCCCACCATGATCATTCCAAATTCTTTGTATTTTTCGGCCAAAAAACTAGAACTCCACGCGATTTGCATATTTTAGTGTGCTATAGCTTACGCCTTCCGAGTGGTCCCGGGAGCCGTGGACCCCGATCGCCTAAAATTTTTCGGGCCATCAAATATGACCTAAGGAACCATAGTCACCGCCCAGCCATGATCGTTCCTCATTTATTGCGTTTTTCGGCCAAAAAACTAGAATTGCGCTCGATTACCATATTTTAGTGTGCTATTGCCCACGTCTTCCGAGTGGGCCGGGCCGCCGGACTCGGATCGCCTAAAACATTTTCGGGCCATCAATTAGGACCTAAGGGACCATAGTCACCGCCTCGCCATGATCGTTCCTCATTTTTTGCATTTTTTGGCCAAAAAACTAGAATTCCGCCCGATTCCCATATTTTTTTGTGCTATCGCCCACGCCTTCCGAGTGGGTCGGGCCCCCGGAGCCGGATCGCCTAAAAATTTTCCGGACTATCAAATACGACCTAAGGAACCATAATCACCGCCCCGCCATGATCGTTCCTAGTCTTTTGCGTTTTTCTGCCAAAAAACTAGAATTCCGCGCGATTTCCATATCTTCATGTGCTTTAGCCCACGCCTTCCAAGGGGTCCCGGGAACCCCGAACCCCGATCGCCTAAAAATTTTCCGGGCCATCAAATACAACCTAAGGAATCATAGTAACCACCCCGCCATGATCGTTCCTCATTTTTTGCGTTTTTCGGCCAAACAACTAGAATTCCGCGCGATTCCTATATTTTTGTGTGTTATAGCCCAAGCCTTCCAAGTGGTCCCGGGACCTCCTGACCCCTATCGCCTAATATTTTTCCGGACTATCAAATACGACCTAAGGAATGATAGTATCCGCCATGCCATGATCGTTCCTCATTTTTTGCGTTTTTCGGCCAAACAACTAGAATTTCGCGCGATTCCCATATTTTTGTGTGTTATAGCCCACACCTTCCGAGCGGTCCCGGGACCTCCGGACCCCTATCGCCTAAAATTTTTCCGGACTATCAAATACGACCTAAGGAACCATAGTATCCGCCCCGCCATGATCGTTCCTCATTTTTTGCGTTTTTCGGCCAAACAACTAGAATTCCGCGCTATCCCATATTTTTGTGTGTTATAGCCCACGCCTTCCGAGTGGTCCCGGGTCTCCGGACCTATCGCCTAAAATTTTTCCGGACTATCAAATAAGACCTAAGGAACCATAGTCACCGCTCAGCCATGATCGTTCCTAGTTTTTTCCGTTTTTCGGCCAAAAAACTAGAATTCCGCGCGATTCCCATATTTTCGTGTCTTATAGCCCACGCCTTCCAAGTAAACCCGGGAACTCTGGACCCCTATCGTCTAAAATTTTTCCGGACTATCAAATACGACCTAAGGAACCATAGTCACCGCCCAGCCATGATCATTCCTCATTTGTTGCGTTTTTCGGCCAAAAAACTAGAATTCCGCCCGATTACAATATTTTTGTGTGCTATTGCCCACCCTTCCAAGTGGTTCCGGGACCCCCGGACCCCGTTCGCCTAAAATTTTTCCGGGCTATCAAATACGACCTAAGGAACCATAGTAACCGCCCCGCCATCATCGTTTCTCATTTTTTGTATTTTTCAGCCAAAAAACTAGAATTACGCCCAATTCCCATATTTTCGTGTGCTATACCCACGCCTTCCAAGTGGTCCGGGGAGCCGTAGACCCCGATCGCCTAAAATTTTTCCGGACTATCAAATATGACCTAAGGTACCATAGTCACCGCCCCACCATGATCGTTCCAAATGCTTTGCATTTTTCGGCCAAAAAACTAGAACTCCGCGCGATTTGCATATTTTCGTGTGCTATAGCTTACGCCTTCCGAGTGGTCCCGGGAGCCGTGGACCTTGATCGCCTAAAATTTTTTGGGCCATCAAATACGACCTAAGGAACCATAGTCATCGCCCTGCCATGATCGTTCCTCATTTATTGCATTTTTCGGCCAAAAAACTAGAATTCCGCTCGATTACCATATTTTTGTGTGCTATTGCCCACGCCTTCCGAGTGGGCCGGGCCGCCAGACTCGGATCGCCTAAAAATTTTTCGGGCCATCAATGTGGACCTAAGGAACCATAGTCACCGCCTCGCCATGATCATTCCTCATTTTTTGCATTTTTTGGCAAAAAAACTATAATTCCGCCCGATTCAAATATTTTTGTGTGCTATAGCCCACGCCTTCCGAGTGGGTCGGGCCCCCCGGAGCCGAATCGCCTAAAAATTTTCCGGACTATCAAATACGACCTAAGGAACCATAGTCACCTCCCCGCCCTGATCGTTCCTAGTCTTTTGTGTTTTTCAGCCAAAAAACTAGAATTCCGCGCGATTTCCATATTTTCGTGTGCTTTAGCCCACGCCTTCCAAGGGGTCCCGGGACCTCCTGACCCCTATTGCCTAATATTTTTCTGGGTCATCAAATACGACCTAAGGAACCATAGTATCCGCCCCGCCATGATCGTTTCCGTTTTTCGGCCAAACAATTAGAATTCCGCGCGATTCCTATATTTTTGTGTGTTATAGCCCACGCCTTCCGAGTGGTCCCGGGACCTCCAGACCCCTATCGCCTAATATTTTTCCGGACTATCAAATACAACCTAAGGAACGATAGTATCCGCCATGCCATGATCGTTCTTCATTTTTTGTGTTTTTCGGCCAAACATCTAGAATTCCGCGCGATTCCCATATTTTTGTGTGTTATAGCCCACACCTTCCGAGTGGTCCCGGGACCTCCGGACCCCTATCGCCTAAAATTTTTTTGGACTTTCAAATACGACCTAAGGAACCATAGTCACCGCCCAGCCATGATCGTTCCTAGATTTTTCCGTTTTTCGGCCAAAAAACTAGAATTCCGCGCGATTCCCATATTTTCGTGTCCTATAGCCCATACCTTCCAAGTGAAGCCGGGAACTCCGGACCCCTATCGCCTAAAATTTTTCCGGACTATCAAATACGACCTAAGGAACCATAGTCACCGCCCAGCCATGATCATTCCTCATTTGTTGCGTTTTTCGGCCAAAAAACTAGAATTCCGCCCGATTACAATATTTTTGTGTGCTATTGCCCACCCTTCCAAGTGGTTCCGGGACCCCCGGACCCCGATCGCCTAAAATTTTTCCGGGCCGTCAAATACGACCTAAGGAACCATAGTAACCGCCCCGCCATCATCGTTTCTCATTTTTTGCATTTTTCGGCCAAAAAACTAGAATTACGCCCGATTCCCATATTTTCGTGTGCTTATAGCCCACACCTTCCGAGTGGTCCCGGGACCTCCGGACCCCGATCGCCTAAAATTTTTCCGGACTATCAAATATGACCTAAGGTACCATAGTCACCGCCCCACCATGATCGTTCCTAATTTTTTGCATTTTTCGGCAAAACAACTAGAATTCCGCGCTATCCCATATTTTTGTGTGTTATAGCCCATGCCTACCGAGTGGTCCCGGGTCTCCGGACCCCTATCGCCTAAAATTTTTCGGGACTATCAAATAATACCTAAGGAACCATAGTCACCGCCCAGCCATGATCGTTCCTAGTTGTTTCCGTTTTTCGGCCAAAAAACTAGAATTCCGCGCGATTCCCATATTTTCGTGTCCTATAGCCCACGCCTTCCAAGTGAACCCGGGAACTCCGGACCCCAATCGCCTAAAAAATTTTCGGACTATCAAATATGACCTAAGGAACCATAGTCACCGCCCAGCCATGATCATTCCTCATTTGTTGCGTTTTTCTGCCAAAAAACTAGAATTCCGCCCGATTACAATATTTTTGTGTGCTATTGCCCACCCTTCCAAGTGGTTCTGGGACCCCCGGACCCCGATCGCCTAAATTTTTTTCCGGGCAGTCAAACACGACCTAAGGAACCATAGTAACCGCCCCGCCATCCTCGTTTCTCATTTTTTGCATTTTTTGGCCAAAAAACTAGAATTCCGCCCGATTCCCATATTTTTGTGTGCTATCGCCCACGCCTTCCGAGTAGGTCGAGCCCCCCGGAGCCGGATCGCCTAAAAATTTTCCGGACTATCAAATACGATCTAAGGAACCATAATCACCGCCCCGCCATGATCGTTCCTAGTCTTTTGCGTTTTTCTGCCAAAAAACTAGAATTCCACGCGATTTCCATATTTTCGTGTGCTTTAGCCCACGCCTTCCAAGGGGTCCCGGGAACCCCGAACCCCGATCGCCTAAAAATTTTCCGGGCCATCAAATACGACCTAAGGAATCATAGTAACCACCCCGCCATGATCGTTCCTCATTTTTTGCGTTTTTCGGCCAAACAACTAGAATTCCGCGCGATTCCTATATTTTTGTGTGTTATAGCCCAAGCCTTCCGAGTGGTCCCAGGACCTCCTGACCCCTATCGCCTAATATTTTTCCGGACTATCAAATACGACCTAAGGAACGATAGTATCCGCCACGCCATGATCGTTCCTCATTTTTTGCGTTTTTTGGCCAAACAACTAGAATTCCGCGCGATTCCCATATTTTTGTGTGTTATAGCCCACACCTTCCGAGCGGTCCCGGGACCTCCGGACCCCTATCGCCTAAAATATTTTTGGACTTTCAAATACGACCTAAGGAACTATAGTATCCGCCCCGCCATGATCGTTCCTCATTTTTTGCGTTTTTCGGCCAAACAACTAGAATTCCGCGCTATCCCATATTTTTGTGTGTTATAGCCCACGCCTTCCGAGTGGTCCCAGTTCTCCGGACCCCTATCGCCTAAAATTTTTCCGTACTATCAAATAAGACCTAAGGAACCATTGTCACCGCCCAGCCATGATCGTTCCTAGTTTTTTCCGTTTTTCGGCCAAAAAACTAGAATTCCGCGCGATTCCCATATTTTCGTGTCTTATAGCCCACGCCTTCCAAGTGAACCCGGGAACTCTGGACCCCTATCGTCTAAAACTATTCTGGACTATCAAATACGACCTAAGGAATCATAGTCACCGCCCAGCCATGATCATTCCTCATTTGTTGTGTTTTTCAGCCAAAAAACTAGAATTACGCCCGATTCCCATATTTACGTGTGCTATACCCACGCCTTCCAAGTGGTCCGGGGAGCCGCAGACCCCGCTCGCCTAAAATTTTTCCGGACTATCAAATACGACCTAAGGTACCATAGTCACCGCCCCACCATGATCATTCCAAATGCTTTGCATTTTTCGGCCAAAAAACTAGGACTCCGCGCGATTTGCTTATTTTAGTGTGCTATAGCTTACGCCTTCTGAGTGGTCCCGGGAGCCGTGGACCTTGATCGCCTAAAATTTTCCGGGCCATCAAATATGACCTAAGGAACCATAGTCATCGACCCGCCATGATCGTTCCTCATTTATTGCATTTTTCGGCCAAAAAACTAGAATTCCACTCGATTACCATATTTTTGTGTGCTATTGCCCACGCCTTCCGAGTGGGCCGGACCGCCGGACTCGGATCGCCTAAAAAATTTTTGGGCCATCAATGTGGACCTAAGGAACCATATTCACCGCCTCGCCATGATCGTTCCTCATTTTTTGCATTTTTTGGCCAAAAAACTATAATTCCGCCCGATTCCAATATTTTTGTGTGCTATCGCCCACGCCTTCCGAGTGGGTCGGGCCCCCCGGAGCCGGATCGCCTAAAAATTTTCCGGACTATCAAATACGACCTAAGGAACCATAGTCAGCTCCCCGCCATGATCGTTCCTAGTCTTTTGCGTTTTTCTGCCAAAAAACTAGAATTCCGCGCGATTTCCATATCTTCGTGTGCTTTAGCCCACGCCTTCCAAGGGGTCCCGGGAACCCCGAACCCCGATCGCCTAAAATTTTTCCGGGCAATCAAATACGACCTAAGGAACCATAGTAACCACCCCGCCATGATTGTTCCTAATTTTTTGCATTTTTCGGCCAAACAACTAGAATTCCGCGCGATTCCCATATTTTTGTGTGTTATAGCCCACACCTTCCGAGTGGTCCCGGGACCTCCGGACCCCTATCGCCTAAAATTTTTTGGACTATCAAATACGACCTAAGGAACTATAGTATCCGCCCCGCCATGATCGTTCCTCATTTTTTGCGTTTTTCGGCCAAACAACTAGAATTCCGCGCTATCCCATATTTTTGTGTGTTATAACCCACGCCTTCCGAGTGGTCCCGGGTCTCCGGTCCCCTATCGCCTAAAATTTTTCCGTACTATCAAATAAGACCTAAGGAACCATTGTCACCGCCCAGCCATGATCGTTCCTAGTTTTTTCCGTTTTTCGGCCAAAAAACTATAATTCCGCGCGATTCCCATATTTTCGTGTCTTATAGCCCACGCCTTCCAAGTGAACCCGGGAACTCTGGACCCCTATCGTCTAAAATTTTTCTGGACTATCAAATACGACCTAAGGAATCATAGTCACCGCCCAGCCATGATCATTCCTCATTTGTTGCGTTTTTCGGCCAAAAAACTAGAATTACGCCCGATTCCCATATTTTCGTGTGCTATACCCACGCCTTCCAAGTGGTCCGGGGAGCCGCAGACCCCGATCGCCTAAAATTTTTCCGGACTATCAAATATGACCTAAGGTACCATAGTCACCGCCCCACCATGATCGTTCCAAATGCCTTGCATTTTTCGGCCAAAAAACTAGAACTCCGCGCGATTTGCTTATTTTAGTGTGCTATAGCTTACGCCTTCTGAGTGGTCCCGGGAGCAGTGGACCTTGATCGCCTAAAATTTTCCGGGTCATCGCCCTGCCATGATCGTTCCTCATTTATTGCATATTTCGGCCAAAAAACTAGAATTCCGCTCGATTACCATATTTTTGTGTGCTATTGCCCACGCCTTCCGAGTGGGCCGGACCGCCGGACTCGGATCGCCTAAAAAATTTTCGGGCCATCAATGTGGACCTAAGGAACCATAGTCACCGCCTCGCCATGATCGGCGGACTATAAAATACAACCTAAGGAACGATAGTATCTGCCACACCATGATCGTTCCTCATTTTTTGCGTTTTTCGGCCAAACAACTAGAATTCCGCGCGATTCCTATATTTTTGTGTGTTATAGCCCACACCTTCCGAGTGGTCCCGGGACCTCCTGACCCCTATCGCCTAAAATTTTTTTGGACTATCAAATATGACCTAAGGAACCATAGTCACCGCCCATCCATGATCGTTCCTAGATTTTTCCGTTTTTCGCCCAAAAAACTAGAATTCCGCGCGATTCCCATATTTTCGTGTCCTATAGCCCATGCCTTCCAAGTGAAGCCGGGAACTCCGGACCCCTATCGCCTAAATTTTTTCCGGACTATCAAATACGACCTAAGGAACCATAGTCACCGCCCAGCCATGATCATTCCTCATTTGTTGCGTTTTTCGGCCAAAAAACTAGAATTCCGCCCGATTACAATATTTTTGTGTGCTATTGCCCACCCTTCCAAGTGGTTCCGGGACCCCCGGACCCCGATCGCCTAAAATTTTTCCGGGCCGTCAAATACGACCTAAGGAACCATAGTAACCGCCCCGCTATGATCGTTCCTCATTATTTGCGTTTTTCGGCCTAACAACTAGAATTCCGCGCGATTCCCATATTTTCGTGTGTTATAGCCCACACCTTCCGAGTGGTCCCGGGACCTCCGGACCCCGATCGTCTAAAATTTTTCCAGACTATCAAATACGACCTAAGGTACCATAGTCACCGCCCCACCATGATCGTTCCTAATATTTTGCGTTTTTCGGCCAAACAACTAGAATTCCGCGCTATCCCATATTTTTGTGTGTTATAGCCCATGCCTACCGAGTGGTCCCGGGTCTCCGGACCCCTATCGCCTAAAATATTTCCGGACTATCAAATAATACCTAAGGAACCATAGTCACCGCCCAGCCATGATCGTTCCTAGTTGTTTCCGTTTTTCGGCCAAAAAAACTAGAATTCCGCGCGATTCCCATATTTTCGTGTCCTATAGCCCACGCCTTCCAAGTGAACCCGGGAACTCCAGACCCCAATCACCTAAAAAATTTTCGGACTATCAAATATGACCTAAGGAACCATAGTCACCGCCCAGCCATGATCATTCCTCATTTGTTGCGTTTTTCGGCCAAAAAACTAGAATTCCGCCCGATTACAATATTTTTGTGTGCTATTGCCCACCCTTCCAAGTGGTTCCGGGACCCCCGGACCCCGATCGCCTAAAATTTTTCCGGGCCGTCAAATACGACCTAAGGAACCATAGTAACCGCCCCGCCATCATCGTTTCTCATTTTTTGCATTTTTCGGCCAAAAAACTAGAATTACGCCCGATTCCCATATTTTCGTGTGCTATACCCACGCCTTCCAAGTGGTCCGGGGAGCCGCGGACCCCGATCGCCTAAAATTTTTCCGGACTATCAAATACGACCTAAGGTACCATAGTCACCGCCCCACCATGATCGTTCCAAATGCTTTGCATTTTTCGGCCAAAAAACTAGAACTCCGCGCGATTTGCATATTTTCGTGTGCTATAGCTTACGCCTTCCGAGTGGTCCCGGGAGCCGTGGACCCCGATCGCCTAAAATTTTCCGGGCCATCAAATACGACCCAAGGAACCATAGTCACCGCCCCGCCATGATCGTTCCTCATTTATTGCATTTTTCGGCCAAAAAACTAGAATTCCGCTCAATTACAATATTTTTGTGTGCTATTGCCCACGCCTTCCGAGTGGGCCAGGCCGGCGGACTTGGATCGCCTGAAAATTTTTCGGGCCATGAATTAGGACCTAAGGAACCATAGTCACTGCCTCGGCATGATCGTTCCTCATTTTTTGCATTTTTTGGCCAAAAAACTAGAATTCCGCCCGATTCCCATATTTTTGTATGCTATCTCGCCCACGCCTTCCGAGTGGGTCGGGCCCCCGGAGACGGATCACCTAAAAATTTTTCGGACTATCAAATACGACCTAAGGAACCATAGTCATCGCCCCGCCATGATCGTTCCAAGTCTTTTGCGTTTTTCAGCCAAAAAACTAGAATTCCGTGCGATTTCCATATTTTCGTGTGCTAAAGCCCACGCCTTCCAAGGGGTCCCGGGAACCCCGAACCCCGATCGCCTAAAAATTTTCCAGGCCATCAAATACGACCTAAGGAACCATAGTAACCACCCCGCCATGATCGTTCCGCATATTTTGCATTTTTTGGCTAAACAACTAGAATTCCGCGCGATTCCCATATTTTTGTGTGTTATAGCCCACGCCTTCCGAGTGGTCCCGGTACCTCCTGACCCCTATCGCCTATAATTTTTCCGGACTATCAAATACAACCTAAGGAACCATAGTATCCGCCCCGCCATGATCGTTCCTCATTTTTTGCGTTTTTCGGCCAAACAACTAGAATTCCGCGCGATTCCCATATTGTTGTGTGTTATAGCCCACTCCTTCCGAGTGGTCCCGGGACCTCCGGACCCCTATCGCCTAAAAATTTTCCGGACTATCAAATACGACCTAAGGAACCATAGTATTCGCCCCGCCATGATCGTTCCTCATGTTTTGCATTTTTCGGCTAAAGAACTAGAATTCCGCGCGATCCCATATTTTTGTGTGTTATAGCCCACGCCTTCCGAGTGGTCTCGGGTCTCCCGACCCCTATCGCCTAAAAATTTTCCGGACTATCAAATAAGACCTAAGGAATCATAGTCACCGCCCAGCCATGATCGTTCCTAGTCTTTTGCATTTTTCAGCAAAAAAATGAGAATTCCGCGCGATTTCCATATTTTCGTGTGCTTTAGCCCACGCCTTCCAAGGGGTCCCGGGAACCCCGAACCCCGAACCCCGATCGTCTAAAAATTTGCCGTGCCATCAAATACGACCTAAGGAACCATAGTAACCACCCCGCCATGATCGTTCCTCATTTTTTGCATTTTTCGGCCAAACAACTAGAATTCCGCGCGATTCCCATATTTTTGTGTGTTATAGCCCACGCCTTCCGAGTGGTCCCGGGACCTCCTGACCCCTATCGCCTAAAATTTTTCCGGACTATCAAATACGACATAAGGAACCATAGTATCCGCCCTGCCAGGATCGTTCCTCATTTTTTGCATTTTTCGGCCAAACAACTAGAATTCCGCGTGATTCCCATATTTTTGTGTGTTATAGCCCACGCCTTCCGAGTGGTCCCGAGACCTCCTGACCCCTATCGCCTAAAATTTTTCCGGACTATCAAATACGACCTAAGAAACCATAGTCACTACCCAGCCATGATCATTCCTCATTTGTTGCATTTTTCGGCCAAAAAACTAGAATTCCGCCCGATTACAATATTTTTGTGTGCTATTGCCCACCCTTCCAAGTGGTTCCGGGACCCCCGGACCCCGATCGCCTAAAACTTTTGCGGGCCGTCAAATACTACCTAAGGAACCATAGTAACCGCCCCGCCATCATTCCCATATTTTCGTGTGCTATACCCACGCCATCCAAGTGGTCCGGGGAGCCGCGGACCCCGATCGCCTAAAATATTTCCGGACTATCAAAAACGACCTAAGGTACCATAGTCACCGCCCCACCATGATCGTTCGAAATGCTTTGCATTTTTTGGCCAAAAAACTAGAACTCCACGCGATTTGCATATTTTAGTGTGCTATAGCTTACGCCTTCCGAGTGGTCCCGGGAACCGTGGACCCCGATCGCCTAAAATTTTTCGGGCCATCAAATACGACCTAAGGAACCATAGTCACCGCCTCGCCATGATCGTACCTCATTTATTGCATTTTTCGGCCAAAAAACTAGAATTCCGCTCGATTACCATATTTTTGTGTGCTATTGCCCACGCCTTCCGAGTGGGCTGGGCTACCGGACTCGGATCGCCTAAAAAATTTTTCGGGCCATCAATTAGGACCTAAGGAACCATAGTCACCACCTTGCCATGATCGTTCCTCAGTTTTTGCATTTCTTGGCCAAAAAACTAAAATTCCGCCCGATTCTCATATTTTTGTGTGATATCGCCCACACCTTCCGAGTGGGTCAGGCCCCCCGGAGCCGGATCGCCTAAAACTTTTCCGGACTATCAAATATGACCTAAGGAACCATAGTCACCTCCCCGCCATGATCGTTCCTAGTCTTTTGCATTTTTCAGCCAAAAAACTAGAATTCCTCGCGATTTTCATATTTTCGTGTGCTTTAGCCCACGCCTTCAAAGGGGTCCCGGGAACCCCGAACCCCGATCGTCTAAAAATTTGCCTGGCCATCAAATACGACCTAAGGAACCATAGTAACCACCCTGCCATGATCGTTTCTCATATTTTGAGTTTTTCGGCCAAACAACTAGAATTCCGCGCGATTCCCATATTTTTGTGTGTTATAGCCCACGCCTTCCGAGTGGTCCCGGGACCTCCTGACCCCTATCGCCTAAAATTTTTCCGGACTATCAAATACGACCTAAGGAACCATAGTATCCGCCCCGCCATGATCGTTCCTCATTTTTTGCGTTTTTCGGCCAAACAACTAGAATTCCGCGCGATTCCCATATTTTTGTGTGTTTTAGCCCACGCCTTCCGAGTGGTCCTGGGTCTCCGGACCCCTATCGCCTAAAATTTTTCCGGACTATCAAATAAGACCTAAGGAACCATAGTCACCGCCCAGCCATGATCGTTCCTAGTTTTTTCCGTTTTTCGGCCAAAAAACTAGAATTCCGCGCGATTCCCATATTTTCGTGTCCTATAGCCCACGCCTTCCAAGTGAACCCGGGAACTCCGGACCCCTATCGCCTAAAATTTTTCCGGACTATCAAATACGACCTAAGGAACCATAGTAACCACCCCGCCATCATCGTTTCTCATCTTTTGCATTTTTCGGCCAAAAAACTAGAATTACGCCCGATTCCAATATTTTCATGTGCTATACCACGCCTTCCAAGTGGTCCGGGGAGCCGCGGACCCCGATCGCCTAAAATTTTTCCGGACTATCAAATACGACCTAAGGTACCATAGTCACCGCCCCTCCATGATCGTTCCAAATGCTTTGCATTTTTCGGCCAAAAAACTAGAACTCCGCGCGATTTGCATATTTTCGTGTGCTATAGCTTACGCCTTCCGAGTGGTCCCGGGAGCCGTGGACCCCGATCGCCTAAAATTTTTCGGGCCATCAAATACGACCTAAGGAACCATAGTCACCGCCCCGCCATGATCGTTCCTCATTTATTGCGTTTTTCGGCCAAAAAACTAGAATTCCGCTCGATTACCATATTTTTGTGAGCTATTGCCCACGCCTTCCGAGTGGGCCGGGCCGCCGGACTCGGATCGCCTAAAAATATTTCAGGCCATCAATTAAGACCTAAGGAACCATAGTCACCGCCTCGCCATGATCGTTCCTCATTTTTTGCATTTTTGGCCAAAAAACTAGAATTCCGCCCGATTCCCATATTTTTGTGTGCTATCGCCCACGCCTTCCGAGTGGGTCGGGCCCCCCGGAGCCGGATCGCCTAAAATTTTTCCGGACTATCAAATACGACCTAAGGAACCATAGTCACCGCCCCGCCATGATCGTTCCTAGTCTTTTGCGTTTTTCAGACAAAAAACTAGAATTCTGCGCGATTTTCATATTTTCGTGTGCTTTAGCCCACGCCTTCCAAGGGGTCCCGGGAACCCCGAACTCCGATCGCCTAAAAATTTTCGGGGCCATCAAATACGACCTAAGGAACCATAGTATCCTCCGCGCCATGATCGTTCCTTATTGTTTGCGTTTTTCGGCCAAACAACTAGAATTTCGCGTGATTCCCATATTTTTGTGTGTTATAGCCCACGCCTTCCAAGTGAACCCGGGAACTCCGGACCCCTACCGCCTAAAATTTTTCCGGACTATCAAATAAGACCTAAGGAACCATAGTCACCGCCCAGCCATGATCATTCCTCATTTGTGGCATTTTTTGGCCAAAAAACTAGAATTCCGCTCGATTACAATATTTTTGTGTGCTATTGCCCTCCCTTCCAAGTGGTTCCGGGACCCCCGGACCCCGATCGCCTAAAATTTTTCCGGGCCGTCAAATACGACCTAAGGAACCAAAGTAACCGCCCCGCCATCATCGTTACTCATTTTTTGCATTTTTCGGCCAAAAAACTAGAATTTCGCCCGATTCCCATATTTTTGTGTGCTATACCAGGCCTTCCAAGTGGTCCGGGGAGCCGCAAACCCCGATTGCCTAAAAAAATTTTGGACTATCAAATACGACCTAAGGTACCATAGTCACCGCCCCACCATGATCATTCCAAATTTTTTGCATTTTTCGGCCAAAAAACTAGAACTCCGCTCGATTTGCATATTTTCGTGTGCTATAGCTTACGCCTTGCGAGTGGTCCCGGGAGCCGTGGATCCCGATCGCCTAAAATTTTCTGGGTCATCAAATACGGCCTAAGGAACCATAGTCACCGCCCCGCCATGATCGTTCCTCATTTATTGCGTTTTTCGGCCAAAAAACTAGAATTCCGCGCGATCCCATATTTTTGTGTGTTGTAGCCCACGCCTTCCGAGTGGTCCCGGGTCTCCGGACCCCAATCGCCTAAAATTTTTCCGGACTATCAAATACGACCTAAGGTACCATAGTCACTGCTCCACCATGATCGTTCCAAATGCTTTGCATTTTTCGGCCAAAAACTAGAACTCCGCGCGATTTGCATATTTTCGTGTGCTATAGCTTACGCCTTGCGAGTGGTCCCGGGAGCCATGGACCCCGATCGCCTAAAATTTTCCGGGCCATCAAATACGACCTAAGGAACCATAGTCACCGCCCCGCCATGATCGTTCCTCATTTATTGCATTTTTCGGCCAAAAAACTAGAATTCCGCTCGATTACCATATTTTTGTGAGCTATTGCCCACGCCTTCCGAGTGGGCCGGGCCGCCGGACTCGGATCGCCTAAAAATATTTCAGGCCATCAATTAAGACCTAAGGAACCATAGTCACCGCCTCGCCATGATCGTTCCTCATTTTTTGCATTTTTTGGCCAAAAAACTAGAATTCCACCCGATTCCCATATTTTTGTGTGCTATCGCCCACGCCTTCCGAGTGGGTCGGGCCCCCCGGAGCCGGATCGCCTAAAATTTTTCCGGACTATCAAATACGACCTAAGGAACCATAGTCACCGCCCCGCCATGATCGTTCCTAGTCTTTTGCGTTTTTCAGACAAAAAACTAGAATTCTGCGCGATTTTCATATTTTCGTGTGCTTTAGCCCACGCCTTCCAAGGGGTCCCGGGAACCCCGAACTCCGATCGCCTAAAAATTTTCGGGGCCATCAAATACGACCTAAGGAACCATAGTATCCTCCGCGCCATGATCGTTCCTTATTGTTTGCGTTTTTCGGCCAAACAACTAGAATTTCGCGTGATTCCCATATTTTTGTGTGTTATAGCCCACGCCTTCCAAGTGAACCCGGGAACTCCGGACCCCTACCGCCTAAAATTTTTCCGGACTATCAAATAAGACCTAAGGAACCATAGTCACCGCCCAGCCATGATCATTCCTCATTTGTGGCATTTTTTGGCCAAAAAACTAGAATTCCGCTCGATTACAATATTTTTGTGTGCTATTGCCCTCCCTTCCAAGTGGTTCCGGGACCCCCGGACCCCGATCGCCTAAAATTTTTCCGGGCCGTCAAATACGACCTAAGGAACCAAAGTAACCGCCCCGCCATCATCGTTACTCATTTTTTGCATTTTTCGGCCAAAAAACTAGAATTTCGCCCGATTCCCATATTTTTGTGTGCTATACCAGGCCTTCCAAGTGGTCCGGGGAGCCGCAAACCCCGATTGCCTAAAAAATTTTTGGACTATCAAATACGACCTAAGGTACCATAGTCACCGCCCCACCATGATCATTCCAAATTTTTTGCATTTTTCGGCCAAAAAACTAGAACTCCGCTCGATTTGCATATTTTCGTGTGCTATAGCTTACGCCTTGCGAGTGGTCCCGGGAGCCGTGGATCCCGATCGCCTAAAATTTTCTGGGTCATCAAATACGGCCTAAGGAACCATAGTCACCGCCCCGCCATGATCGTTCCTCATTTATTGCGTTTTTCGGCCAAAAAACTAGAATTCCGCGCGATCCCATATTTTTGTGTGTTGTAGCCCACGCCTTCCGAGTGGTCCCGGGTCTCCGGACCCCAATCGCCTAAAATTTTTCCGGACTATCAAATACCACCTAAGGTACCATAGTCACTGCCCCACCATGATCGTTCCAAATGCTTTGCATTTTTCGGCCAAAAAACTAGAACTCCGCGCGATTTGCATATTTTCGTGTGCTATAGCTTACGCCTTGCGAGTGGTCCCGGGAGCCATGGACCCCGATCGCCTAAAATTTTCCGGGCCATCAAATACGACCTAAGGAACCATAGTCACCGCCCCGCCATGATCGTTCCTCATTTATTGCGTTGTTCGGCCAAAAAACTACAGTTACGCCCGATTCCAATATTTTCGTGTACTATACCATGCCTTCCAAGTGGTCCGGGGAGCCGTGGACCCCGATCGCCTAAAATTTTTCCAGACTATCAAATACGACCTAAGGTACCATAGTCACCGCCCCTCCATGATCGTTCCAAATGCTTTGCATTTTTCGGCCAAAAAACTAGAACGCCGCGCGATTTGCATATTTTCGTGTGCTATAGCTTACGCCTTCCGAGTGGTCCCGGGAGCCGTGGACCCCGATCGCCTAAAATTTTCCGGGCCATCAAATACGACCTAAGGAACCATAGTCACCGCCCCACCATGATCGTTCCTCATTTATTGCGTTTTTCGGCCAAAAAACTAGAATTCCGCTCGATTACCATATTTTTGAGAGCTATTGCCCACGCCTTCCAAGTGGGCCGGGCCGCCAGACTCGGATCACCTAAAAAAATTTCAGGCCATCAATTAGGACCTAAGGAACCATAGTCACCGCCTCGCCATGATCGTTCCTCATTTTTTGCATTTTTTGGCCAAAAAACTAGAATTCCACCCGATTCCCATTTTTTTGTGTGCTATCGCCCACGCCTTCCGAGTGGGTCGGGACCCCCGGAGCCGGATCGCCTAAAAATTTTCCGGACTATGAAATACGACCTAAGGAACCATAGTCACCGCCCCGCCATGATCGTTCCTAGTCTTTTGCGTTTTTCAGACAAAAAACTAGAATTCTGCGCGATTTCCATATTTTCGTGTGCTTTAGCCCACGCCTTCCAAGGGGTCCCGGGAACCCCGAACCCCGATCGGCTAATAATTTTTGGGGCCATCAAATACGACCTAAGGAACCATAGTAACCACCCCGCCATGATCGTTCCTCATTTTTTGTGTTTTTCGGCCAAAGAACTAGAATTCCGCGCGATTCCCATATTTTTGTGTGTTATAGCCCACGCCTTCCGAGTGGTCCCGGGACCTCCTGACCCCTATCGCTTAAAATTTTTCCGGACTATCAAATACGACCTAAGGAACCATAGTATCCGCCCCGCCATGATCGTTCCTCATTTTTTGCATTTTTCGGCCAAACAACTAGAATTCCGCACGATTCCCATATTTTTGTGTGTTATAGCCCACGCCTTCCGAGTGGTCCCGGGACCTCCGGACCCCTATCGCCTAATATTTTTCCGGACTATCAAATAAGACCAAAGGAACCATAGTCACCACCCTGCCAAGATCTTTCCACATTTTTTGCATGTTACTGAAAAAGACCTAGAATTTTGCACGATTCCCATATTTTCGTGTGCTATACCCACGCATTCCGAGTGGTCCCAAGAGCTGCGGACCCCGATCGCCTAAAAATTTTTTCGGGCAATCAAATACGACCTAAGGAACCATAGTATCCTCCCCGCCATGATCGTTCCTTATTGTTTGCGTTTTTCGGCCAAACAACTAGAATTTCGCGCGATTCCCATATTTTTGTGTGTTATAGCCCACACCTTCCGAGTGGTCCCGGGACCTCCGGACCCCTATCGCCTAAATTTTTTTTGTACTATCAAATAAGACCTAAGGAACCATTGTCACTGCCCAGCCATGATCATTCCTCATTTGTGGCATTTTCGGCCAAAAAACTAGAATTCCGCTCAATTACCATATTTTTGTGAGCTATTGCCCACGCCTTCCGAGTGGGCCGGGCCGCCGGACTCGGATCGCCTAAAAATATTTCAGGCCATCAATTAGGACCTAAGGAACCATAGTCACCGCCTCGCCATGATCGTTCCTCATTTTTTGCATTTTTTGGCCAAAAAACTAGAATTCCACCCGATTCCCATATTTTTGTGTGCTATCGCCCACGCCTTCCGAGTGGGTCGGGCCCCCCGGAGCCGGATCGCCTAAAAATTTTTCGGACTATCAAATACGATCTAAGGAACCATAGTCACTGCCCCGCCATGATCGTTCCTAGTCTTTTGCGTTTTTCAGACAAAAAACTAAAATTCTGCGCGATTTCCATATTTTCATGTGCTTTAGCCCACGCCTTCCAAGGAGTCCCGGGAACCCCGAACCCTGATCGCCTAAAACTTTTCGGGGCCATCAAATACGACCTAAGGAACCATAGTAACCACCCCGCCATGATCGTTCCTCATTTTTTGCGTTTTTCGGCCAAACAACTAGAATTCCGCGCGATTCCTAAATTTTTGAGTGTTATAGCCCACGCCTTCCGAGTGGTCCCGGGACCTCCGGACCCCTATCGCCTAATATTTCTCCGGACTATCAAATAAGACCAAAGGAACCATAGTCACCACCCTGCCAAGATCTTTCCACATTTTTTGCATGTTACTGAAAAAGACCTAGAATTTCGCACGATTCCCCATATTTTCGTGTGCTATAACCACGCATTCCGAGTGGCCCCAAGAGCTGCGGACCCCGATCGCCTAAAAAATTTTCCGGACAATCAAATACGACCTAAGGAACTATAGTATCCTCCGCGCCATGATCGTTCCTTATTGTTTGCGTTTTTCGGCCAAACAACTAGAATTTCGCGCGATTCCCATATTTTTGTGTGTTATAGCCCACACCTTCCGAGTGGTCCCGGGACCTCCGGACCCCTATCGCCTAAAATTTTTTCGGACTATCAAATAAGACCTAAGGAACCATAGTCACCGCCCAGCCATGATCATTCCTCATTTGTGGCATTTTTCGGCCAAAAAACTAGAATTCCGCCCGATTACAATATTTTTGTGTGCTATTGCCCTCCCTTCCAAGTGGTTCCGGGACCCCCGGACCCCGATCGCCTAAAATTTTTCCGGGCCGTCAAATACGACCTAAGGAACCATAGTAACCGCCCCGCCATCATCGTTACTCATTTTTTGCATTTTTCGGCCAAAAAACTAGAATTCTGCCCGATTCCCATATTTTCGTGTGCTATACCACGCCTTCCAAGTGGTCCGGGGAGCCGCAGACCCCGATCGCCTAAAATTTTTTCGGACTATCAAATACGACCTAAGGTACCATAGTCACCGCCCCACCATGATCATTCCAAATGCTTTGCATTTTTCGGCCAAAAAACTAGAACTCCGCGCGATTTGCATATTTTCGTGTGCTATAGCTTACGCCTTGCGAGTGGTCCCGGGAGCCGTGGACCCCGATCGCCTAAAATTTTCCGGGCCATCAAATACGACCTAAGGAACCATAGTCACCGCCCCGCCATGATCGTTCCTCATTTATTGCGTTTTTCGGCCAAAAAACTAGAATTCCGCCCGATTCCCATATTTTCGTGTGCTATACCACGCCTTCCAAGTGGTCCGGGGAGCCGCAGACCCCGATCGCCTAAAATATTTTCGGACTATCAAATACGACCTAAGGTACCATAGTCACCGCCCCACCATGATCGTTCCAAATGCTTTGCTTTTTTCGGCCAAAAAACTAGAACTCCGCGCGATTTGCATATTTTCGTGTGCTATAGCTTACGCCTTGCGAGTGGTCCCGGGAGCCATGGACCCCGATCGCCTAAAATTTTCCGGGCCATAAAATACGACCTAAGGAACCATAGTCACCGCCCCGCCATGATCGTTCCTCATTTATTGCGTTTTTCGGCCAAAAAACTACAATTACGCCCGATTCCAATATTTTCGTGTACTATACCACGCCTTCCAAGTGGTCCGGGGAGCCGCGGACCCCGATCGCCTAAAATTTTTCCGGACTATCAAATACGACCTAAGGTACCATAGTCACCGCCCCTCCATGATCGTTCCAAATGCTTTGCATTTTTCGGCCAAAAAACTAGAACTCCGCGCGATTTGCATATTTTCGTGTGCTATAGCTTACGCCTTCCGAGTGGTCCCGGGAGCCGTGGACCCCGATCGCCTAAAATTTTCCGGGCCATCAAATACGACCTAAGGAACCATAGTCACCACCCCGCCATGATCGTTCCTCATTTATTGCGTTTTTCCGCCAAAACACTAGAATTCCACTCGATTACCATATTTTTGTGAGCTATTGCCCACGCCTTCCAAGTGGGTCGGGTCGCCGGACTCGGATCGCCTAAAAAAATTTCAGGCCATCAATTAGGACCTAAGGAACCATAGTCACCGCCTCGCCATGATCGTTCCTCATTTTTGGCATTTTTTGGCCAAAAAACTAGAATTCCGCCCGATTACAATATTTTTGTGGGCTACTGCCCTCCCTTCCAAGTGGTTCCGGGACCCCTGGACCTCGATCGCCTAAAATTTTTCCGGGCCGTCAAATACGACCTAAGGAACCATAGTAACCGTCCCGCCATCATCGTTACTCATTTTTTGCATTTTTCGGCCAAAAAACTAGAATTCTGCCCGATACCCATATTTTCGTGTGCTATACCACGCCTTCCAAGTGGTCCAGGGAGCTGCAGACCCCGATCGCCTAAAATTTTTTCGGACTATCAAATACGACCTAAGGTACCATAGTCACTGCCCCACCATGATCATTCCAAATGCTTTGCATTTTTCGGCCAAAAAACTAGAACTCCGCGCGATTTGCATATTTTCGTGTGCTATAGCTTACGCCTTGCGAGTGGTCCCGGGAGCCGTGGACCCCGATCGCCTAAAATTTTCCGGGCCATCAAATACGACCTAAGGAACCATAGTCACCGCCCCGCCATGATCGTTCCTCATTTATTGCGTTTTTCGGCCAAAAAACTAGAATTCCGCCCGATTCCCATATTTTCGTGTGCTATACCACGCCTTCCAAGTGGTCCGGGGAGCCGCAGACCCCGATCGCCTAAAAAATTTTCGGACTATCAAATACGACCTAAGGTACCATAGTCACCGCCCCACCATGATCGTTCCAAATGCTTTGCTTTTTTCGGCCAAAAAACTAGAACTCCGCGCGATTTGCATATTTTCGTGTGCTATAGCTTACGCCTTGCGAGTGGTCCCGGGAGCCATGGACCCCGATCGCCTAAAATTTTCCGGGCCATAAAATACGACCTAAGGAACCATAGTCACCGCCCCGCCATGATCGTTCCTCATTTATTGCGTTTTTCGGCCAAAAAACTACAATTACGCCCGATTCCAATATTTTCGTGTACTATACCACGCTTTTCAAGTGGTCCGGGGAGCCGCGGACCTCGATCGCCTATAATTTTTCCGGACTATCAAATACGACCTAAGGTACCATAGTCACCGCCCCTCCATGATCGTTCCAAATGCTTTGCATTTTTCGGCCAAAAAACTAGAACTCCGCGCGATTTGCATATTTTCGTGTGCTATAGCTTACGCCTTCCGAGTGGTCCCGGGAGCCGTGGACCCCGATCGCCTAAAATTTTTCGGGCCATCAAATACGACCTAAGGAACCATAGTCACCACCCCGCCATGATCGTTCCTCATTTATTGCGTTTTTCGGCCAAAACACTAGAATTCCGCTCGATTACCATATTTTTGTGAGCTATTGCCCACGCCTTCCAAGTGGGTCGGGCCGCCGGACTCGGATCGCCTAAAAACATTTCAGGCCATCAATTAGGACCTAAGGAACCATAGTCACCGCCTCGCCATGATCATTCCTCATGTTTTGCATTTTTTGGCCAAAAAACTAGAATTCCGCCCGATTCCCATATTTTTGTGTGATATCGCCCACGCCTTCCGCGTGGGTCGGGCTCCGCGGAGCCGGATCGCCTAAAAATTTTCCGGACTATCAAATACGACCTAAGGAACCATAGTCACCGCCCCGCCATGATCGTTCCTAGTCTTTTGCGCTTTTCAGCCAAAAAACTAGAATTCTGCGCGATTTCCATATTTTCGTGTGCTTTAGCCCACGCCTTCCAAGGGGTCCCGGGAACCTCGAACCCCGATCGCCTAAAAATTTTCGGGGCCATCAAATACGACCTAAGGAACCATAGTAACCACCCCGCCATGATCGTTCCTCATTTTTTGCGTTTTTCGGCCAAAGAACTAGAATTCCGCGCGATTCCCATATTTTTGTGTGTTATAGCCCACACCTTCCGAGTGGTCCCGGGACCTCTGGACCCCTATCGCTTAAAATTTTTCCGGACTATCAAATACGACCTAAGGAACCATAGTATCCGCCCCGCCATGATCGTTCCTCATTTTTTGCGTTTTTCGGCCAAACAACTAGAATTTCGCGCGATTCCCATATTTTTGTGTGTTATAGCCCACGCCTTCCGAGTGGTCCCGGGACCTCCGGACCCCTATCGCCTAATATTTTTCCGGACTATCAAATAAGACCAAAGGAACCATAGTCACCACCCTGCCAAGATCTTTCCACATTTGTTGCATGTTACTGAAAAAGACCTAGAATTTCGCACGATTCCCATATTTTCGTGTGCTATACCCACGTATTCCGAGTGGTCCCAAGAGCTGCGGACCCCGATCGCCTAAAATTTTTTTCGGGCAATCAAATACGACCTAAGGAACAATAGTATCCTCCCCGCCATGATCGTTCCTTATTGTTTGCGTTTTTCGGCCAAACAACTAGAATTTCGCGCGATTCCCATATTTTTGTGTGTTATAGCCCACACCTTCCGAGTGGTCCCGGGACCTCCGGACCCCTATCGCCTAAAATTTTTTCGGACTATCAAATACGACCTAAGGAACCATAGTCACCGCCCCGCCATGATCGTTCCTCATTTATTGCATTTTTCGGCCAAAAAACTAGAATTCCGCTCGATTACCATATTTTTGTGAGCTATTGCCCACGCCTTCCGAGTGGGCCGGGCCGCCGGACTCGGATCGCCTAAAAATATTTCAGGCCATCAATTAGGACCTAAGGAACCATAGTCACCGCCTCGCCATGATCGTTCCTCATTTTTTGCATTTTTTGGCCAAAAAACTAGAATTCCACCCGATTCCCATATTTTTGTGTGCTATCGCCCACGCCTTCCGAGTGGGTCGGGCCCCCCGGAGCCGGATCGCCTAAAATTTTTCCGGACTATCAAATATGACCTAAGGAGCCATAGTCACTGCCCCACCATGATCGTTCCTAGTCTTTTGCATTTTTCGGCCAAAAAACTAGAATTCTGCGCGATTTCCATATTTTCGTGTGCTTTAGCCCACGCCATCCAAGGGGTCCCGGGAACGCCGAACCCCGATCGCCTAAAAATTTTCCGGGCCATCAAATACGACCTAAGGAACCATAGTAACCACCCCACCATGATCGTTCCTCATTTTTTGCGTTTTTCGGCCAAACAACTAGAATTCCGCGCGATTCCTATATTTTTGAGTGTTATAGCCCACGCCTTCCGAGTGGTCCCGGGACCTCCGGACCCCTATCGCCTAATATTTTTCCGGACTATCAAATAAGACCAAAGGAACCATAGTCACCGCCCTACCAAGATCTTTCCACATTTTTTGCATGTTACTGAAAAAGACCTAGAATTTCGCCCGATTCCCATATTTTCGTGTGCTATACCCACGCATTCCGAGTGGTCCCAAGAGCCGCGGACCCCGATCGCCTAAAATTTTTCCGGACTATCAAATACGACCTAAGGAACTATAGTATCCTCCGCGCCATGATCGTTCCTTATTGTTTGCGTTTTTCGGCCAAACAACTAGAATTTCGCGCGATTCCCATATTTTTGTGTGTTATAGCCCACACCTTCCGAGTGGTCCCGGGACCTCCGGACCCCTATCGCCTAAAATTTTTTCGGACTATCAAATAAGACCTAAGGAACCATAGTCACCGCCCAGCCATGATCATTCCTCATTTGTGGCATTTTTCGGCCAAAAAACTAGAATTCCGCCCGATTACAATATTTTTGTGTGCTATTGCCCACCCTTCCAAGTAGTTCCGGGCCGTCAAATACGACCTAAGGAACCATAGTAACCGCACCGCCATCATCGTTACTCATTTTTTGCATTTTTCGGCCAAAAAACTAGAATTCTGCCCGATTCCCATATTTTCGTGTGCTATACCACGCCTTCCAAGTGGTCCGGGGAGCCGCAGACCCCGATCGCCTAAAATTTTTTCGGACTATCAAATACGACCTAAGGTACCATAGTCACCGCCCCACCATGATCATTCCAAATGCTTTGCATTTTTCGGCCAAAAAACTAGAACTCCGCGCGATTTGCATATTTTCATGTGCTATAGCTTACGCCTTGCGAGTGGTCCCGGGAGCCGTGGACCCCGATCGCCTAAAATTTTCCGGGCCATCAAATACGACCTAAGGAACCATAGTCACCGCCCCGCCATGATCGTTCCTCATTTATTGCGTTTTTCGGCCAAAAAACTAGAATTCCGCCCGATTCCCATATTTTCGTGTGCTATACCACGCCTTCCAAGTGGTCCGGGGAGCCGCAGACCCCGATCGCCTAAAATATTTTCGGACTATCAAATACGACCTAAGGTACCATAGTCACCGCCCCACCATGATCGTTCCAAATGCTTTGCATTTTTCGGCCAAAAAACTAGAACTCCGCGCGATTTGCATATTTTCGTGTGCTATAGCTTACGCCTTGCGAGTGGTCCCGGGAGCCATGGACCCCGATCGCCTAAAATTTTCCGGGCCATAAAATACGACCTAAGGAACCATAGTCACCGCCCCGCCATGATCGTTCCTCATTTATTGCGTTTTTCGGCCAAAAAACTACAATTACGCCCGATTCCAATATTTTCGTGTACTATACCACGCCTTCCAAGTGGTCCGGGGAGCCGCGGACCCCGATCGCCTAAAATTTTTCCGGACTATCAAATACGACCTAAGGTACCATAGTCACCGCCCCTCCATGATCGTTCCAAATGCTTTGCATTTTTCGGCCAAAAAACTAGAACTCCGCGCGATTTGCATATTTTCGTGTGCTATAGCTTACGCCTTCCGAGTGGTCCCGGGAGCCGTGGACCCCGATCGCCTAAAATTTTCCGGGCCATCAAATACGACCTAAGGAACCATAGTCACCGCCCCGCCATGATCGTTCCTCATTTATTGCGTTTTTCGGCCAAAAAACTAGAATTCCACTCGATTACCATATTTTTGTGAGCTATTGCCCACGCCTTCCAAGTGGGTCGGGCCGCCGGACTCGGATCGCCTAAAAAAGTTTCAGGCCATCAATTAGGACCTAAGGAACCATAGTCACCGCCTCGCCATGATCGTTCCTCATTTTTGGCATTTTTTGGCCAAAAAACTAGAATTCCGCCCGATTACAATATTTTTGTGGGCTACTGCCCTCCCTTCTAAGTGGTTCCGGGACCCCTGGACCTCGATCGCCTAAAATTTTTCCGGGCCGTCAAATACGACCTAAGGAACCATAGTAACCGCCCCGCCATCATCGTTACTCATTTTTTGCATTTTTCGGCCAAAAAACTAGAATTCTGCCCGATTCCCATATTTTCGTGTGCTATACCACGCCTTCCAAGTGGTCCAGGGAGCTGCAGACCCCGATCGCCTAAAATTTTTTCGGACTATCAAATACGACCTAAGGTACCATAGTCACTGCCCCACCATGATCATTCCAAATGCTTTGCATTTTTCGGCCAAAAAACTAGAACTCCGCGCGATTTGCATATTTTCGTGTGCTATAGCTTACGCCTTGCGAGTGGTCCCGGGAGCCGTGGACCCCGATCGCCTAAAATTTTCCGGGCCATCAAATACGACCTAAGGAACCATAGTCACCGCCCCGCCATGATCGTTCCTCATTTATTGCGTTTTTCGGCCAAAAAACTAGAATTCCGCTCGATTACCATATTTTCGTGTCCTATAGCCCACGCCTTCCGAGTGGGCCGGGCCGCCGGACTCGGATCGCCTAAAAAATTTTCGGACTATCAAATACGACCTAAGGTACCATAGTCACCGCCCCACCATGATCGTTCCAAATGCTTTGCTTTTTTCGGCCAAAAAACTAGAACTCCACGCGATTTGCATATTTTCGTGTGCTATAGCTTACGCCTTGCGAGTGGTCCCGGGAGCCGTGGACCCCGATCGCCTAAAATTTTCCGGGCCATAAAATACGACCTAAGGAACCATAGTCACCGCCCCGCCATGATCGTTCCTCATTTATTGCGTTTTTCGGCCAAAAAACTACAATTACGCCCGATTCCAATATTTTAGTGTACTATACCACGCTTTCCAAGTGGTCCGGGGAGCCGCGGACCCCGATCGCCTAAAATTTTTCCGGACTATCAAATACGACCTAAGGTACCATAGTCACCGCCCCTCCATGATCGTTCCAAATGCTTTGCATTTTTCGGCCAAAAAACTAGAACTCCGCGCGATTTGCATATTTTCGTGTGCTATAGCTTACGCCTTCCGAGTGGTCCCGGGAGCCGTGGACCCCGATCGCCTAAAATTTTTCGGGCCATCAAATACGACCTAAGGAACCATAGTCACCACCCCGCCATGATCGTTCCTCATTTATTGCGTTTTTCGGCCAAAACACTTGAATTCCGCTCGATTACCATATTTTTGTGAGCTATTGCCCACGCCTTCCAAGTGGGTCGGGCCGCCGGACTCGGATCGCCTAAAAATATTTCAGGCCATCAATTAGGACCTAAGGAACCATAGTCACCGCCTCGCCATGATCGTTCCTCATTTTTTGCATTTTTTGGCCAAAAAACTAGAATTCTACCCGATTCCCATATTTTTGTGTGCTATCGCCCACGCCTTCCGAGTGGGTCGGGCCCCCGGAGCCGGATCGCCTAAAAATTTTCCGGACTATCAAATACGACCTAAGGAACCATAGTCACCACCCCGCCATGATCGTTCCTAGTCTTTTGCGCTTTTCAGCCAAAAAACTAGAATTCTGCGCGATTTCCATATTTTCGTGTGCTTTAGCCCACGCCTTCCAAGGGGTCCCGGGAACCTCGAACCCCGATCGCCTAAAAATTTTCGGGGCCATCAAATACGACCTAAGGAACCATAGTAACCACCCCGCCATGATCGTTCCTCATTTTTTGCGTTTTTCGGCCAAAGAACTAGAATTCCGCGCGATTCCCAAATATTTGTGTGTTATAGCCCACGCCTTCCGAGTGGTCCCGGGACCTCCTGACCCCTATCGCCTAAAATTTTTCCGGACTATCAAATACGACCTAAGGAACCATAGTATCCGCCCCGCCATGATCGTTCCTCATTTTTTGCATTTTTCGGCCAAACAACTAGAATTCCGCACGATTCCCATATTTTTGTGTGTTATAGCCCACGCCTTCCGAGTGGTCCCGGGACCTCCGGACCCCTATCGCCTAATATTTTTCCGGACTATCAAATAAGACCAAAGGAACCGTAGTCCCCACCCTGCCAAGATCTTTCCACATTTTTTGCATGTTACTGAAAAAGACCTAGAATTTCGCACGATTCCCATATTTTCATGTGCTAAACCCACGCATTCCGAGTGGTCCCAAGAGCTGCGGACCCCGATCGCCTAAAAAGTTTTCCGGGCAATCAAATACGACCTAAGGAACCATAGTATCCTCCCCGCCATGATCGTTCCTTATTGTTTGCGTTTTTCGGCCAAACAAATAGTTTTTTGCGATTCCCATATTTTTGTGTGTTATAGCCCACACCTTTCCGAGTGGTCCCGGGACCTCCGGACCCCTATCGCCTAAAATTTTTTCGTACTATCAAATAAGACCTAAGGAACCATAGTCACCGCCCAGCCATGATCATTCCTCATTTGTGGCATTTTTCGGCCAAAAAACTAGAATTCCGCCCGATTACAATATTTTTGTGTGCTATTGCCCTCCCTTCCAAGTGGTTCCGGGACCCCCGGACCCCGATCGCCTAAAATTTTTCCGAGCCGTCAAATACGACCTAAGGAACCATAGTAACCGCCCCGCCATCATCGTTTCTCATTTTTTGCATTTTTCGGCCAAAAAACTAGAATTCCGCCCGATTCCCATATTTTCGTGTGCTATACCACGCCTTCCAAGTGGTCCGGGGAGCCGCAGACCCCGATCGCCTAAAAATTTTTTGGACTATCAAATACCACCTAAGGTACCATAGTCACCGCCCCACCATGATCGTTCCAAATGCTTTGCATTTTTCGGCCAAAAAACTAGAACTCTGCGCGATTTGCATATTTTCGTGTGCTATAGCTTACGCCTTGCGAGTGGTCCCGGGAGCCGTGGACCCCGATCGCCTAAAATTTTCCGGGCCATCAAATACGACCTAAGGAACCATAGTCACCGCCCCGCCACGATCGTTCCTCAGTTATTGCATTTTTCGGCCAAAAAACTAGAATTCCGCCTGCGGGGCGGTGACTATGGTTCCTTAGGTCTTATTTGATGGCCCGAAAATTTTTAGGCGGTCGGGGTCCACGGCTCTCGGGACCACTCGGAAGGCGTAAGCTATAGAACACGAAAATATGCAAATCGCGCGGAGTTCTAGTTTTTTGGTCACAAAATGCAAAGCATTTGGAACGATCATGGTGGGGCGGTGACTATGGTACCTTAGGTCGTATTTGATAGTCCGGAAAATTTTTAGGCAATCGGGGTCCGCGGCTCCCCGGACCACTTGGAAGGCGTGGGTATAGCGCACGAAAATATGGGAATCGGGCGTAATTCTAGTTTTTTGGCCGAAAAATGCAAAAACTGAGAAACGATTATTGCGGGGCGGTTACTATAGTTCCTTAGGTCGTATTTGACAGCCCGAAAAATTTTTAGGCGATCGGGGTCCGGGGGTCCCGGAACCACTGGGAAGGGTGGGCAATAGCACACAAAAATATTGTAATCGGGCGGAATTCTAGTTTTTTAACCGAAAAATGCAACAAATGAGGAACGATCATGGCGGGGCGGATACTATGGTTCCTTAGGTCTTATTTGATAGTGCGGAAAAATTTTAGGCGATAGGGGTCAGGAGGTCCCGGGACCACTCGGAAGGCGTGGGCTATAACACACAAAAATATGGGAATCGCACGGAATTCTAGTTGTTTCGCCGAAAAACGCAAAAAATAAGGAACGATCATGGCTGGGCGGTGACTATGGTTCCTTAGGTCTTATTTGATAGTCCGGAAAAATTTTAGGCGATAGGGGTCCGGAGACCCCGGGACCACTTGTAAGGCGTGGGTATAGCACACGAAAATATGGGAATCGGGCGGAATTCTAGTTGTTTGGCCGAAAAATGCAAAAAATGAGAAACGATCATGGCGGGAAGGTGACTATGGTTCCTTAGGTCTTATTTGATGGCCCAAAAACTTTTTAGGTGATCCGAGTGCGGGGGGCACGGCCCACTCGGAAGGCGTGGGCTATGCACACGAAAATATGGGAATCGCGCGGAATTTTAGTTGTTTGGCCGAAAAACGCAAAAAATAAGGATGTATCACGGCGGGGTGGATACTATGGTTCCTTAGGTCATATTTGATGGCCCGAAAAATTTTTAGGCGATCGGGGTTCGGGGTTCCCGGGACCCCTTGGAAGGCGTGGGCTAAAGCACACGAAAATATGGAAATCGCGCGGAATTCTAGTTTTTTGGCTGAAAAATACAAAAGACTAGGAACGATCATGGCGGGGCGGTGACTATGGTTCCTTAGGTCGTATTTGATAGTCTGGAAAATTTTTATGCGATCCGGCTCCGGGGGGCCCGACCCACTCGGAAGGCGTGGGCGATAGCACACAAAAATATGGGAATCGGGCGAAATTCTATTTGTTGGCCAAAAAATGCAAAAAATGAGGAACTATCATGGCGAGACGGTGGCTATGGTTCCTTAGGTCCTAATTGATGGCCCGAAAAGTTTTTAGGCGATCCGAGTCCGGCGGCCCGGCCCACTCGGAAGGCGTGGGCAATAGCACACAAAAATATGGTAATCGAGCGGAATTCTAGTTTTTTGGCCGAAAAACGCAATAAATGAGGAACGATCATGGCAGGGCAATGACTATGGTTCCTTAGGTCCTAATTGATGGCCCGAAAAGTTTTTAGGTGATCCGAGTCCGGCGGCCCGGCCCACTCGGAAGGCGTGTGCAATAGCACACAAAAATACGGTAATCGAGCGAAATTCTAGTTTTTTGGCCGAAAAACACAATAAATGAGGAACGATCATGGCGGGGTGGTGACTATGGTTCCTTAGGTCTTATTTGATGGCCCGGAATATTTAAGGCGATCGGGGTCCAAGGCTCCCGGGACCACTCGGAAGGCGTAAGCTATAGCACACGAAAATATGCAAATCGCGCGGAGTTCTAGTTGTTTGGCCAAAAAATGCAAAGCATTTGGAACGATCATGGTGGGGCTGTGACTATGGTACCTTAGGTCGTATTTGATAGTCCAGAAAAATTTTAGGCGATCGGGGTCCGCGGCTCCCCGGACCACTTGGAAGGCGTGGGTATAGCACACGAAAATATGAGAATCGGGCGTAATTCTAGTTTTTTGGCCGAAAAATGAAAAAAATGAGAAACGATGATGGCGGGGCGGTTACTATGGTTCCTTATGTCGTAATTGACGGCCCGAAAAAATTTTAGGCGATCGGGGTCTGGGGGTCCCGGAACCACTGGGAAGGGTGGGCAATAGCACACAAAAATATTGTAATCGGGCGGAATTCTAGTTTTTTGGCCGAAAAATGCAACAAATGAGGAATGATCATGGCTGGGCGGTGGCTATGGTTCCTTAGGTCATATTTGATAGTCCGGAAAAATTTTAGGCGATAGGGGTCCTGAGGTCCCGGGACCACTCGGAAGGTGTGGGCTATAACACACAAAAATATGGGAATCGCGCAGAATTCTAGTTGTTTGGCAGAAAATCGCAAAAAATAAGAAACGATCATGGTGGGGCGGATACTATGGTTCCTTAGGTCGTATTTGATTGCCCGGAAAAATTTTAGGCGATCGAGGTCCGCGACTCTTGGGACCACTCGGAATGCGTGGGTATAGCACACAAAAATATGGGAATCGGGCGAAATTCTAGGTCTTTTTCAGTAACATGCAAAAAATGTGGAAAGATCTTGGCAGGGTGGTGACTATGGTTCCTTTGGTCTTATTTGATAGTCCGGAAAGGCTATAACACACAAAAATATGGGAATCGAGCGAAATTCTAGTATTTTGGACGAAAAACGCAAAAAAAGAGGAACGATCATGGCGGGGCGGATACTATGGTTCCTTAGGTCATATTTGATAGTCCGGAAAAATTTTAGGCTATAGGGGTCAGGAGGTCCCGGGACCACTCGGAAGGCGTGGGCTATAACACACAAAAATATGGGAATCGCCTGGAATTATAGTTGTTTGACCGAAAAACGCAAAAAATGAGGAACGATCATGGCGGGGTGGTTACTATGGTTCCTTAGGTCTTATTTTATGGCCCAAAAACTTTTTAGGTGATCCGAGTGCGGGGGGCACGGCGCACTCGGAAGGAGTGGGCTATAGCACACGAAAATATGGGAATCGCGCGAAATTCTAGTTGTTTGCCCGAAAAACGCAAAAAATAAGGAACGATCATGGCAGGGCGGATACTATGGTTCCTTAGGTCGTATTTGATTCCCCGAAATATTTTTAGGCGATCGGGGTTCGGGGTTCCCGAGACCCCTTGGATGACATGGGCTAAAGCACACGAAAATATGGAAATCGCGCGGAATTCTAGTTTTTTGTCTGAAAAATGCAAAAGACTAGGAACGATCATGGCAGGGCAGTGACTATTGTTCCTTAGGTCGTATTTGATAGTCCGGAAAATTTTTAGGCGATCCAGCTCCGGGGGGCCCGACCCACTTGGAAGGCGTGGGCGATAGCACACAAAAATATGGGAATCGGGCGGAATTCTAGTTTTTCGGCCAAAAAATGCAAAACATGAGGATCGATCATAGCGAGGTGGTGACTATGGTTCCTTAGGTCCTAATTGATGGCCCGAAAAGTTTTTAGGCGATCCGAGTCCGGCGGCCCGGCCCACTCGGAAGACGTGGGCAATAGCACACAAAAATATGGTAATCGAGTGAAATTCTAGTTTTTTGGCTGAAAAACGCAATAAATGAGGAACGATCATGGCGGAACGGTGACTATGGTTCCTTAGGTCTTATTTGATGGCCCGAAAAATATTAGGCGATTGGGGTCCACGGCTCCCGAGACCACTCGGAAGACGTAAGCTATAGCACACGAAAATATGCAAATCGCGCGGAGTTTAGTTTTTTGGCCAAAAAATGCAAAGCATTTGGAACGATCATGGTGGGGAGGTGACTATGGCACCTTAGGTCGTATTTGATAGTCCGGAAAAATTTTAGGCGATCGGGGTCCGCGGCTCCCCGGACCACTTGGAAGGCGTGGGTATAGCACACGAAAATATGAGAATCGGGCGTAATTCTAGTTTTTTGGCCGAAAAATGCAAAAAATGAGAAATGATGATGGCGGGGCGGTTACTATGGTTCCTTAGGTCGTATTTGACGGCCCGGAAAAATTTTAGGCGATCGGGGTCTGGGGGTCCCGGAACCACTGGGAAGGGTGGGTAATAGCACACAAAAATATTGTAATCGAGCGGAATTCTAGTTTTTGGCCAAAAAATGCAACAAATGAGGAATGATCATGGCTGAGCGGTGACTATGGTTCCTTAGATCATATTTGATAGTCCGGAAAAATTTTAGGCGATAGGGGTCCTGAGGTCCCGGGACCACTCGGAAGGTGTGGGCTATCACACACAAAAATATGGGAATCGCGCGAAATTCTTGTTTGGCCGAAAAACGCAAAAAATAAGGAACGATCATGGCGGGGCGGATACTATGGTTCCTTAGGTCGTATTTGATTGTCCATAAAAATTTTCGGCGATGGGTTCCGTGGCTCTTGGGACCACTCGGAATGCGTGGGTATAGCACACGAAAATATGGGAATCGGGCGAAATTCTAGGTGTTTTTCAATAACATGCAAAAAATGTGGAAAGATCTTGGCAGGGTGGTGACTATGGTTCATTTGGTCTTAATTGATAGTCTGGAAAAATATTAGGCGATAGGGGTCCGGAGGTCCCGGGACCACTCGGAAGGCGTGGGCTATAACACACAAAAATATGGGAATCGCGCGAAATTCTAGTTGTTTGGCCGAAAAACGCAAAAAATGAGGAACGATCATGGCGGGGCGGATACTATGGTTCCTTAGGTCATATTTGATAGTCCGGAAAAATTTTAGGCGATAGGGGTCAGGAGGTCCCGGGACCACTCGGAAGGCGTGGGCTATAACACACAAAAATATGGGAATCGCGCGGAATTCTAGTTGTTTGACCGAAAAACGCAAAAAATGAGGAACGATCATGGCGGGGTGGTTACTATGGTTCCTTAGGTCGTATTTGATAGTCCAGAAAAATTTTAGGCGATAGGGGGTCAGGAGGTCCCGGGACCACTCGGAAGGCATGGGCTATAACACACAAAAATATGGGAATCGCGCGAAATTCTAGTTGTTTGGCCGAAAAACGCAAAAAATAAGGAACGATCATGGCGGGGCAGATACTATGGTTCCTTAGGTCGTATTTGATTGCCCGGAAAAATTTTAGGCGATCGGGGTCCGCGGCTCTTGGGACCACTCGGAATGCGTGGGTATAGCACACGCAAATATGGGAATTGGGCGAAATTCTAGGTCTTTTTCAGTAACATGCAAAAAATGTGGAAAGATCTTGGTAGGGTGGTGACTATGGTTCCTTTGGTATTATTTGGTAGTCCAGAAAAATATTAGGCGATAGGCGTCCGGAGGTCCCGGGACCATTCGGAAGGCGTGGGCTATAACATAAAAAAATTTGGGAATCGCGCAGAATTCTAGTTATTTGATGGCCCGAAATTGTTTTAGGTGATCCGAGTCCGCGGGGCCGGCCCACTCGGAAGGCGTGGGATATAACACGCGAAATATGGGAATCGGGCGGAAATCTAGGTTTTTGGCCGAAAAACGCAAAAAACTAAGAACAATCATGGTGGGGCCATGACTATGTTTCCTTAGGTCGTATTTTATGGCCCGGAAAAATTTTAAGCTATCGGGGTCCGGTGGTCTGGGACCACTCGGAAGGCATGGGCTATAGCACACGAATATATGGGAATCGCGCGGAATTCTAGTCTTTTGGCCGAAAAACGCAAAAAATTAGGAACGATCATGGAAGGGCGGTGACTATGGTTACTTAAATCGTATTTGATGGCCCGGAAAAATAATAGGAGATCGGGGTCCAGGGTTCCCGGGACCACTTGGAAGGCGTGGGCTATAGCACACGAAAATATGGGAATCGGGCGAAATTCTAGTTTTTTCGCCGAAAAATGCAAAAAATGAGGAACGATCATTGCGGGGCGGTGACTATGGTTCCTTAGGTCGTATTTGATGGTACGGAAAATTTTTAGGAGATCGGGGTTCAAGGGTCCCGGGACCACTTGGAAGGCGTGGGTCATAGCACACGAAAATAGGCGAATCGGGCAGAATTCTAGTTTTTTCACCGTAAAATGCATGAAATGAGGACCGATCATGGCGGGGCTGTGACTATGGTTCCTTAGGTCATAATTGATGGCCCGAAAATTTTTAGGCGATCGGGGTCCGGGAGTCTTGGGTCCCCTTGGAAGGCATGGGCTATAACACACGAAAATATGGGAATCGGGCGGAATTCTACTTTTTTGGCCATAAAATGCAAAAAATGAGGAAAGATCATGGAGGGGCTATGACTTTGGTTCCTTAGCTCATATTTGATGGCCCAGAAAAATTTTAGGCGATCCGGCTCCGGGGGCCCTACACATTGGGAAGGCGTGGGCTATTATAGCACATGAAAATATGGGAATCGTGCGGAATTCTAATTTTTTAGCCGGAAAATGTAAAAAATGAGGAACGATCTTGTGGGGAGGTGACTATGGCTCCTTAGGTCTTATTTGATGGCCCGAAAAAAATTTAGGTGATCCGAGTTCGGGAGGCCCGGCCCACTCGGAAGGCGTGGGTTGTAGGACACGAAAATATGGGAATCGGGCGGAATTCTAGTTTTTTGGCCGAAAAACGCAAAATATGAGGAACGATCAGGGCGGGGCGATGACTATGGTTTATTAGGTCATATTTGATGGCCTTGAAAATTTTTAGGCGATCGTGGTCTGGGGGTCCTGGGACCACTTTGAAGGCCAAAGCTATAGCACACAAAAATATGGGAATCGGGCGGAATTCTAATTTTTTGGCCGAAAAATGCAAAAATTGAGGAACGATCATGGCGGGGAGGTGACTATGGTTCCTTAGGTCGTATTTAATGGCTCAAAAAATTTTTTAGACGTTCCGAGTCAGGGGGGACCGGCCCACTCGGAAGGTGTGAGCTATAGCACACGAAAATATGGGAATCGGGCGGAATTCTAGTTTTTTCGCTGAAACACTCAAACAACTAGGAAAATTCACGGCGGAACGGTGACTATGGTTCCTTAGGTCGTATTTGATGGTACGGAAAAATTTTAGGCGATCGGGGTCCGGGGGTCCCTACCCATTGGGAAGGCGTGGGCAATTATAGCACAGGAAAATATGGGAATCGGACGGAATTCTAGTTTTTAGCCGAAAAATGCAAAAAATGAGGAACGATCATTGCGGGGAGGTGACTATGGTCCTTAGGTCTTATTTGATGGCCCGAATAAAATTTAGATGATCCGAGTCCGGGGGGCCTGGCCCACTCGGAAGGCGTGGGCTATAGCACACGAAAATATGGGAATCGGGCGGAATTCTAGTTTTTTTGCCGGAAATCGCAATAAATGAGGAACGATCATGGCGGGGCAGTTACTATGGTTCCTTAGTTCGTATTTGATGGCCCGGAAAAATTTTAGGCGATCGGTGTCCGGGGATCCCGGGACCACTTGGAAAGCGTTGTCTATAGCACACAAAAATATGGGAACCGGGCGGATTTCTAGTTTTTTGGCCGAAAATGCGAAAAATTAGGAAAGATCATGGCGAGGTGGTGACTATGGTTCCTAAGGTCCTATTTTATGGCCCGAAAAAACTTTAGGCGATCCGAGTACGGGGGGCTCGGTCCACTCGAAGGCGTGGGTAATAGCACACAATAATATGGTAATCGGGCGGAATTTTAGTGTTTTGGCCGAAAAACGCAAAAAATGAAGAACGATCATGGCGGGGCGGTGACTATGGTTCCTTAGGTCGTATTTGATGGTTGGAAAATTTTAGGCGATCGGGGGTCCGGGGTTCCCGGGACCACTCGGAAGGCATGGGAAAATTTAATTAAAAGATTAAGTTCTATTGAAAAGGATTATAATGATTTAAGAACAAAAGAAGATTTCCCTGGTAAAAAGGAAAAACTCGAGTTTCTAATACAATGCTCCAGAAAAACCTCTGAAGAAATTAGTTAAATAGAAACAGTCTCTACAATCAATTCCATTGATTCTGAAATCAACAGAATTACTAACGATCCAAGACATTCTAATAAAAAGAATTACTATGGAAGGGCAAAACTATTGCTGCTCCTTCTAAAAGAGCAAAACAACATAAGAAATCTTCTGAAAGGATAAAAAGACGCCATAAGCGTAAAGAAAAAAAGGAAGGAACTCCTAAGAAAAGAAGATTTAGGATTTATTATTTATGCTAGTACTAGCTTGATTTAAGGTAGTATCTGGTTTAGAGATTACTAATTTTGTTTTAAGCCTCTCTTCGATTTGTTCTAGAAGTTTATCCGAAAAATCAAATTTTTCTTCTAATTCTGGAAACTTCTCTTTAGAATATTCAGGAAGCTTAATAAGAGGATGCGTTTCAATTTTAGAAGTTGTTATAGACCTTGTAGGGATTCCTAATTTATTTGTATCTTTTAACTGATTATAGACTACATGTAATAAATTATTTGTGTAATTATTTTGCACAATAATTTTATTAATGTCTTTGTTGGTTGGTCCAATGTCAGTATGAACACTTTCTCTTTTAAAAGGGGAAGCTGTGATTACTTCGCTTCGGACTGGTAACAGAATTTCTTCTAAGGGTGGATTAACGTCTTCAATTATACCTTTATTTTTGGTATACCATTTATTAACAATCATTTTTAAAGACTCCTTTTGATTTGGAATCTGTCCAGTTATTTCAAACCATTTAAAGAATTCAATATCACATTTGATTCTTTTTAAGTCTTTAATCCATTTATCTTTAAAAGATAACCTTTGTTCTAAAGAATAAGTATCTACATACCATTTTCGATTGATGGTATTGTTGGGATGTAACCACTGAGCATCTAGACTTTTCCAATTTATTTCAAAGTCATCGGCTCGGATTACAGTTAATTGATCAACCGTTTCAGCAGTTGGACTTTTTGGAGTAGAAATAAAGGGTCTGTTTTGATAAATAACTTTGGGAACAGTATTATTAAAATCTACTCCCTTAAGTTTTGTATCGATTTCTTCGATAAGTTCTTCATCACTCTTGCTATCCTTAGAAGCAGGTTTAGTAAAGGTCATTCTTCTACTAGAAGAAGCTTCACTAGTCGAATTTGGACTTAAGAACTTTAAGTCTATTGCTCCAGAAGGATGTTGAATGACTTGTTCAATGTATGAACTCTCAGGTTCATAAATTGGTTGGGTAATGGAGTTAAAACTCCATTCGTCTTTCGAAAGAATTTCATCCCATTGAATCATTCTAGGGACGAACGTATTACTATGTTCTTGGTTTGCTTCCATGAGCATAGTAACTCCTTTATTACTTTCGATCTTAGCTTTTGGGGCTAAAGTTGTTTTCATAAGTCTGTAATAAACTCTATATATTACAGCTATTTCTCTTGTATTAACTTTGCTGTTCATATTTTTTGTTTTTATATTAAGAGTTAATGTATCCAGGACATTCTGATCATTTATGTCAACAGAAAAGTTTGGATAACAATTAAAGTATACAGGGCCTTGGGCTAAGTTACTTTGTAAGACTCCTAACAAAGAATCATCAAAGTTAAGAAGTCTGTCATCTCTTAGTAAGAGACAGAGAGGGGTGTCTAAACCTAATCTATATAAAGGTTTGACTGCCACTCGTACTAATCCGATGTGAAGGAAATTGAATTTCTTTCTGTAATGTTGAATATCTTGTGCAACTAATAACTTGATTGTTTCTATCGAGTTATTGATGGCAATAGTAGATTCACAAGTTTTGATGTTATAATTATTTATAAAATCAAACTTACAAGTATGATAGATAGTACTGTAGGATTCTCTAGGAATACTCCAATTTTGTAAATCATTTTCTATTTTGGCAATATTAGTTACCTCCAGAGATTGGTTTATATCATTCAAGATTTTGTTTTTATCAGGATTATTCATAATAATATAGTTCTACTAATACAAGTATTTATTGCTTTTAGATTTAGAAGAATATAAAATCTTCTATTTTTATAAACATACAATTTTGTACTAAAGTTTTTAAAACTTCAGAAATTTCTTCTAAACTTTATTTTCTTGGTTCAATAAAAACAAGTTCTTTATAAATTTCAATATTGCATTCAGCACGAAAATTTTTTTATTAATTTTTATTAATCTTTTTAGGCCTATCCATCTACCTTCATTTAAAATTCTTATTTTATGAAAAATAGGATGACGTTTCATTTGAAATAGGTTTTTCAAAATAATCAGTATTATAGGGGTATACTATCTTTAAGGAGTAAGTCTACTATCTCTGTTATCCTATCATGTAATAGTCTTCTAGATAATTCTATAATGTTCTTAACTGTATAGTGTTTACTACTTATCTTCTTCTTTACTGCAGATCTATCTTGGTAGTGTTCTAAGTTCTAAGTTATCTTGGGGGTTGGGGATTAAACGTGTTAACTGTGTCCTGTTGTGTCCTGTCTCTCACGGCACACCCTAGCCTATGGACGACGGCAACTGACGGCAGTTTAATAAGGTTTAATCAACATCCTACAAGGATCCCTCACACTATGAACATAGAACAATAGCCTAGTAAGATCAGAAGCTTTAAAGAAGATGAACAGTAAACCTATGCAGAAATGAGCAGTATAGAAATGTCTAAGAGTTATAACATGAACATGATAACAAGATTTCGACGCACCCTAAAGACAGTATAATAGGTTTAGCCTAACATGTTTAACATGCCTCTGGTACCATTAAGAGGATCTTAAGTTTTATCTTTAAAGTAGATAAAATAAATGCGGAATTAAATAATAAAGACAGAAACACTTACTTGTTAAAAGCTTTATTCAAACATAATAGAACATTTTACAGTGAGGGAAAGAAAAGATAGAGAAAAACTTGGGAGATTTTCGGATGCCCTCTATTACAAAGGTTGGAGTCTTTATATAGACTTCAGATTTTTGTTAAGTTAATCTTAACCGTTTGAATGGACGATCCTAGTTTGCTGTCTGTTGCTTTACTGAAGGGTCGTCTACTGCTTTTCTGAAGAGGCAAGTACTGTGTTTGTCTTCTTGTGGTTGTCATTATCAGATGACTTCTTCTTTTTGAAGAGTCTTTTGTCTTTGTCTGGAGAATCATTATCTTCAGTTATTATTCTTCTTCTGCGTAGGCCCGGTAGGCTTGGGCTATTCCGTGTGGGTCCTCCATGTCCCCATTGTCTTGGTTTTCCGTTGAGGAAGATGGTGATACTGTGTCTAGCATAGCCTGTATTTCTACTGGGCTTGCTATTTCAATGTTTGCTAAGACTTCTAGGAGTCTCTTTTTTAATTCTGCTTGTGAACTGGTAGATCCACTCTTGCTGGTTGGTTTGGGTTTCTTGATTTCTCTTGATTCAGGAACCCATCCTTTGATTTTTGGTATTTTAACTAAATATTGAATTCGTTCGATTTGTTCTATTTCGAACATCCAACTAATAACAAAAGAAATCCTCTTTGCAAAGTAATATTTGCAAATCTTGATGTGGTTTGGTAGGGTAGAGATTTCCTGTTCTTTCTGGAATCTCTCATAATGAATATGGAAGCTTCGGGGCATTGATTGCTCTGTTCCTCCAAATGCTTTCCACCAGTCATAGAACCATCTTGGTATGACTGACTTAGCTGCTTGTTCGCTATATTTTACGAACCATGTATGAGAACCCGGGCGTAGGTACATAAAGTTATACCATGCGTCCATATAATCTTTAAAATTATATGTTTGAGGTCTGAATTGTACAGAGAGCACAATCGGGGTGTGCAAATGATCCATTCCCCATTCAAAGGGACTCATAATTTTATGAATGGTAAATCTAGAATACTTGATGCTATCAGGGTCTTTGTCATCCCTGAGGGTATGTTCAAAACTGACTGATCCTGTATCTGTAAGGATAAATTCATAATACCTTCTTGATTTGAGAGGGTCACTGGTTTCAACATAGTTTCTGTTTGTATAACAGGGTCTGATCAAATCTGGTTTGTCAAAGTTTTCGTATCCTTTGTCCAATGCTATCACTTTGATTGGTGCTTTGGAGATTATTTCAAATGTTTCTTTTTCTTGAGAAACTGGTTTTTTACCTTCCTTTTTGGATGGTGTCTCTGGCTTGACTGCTTGTGCAAATGACTCTGGGGTCTTCATTTCATAATCTGAGCTGGTGAGTGTCTTACCAGTCTGGCTTGTCGAAGCTTTCGAAGAAACTTGTTGGAATGGTCCTTCTATTTTTGGAATAGTACCAAGGACTTTCATTGTAGCTGGTTTGTTTATAGTGGGAACTCTCGGATGGGTTACCATTATATTTAGAGGTGGTCTCACATGTAAGGGGGGATAAAAATCTGCTAGTGCAGAATATCTATTTTCTCTCTTTGGTGAGGCCCTGAAAGGACCCTTCTGGTTTGGTCTCATTTTTTCCCTATAGGAATTCTCTGGTTAGAAAGTCGGGTAAAGAATTTTCCTCACCTTTAATAAACTCAATTTGAAAATCAAAACTAGATAATAGTGCTTGCCATCTGGCAAAAATCTGTTTTGAAATGAGGTTTTTAACATCTTTTTGCAAAATTTCTTTAGCTGACTTACAATCAACTCTTAATAAAAATTCTTTATTAATTAAGTCATCTTGAAACTTTGTAATACATAGTACTATAGACAAAATCTCTTTTTTGACTGTGCTATAGTTTTTCTGAGCCGAATTTCCAAATTCCAAAAGTGAAACAGACCAATTGTTGTGAAGAGTTTAATGAGACTCTTTGTTTAAGATTACCACCGTACCCTTCATCAGAAGCATCAGTTTCGACTATCATGAATGCCTCAGAATTAGGAATGCCTAGACAAGGAAGTTTTTGAACAATAGATTTGACTCTTTTGACAATGTCAGTTTGCTCTTGATTCCATGGAACTGGATTCTTTCTGAGACGTTTGTGTAGTGGTTCACAGATATGGAATCGCGCGGAATTCTAGGTTTTTTGCCAAAAAACATAAAAACCTAGGAACGATCATGGCGGGGCAGTGACTAAGGTTCCTTAGGTCGTATTTGATGGTCCGGAAAAACTTTAGGCAATAGGGGTCCGGCGGTTCCGGGACCACTCGGAAGGCGTGGGCTATAGCACACGAAAATATGAGAATCTCGCGGAATTCAAGTTGTTTGGCCGAAAATGCAACAAATTGAGGAAGGATCATGGAGGGGCGGTTACTATGGTTCCTTAGGTCGTATTTGATAGCCTGGAAAACAATTTAGGCGATCGGGGTCCGGGGGTCCTGGGACCACTTGGAAGGCGTGGGCTATATAGCACACAAAAATATTGGAATCGAGCGGAATTCTAGTTTTTTGGCCGAAAAATGCAAAACATGAGGAACAATCATGGCGAGGCGGTGACTATGGTTCCTTTGGTCCTATTTGATGGTCCAAAAAAATTTAGGCGATCCGAGTCCGGGGGGCCCGGACCACTCGGAAGGCGAGGGCAATAGAACACAAATATATGGTAATCCGACGGAATTCTAGTTTTTTCGTCGAAAAATGCAAATAATGAGGAACGATCATGGCGGGCAGTGACTATGGTTCCTTAGGTTGTATTTGATGGCCCGAAATTTTTTTAGGTGATCCGAGTCCGCGGGGCCGGCCCACTCGGAAGGCGTGGGATATAACGCACGAAAATATGGGAATCGGGCGGAATTCTAGGTTTTTGGCCGAAAAACGCAAAAAACTATGAACGATCATGGTGGGGCCGTGACTATGGTTCCTTAGGTCGTATTTAATGGCCCGGAAAAATTTTAGGCTATCGGGGTCCGGGGGTCTGGGACCACTCGGAAGGCATGGGCTATAGCACACGAAAATATGGGAATCGCGCGGAATTCTAGTTTTTTGGCCAAAAAACGCAAAAAAATGAGATACGATCATGGCATGGCGGTGACTATGGTTCCTTAAATCGTATTTAATGGCCCGGAAAATAATAGGCGATCAGGTTCCAGGGTTCCCGGGACCACTTGGAAGGCGTGGGCAATAACACACGAAAATATGGGAATCGGGCGGAATTCTAGTTTTTTCGCCGAAAAATGCAAAAAATGAGGAACGATCATTGCGGGGCGGTGACTATGGTTCCTTAGGTCGTATTTGATGGTACGGAAAAATTTTAGGAGATCGGGGTTTAAGGGTCCCGGGACCACTTGGAAGGCGTGGGTTATAGCACACGAAAATAAGGGAATCGGGCAGAATTCTAGTTTTTTCGCCGTAAAATGCATGAAATGAGGACCGATCATGGCAGGGCGGTGACTATGGTTCCTTAGGTCGTATTTGATGGCCCGCAAAATTTTAGGCGATCGGGGTCCGGGAGTCCCGGGTCCACTTGGAAGGCATGGGCTATAAAACACGAAAATATGGGAATCGGGCGGAATTCTAGTTTTTTGGCCATAAAATGCAAAAAATGAGGAAAGGTCATGGAGGGGCTGTGACTTTGGTTCCTTAGCTCGTATTTTATGGCTCGGAAAAATTTTAGGCTATCCGGCTCTGGGGGGCCCTACACATTGGGAAGGCGTGGGCTATTATAACACATGAAAATATGGGAATCATGCGGAATTCTAGTTTTTTAGCCGAAAAATGTAAAAGATGAGGAACAATCTTGGCGGGGAGGTGACTATGGTTTCTTAGGTCTTATTTGATGGCCCGAAAAAAATTTAGGTGATCCGAGTTCGGGAGGCAGGGCCCACTCGGAAGGCGTGGGCTGTAGCACACGAAAATATGGGAATCGGGAGGAATTCTAGTTTTTTGGCCGAAAAACGCAAAATATGAGGAATGATCAGGGCGGGGCGTTGACTATGGTTTCTTAGGTCATATTCGATGGCCTTGAAAATTTTTAGGCGATCGTGGTCTGGGGGTCCTGGGACCACTTTGAAGGCCTAAGCTATAGCACACGAAAATATGGCAATCGGGCGGAATTCTAATTTTTTGGCCGAAAAATGCAAAAATTGAGGAACGATCATGGCGGGGCGGTGACTATGGTTCCTTAGGTCGTATTTAATGGCCTGGAAAAATTTTAGACTTTCCGAGTCAGGGGGACCAGCCCACTCAGAAGGTGTGAGCTACAGCACACGAAAATTTGGGAATCTGGCGGAATTCTAATTTTTTCGCTGAAAAATGCAAACAACTAGGAAAATTCATGGCGGAACGGTGACTATGGTTCCTTAGGTCGTATTTGATGGTCCGGAAAAATTTTAGGCGATCGGGGTCCGGGGGTGCCTACCCATTGGGAAAGCATGGGCAATTATAGCACAGGAAAATATGGGAATCGGACGGAATTCTAGTTTTTTAGCCGAAAAATGCAAACAATGAGGAACGATCATGGCGGGGAGGTGACTATGGTCCTTAGGTCTTATTTGATGGACCGAATAAAATTTAGATGATCCGAGTCCGGGGGGCCTGGCCCACTCGGAAGGCGTGGGCTATAGCACACGAAAAGATGGGAATCAGGCGAAATTCTAGTTTTTTTGCCGGAAATCGCAATAAATGAGGAACGATCATGGCGGGGCGGTGACTATGGTTCCTTAGGTCGTATTTGATGGTCCAGAAAAACTTTAGGCGATAGGGGTTCGGGGGTCTAGGACCTCTCGGAAGGCGTGGGCTATAGCACACGAAAATATGGGAATCGCGCGGAATTCTAGTTTTTTGGCCAAAACACGCAAAGAATGAGGAACGATCATGGCAGGGCGGTGACTATGGTTCCTTAAATCATATTTTATGGCCCGTAAAAATATTAGGCGATCGGGGTCCGGGGTTCCCGGGACCACTTGGAAGGCAAGGGCTATAACACACGAAAATATGGGAATCGGGCAGAATTCTAGTTTTTTTGCCGAAAAATGCAAAAAATGAGGAACGATCATTGCGGGGCGGTGACTATGGTTCCTTAGGTTGTATTTGACGGCCAGAAAAAATTTTAGGCGATCCGAGTCCGGAAGGCCCGGCCCACTCGGAAGACGTGGACAATAGCACACGAAAATATGGGAATCACGCGGAATTCTAGTTTTTTACCTGAAAAATGCAAAAATGGGGAACGATCATGGCGGGGCGGTTATTATGGTTCCTTGGGTCGTATTTGATATCCCGGAAAAATTTTAGGCGATCGGGGTCCGGGGGTACCGGGACCACTTGGAAGGCGTGAGCTAGCACACGAAAATATGGGAATCGGGCGGAATTCTAGTTTTTTTGGCGAAAAATGCAAAATATTAGCAATGATCATGGCAGGGTGGTGACTATGGTTCCTTAGGTCGTATTTGATGGCCCGGAAAAATTTTAGGCGATCCGAGTCTGGTAGGCCCGGCCCACTCGGAAGGCTTGGGCAATAACACACGAAAATATGGGAATCGGGCGAAATTCTAGTTTTTTGGACGTAAAATGCAAAAAATGAGGACCTATCATGGTGGGGAGGTGACTATGGTTCCTTAGGTCGTACGTGATGGCCCGGAAAAATATTAGGCGACCGGGGTCCGAGGTTCCCAGGACCACTTGGAAGGCGTGGGCTGTACCACACAAAAATATGGGAATCGAGCGGAATTCTAGGTTTTTGGCCTAAAAATGCAAAAAATGAGGAACGATCATGGCGGGGCGGTGACTATGGTTTCTTAGGTCGTATTTGATGGTCCGGAAAAATTTTAGGCGATCGGGGTCCGGGATTCCCTACCCATTGGGAAGGCGTGGGCAATTATAGCACACGAAAATATGGGAATCGTACGGAATTCTAGTTTTTTAGCCGAAAAATGCAAACAATGAGGAACGATCATGGCGGGGAGGTGAATATGGTTCCTTAGGTATTATTTGATGGCCCGAATAAAATTTAGATGATCCGAGTCCGGGGGCCCGGCCCATTCGGAAGGTGTGGGTTAGAGCACACGAAAATATGGGAATCGGGCGGAATTCTAGTTTTTTTGCCGGAAATCGCAATAAGTGAGGAACGATCATGGCGGGGCAGTTCCTATGGTTCCTTAGGTCGTATTTGATGGCACGGAAAAATTTTAGGCGATCAGGGTCCGGGGATCCCGGGACCACTTGGAAAGCGTGGGCTATAGCACACAAAAATATGGGAACCGGGCGGAATTCTACTTTTTTGGCCGAAAAATGCAAAAAATGAAGAACGATCATGGCGAGGTGGTGATTATGGTTCCTTAGGTCCTATTTTGTGGCCCGAAAAAACTTTAGGCAATCCGAGTACGGGGGGCTCGGCCCACTCGGAAGGCGTGGGCAATAGCACACAATAATATGGTAATCGGGTGGAATTCTAGTTTTTGGCCGAAAATAAGTGAGGAACGATCATGGCGGGGCAGTGACTATGGTTCCATAGGATGTATTTGATTGCCCGAAAACTTTTTAGGTGATCCGAGTCCGGGGGGCAGGCCCACTCGGAAGGCGTGGGATATAACACTCGAAAATATGGGAATCGGGCAAAATTATAGGTTTTTGGCCGAAAAACGCAAAAAATGAAAAACGATCATGGAGGGGCGGTGACTATGGTTCCTTAGGTCGTATTTGATGGTCCGGAAAAACTTTAGGCGATAGGGGTCCGGGGGTCTGGGACCACTCGGAACGCGTGGGCTATAGCACACGAAAATATGGTAATCGCGCGGAATTCTAGTTTTTTGGCAGAAAAATGCAAATAATGAGGAACGATCATGGCAGGGCGGTGACTATGGTTCCTTAAATCATATTTTATGGCCCGTAAAAATATTAGGCGATCGGGGTCCGGGGTTCCCGGGACCGCTTGGAAGGCGTGGGCTATAACACACGAAAATATGGGAATCGGGCGAAATTCTAGTTTTTTGGCTGAAAAATGCAAAATATGAGGAACGATCATTGCGGGGTGGTGACTATGATTCCTTAGGTCGTATTTGATGGCCCGAAAAAATTTTAGGCGATCTGAGTCCGTAAGGCCCGGCCCACTCGGAAGACGTGCGCAATAGCACACGAAAATATGGGAATCACGAGGAATTCTAGTTTTTTGGCAGAAAAACGCAAAAATGGGGAACGATCATGGCGGGGCGGTTATTATGGTTCCTTGGGTCGTATTTGATGGCCCCGAAAAATTTTAGGCGATCGGGGTCCGGGGGTACCGGGACCACTTGGAAGGCGTGAGCTATAGCACACGAAAATATGGGAATCGGGCGGAATTCTAGTTTTTTGGCCGAAAAATGCAAAATATTAGCAACGATCATGGTGGGGCGGTGACTATGGTTCCTTAGGTCGTATTTGATGGCCCGAAAAAATTTTAGGCGATCCGAGTCTGGTAGGCCTGGCCCACTCGGAAGGCTTGGGCAATAATACACGAAAATATGGGAATCGGGCGGAATTCTAGTTTTTTGGACATAAAATGCAAAAAATGAGGACCGATTATGGTGGGGCGGTGACTATGGTTCCTTAGGTCGTATTTGATGGCCCAGAAAAATATTAGGCGACTGGGGTCCGCGGTTCCCGGGACCACTTGGAAGGCGTGGGCTGTTGCACACAAAAATATGGGAATCGAGCGGAATTCTAGGTTTTTGGCCGAAAAATGCAAAAAATGAGGAACGATCATGGCAGGGCGGTGAATATGGTTCCTTAGGTCGTATTTGATGTCCCGGAAAAATTTTAGGCGATCCGAGTCCTGGGGGTCCCGGGACGACTTGGAAGGCGTGTGCTATAACACACGAAAATATGGGAATCGGGCAGAATTCTAGTGTTTTGGCCGAAAACTGCATAAAATGAGGAACGATCATGGCAGGGTGGTGAATATGGTTCCTTAGGTCGTATTTGATGGCCCGGAAAAATTTTAGGCCATCGGGGTCCGGGGATCCCGGGACCACTTGGAAAGCGTGGGCTATAGCACACAAAAATATGGGAACTGGGCGGAATTCTTTTTTTTTTGGCCGAAAAATGCGAAAAATGAGGAACGATCATGGCGAGGTGGTGACTATGGTTCCTTATGTCCTATTTTATGGGCCGAAAAAACTTTAGGCAATCCGAGTACGGGGGGCTCGGCCCACTCGGAAGGCGTGGGCAATAGCACACAATAATATGGTAATCGGGCGGAATTCTAGGGTTTTGGCCGAACACTGCATAAAATGAGGAACGATCATGGTGGGGCGGTGACTATGGTTCCTTAGGTCATATTTGATGGTCCGGAAGAACTTTAGGCGATAGGGGTCCGTGGGTCTGGGACCACTCGGAAGGCGTGGGCTATAGCACACGAAAATATGGGAATCGCGCGGAATTCTATTTTTTGGCCGAAAAACGCAAAAAATGAGGAACAGTCATGGCATGGCGGTGACTATGGTTCCTTAAATCATATTTTATGGCCCGTAAAAAGATTAGGCGACCGGGTTCCGGGCTTCCCGGGACCACTTGGAAGGCGTGGGCTATAACACACGAAAATATGGGAATCGGGCAGAATACTAGTGTTTTGGCCGAAAATTGCAAAACATGAGGAACGATCATTGTGGGGCGGTGACTATGGTTCCTTAGGTCGTATTTGACGGCCCAAAAATTTTTTAGGCGATCCGAGTACGGAAGGCCCGGCCCACTCAGAAGACGTGGGCTATTTAGCACACGAAAATATGGGAATCACGCGAAATTCTAGTTTTTTGGCCGAACAACCCAAAAATGGGGAACGATCATGGCGGGGCGGTTATTATGGTTCCTTGGGTCGTATTTGATGGCCCGAAAATTTTTTAGGCGATCGGGGTCCGGGGGTACCGGGACCACTTGGAAGGCGTGAGCTATAGCACACGAAAATATGTGAATCGGGCAGAATTCTAGTGTTTTGGCCGAAAAATGCAAAATATTAGCAACGATCATGGCGGAGTGGTGACTATGGTTCTTTAGGTCGTATTTGATGGCCCGGAAAAATTTTAGGCGATCCGAGTCTGGTAGGCCCGGCCCACTCAGAAGGCTTGGGCAATAACACACGAAAATATGGGAATCGGGAGGAATTCTAGTTTTTTGGACGTAAAATGCAAAAAATGAGGAACGATCATGGCGAGGTGGTGACTATGGTTCCTTAGGTCCTATTTTATGGCCCGAAAAAACATTAGGCGATCCGAGTACGGGGGTCTCGGCCCACTCGGAAGGCGTGGGCAATAGCACACAATAATATGGTAATCGGGCGGAATTCTAGGGTTTTTGCCGAAAACTGCATAAAATGAGGAACGATCATGGTGGGGCGGTGGCTATGGTTCCTTAGGTCGTATTTGATGGTCCGGAAAAAATTTAGGCGATAGGGGACCGGGGGACTGGGACCACTCGGAGGCGTGGGCTATAGCACACGAAAATATGGGAATCGCGCGGAATTCTAGTTTTTTGGCCGAAAACGCAAAAAAAGAGAAACGATCATGGCAAGGCGGTGACTATGGTTCCTTAAATCATATTTTATGGCCCATAAAATTATTAGGCGATCGGGGTCCGGGGTTCCCGGGACCACTTGGAAGGCGTGGGCTATAACATACGAAAATATGGGACGGAATTCAATTTCTTTGGCCGAAAAATGCAAAAAATGAGGAACGTTCATTGTGGGGCGGTGACTATGGTTTCTTAGGTCGTATTTGACGGCCCGAAAAATTTTTAGGCGATCCGAGTCTGGTAGGCCCGGCCCACTCGGAAGACGTGGGTAATAACACACGAAAATATAGGAATCATGCGGAATTCTAGTTTTTTGGCCGAAAAATACAAAAATGGGGAACGTTCATGGCGGGGCGGTTATTATGGTTCCTTGGGTCGTATTTGATGGCCCAGAAAAATTTTAGATGATCGGGGTCCGGGGGTACCGGGACCACTTGGAAGGCGTGAGTTATAGCACACGAAAATATGGGAATCGGGCGGAATTCTAGTTTTTTGGCCGAAAAATGAAAAATATTAGCAACGATCATGGCGGGGCGGTGACTATGGTTCCTTAGGTCGTATTTGATGGCCCGGAAAAATTTTAGGCGATCCGAGTCTGGTAGGCCCGGCCCACTCGGAAGGCTTGGGCAATAACACACGAAAATATGGGAATCGGGCGGAATTCTAGTTTTTTGGACGTAAAATGCAAAAACTGAGGACCGATCATGGTGGGGCGGTGACTATGGTTCCTTAGGTCGTATTTGATGGCCCAGAAAAATATTAGGCGACCGGGGTCCGAGGTTCCCAAGACCACTTGGAAGGTGAGGGCTGTAGCACACAAAAATATGAGAATCGAGCAGGATTCTAGGTCATATTTGATGTCCTGGAAAAATTTTATGCGATCTGAGTCCTGGAGGCCCGGCCCACTCGGAAGGCGTGGGCAATAGTAGACGAAAATATGGGAATCACGCGGAATTCTAGTTTTTTGTCGGAAATCGCAATAAGTGAGGAACAATCATGGCGGGGCAGTTCCTATGGTTCCTTAGGTCGAATTTGATGGCCCGGAAAAATTTTAGGCGATCGGGGTCCGGGGATCCCGGGACCACTTGGAAAGCGTGGGCTATAGCACACAAAAATATGGGAACCGGGCGGAATTCTAGTTTTTTGGCCGAAAAATGCGAAAAATGAGGAACGATTATGGCGAGGTAGTGACTATGGTTCCTTAGGTCCTATTTTATGGCCCGAAAAAACTTGAGGCGATCCGAGTACGGGGCACTCGGCCCACTCGGAAGGCGTGGGCAATAGCACACAATAATATGGTAATCGGGCGCAATTCTAGTGTTTTGGCCGAAAAATGCAAAAAATGAGGAACGATCATGGCGGGGCAGTGACTATAGTTCCTTAGTGTATTTGATTGCCCGAAAATGTTTTAGGTGATCCGAGTCCGGGGGGCCGGCCAACTCGGAAGGCGTAGGATATAACACTCGAAAATATGGGAATCGGGCGAAATTCTAGGTTTTTGGCCGAAAAATGCAAAAAATGAAGAACGATCATGGAGGGGCGGTGACTATGGTTCCTTAGGTCGTATTTGATGGTCTGGAAAAACTTTAGGCGATAGGAGTCCGGGAGTCTGGGAGCACTCGGAAGGCGTGGGCTATAGCACACGAAAATATGGGAATCGCGCGGAATTCTAGATTTTTGGCCGAAAAATGCAAAAAATGAGGAACGATCATGGCAGGGCAGTGACTATGGTTCCTTAAATCATATTTTATGGCCCGTAAAAATATTAGGCGATAGGGGACCGGGGGTCTGGGACCACTCGGAAGGCGTGGGCTATAACACACGAAAATATGGGAATCGTACGGAATTCTAGTTAGTAGCCGAAAAATGCAAACAATGAGGAACGTTCATGGCGGGGAGGTGAATATGGTTCCTTAGGTCTTATTTGATGGCCCGAATAAAATTTAGATGATCCGAGTCCGGGGGCCCGGCCCACTCGGAAGGTGTGGGCTATAGCACACGAAAATATGGGAATCGGGCGGAATTCTAGTTTTATTGCCGGAAATCGCAATAAGTGAGGAACGATCATGGCGGGGCAGTTCCTATGGTTCCTTAGGTCGTATTTGATGGCCCGGAAAATTTTTAGGCGATCGGGGTCCGGGGATCCCGGGACCACTTGGAAAGCGTGGGCTATAGCACACAAAAATATGGGAACCGGGCGGAATTCTAGTTTTTTGACCGAAAAATGCAAAAAATGAGGAACGATTATGGCGAGGTAGTGACTATGGTTCCTTAGGTCCTATTTTATGGCCCGAAAAAACTTTAGGCGATCCGAGTACGTGGGGCTCGGCCCACTCGGAAGGCGTGGGCAATAGCACACAATAATATGGTAATCAGGCGGAATTCTAGTGTTTTGGCCGAAAAATGCAAAAAATGAGGAACGATCATGGCGGGGCAGTGACTATAGTTCCTTAGTGTATTTGATTGCCCGAAAATGTTTTAGGTGATCTGAGTCCGGGGGGCCGGCCAACTCGGAAGGCGTGGGATATAACACTCGAAAATATGGGAATCGGGCGAAATTCTAGGTTTTTGGCCGAAAAACGCAAAAAATGAAGAATGATCATGGAGGGGCGGTGACTATGGTTCCTAAGGTCGTATTTGATGGTCCGGAAAAACTTTAGGCGATAGGGGTCTGGGAGTCTGGGAGCACTCGGAAGGCGTGGGCTATAGCACACGAAAATATGGGAATCGCGCGGAATTCTAGTTTTTTGCCCGAAAAATACAAAAAATGAGGAACGATCATGGCAGGGCGGTGACTATGGTTCCTTAAATCATATTTTATGGCCCGTAACAATATTAGGCGATAGGGGTCCGGGGGTCTGGGACCACTCGGAAGGCGTGGGCTATAACACACGAAAATATGAGAATCGTACGGAATTCTAGTTTTTTAGCCGAAAAATGCAAACAATGAGGAACGATCATGGCGGGGAGGTGAATATGGTTCCTTAGGTCTTATTTGATGGCCCGAATAAAATTTAGATGATCCGAGTCCGGGGGCCCCGGCCCACTCGGAAGGTGTGGGCTATAGCACACGAAAATATGGGAATCGGGCGGAATTCTAGTTTTATTGCCGGAAATCGCAATAAGTGAGGAACGATCATGGCGGGGCAGTTCCTATGGTTCCTTAGGTCATATTTGATGTCCCGGAAAAATTTTAGGCGATCGGGGTTCGGGGATCCCGGGACCACTTGGAAAGCGTGGGCTATAGCACACAAAAATATGGGAACCGGGCGGAATTCTAGTTTTTTGGCCGAAAAATGCGAAAAATGAGGAACGGTTATGGCGAGGTAGTGACTATGGTTCCTTAGGTCCTATTTTATGGCCTGGAAAAACTTCAGGCGATCCGAGTACGGGGGGCTCGGCCGACTCGGAAGGCGTGGGCAATAACACACAATAATATTGTAATCAGGCGGAATTCTAGTGTTTTGGCCGAAAAATACAAACAATGAGGAACGATCATGGCGGAGAGGTGAATATGGTTCCTTACTTCTTATTTGATGGCCCGAATAAAATTTATATGATCCGAGTCCGGGAGACCCGGCCCACTCGGAAGGCGTGGGCAATAGCATACGAAAATATGGGAATCACGCGGAATTTTAGTTTTTTGGCCGAAAAACGCAAAAATGGGGAACGATCATGGCGGGGAGGTTATTATGGTTCCTTGGGTCATATTTGATGGCCCGGAAAAATTTTAGGCTATCGGGGTCCGGGGGTACCGGGGCCACTTGGAAGGCGTGAGCTATAGTACACGATAATATGGGAATCAGGCGGAATTCTAGTTTTTTGGCAGAAAAATGTAAAATATTAGCAACGATCATGGCGGGGAGGTGACTATGGTTCCTTAGGTCGTATTTGATAGCCCAGAAAATTTTTAGGCGATCCGAGTCTGGTAGGCCCGGCCCACTCGGAAGGCTTGGGCAATAACACACGAAAATAAGGGAATCGGGCGGAATTCTAGTTTTTTGGACGTAAAATGCAAAAAATGAGGACCGATCATGGTGGGGCGGTGACTATGGTTCCTTAGATCTTATTTGATGGCCCAGAAAAATATTAGGCAACCGGGGTCCAAGGTTCCCGGGACCACTTGGAAGGTGTGGGCTGTAGCACACAAAAATATGGGAATCGAGCGGAATTCTAGGTTTTTGGCCGAAAAATGCAAAAAATGAGGAACGATCATGGCAGGGTGGTGAATATGGTTCCTTAGGTCGTATTTGATGGCCTGGAAAATTATTAGGCGATCCAAGTCCTGGAGGCCCGACCCACTCGGAAGGCGTGGGCAATAGTAGACGAAAATATGGGAATCACGTGAAATTCTAGTTTTTTCGCAGAAAAACACAAAAAATGAGGAACGATCATGGCGGGGTGGTTACTATGGTTCCTTGGGTCGTAGTTTATGGCCCGAAAAATTTTTAGGCGATCGGGGTCCGGGGTCCCGGGACAACTTGGAAGGCGTGTGCTATAACACACGAAAATATGGGAATCGGGCAGAATTCTAGTTTTTTGGCCGAAAATTGCAAAAAATGAGGAACCATTATGGCGGAACGGTGACTATGGTTCCTTAGGTCGTATTTGATGGCCCGGAAAAAGTTTAGGCGATCCGATTCCGGGAGACCCGGCCCACTCGGAAGGCGTGGGCTATAGCACACGAAAATATGGGAATCGGGCGAAATTCTAGTTTTTTGGCCGAAAAACACAAAATATGAGGAAGGATCATGGCGGGGCGGTGACTATGGTTTCTTAGGTCGTATTTGATGGTCCGAAAAATTTTTAGGCGATCGGGGTCCAGGATTCCCTACCCATTGTGAGGGCGTGGGCAATTATAGCACACGAAAATATGGGAATCGTACGGAATTCTAGGTTTTTAGCCGAAAAATGCAAACAATGAGGAACGATCATGGCGGGGAGGTGAATATGGTTCCTTACTTCTTATTTGATGGCTCGAATAAAATTTAGATGATCCGAGTCCGGGGGCCCGGCCCACTCGGAAGGTGTGGGCTATAGCACACGAAAATATGGGAATCGGGCGGAATTCTAGTTGTTTTGCCGTAAATCGCAATAAGTGAGGAACGATCATGGCGGGGCAGTTCCTATGGTTCCTTAGGTCGTATTTGATGGCCCGGAAAAAATTTTAGGCGATCGGGGTCCGGGGATCCCGGGACCACTTGGAAAGGCGTGGGCTATAGCAAACGAAAATATGGGAATCGCGCGGAATTCTAGTTTTTTGGCCGAAAAACGCAAAAAAAGAGAAACGATCATGGCGAGGTGGTGACTATGGTTCCTTAGATCCTATTTTATGGCCCGTAAAAATATTAGGCGATCCGATTACGGGGGGCTCGGCCCACTCGGAAGGCGTGGGCAATAGCACACAATAATATGGTAATCGGGCGGAATTCTAGTGTTTTGGCCGAAAAATGCAAAAAATGAGGAACGATCATGGCGGGGCAGTGACTATGGTTCCTTAGGTTGTATTTGATTGCCCGAAAACTTTTTAGGTAATCCGAGTCCTGGGGGCCGTCCCACTCGGAAGGCGGGGGATATAACACTCGAAAATATGGGAATCGGGCGAAATTCTAGGTTTTTGGCCGAAAAATGCAAAAAATGAAGAACGATAATGGAGGGGCGGTGACTATGGTTCCTTAGGTCGTATTTGATGGTCCGGAAAAACTTTAGGCGATAGGGGTCCGGGAGTCTGGGAGCACTCGGAAGGCGTGGGCTATAGCACACGAAAATATGGGAATCGCGCGGAATTCTAGTATTTTGGCAAAAAAATGCAAAAAATGAGGAACGATCATGGTAGGGCGGTGACTATGGTTCCTTAAATCATATTTTATGGCTCGTAGAAATATTAGGTGATCGGGGTCCGGGGTTCCTGGGACCACACGGAAGGCGTGGGCTATAACACACGAAAATATGGGAATCGTACGGAATTCTAGTTTTTTAGCCGAAAAATGCAAACAATGAGGAACGATCATGGCGGGGAGGTGAATATGGTTCCTTAGGTCATATTTGATGTCCCGGAAAAATTTTAGGCGATCGGGGTCCGGAGATCCCGGGACCACTTGGAAAGCGTGGGCTATAGCACACAAAAATATGGGAACCGGGCGGAATTCTAGTTTTTTGGCCGAAAAATGCGAAAAATGAGGAACGATTATGGCGAGGTAGTGACTACGGTTCCTTAGGTCCTATTTTATGGCCTGAAAACTTCAGGCGATCCGAGTACGGGGGGCTCGGCCCACTCGGAAGGCGTGGGCAATAACACACAATAATATGGTAATCGGGCGAAATTCTAGTGTTTTGGCCGAAAAAAACAAACAATGAGGAACGATCATGGCGGAGAGGTGAATATGGTTCCTTACTTCTTATTTGATGGCCCGAATAAAATTTATATGATCCGAGTCCGGGAGACCCGGCCCACTCGGAAGGCATGGGCAATAGCATACGAAAATATGGGAATCACGCGGAATTTTAGTTTTTTGGCTGAAAAACGCAAAAATGGGGAATGATCATGGCGGGGAGGTTATTATGGTTCCTTGGGTCATATTTGATGGCCCGGAAAAGTTTTAGGCGATCGGGGTCCGGGGGTACCGGGACCACTTGGAAGGCGTGAGCTATAGCGCACGAAAATATGGGAATCAGGCGGAATTCTAGTTTTTTGGCCGAAAAATGTAAAATATTAGCAACGATCATGGCGGGGAGGTGACTATGGTTCCTTAGGTTGTATTTGATGGCCCGAAAAAATTTTAGGTGATCCGAGTCTGGTAGGCCCGGCCCACTAGGAAGGCTTGGGCAATAACACACGAAAATATGGGAATCGGGCGGAATTCTAGTTTTTTGGACGTAAAATGCAAAAAATGAGGACCGATCATGGTGGGGTGGTGACTATGGTTCCTTAGATCGTATTTGATGGCCCAGAAAAATATTAGGCGACCGGGGTCCAAGGTTCCCGGGACCATTTGGAAGGTGTGGGCTGTAGCACACAAAAATATGGGAATCGAGCGAAATTCTAGGTTTTTGGCCGAAAAATGCAAAAAATGAGGAACGATCATGGCAGGGCGGTGAATATGGTTCCTTAGGTCGTATTTGATGGCCTGGAAAATTATTAGGCGATCCGAGTCCTGGAGGCCCGACCCACTCGGAAGGCGTGGGCAATAGTAGACGAAAATATGGGAATCACGCGGAATTCTAGTTTTTTCGCAGAAAAACGCAAAAAATGAGGAACGATCATGGCGGGGTGGTTACTATGGTTCCTTGGGTCGTAGTTTATGGCCCGAAAAATTTTTAGGCGATCGGGGTCCGGGGTCCCGGGACAACTTGGAAGGCGTGTGCTATAACACACGAAAATATGGGAATCGGGCAGAATTCTAGTTTTTTGGCCGAAAATTGCAAAAAATGAGGAACGATTATGGCGGAACGGTGACTATAGTTCCTTAGGTCGTATTTGATGGCCCGGAAAAAGTTTAGGCGATCCGATTCCGGGAGACCCGGCCCACTCGGAAGGCGTGGGCTATAGCACACGAAAATATGGGAATCAGGCGAAATTCTAGTTTTTTGGCCGAAAAACACAAAATATGAGGAAGGATCATGGCGGGGCGGTGACTATGGTTTCTTAGGTCGTATTTGATGGTCCGGAAAATTTTTAGGCGATCGGGGTCCAGGATTCCCTACCCATTGTGAGGGCGTGGGCAATTATAGCACACGAAAATATGGGAATCGTACGGAATTCTAGGTTTTTAGCCGAAAAATGCAAACAATGAGGAACGATCATGGCGGGGAGGTGAATATGGTTCCTTACTTCTTATTTGATGGCTCGAATAAAATTTAGATGATCCGAGTCCGGGGGGCCCGGCCCACTCGGAAGGTGTGGGCTATAGCACACGAAAATATGGGAATCGGGCGGAATTCTAGTTGTTTTGCCGTAAATCGCAATAAGTGAGGAACGATCATGGCGGGGCAGTTCCTATGGTTCCTTAGGTCGTATTTGATGGCCCGGAAAAAATTTTAGGCGATCGGGGTCCGGGGATCCCGGGACCACTTGGAGGCGTGGGCTATAGCAAACGAAAATATGGGAATCGCGCGGAATTCTAGTTTTTTGGCCGAAAAACGCAAAAAAAGAGAAACGATCATGGCGAGGTGGTGACTATGGTTCCTTAGATCCTATTTTATGGCCCGTAAAAATATTAGGCGATCCGATTACGGGGGGCTCGGCCCACTCGGAAGGCGTGGGCAATAGCACACAATAATATGGTAATCGGGCGGAATTCTAGTGTTTTGGCCGAAAAATGCAAAAAATGAGGAACGATCATGGCGGGGCAGTGACTATGGTTCCTTAGTGTAATTGATTGCCCGAAAATCTTTTAGGTGATCCAAGTCCGGGGGGCCGGCCCACTCGGAAGGCGTGGGATATAACACTCGAAAAAATGGGAATCGGGCGAAATTCTAGGTTTTTGGCCGAAAAACGCAAAAAATGAAGAACGATCATGGAGGGGCGGTGACTATGGTTCCTTAGGTTGTATTTGATGGTCCGGAAAAACTTTAGGTGATAGGGTTCCGGGGGTCTGGGAGCACTCGGAAGGCGTGGGCTATAGCACACGAAAATATGGGAATCACGCGGAATTCTAGTTTTTTGGCCGAAAAATGCAAAAAATGAGGAACGATCATGGCAGGGCGGTGACTATGGTTCCTTAAATCATATTTTATGGCCCGTAAAAATATTAGGCGATAGGGGTCCGGGGGTCTGGGACCACTCGGAAGGCGTGGGCTATAACACACGAAAATATGGGAATCGGGCGAAATTCAAGTTTTTTGGCCGAAAAATGCAAAAAAATGAGGAACGATCATTGCGGGGTGGTGACTATGGTTCCTTAAGTCGTATTTGATGGCCCGAAAAATTTTTAAGCAATCCGAGTCTGGGAGACCCGGCCCACTCGGAAGGCATGGGCAATAGCATACGAAAATATGGGAATCACGCGGAATTTTAGTTTTTTGGCCGAAAAACGCAAAAATGGGGAACGATCATGGCGGGGAGGTTATTATGGTTCCTTGGGTCGTATTTGAGGGCCCGGAAAAATTTTAGGCGATCGGGGTCCGGGGGTACCGGGACCACTTGGAAGGCGTGAGCTATAGCACACGAAAATATGGGAATCAGGCGGAATTCTAGTTTTTTGGCCGAAAAATGTAAAATATTAGCAACGATCATGGCGGGGAGGTGACTATGGTTCCTTAGGTCGTATTTGATGGCCCGGAAAATTTTTAGGCGATCCGAGTCTGGTAGGCCCGGCCCACTCGGAAGGCTTGGGCAATAACACACGAAATTATGGGAATCGGGCGGAATTCTAGTTTTTTGGACGTAAAATGCAAAAAATGAGGACCGATCATGGTGGGGCGGTGACTATGGTTCCTTAGATCGTATTTGATGGCCTAGAAAAATATTAGGCGACCGGGGTCCAAGGTTCCCGGGACCACTTGGAAGGCATGGGCTGTAGCACACAAAAATATGGGAATCGAGCGGAATTCTAGGTTTTTGGCCGAAAAATGCAAAAAATGAGGAACGATCATGGCAGGGCGGTGAATATGGTTCCTTAGGTCGTATTTGATGGCCCGGAAAAATTTTAGGCGATCCGAGTCCTGGAGGCCCTACCCACTCGTAAGGCGTGGGCAATAGTAGACGAAAATATGGGAATCACGCGGAATTCTAGTTTTTTCGCAGAAAAACGCAAAAAAATGAGGAACGATCATGGCGAGGTGGTTACTATGGTTCCCTGGGTCGTTGTTTATGGCCCGAACATTTTTTAGGCGATCGGGGTCCGGGGTCCCGGGACCACTTGGAAGGCGTGTGCACACACGAAAATATGGGAATCGTGCAGAATTCTAGTTTTTTGGCCGAAAATTGCAAAAAATGAGGAACGATCATGGCGGAACGATGACTATGGTTCCTTAGGTCGTATTTGATGGCCCGGAAAAAGTTTAGGAGATCCGAGTCTGGGAGACCCGGCCCACTCGGAAGGCGTGGGCTATAGCACACGAAAATATTTGAATCAGGTGGAATTCTAGTTTTTTGGCCGAAAAACACAAAATATGAGGAACGATCATGGCGGGGCGGTGACTATGGTTTCTTAGGTCTTATTTGATGGTCCGGAAAAATTTTAGGCGATCGGTGTCCGGGATTCCCTACCCATTGGGAAGGCGTGGGCAATTATAGCACACGAAAATATGGGAATCGTACGGAATTCTAGTTTTTTAGCCGAAAAATGCAAACAATGAGGAACGATCATGGCGGGGAGGTGAATATGGTTCCTTAGGTCTTATTTGATGGCCCGAATAAAATTTAGATGATCCGAGTCCGGGGGGCCCGGCCCACTCGGAAGGTGTGGGCTGCACACGAAAATATGGGAATCGGGCGGAATTCTAGTTTTTTTGCCGGAAATCGCAATAAGTGAGGAACGATCATGGCGGGGCAGTTCCTATGGTTCCTTAGGTCGTATTTGATGGCCCGGAAAAAATTTTAGGCGATCGGGGTCCGGGGATCCCGGGACCACTTGGAGGCGTGGGCTATAGCAAACGAAAATATGGGAATCGCGCGGAATTCTAGTTTTTTGGCCGAAAAACGCAAAAAAAGAGAAACGATCATGGCGAGGTGGTGACTATGGTTCCTTAGATCCTATTTTAAGGCCCGTAAAAATATTAGGCGATCCGATTACGGGGGCTCGGCCCACTCGGAAGGCGTGGGCAATAGCACACAATAATATGGTAATCGGGCGGAATTCTAGTGTTTTGGCCGAAAAATGCAAAAAATGAGGATCGATCATGGCGGGGCAGTGACTATGGTTCCTTAGGTTGTATTTGATTGCCCGAAAACGTTTTAGGTGATCCGAGTCCGGGGGGCCGTCCCACTCGGAAGGCGGGGGATATAACACTCGAAAATATGGGAATCGGGCGAAATTCTAGGTTTTTGGCCGAAAAACGCAAAAAATGAAGAACGATCATGGAGGGGCAGTGACTATGGTTCCTTAGGTCGTATTTGATGGTCCGGAAAAACTTTAGGCGATAGGGGTCCGGGGGTCTGGGAGCACTCGGAAGGCGTGGGCTATAGCACACGAAAATATGGGAATCGCGCGGAATTCTAGTTTTTTGGCCGAAAAATGCAAAAAATGAGGAACGATCATGGCAGGGCGGTGACTATGGTTCCTTAAATCATATTTTATGGCCCGTAAAAATATTAGGCGATAGGGGTCCGGGGGTCTGGGACCACTCGGAAGGCGTGGGCTATAACACACGAAAATATGGGAATCGGGCGAAATTCAAGTTTTTTGGCCAAAAAATGCAAAAAAATGAGGAACAATCATTGCGGGGTGGTGACTATGGTTCCTTAGGTCGTATTTGATGGCCCGAAAAATTTTTAGGCGATCCGAGTCCGGGAGACCCGGCCCACTCGGAAGGCATGGGCAATAGCATACGAAAATATGGGAATCACGCGGAATTTTAGTTTTTTGGCCGAAAAATGCAAAAATGGGGAACGATCATGGCGGGGAGGTTATTATGGTTCCTTGGGTCGTATTTGAGGGCCCGGAAAAATTTTAGGCGATCGGGGTCCGGGGGTACCGGGACCACTTGGAAGGCGTGAGCTATAGCACACGAAAATATGGGAATCAGGCGAAATTCTAGTTTTTTGGCCGAAAAATGTAAAATATTAGCAACGATCATGGCGGAGAGGTGACTATGGTTCCTTAGGTCGTATTTGATGGCCCGGAAAATTTTTAGGCGATCCGAGTCTGGTAGGCCCGGCCCACTCGGAAGGCTTGGGCAATAACACACGAAATTATGGAAATCGGGCGGAATTCTAGTTTTTTGGACGTAAAATGCAAAACATGAGGACCGATCATGGTGGGGCGGTGACTATGGTTCCTTAGATCGTATTTGATGGCCCAGAAAAATATTAGGCGACCGGGGTCCAAGGTTCCCGGGACCACTTGGAAGGCGTGGGCTGTAGCACACAAAAATATGGGAATCGAGCGGAATTCTAGATTTTTGGCCGAAAAATGCAAAAAATGAGGAACGATCATGGCGGGGCGGTGAATATGGTTCCTTAGGTCGTATTTGATGGCCCGAAAAAATTTTAGGCGATCCGAGTCCTGGAGGCCCGACCCACTCGGAAGGCGTGGGCAATAGTAGACGAAAATATGGGAATCACGCGGAATTCTAGTTTTTTCGCAGAAAAACGCAAAAAATGAGGAACGATCATGGCGGGGTGGTTACTATGGTTCCCTGGGTCGTTGTTTATGGCCCGAACATTTTTTAGGCGATCGGGGTCCGGGGTCCCGGGACCACTTGGAAGGCGTGTGCACACACGAAAATATGGGAATCGTGCAGAATTCTAGTTTTTTGGCCGAAAATTGCAAAAAATGAGGAACGATCATGGCGGAACGGTGACTATGGTTCCTTAGTTCGTATTTGATGGCCCGGAAAAAGTTTAGGAGATCCGAGTCCGGGAGACCCGGCCCACTCGAAAGGCGTGGGCTATAGCACACGAAAATATTGGAATCAGGTGGAATTCTAGTTTTTTGGCCGAAAAACACAAAATATGAGGAACGATCATGGCGGGGCGGTGACTATGGTTTCTTAGGTCTTATTTGATGGTCCGGAAAAATTTTAGGCGATCGGTGTCCGGGATTCCCTACCCATTGGGAAGGCGTGGGCAATTATAGCACACGAAAATATGGGAATCGTACGGAATTCTAGTTTTTTAGCCGAAAAATGCAAACAATGAGGAACGATCATGGCGGGGAGGTGAATATGGTTCCTTAGGTCTTATTTGATGGCCCGAATAAAATTTAGATGATCCGAGTCCGGGGGCCCGGCCCACTCGGAAGGTGTGGGCTGCACACGAAAATATGGGAATCGGGCGGAATTCTAGTTTTTTTGCCGGAAATCGTGATAAGTGAGGAACGATCATGGCGGGGCAGTTCCTATGGTTCCTTAGGTCGTATTTGATGTCCCGGAAAAATTTTAGGCGATCGGGGTCCGGGGATCCCGGGACCACTTGGAGGCGTGGGCTATAGCAAACGAAAATATGGGAATCGCGCGGAATTCTAGTTTTTTGGCCAAAAAATGCAAAAAAAGAGAAACGATAATGGCGAGGTGGTGACTATGGTTCCTTAGATCCTATTTTATGGCCCGTAAAAATATTAGGCGATCCGATTACGGGGGGCTCGGCCCACTCGGAAGGCGTGGGCAATAGCACACAATAATATGGTAATCGGGCGGAATTCTAGTGTTTTGGCCGAAAAATGCAAAAAATGAGGAACGATCATGGCGGGGCAGTGACTATGGTTCCTTAGGTTGTATTTGATTGCCCGAAAACGTTTTAGGTGATCCGAGTCCGGGGGGCCGTCCCACTCGGAAGGCGGGGGATATAACACTCGAAAATATGGGAATCGGGCGAAATTCTAGGTTTTTGGCCGAAAAATGCAAAAAATGAAGAACGATCATGGAGGGGCGGTGACTATGGTTCCTTAGGTCGTATTTGATTGTCTGGAAAAACTTTAGGCGATAGGGGTCCGGGGGTCTGGGAGCACTCGGAAGGCGTGGGCTATAGCACACGAAAATATGGGAATCGCGCGGAATTCTAGTTTTTGGCCGAAAAATGCAAAAAATGAGGAACGATCATGGCAGGGCGGTGACTATGGTTCCTTAAATCATATTTTATGGCCCGTAAAAATATTAGGCGATAGGGGTCCGGGGGTCTGGGACCACTCGGAAGGCGTGGGCTATAACACACGAAAATATGGGAATCGGGCGAAATTCAAGTTTTTTGGCCGAAAAATGCAAAAAATGAGGAACGATCATTGCGGGGTGGTGACTATGGTTCCTTAGGTCGTATTTGACGGCCCGAAAAATTTTTAGGCGATCCGAGTCCAGGAGACCCGGCCCACTCGGAAGGCGTGGGCAATAGCATACGAAAATATGGGAATCACGCAGAATTTTAGTTTTTTGGCCGAAAAACGCAAAAATGGGGAACGATCATGGCGGGGAGGTTATTATGGTTCCTTGGGTCATATTTGAGGGCCCAGAAAAATTTTAGGCGATCGGGGTCTGGGGGTACCGGGCCCACTTGGAAGGCGTGAGCTATAGCACACGAAAATATGGGAATCAGGCGGAATTCTAGTTTTTTGGCCGAAAAATGTAAAATATTAGCAACGATCATGGCGGGGAGGTGACTATGGTTCCTTAGGTCGTATTTGATGGCCCGAAAAATTTTTAGGCGATCCGAGTCTGGTAGGCCCGGCCCATTCGAAAGGCTTGGGCAATAACACACGAAATTATGGGAATCGGGCGGAATTCTAGTTTTTTGGACGTAAAATGCAAAAAATGAGGACCGATCATGGTGGGGCGGTGACTATGGTTCCTTAGATCGTATTTGATGGCCCAGAAAAATATTAGGCGACCGGGGTCCAAGGTTCCCGGGACCACTTGGAAGGCGTGGGCTGTAGCACACAAAAATATGGGAATCGAGCAGAATTCTAGGTTTTTGGCCGAAAAATGCAAAAAATGAGGAACGATCATGGCGGGTCGGTGAATATGGTTCCTTAGGTCGTATTTGATGGCCCGGAAAAATTTTAGGCGATCTGAGTCCTGGAGGCCCGACCCACTCGGAAGGCGTGGGCAATAGTAGACGAAAATATGGGAATCACGCGGAATTCTAGTTTTTTCGCAGAAAAACGCAAAAAATGAGGAACGATCATGGTGGGGTGGTTTCTATGGTTCCCTGGGTCGTTGTTTATGGCCCGAACATTTTTTAGGCGATCGGGGTCCGGGGTCCCGGGACCACTTGGAAGGCGTGTGCACACACGAAAATATGGGAATCACGCGGAATTCTAATTTTATGGCCGAAAAACGGAAAATGGGGAACGATCATGGCGGGGCGGTTATTATGGTTCCTTGGGTCGTATTTGATGGCCCGGAAAAATTTTAGGCGATCGGGGTCCGGGGGTACCGGGACCACTTGGAAGGCGTGAGCTATAGCACAAGAAAATATGGGAATCGGGCGGAATTCTAGTTTTTTGGCCGAAAAATGCAAAATATGAGGAACGATCATGGCGGGGCAGTGACTATGGTTTCTTAGGTCTTATTTGATGGTCCGGAAAAATTTTAGGCGATCGGTGTCCGGGATTCCCTACCCATTGGTAAGGCATGGGCAATTATAGAACACGAAAATATGGGAATCGTACGGAATTCTAGTTTTTTAGCCGAAAAATGCAAACAATGAGGAACGATCATGGCGGGGAGGTGAATATGGTTCCTTAGGTCTTATTTGATGGCCCGAATAAAATTTAGATGATCCGAGTCCGGGGGCCCGGCCCACTCGGAAGGTGTGGGCTGCACACGAAAATATGGGAATCGGGCGGAATTCTAGTTTTTTTGCCGGAAATCGAAATAAGTGAGGAACGATCATGGCGGGGCAGTTCCTATGGTTCCTTAGGTCGTATATGATGGCCCGGAAAAAATTTAGGCGATCGGGGTCCGGGGATCCCGGGACCACTTGGAAAGCGTGGGCTATAGCACACAAAAATATGGGAACCGGGCGGAATTCTACTTTTTTGGCCGAAAAATGCGAAAAATGATGAACGATCATGGCGAGGTGGTGACTATGGTTCCTTAGGTCCTATTTTATGGCCCGAAAAAACTTTAGGCGATCCGAGTACGGGGGGATCGGCCCACTCGGAAGGCGTGGGCAATAACACACAATAATATGGTAATCGGGCGGAATTCTAGTGTTTTGGCCGAAAAATGCAAAAAATGAGGAACGATCATGGCGGGGCAGTGACTATGGTTCCTTAGGTTGTATTTGATTGCCCGAAAACGTTTTAGGTGATCCGAGTCCGGGGGGCCATCCCACTCGGAAGGCGGGGGATATAACACTCGAAAATATGGGAATCGGGCGAAATTCTAGGTTTTTGGCCGAAAAACGCAAAAAATGAAGAACGATAATGGAGGGGCAGTGACTATGGTTCCTTAGGTCGTATTTGATGGTCCGGAAAAACTTTAGGCGATAGGGGTCCGGGAGTCTGGGAGCACTCGGAAGGCGTGGGCTATAGCACACGAAAATATGGGAATCGCGCGGAATTCTAGTATTTTGGCCAAAAAATGCAAAAAATGAGGAACGATCATGGTAGGGCGGTGACTATGGTTCCTTAAATCATATTTTATGGCCCGTAGAAATATTAGGTGATCGGGGTCCGGGGTTCCCTGGACCACTTGGAAGGCGTGGGCTATAACACACGAAACTATGGGAATCGGGCGGAATTCTAGTTTTTTGGCCGAAAAATACAAAAATGAGGAACGATCATTGCGGGGTGGTGACTATGGTTCCTTAGGTCGTATTTGACGGCCCGAAAAATATTTAGGCGATCCGAGTCCGGAAGGCCCGACCCACTCGGAAGACGTGGGCTATAGCACACGAAAATATGGGAATCGCGCGGAATTCTAATTTTATGGTCGAAAAATGAAAAATGGGGAACGATCACGGCGGGGCGGTTATTATGGTTCCTTGGGTCGTATTTGATGGCCCGGAAAAATTTTAGGCGATCGGGGTCCGGGGGTACCGGGACCACTTGGAAGGCGTGAGCTATAGCACACGAAAATATGGGAATCGGGCGGAATTCAAGTTTTTTGGCCGAAAAATGCAAAATATTAGCAACGATCATGGCGGGGCGGTGACTATGGTTCCTTAGGTCGTATTTGATGGCCCGAAAAAATTTTAGGCGATCCGAGTCTGGTAGGCCCGGCCCACTCGGAAGGCTTGGGCAATAACACACGAAAATATGGGAATCGGGCGGAATTCTAGTTTTTTGGACGTAAAATGCAAAAAATGAGGACCGATCATGGTGGGGTGGTGACTATGGTTCCTTAGGTCGTATTTGATGGCCTAGAAAAATATTAGGCGACCGGAGTCCGAGGTTCCAGGGACCACTTGGAAGGCGTGGGCTGTAGCACACAAAAATATGGGAATCGAGCGGAATTCTAGGTTTTGGCCGAAAAATGCAAAAAATGAGGAACGATCATGGCGGGGCGGTGAATATGGTTCCTTAGGTCGTATTTGATGGCCCGAAAAAATTTTAGGCGATCCGAGTCCTGGAGGCCCGACCCACTCGGAAGGCGTGGGCAATAGTAGACGAAAATATGGGGAATCACGCGGAATTCTAGTTTTTTCGCAGAAAAACGCAAAAAAAGAGGAACGATCATGGCGGGGTGGTTACTATGATTCCCTGGGTCGTAGTTTATGGCCCGAAAATATTTTAGGCGATCGGGGTCCGGGGTCCCGGGACCACTTGGAAGGCGTGTGCACACACGAAAATATAGGAATCGGGCAGAATTCTAGTTTTTTGGCCGAAAATTGCAAAAAATGAGGAACGATCATGGCGGAACGGTGACTATGGTTCCTTAGGTCGTATTTGATGGCCCGTAAAAAGTTTAGGAGATCCGAGTCCGGGAGACCCGGCCCACTCGGAAGGCGTGGGCTATAGCACACGAAAATATGGGAATCGGGCGGAATTCTAGATTTTGGCCGAAAAACACAAAATATGAGGAACGATCATGGCGGGGCAGTGACTATGGTTTCTTAGGTCTTATTTGATGGTCCAAAAAAATTTTAGGCGATCGGTGTCCGGGATTCCCTACCCATTGGGAAGGCGTGGGCAATTATAGCACACGAAAATATGGGAATCGTATGGAATTCTAGTTTTTTAGCCGAAAAATGCAAACAATGAGGAACGATCATGGCGGGGAGGTGAATATGGTTCCTTAAGTCTTATTTGATGGCCCGAATAAAATTTAGATGATCCGAGTCCGGGGGCCCCGGCCCACTCGGAAGGTGTGGGCTGCACACAAAAATATGGGAATCGGGCGGAATTCTAGTTTTTTTGCCGGAAATCGCAATAAGTGAGGAACGATCATGGCGGGGCAGTTCCTATGGTTCCTTAGGTCGTATTGGATGGCCCGGAAAAAATTTAGGCGATCGGGGTCCGGGGATCCCGGGACCACTTGGAAAGCGTGGGCTATAGCACACAAAAATATGGGAACCGGGCGGAATTGTAGTTTTTTGGCCGAAAAATGCGAAAAATGAAGAACGATCATGGCGAGGTGGTGACTATGGTTCCTTAGGTCCTATTTTATGGCCCGAAAAAACTTTAGGCGATCCGAGTACGGGGGCTCGGCCCACTCGGAAGGCGTGGGCAATAACACACAATAATATGGTAATCGGGCGGAATTCTAGTGTTTTGGCCGAAAAATGCAAAAAATGAGGAACGCTCATGGTGGGGCAGTGACTATGGTTCCTTAGGTTGTATTTGATTGCCTGAAAACTTTTTAGGTGATCCGAGTCCGGGGGGCCGTCCCACTCGGAAGGCGTGGGATATAACACGCGAAAATATGGGAATCGGGCGAAATTCTAGGTTTTTGGCCGAAAAACGCAAAAAATGAAGAACGATCATGGAGGGGCGGTGACTATGGTTCCTTAGGTCGTATTTGATGGTCCGGAAAAACTTTAGGCGATAGGGGTCCGGGAGTCTGGGAGCACTCGGAAGGCATGGGCTATAGCACTCGAAAATATTGGAATCGCGCGAAATTCTAGTTTTTTGGCCGAAAAATGCAAAAAAATGAGGAATGATCACGGTAGGGCGGTGACTATGGTTCCTTAAATAATATTTTATGGCCCGTAGAAATATTAGGTGATCGGGGTCCGGGGTTCCCGGGACCACTTGGAATGCGTGGGCTATAACACACGAAACTATGGGAATCGGGCGGAATTCTAGTTTTTTGGCCGAAAAATGCAAAAATGAGGAACGATCATTGTGGGGCGGTGACTATGGTTCCTTAGGTCGTATTTGACAGCCCGAAAAATTTTTAGGCGATCCGAGTCCGGAAGGCCCGGCCCACTCGGAAGACGTGGGCTATAGCACACGAAAATATGGGAATCACGCGGAATTCTAATTTTATGGCCGAAAAATGAAAAATGGGGAACGATCACGGCGGGGCGGTTATTATGGTTCCTTGGGTCGTATTTGATGGCCCGGAAAAATTTTAGGCGATCGGGGTCCGGGGGTACCGGGACCACTTGGAAGGCGTGAGCTATAGCACACGAAAATATGGGAATCGGGCGGAATTCAAGTTTTTTGGCCGAAAAATGCAAAATATTAGCAACGATCATGGCGGGGCGGTGACTATGGTTCCTTAGGTCGTATTTGATGGCCCGGAAAAATTTTAGGCGATCCGAGTCTGGTAGGCCCGGCCCACTCGGAAGGCTTGGGCAATAACACACGAAAATATGGGAATCGGGCGGAATTCTAGTTTTTTGGACGTAAAATGCAAAAAATGAGGACCGATCATGGTGGGGTGGTGACTATGGTTCCTTAGGTCGTATTTGATGGCCTAGAAAAATATTAGGCGACCAGAGTCCGAGGTTCCAGGGACCACTTGGAAGGCGTGGGCTGTAGCACACAAAAATATGGGAATCGAGCGGAATTCTAGGTTTTGGCCGAAAAATGCAAAAAATGAGGAACGATCATGGCGGGGCGGTGAATATGGTTCCTTAGGTCGTATTTGATGGCCCGGAAAAATTTTAGGCGATCCGAGTCCTGGAGGCCCGACCCACTCGGAAGGCGTGGGCAATAGTAGACGAAAATATGGGGAATCACGCGGAATTCTAGTTTTTTCGCAGAAAAACGCAAAAAAAGAGGAACGATCATGGCGGGGTGGTTACTATGATTCCCTGGGTCGTAGTTTATGGCCCGAAAATATTTTAGGCGATCAGGGTCCGGGGTCCCGGGACCACTTGGAAGGCGTGTGCACACACGAAAATATAGGAATCGGGCAGAATTCTAGTTTTTTGGCCGAAAATTGCAAAAAATGAGGAACGATCATGGCGGAACGGTGACTATGGTTCCTTAGGTCGTATTTGATGGCCCGTAAAAAGTTTAGGAGATCCGAGTCCGGGAGACCCGGCCCACTCGGAAGGCGTGGGCTATAGCACACGAAAATATGGGAATCGGGCGGAATTCTAGTTTTTGGCCGAAAAACACAAAATATGAGGAACGATCATGGCGGGGCAGTGACTATGGTTTCTTAGGTCTTATTTGATGGTCCAAAAAAATTTTAGGCGATCGGTGTCCGGGATTCCCTACCCATTGGGAAGGCGTGGGCAATTATAGCACACGAAAATATGGGAATCGTATGGAATTCTAGTTTTTTAGCCGAAAAATGCAAACAATGAGGAACGATCATGGCGGGGAGGTGAATATGGTTCCTTAAGTCTTATTTGATGGCCCGAATAAAATTTAGATGATCCGAGTCCGGGGGCCCCGGCCCACTCGGAAGGTGTGGGCTGCACACAAAAATATGGGAATCGGGCGGAATTCTAGTTTTTTTGCCGGAAATCGCAATAAGTGAGGAACGATCATGGCGGGGCAGTTCCTATGGTTCCTTAGGTCGTATTTGATGGCCCGGAAAAAATTTAGGCGATCGGGGTCCGGGGATCCCGGGACCACTTGGAAAGCGTGGGCTATAGCACACAAAAATATGGGAACCGGGCGGAATTGTAGTTTTTTGGCCGAAAAATGCGAAAAATGAAGAACGATCATGGCGAGGTGGTGACTATGGTTCCTTAGGTCCTATTTTATGGCCCGAAAAAACTTTAGGCGATCCGAGTACGGGGGGCTCGGCCCACTCGGAAGGCGTGGGCAATAACACACAATAATATGGTAATCGGGCGGAATTCTAGTGTTTTGGCCGAAAAATGCAAAAAATGAGGAACGATCATGGTGGGGCAGTGACTATGGTTCCTTAGGTTGTATTTGATTGCCTGAAAACTTTTTAGGTGATCCGAGTCCGGGGGGCCGTCCCACTCGGAAGGCGTGGGATATAACACTCGAAAATATGGGAATCGGGCGAAATTCTAGGTTTTTGGCCGAAAAACGCAAAAAATGAAGAACGATCATGGAGGGGCGGTGACTATGGTTCCTTAGGTCGTATTTGATGGTCCGGAAAAACTTTAGGCGATAGGGGTCCGGGAGTCTGGGAGCACTCGGAAGGCATGGGCTATAGCACTCGAAAATATTGGAATCGCGCGGAATTCTAGTTTTTTGGCCGAAAAATGCAAAAAAATGAGGAATGATCACGGTAGGGCGGTGACTATGGTTCCTTAAATAATATTTTATGGCCCGTAGAAATATTAGGTGATCGGGGTCCGGGGTTCCCGGGACCACTTGGAATGCGTGGGCTATAACACACGAAACTATGGGAATCGGGCGGAATTCTAGTTTTTTGGCCGAAAAATGCAAAAATGAGGAACGATCAATGTGGGGCGGTGACTATGGTTCCTTAGGTCGTATTTGACAGCCCGAAAAATTTTTAGGCGATCCGAGTCCGGAAGGCCCGGCCCACTCGGAAGACGTGGGCTATTTAGCACACGAAAATATGGGAATCACGCGGAATTCTAGTTTTTTAGCCAAAAAATGCAAAAATGGGGAATGATCATGGCGGGGCGGTTATTATGGTTCCTTGGGTCGTATTTGATGGCCCAGAAAAATTTTAGGCGATCGGGGTCCGAGGTTCCCGGGACCACTTGGAAGGCGTGGGCTGTCGCACACAAAAATATGGGAATCGAGCGGAATTCTAGGTTTTTGACCGAAAAATGCAAATAATGAGGAACGATCATGGCGAGGTGGTGACTATGGTTCCTTAGGTCCTATTTTATGGCCCGATAAAACATTAGGCGATCCGAGTACGGGGGGCTCGGCCCACTCGAAAGGCGTGGGCAATAGCACACAATAATATGGTAATCGGGCGGAATTCTAGGATTTTGGCCGAAAACTGCATAAAATGAGGAACGATCATGACGGGGCGGTGACTATGGTTCCTTAGGTCGTATTTGATGGTCCGGAAAAACTTTAGGGGATAGGGGTCCGGGGGTCTGGGACCACTCGGAAGGCGTGGGCTATAGCACACGAAAATATGGGAATCACGCGGAATTCTAGTTTTTTGGCCGAAAAACACAAAAAATGAGGAACGATCATGGTAAGGCGGTGACTATGGTTCCTTAAATCATATTTTATGGCCCGTAAAAATATTAGGCGATCGGGGTCCAGGGTTCCCGGGACCACTTGGAAGGCGTGAGCTATAGCACACGAAAATATAGGAATCGGGCGGAATTCTAGTTTTTTGGTCGAAAAATGCAAAAAATGAGGAACGATCATTGTGGGGCAGTAACTATGGTTCCTTAGGTCGTATTTTATGGCCCAAAAATTTTTTAGGCGATCCGAGTCCGGAAGGCCCGGCCCACTCGGAAGACGTGGGCTATTTAGCACACGAAAATATGGGAATCACGCGGAATTCTAGTTTTTTGGCCGAAAAATGCAAAAATGGGGAATGATCATGGCGGGGCGGTTATTATGGTTCCTTGGGTCGTATTTGATGGCCCGGAAAATTTTAGGCGATCGGGGTTCGAGGTTCCCGGGACCACTTGGAAGGCGTGGGCTGTCGCACACAAAAATATGGGAATCGAGCGAAATTCTAGGTTTTTGACCAAAAAATGCAAAAAATGAGGAACGATCATGGCGAGGTGGTGACTATGGTTCCTTAAATCATATTTTATGGCCCGTAAAAATATTAGGCGATCGGGGTCCGGGGGTCCCGGGACCACTTGGAATGCGTGTGCTATAACACACGAAAATATGGGAATCGGGCAAAATTCTAGTTTTTTGGCGGGGAGGTGAATATGGTTCCTTAGGTCTTATTTGATGGCCCGAAAAAACTTTAGGCGACCCGAGTCCGGGGGCCCGGCCCACTCGGAAGGTGTGGGCTATAGCACACGAAAATATGGGAATCGGGCGGAATTTTAGTTTTTTTGCCGGAAATCGCAATAAGTGAGGAACTATCATGGCGGGGAAGTTCCTATGGTTCCTTAGGTCGTATTTGATGGGCCGGAAAATTTTTAGGCGATCGGGGTCCGGGGATCCCGGGACCACTTGGAAAGCTTGGGCTATAGCACACAATAATATGGGAACCGGGCGGAATTCTAGTTTTTTGACCGAAAAATGCAAAAAATGAGGAACGATCATGGCGAGGTGGTGACTATGGTTCCTTAGGTCCTATTTTATGGCCCGAAAAAACTTTAGGCGATCCGAGTACGGGGGGCTCGGCCCACTCGAAAGGCGTGGGTAATAGCACACAATAATATGGTAATCGGGCGGAATTCTAGGGTTTTGGCCGAAAACTGCATAAAATGAGGAACGATCATGGCGGGGCGGTGACTATGGTTCCTTAGGTCGTATTTGATGGTCCGGAAAAACTTTAGGGGATAGGGGTCCGGGGGTCTGGGAACACTCGGAAGGCGTGGGCTATAGCACACGAAAATATGGGAATCGCGCGGAATTCTAGTTTTTTGGCCGAAAAACGCAAAAAATGAGGAACGATCATGGTAGGGCGGTGACTATGGTTCCTTAAATCATATTTTATGGCCCGTAAAAATATTAGGCGATCGGGGTCCAGGGTTCCCGGGACCACTTGGAAGGCGTGAGCTATAGCACACAAAAATATGGGAATCGGGAGGAATTCTAGTTTTTTGGCGAAAAATGCAAAAAATGAGGAACGATCATTGTGGAGCGGTAACTATGGTTCCTTAGGTCATATTTGATGGCCCGAAAATTTTTTAGGCGATCCGAGTCCGGAAGACGTGGGCTATTTATCACACGAAAATATGGGAATCACGCGGAATTCTAGTTTTTTGGCAGAAAAATGCAAAAATGGGGAATGATCATGGCAAGGCGGTTATTATGGTTTCTTGGGTCATATTTGATGGCCCGGAAAATTTTTAGGCGATCGGGGTCCGAGGTTCCCGGGACCACTTGGAAGGCGTGGGCTGTCGCACACAAAAATATGGGAATCGAGCGGAATTCTAGGTTTTTGACCAAAAAATGCAAAAAATAAGGAACGATCATGGCGAGGTGGTGACTATGGTTCCTTAAATCATATTTTATGGCCCGTAAAAATATTAGGCGATCGGGGTCCGGGGGTCCCGGGACCACTTGGAAGGCGTGTGCTATAACACACGAAAATATGGGAATCGGGCAGAATTCTAGTTTTTTGGCGGGGAGGTGAATATGGTTCCTTAGGTCTTATTTGATGGCCCGAAAAAACTTTAGGCGACCCGAGTCCGGGGGCCCGGCCCACTCGGAAGGTGTGGGCTATAGCACACGAAAATATGGGAATCGGACGGAATTCTAGTTTTTTTGCCGGAAATCGCAATAAGTGAGGAACTATCATGGCGGGGCAGTTCCTATGGTTCCTTAGGTCGTATTTGATGGGCCGGAAAAATTTTAGGCGATCAGGGTCCGGGGATCCCGGGACCACTTGGAAAGCGTGGGCTATAGCACACAAAAATATGGGAACCGGACGGAATTCTAGTTTTTTGGCCGAAAAATGCGAAAAATGAGGAACGATCATGGCGAGGTGGTGACTATGGTTCCTTAGGTCCTATTTTATGGCCCAAAAAAACTTTAGGCGATCCGAGTACTGGGGCTCGGCCCACTCGGAAGGCGTGGGCAATAGCACAAAATAATATGGTAATCGGGCGGAATTCTAGTGTTTTGGCCGAAAACTGCATAAAATGAGGAACGATCATGGAGGGGCGGTGACTATGGTTCCTTAGGTCGTATTTGATGGCTGGAAAATTTTTAGGCGATCGGGGTCTGGGGTTCCAGGGACCACTCGGAAGGCGTGGTCTATAGCAAATGAAAAAATGGAATCGCGCGGAATTCAAGGTTTTTTGCCAAAAAATACAAAAACATAAGAACGATCATGGCGGGGCGGTGACTATGGTTCCTTAGGTCGTATTTGATGGTCCGGAAGAACTTTAGGCGATAGGGGTCCGTGGGTCTGGGACCACTCGGAAGGCGTGTGCTATAGCACACGAAAATATGGGAATCGCGCGGAATTCTAGTTTATTGGCCGAAAAACGCAAAAAATGAGGAACGATCATGGTAGGGCGGTGACTATGGTTCCTTAAATCATATTTTATGGCCCGTAAAAATATTAGGCGATCAGGGTCCGGGGTTCCCGGGACCACTTGGAAGGCGTGGGCTATTACACACGAAAATATGGGAATCGGGCGGAATTCTATTTTTTGGCCGAAAAATGCAAAAAATGAGGATCGATCATTGCGGGGCGGTGACTATGATTCCTTAGGTCATATGTGACGGCCCAAAAAATTTTTAGGCGATCCGAGTCCGGAAGGCCTGGCCCACTCGGAAGACGTGGGCTATTTAGCACACGAAAATATGGGAATCACGCGGAATTCTAGTTTTTTGGCCGAAAAATGCAAAAATGGGGAACGATCATGGCGGGGCGGTTATTATGGTTCCTTGGGTCGTATTTGATGGCCCAAAAATTTTTTAGGCGATCCGAGTCCGGAAGGCCCGGCCCACTCGGAAGACGTCGGCTATTTTGCACACAAAAATATGGGAATCACGCGGAATTCTAGTTTTTTGGCCGAAAAATGCAAAAATGGTGAACGATTATGGCGGGGCGGTTATTATGGTTCCTTGGGTCATATTTGATGGCCCGGAAAAATTTTAGGCGATCGGGGTCCGGGGGTACCGGGACCACTTGGAAGGCGTGAGCTATAGCACACGAAAATATGGGAATCGGGCGAAATTCTAGTTTTTTGGCCGAAAAATGCAAAATATTAGCAACGATCATGGCGGGGCGGTGACTATGGTTCCTTAGGTCATATTTGATGGCCCGGAAAAATTTTAGGCGATCCGAGTCTGGTAGGCCCGGCCCACTTGGATGGCTTGGGTAATAACACACGAAAATATGGGAATCGGGCGGAATTCTAGTTTTTTGGCCGAAAAATGCAAAAAATGAGGAACGATCATTGCGAGGCGGTTACTATGGTTCCTTAGGTCGTATTTGACTGCCCGAAAAAATTTTAAGCGATCCGAGTCCGGAAGGCCCGGCCCACTCGGAAGGCATGGGCTATTTAGCACACGAAAATATGGGAATCACGCGGAATTTAGTTTTTTTGGCCGAAAAATGCAAAAATGGGGAACGATCATGGCGGGGCGGTTATTATGGTTTCTTGGGTCGTATTTGATGGCCCGGAAAAATTTTAGTCGATCGGGGGTCCGGGGATACCGGGACCACTTGGAAGGCGTGAGCTATAGCACACGAAAATATGGGAATCAGGCGGAATTCAAGTTTTTTGGCCAAAAAATGCAAAATATTAGCAACGATCATGGCGGGGCGGTGACTATGGTTCCTTAGGTCATATTTGATGGCCCGAAAAAATTTTAGGCGATACGAGTCTGGTAGGCCCGGCCCACTCGGAAGGCTTGGGCAATAACACACGAAGATATGGGAATTGGGCGGAATTCTAGTTTTTTGGACGTAAAATGCAAAAAATGAGGACCGATCATGGTGGGGCGGTGACTATGGTTCCTTAGGTCGTATTTGATGGCTCAGAAAAATATTAGGCGACCGGGGTCCGAGGTTCCTGGGACCACTTGGAAGGCGTGGGCTGTAGCACACAAAAATATGGGAATCGAGCGGAATTTTCGGTTGTTGAGCGAAAAATGCAAAAATTGATGAACGATCATGGCGGGGTGGTGAATATGGTTCCTTAGGTCGTATTTGATGGCCCGGAAAAAATTTAGGCGATCCGAGTCCTGGAGGCCCGACCCACTCAGAATGCGTGGGCAATAGTAGACAAAAATATGGGAATCACGCAGAATTCTAGTTTTTTGGCAGAAAAACGCAAAAAATGAGGAACGATCTTGGCGGGGTGGTTACTATGGTTCCTTGGGTCATATTTTATGGCTCGAAAAATTTTTAGGCGATCGGGGTCTGGGGTCCCGGGACCACTTGGAAGGCGTGTGCTATAACACACGAAAATATGGGAATCGGGCAGAATTCTAGTTTTTTGGCCGAAAAATGTAAAAAATGAGGAACGATCATGGCGGAATGGTGACTATGGTTCCTTAGGTCGTATTTAATGTCCCGGAAAAAGTTTAGGCGATCCAAGTCCGGGAGACCCGGCCCACTCGGAAGGCGTGGGCTATAGCACACGAAAATATGGGAATCGGGCGTAATTCTAGTTTTTTGGCCGAAAAACACAAAATATGAGTAACGATCATGGCGGGGCGGTGACTATGGTTTCTTAGGTCGTATTTGATGGTCCGGAAAAATTTTAGGAGATCGGGGTCCGGGATTCCCTACCCATTGGGAAGGCGTGGGCAGTTATAGCACACGAAAATATGGGAATCTTACGGAATTCTAGTTTTTAGCCGAAAAATGCAAACAATGAGGAACGATCATGGCGGGGAGGTGAATATGGTTCCTTAGGTCTTATTTGATGGCTCGAATAAAATTTAGATGATCCGAGTCCGGGGGCCCGGCCCACTCGGAAGGTGTGGGCTATAGCACACGAAAATATGGGTATCGGGCGGAATTCGAGTTTTTTGGCCGAAAAACACAAAATATGAGTAACGATCATGGCGGGGCAATTCCTACGGTTCCTTAGGTCGTATTTGATGGCCCGAAAAATTTTTAGGTGATCGGGGTCCGGGGATCCCGGGACCACTTGGAAAGCGTGGGCTATAGCACACAAAAATATGGGAACCGGGCGGAATTCTAGTTTTTTGGACGAAAAATACGAAAAATGAGGAACGATTATGGCGAGGTGGTGACTATGGTTCCTTAGGTCCTATTTTATGGCCCGAAAAAACTTTAGGCGATCCGAGTACGGGGGCTCGGCCCACTCGGAAGGCGTGGGCAATAGCACACAATAATATGGTAATCGGGCAGAATTCTAGTGTTTTGGCCGAAAAATGCAAAAAATGAGGAACGATAATGGCGGGGCAGTGACTATGGTTCCTTAGGTCATATTTGATGGTCCGGAAAAACTTTAGGCGATAGGGGTCCGGGGGTCTGGGAGCACTAGGAAGGCGTTGGCTATAGCACACGAAAATATGGGAATCGGGCGGAATTCTAGGTTTTTGGCCGAAAAATGCAAAAAATGAGGAACGATCATTGCAGGGTGGTGACTATGGTTCCTTAGGTCGTATTTGATGGCCCGAAAAATTTTTAGGCGATCCGAGTCCGGAAGGCCGGGCCCACTCGGAAGACGTGGGCTATTTAGCACACGAAAATATTGGAATCACGCGGTATTCTAGTTTTTTGGCCGAAAAATGCAAAAATGGGGAACGATCATGGCGGGGCAGTTATTATGGTTCCTTGGGTCGTACTTGATGGTCCGGAAAAATTTTAGGCGATCGAGGTCCGGGGGTACCGGGACCACTTGGAAGGCGTGAGCTATAGCACACGAAAATATAGGAATCGGGCGGAATTCAAGTTTTTTGGCCGAAAAATGCAAAATATTAGCACCGATCATGGCGGGGCGGTGACTATGGTTCCTTAGGTCATATTTGATGGCCCGGAAAAATTTTAGGCGATCCGAGTCTGGTAGGCCCGGCCCACTCGGAAGGCTTGGGCAATAACACACGAAAATATGGGAATTGGGCGGAATTCTAGTTTTTTGGACGTAAAATGCAAAAAATGAGGACCGATCATGGTGGGGCGGTGACTATGGTTCCTTAGGTCGTATTTGATGGCTCAGAAAAATATTAGGCGACCGGGGTCCGAGGTTCCCGGGACCACTTGGAAGGCGTGGGCTGTAGCACACAAAAATATGGGAATCGAGCGAAATTTTAGGTTTTTGAGCGAAAAATGCAAAAAATGATGAACGATCATGGCGGGGCGGTGAATATGGTTCCTTAGGTCGTATTTGATGGCCCGGAAAAAATTTAGGCGATCCGAGTCCTGGAGGCCCGACCCACTCGGAAGGCGTGGGCAATAGTAGACAAAAATATGGGAATCACGCGGAATTCTAGTTTTTTGGCAAAAAAACGCAAAAAATGAGGAACGATCTTGGCGGGGTGGTTACTATGGTTCCTTGGGTCATATTTTATGGCTCAAAAAATTTTTAGGCGATCGGGGTCTGGGGTCCCGGGACCACTTGGAAGGCGTGTGCTATAACACACGAAAATATGGGAATCGGGCAGAATTCTAGTTTTTTGGCCGAAAAATGCAAAAAATGAGGAACGATCATGGCGGAATGGTGACTATGGTTCCTTAGGTCGTATTTGATGGCCCGGAAAAAGTTTAGGCGATCCGAGTCCGGGAGACCCGGCCCACTCGGAAGGCGTGGGCTATAGCACACGAAAATATGGGAATCGGGCGTAATTCTAGTTTTTTGGCCGAAAAACACAAAATATGAGTAACGATCATGGCGGGGCGATGACTATGGTTTCTTAGGTCGTATTTGATGGTCCGGAAAAATTTTAGGAGATCGGGGTCCGGGATTCCCTACCCATTGGGAAGGCGTGGGCAGTTATAGCACACGAAAATATGGGAATCGTACGGAATTCTAGTTTTTTAGCCGAAAAATGCAAACAATGAGGAACGATCATGGCGGGGAGGTGAATATGGTTCCTTAGGTCTTATTTGATGGCTCGAATAAAATTTAGATGATCCGAGTCCGGGGGCCCGGCCCACTCGGAAGGTGTGGGCTATAGCACACGAAAATATGGGTATCGGGCGGAATTCTAGTTTTTTGGCCGAAAAACACAAAATATGAGTAACGATCATGGCGGGGCAGTTCCTATGGTTCCTTAGGTCATATTTGGATGGCCCGAAAAAATTTTAGGTGATCGGGGTCCGGGGATCCCGGGACCACTTGGAAAGCGTGGGCTATAGCACACAAAAATATGGGAACCGGGCGGAATTCTAGTTTTTTGGACGAAAAATACGAAAAATGAGGAACGATTATGGCGAGGTGGTGACTATGGTTCCTTAGGTCCTATTTTATGGCCCGAAAAAACTTTAGGCGATCCGAGTACGGGGGGCTCGGCCCACTCGGAAGGCGTGGGCAATAGCACACAATAATATGGTAATCGGGCAGAATTCTAGTGTTTTGGCCGAAAAATGCAAAAAATGAGGAACGATCATGGCGGGGCAGTGACTATGGTTCCTTAGGTTGTATTTCATTGCCCAAAAATTTTTTAGGTGATCCGAGTCCGGGGGGGCGGCCCACTCGGAAGGCGTGGGATATAACACTCGAAAATATGGGAATCGGGCGAAATTCTAGGTTTTTGGCTGAAAAACGCAAAAAACGAAGAACGATCATGGAGGGGTCGTGACTATGGTTCCTTAGGTCATATTTGATGGTCCTGAAAAACTTTAGGCGATAGGGGTCCGGGGGTCTGGGAGCACTCGGAAGGCGTTGGCTATAGCACACGAAAATATGGGAATCGGGCGGAATTCTAGTTTTATGGCCGAAAAATGCAAAACATGAGGACCGATCATTGCGGGGCGGTTATTATGGTTCCTTAGGTCGTATTTAATGGCCCGAAAAATTTTTAGGCGATCCGAGTCCGGAAGGCCGGGCCCACTCGGAAGACGTGGGATATTTAGCACACGAAAATATGGGAATCACGCGGAATTCTAGTTTTTTGGCCGAAAAACGCAAAAATGGGGAACGATCATGGCGGGGCGGTTATTATGGTTCCTTGGGTCGTACTTGATGGCCCGGAAAAATTTTAGGCGATGGAGGTCCGGGGGTACCGGGACCACTTGGAAGGCGTGAGCTATAGTACACGAAAATATGGGAATCGGGCGGAATTCTAGTTTTTTGGCCGAAAAATGCAAAATATTAGCAACGATCATGGAGGGGCGGTGACTATGGTTCCTTAGGTCATATTTGATGGCCCGGAAAAATTTTAGGCGATCCGAGTCTGGTAGGCCCGGCCCACTTGGAAGGCTTGGGCAATAACACACGGAAATATGGGAATTGGCGGAATTCTAGTTTTTTGGACGTAAAATGCAAAAAATGAGGACCGATCACGGTGGGGCGGTGACTATGGTTCCTTAGGTCATATTTGATGGCTCAGAAAAATATTAGGCGACCGGGGTCCGAGGTTCCCGGGACCACTTGGAAGGCGTGGGCTGTAGCACACAAAAATATGGGAATCGAGCGGAATTTTAGGTTTTTGAGTGAAAAATGCAAAAAATGATGAACGATCATGGCGTGGCGGTGAATATGGTTCCTTAGGTCGTATTTGATGGCCCGGAAAAAATTTAGGCGATCCGAGTCCTGGAGGCCCGACCCACTCGGAAGGCGTGGGCAATAGTAGACAAAAATATGGGAATCACGCGGAATTCTAGTTTTTTGGCAGAAAAACGCAAAAAATGAGGAACGATCTTGGCGGGGTGGTTACTATGGTTCCTTGGGTCATATTTTATGGCTCGAAAAATTTTTAGGCGATCGGGGTCTGGGGTCCCGGGACCACTTGGAAGGCGTGTGCTATAACACAGGAAAATATGGGAATCGGGCAGAATTCTAGTTTTTTGGCCGAAAAATGCAAAAAATGAGGAACGATCATGGCGGAATGGTGACTATGGTTCCTTAGGTCGTATTTGATGGCCCGGAAAAAGTTTAGGCGATCCGAGTCCGGGAGACCCGGCCCACTCGGAAGGCGTGGGCTATAGCACACGAAAATATGGGAATCGGGCGTAATTCTAGTTTTTTGGCCGAAAAACACAAAATATGAGTAACGATCATGGCGGGGCGGTGACTATGGTTTCTTAGGTCGTATTTGATGGTCCGGAAAAATTTTAGGAGATCGGGGTCCGGGATTCCCTACCCATTGGGAAGGCGTGGGCAGTTATAGCACACGAAAATATGGGAATCGTACGGAATTCTAGTTTTTTAGCCGAAAAATGCAAACAATGAGGAACGATCATGGCGGGGAGGTGAATATGGTTCCTTAGGTCTTATTTGATGGCTCGAATAAAATTTAGATGATCCGAGTCCGGGGGCCCGGCCCCTCGGAAGGTGTGGGCTATAGCACACGAAAATATGGGTATCGGGCGGAATTCTAGTTTTTTGGCCAAAAAACACAAAATATGAGTAACGATCATGGCGGGGCAATTCCTACAGTTCCTTAGGTCGTATTTGATGGCCCGAAAAAATTTTAGGTGATCGGGGTCCGGGGATCCCGGGACTACTTGGAAAGCGTGGGCTATAGCACACAAAAATATGGGAACCGGGCGGAATTCTAGTTTTTTGGACGAAAAATACGTAAAATGAGGAACGATTATGGCGAGGTGGTGACTATGGTTCCTTAAGTCCTATTTTATGGCCCGAAAAAACTTTAGGCGATCCGAGTACGGGGGCTCGGCCCACTCGGAAGGCGTGGGCAATAGCACACAATAATATGGTAATCGGGCAGAATTCTAGTGTTTTGGCCGAAAAATGCAAAAAATGAGGAACGATCATGGCGGGGTAGTGACTATGGTTCCTTAGGTCATATTTGATGGTCCGGAAAAACTTTAGGCGATAGGGGTCCGGGGGTCTGGGAGCACTCGGAAGGCGTTGGCTATAGCACACGAAAATATGGGAATCGGGCGGAATTCTAGTTTTTTGGCCGAAAAATGCAAAAAATGAGGATCGATCATTGCGGGGCGGTGACTATGATTCCTTAGGTCATATGTGACGGCCCAAAAAAATTTTAGGCGATCCGAGTCCGGAAGGCCTGGCCCACTCGGAAGATGTGGGCTATTTAGCACACGAAAATATGGGAATCACACGGAATTCTAGTTTTTTGGCCGAAAAATGCAAAAATGGGGAACGATCATGGCGGGGCGGTTATTATGGTTCCTTGGGTCGTATTTGATGGCCCAAAAAATTTTTAGGCGATCCGAGTCCGGAAGGCCCGGCCCACTCGGAAGACGTCGGCTATTTTGCACACAAAAATATGGGAATCACGCGGAATTCTAGTTTTTTGGCCGAAAAATGCAAAAATGGGGAACGATTATGGCGGGGCAGTTTTTATGGTTCCTTGGGTCATATTTGATGGCCCGGAAAATTTTTAGGCGATCGGGGTCGGGGGTACCGGGACCACTTGGAAGGCGTGAGCTATAGCACACGAAAATATGGGAATCGGGCGAAATTCTAGTTTTTTGGCCGAAAAATGCAAAATATTAGCAAAGATCATGGCGGGGCGGTGACTATGGTTCCTTAGGTCGTATTTGATGGGCCGGAAAAATTTTAGGCGATCCGAGTCTGGTAGGCCCGGCCCACTCGGAAGGCTTGGGCAATAACACACGAAAATATGGGAATCGGGCGGAATTCTAGTTTTTTGGCCGAAAAATGCAAAAAATGAGGAACGATCATTGCGGGGCGGTGACTATGGTTCCTTAGGTCGTATTTGACTGCCCGAAAAAATTTTAGGCGATCCGAGTCCGGAAGGCCCGGCCCACTCGGAAGGCATGGGCTATTTAGCACACGAAAATATGGGAATCACGCGGAATTTAGTTTTTTTGGCCGAAAAATGCAAAAATGGGGAACGATCATGGCGGGGCGGTTATTATGGTTCCTTGGGTCGTATTTGATGGCCCGGAAAAATTTTAGGCGATCGGGGGCCCGGGGATACCGGGACCACTTGGAAGGCGTGAGCTATAGCACACGAAAATATGGGAATCGGGCGAAATTCAAGTTTTTTGGCCGAAAAATGCAAAATATTAGCAACAATCATGGCGGGGAGGTGACTATGGTTCCTTAGGTCATATTTGATGGCCCGAAAAATTTTTAGGCGATCCGAGTCTGGTATGCCCGGCCCACTCGGAAGGCTTGGGCAATAACACACGAAGATATGGGAATTGGGCAGAATTCTAGTTTTTTGGATGTAAAATGCAAAAAATGAGGACCGATCATGGTGGGGTGGTGACTATGGTTCCTTAGGTCATATTTGATGGCTCAGAAAAATATTAGGCGACCGGGGTCCGAGGTTCCCGGGACCACATGGAAGGCGTGGGCTGTAGCACACAAAAATATGGGAATCGAGCGGAATTTTCGGTTGTTGAGCGAAAAATGCAAAAAATGATGAACGATCATGGCGGGGTGGTGAATATGGTTCCTTAGGTCGTATTTGATGGCCCGGAAAAAATTTAGGCGATCCGAGTCCTGGAGGCCCGACCCACTCAGAATGCGTGGGCAATAGTAGACAAAAATATGGGAATCACGCGGAATTCTAGTTTTTTTGCAGAAAAACGCAAAAAATGAGGAACGATCTTGGCGGGGTGGTTACTATGGTTCCTTGGGTCATATTTTATGGCTCGAAAAAATTTTAGGAGATCGGGGTCTGGGGTCCCGGGACCACTTGGAAGGCGTGTGCTATAACACACGAAAATATAGGAATCGGGCAGAATTCTAGTTTTTTGGCCGAAAAATGCAAAAAATGAGGAACGATCACGGCGGAATGGTGACTATGGTTCCTTAGGTCGTATTTGATGTCCCGGAAAAAGTTTAGGCAATCCGAGTCCGGGAGACCCGGCCCACTCGGAAGGCGTGGGCTATAGCACACGAAAATATGGGAATCGGGCGTAATTCTAGTTTTTTGGCCGAAAAACACAAAATATGAGTAACGATCATGGCGGGGCGGTGACTATGGTTTCTTAGGTCGTATTTGATGGTCCGGAAAAATTTTAGGAGATCGGGGTCCGGGATTCCCTACCCATTGGGAAGGCGTGGGCAGTTATAGCACACGAAAATATGGGAATCGTACGGAATTCTAGTTTTTTAGCCGAAAAATGCAAACAATGAGGAATGATCATGGCGGGGAGGTGAATATGGTTCCTTAGGTCTTATTTGATGGCTCGAATAAAATTTAGATGATCCGAGTCCGGGGGCCCGGCCCACTCGGAAGGTGTGGGCTATAGCACACGAAAATATGGGTATCGGGCGGAATTCAAGTTTTTTGGCCGAAAAACACAAAATATGAGTAACGATCATGGCGGGGAAATTCCTACGGTTCCTTAGGTCGTATTTGATGGCCCGAAAAATTTTTAGGTGATCGGGGTCCGGGGATCCCGGGACCACTTGGAAAGCGTGGGCTATAGCACACAAAAATATGAGAACCGGGCGGAATTCTAGTTTTTTGGACGAAAAATACGAAAAATGAGGAACGATTATGGAGAGGTGGTGACTATGGTTCCTTAGGTCCTATTTTATGGCCCGAAAAAACTTTAGGCGATCCGAGTACGGGGGGCTCGGCCCACTCGGAAGGCGTGGGCAATAGCACACAATAATATGGTAATCGGGCAGAATTCTAGTGTTTTGGCCGAAAAATGCAAAAAATGAGGAACGATCATGGCGGGGCAGTGACTATGGTTCCTTAGGTCATATTTGATGGTCCGGAAAAACTTTAGGCGATAGGGGTCCGGGGGTCTGGGAGCACTCGGAAGGCGTTGGCTATAGCACACGAAAATATGGGAATCGGGCGGAATTCTAGTTTTTTGGCCGAAAAATGCAAAAAATGAGGAACGATCATTGCGGGGTGGTGACTATGGTTCCTTAGGTCGTATTTGATGGCCCGAAAAATTTTTAGGCGATCCGAGTCCGGAAGGCCGGGCCCACTCGGAAGACGTGGGCTATTTAGCACACGAAAATATGGGAATCACGCGGAATTCTAGTTTTTTGGCCGAAAAACGCAAAAATGGGGAACGATCATGGCGGGGCGGTTATTATGGTTCCTTGGGTCGTACTTGATGGCCCGGAAAAATTTTAGGCGATCGAGGTCCGGGGGTACCGGGACCACTTGGAAGGCGTGAGCTATAGCACACGAAAATATGGGAATCGGGCTGAATTCTAGTTTTTTGGCCGAAAAATGCAAAATATTAGCACCGATCATGGCGGGGCGGTGACTATGGTTCCTTAGGTCATATTTGATGGCCCAGAAAATTTTTAGGCAATCCGAGTCTGGTAGGCCCGGCCCACTCGGAAGGCTTGGGCAATAACACACGAAAATATGGGAATTGGGCGGAATTCTAGTTTTTTGGACGTAAAATGCAAAAAAATGAGGACCGATCATGGTGGGGCGGTGACTATGTTCCTTAGGTCGTATTTGATGGCTCAGAAAAATATTAGGCGACCGGGGTCCGAGGTTCCCGGGACCACTTGGAAGGCGTGGGCTGTAGCACACAAAAATATGGGAATCGAGCGAAATTTTAGGTTTTTGAGCGAAAAATGCAAAAAATGATGAACGATCATGGCGGGGCGGTGAATATGGTTCCTTAGGTCGTATTTGATGGCCCGGAAAAATTTTAGGCGATCCGAGTCCTGGAGGCCCGACCCACTCGGAAGGCGTGGGCAATAGTAGACAAAAATATGGGAATCACGCGGAATTCTAGTTTTTTGGCAAAAAAATGCAAAAAATGAGGAACGATCTTGGCGGGGTGGTTACTATGGTTCCTTGGGTCATATTTTATGGCTCGAAAAATTTTTAGGCGATCGGGGTCTGGGGTCCCGGGACCACTTGGAAGGCGTGTGCTATAACACACGAAAATATGGGAATCAAGCAAAATTCTAGTTTTTTGGCCGAAAAATGCAAAAAATGAGGAACGATCATGGCGCAATGGTGACTATGGTTCCTTAGGTCGTATTTGATGGCCCGAAAAAAGTTTAGGCGATCCGAGTCCGAGAGACCCGGCCCACTCGGAAGGCGTGGGCTATAGCACACGAAAATATGGGAATCGGGCGTAATTCTAATTTTTTGGCAGAAAAACACAAAATATGAGTAACGATCATGGCGGGGCGGTGACTATGGTTTCTTAGGTCGTATTTGATGGTCCGGAAAAATTTTAGGAGATCGGGGTCCGGGATTCCCTACCCATTGGGAAGGCGTGGGCAGTTATAGCACACGAAAATATGGGAATCGTACGGAATTCTAGTTTTTTAGCCGAAAAATGCAAACAATGAGGAACGATCATGGCGGGGAGGTGAATATGGTTCCTTAGGTCTTATTTGATGGCTCGAATAAAATTTAGATGATCCGAGTCCGGGGGCCCGGCCCACTCGGAAGGTGTGGGCTATAGCACACGAAAATATGGGTATCGGGCGGAATTCTAGTTTTTTGGCCGAAAAACACAAAATATGAGTAACGATCATGGCGGGGCAGTTCCTATGGTTCCTTAGGTCGTATTAGATGGCCCGAAAAAGTTTTAGGTGATCGGGGTCCGGGGATCCCGGGACCACTTGGAAAGCGTGGGCTATAGCACACAAAAATATGGGTACCGGGCGGAATTCTAGTTTTTTTGCCGAAAAATGCGAAAAATGAGGAACGATCATGGCGAGGTGGTGACTATGGTTCCTTAGGTCCTATTTTATGGCCCGAAAAAACTTTAGGCGATCCGAGTACGGGGGCTCGGCCCACACGGAAGGCGTGGGCAATAGCACACAATAATATGGTAATCGGGCGGAATTCTAGTGTTTTGGCCGAAACCTGCATAAAATGAGGAATGATCATGGCGGGGCGGTGACTATGGTTCATTAGGTTGTATTTGATTGTTGGAAAACTTTTAGGCGATCGGGGTTTGGGGTTCCCGGGACCACTCGGAAGGCGTGGGCTATAGCAAATGAAAATATGGAATCGCGCGAAATTCTAGGTTTTTTGCCAAAAAATACAAAAACATAGAAATGATCATGGCGGGGCGGTGACTATGGTTACTTAGGTTGTATTTGATGGTCCTAAAAAACTTTAGGCGATAGGGGTACGGCGGTCTGGGACAACTCGGAAGGCGTGGGCTATAGCACACGAAAATATGGGAATCGCGCGGAATTCTAGTTTTTTGGCCGAAAAACGCAAAAAATGAGGAACGATCATGGCGGGGCGGTGACTATGGTTCCTAAAATCATATTTTATGGCCCGTAAAAATATTAGGCGATCGGGGTCCGGGGTTCCCGGAACCACTTGGAAGGCGTGGGCTATAACACACGAAAATATGGGAATCGGGCGAAATTCTAGTTTTTTGGCCGAAAAATGCAAAAAATGAGGAACGATCATTGCAGGGCGGTGACTATGGTTCCTTAGGTCGTATTTGACGGCCCGAAAATTTTTTAGGCGATCCGAGTACGGAAGGCCCGGCCCACTCAGAAGACGTGGGCTATTTAGCACACGAAAATATGGGAATCACGCGGAATTCTAGTTTTTTTGGCCGAAAAATGCAAAAATGGGGAATGATCATGGTGGGGCAGTTATTATTGTTCCTTGGGTCATTTTTGATGGCTCGGAAAAATTTTAGGCGATCGGGGTCCGGGGATACCGGGACCACTCGGAAGGCGTGTGCTATAGCACACGAAAATATGGGAATCGGGCAGAATTCTAGTTTTTTGGCCGAAAAATGCAAAATATTAGCAACGATCATGGCGGGGTGGTGACTATGGTTCCTTAGGTCATATTTTATAGCCCGGAAAAATTTTAAGCGATCCGAGTCTGGTAGGCCTGACCCACTCGGAAGGCTTGGGCAATAACACACGAAAATATGGGAATTGGGCGGAATTCTAGTTTTTTTGACGTAAAACGCAAAAAATGAGGACCGATCATGGTGGGGCGGTGACTATGGTTCCTTAAGTCGTATTTGATGGATCAGAAAAATATTAGGTGACCGGGGTCCGAGGTTCCCGGGACCACTTGGAAGGCGTGGGCTGTAGCACACAAAAATATGGGAATCGAGCGGAATTTTAGGTTTTTAACCGAAAAATGCAAAATATTAGGAACAATCATAGCGGTGCGGTGAATATGGTTCCTTAGGTCGTATTTGATGGCCCGGAAAAATTTTAGGCGATCCGAGTCCTGGAGGCCCGACCCACTCGGAAGGCGTGGGCAATAGTAGATGAAAATATGGGAGTCACGCAGAATTCTAGTTTTTGGCAGAAAAACGCAAAAAATGAGGAACGATCATGGTGGGGTGGTTACTATGGTTCCTTGGGTCGTATTTTAGGGATCGAAAAATTTTTAGGCGATCGGGGTCTGGGGTCCCGGGACCACTTGGAAGGCGTGTGCTATAACACACGAAAATATGAGAATCGGGCAGAATTATAGTTTTTTGGCTGAAAAATGCAAAAAATGAGGAACGATCATGGCGGAACGGTGACTATGGTTCCTTAGGTCGTATTTGATGGCCCGGAAAAAGTTTAGGCGATCCGAGTCCGGGAGACCCGGCCCACTCGGAAGGCGTGGGCTATAGCACACGAAAATATGGGAATCAGGCGGAATTCTTGTTTTTTGGCCGAAAAACACAAAATATGTGTAACGATCATGGCGGGGCGGTGACTATGGTTTCTTAGGACGTATTTGATGGTCCGGAAAAATTTTAGGCAATCGATGTCCGGGATTCCCTACCCATTGGGAAGGCGTGGGCAGTTATAGCACACGAAAATATGGGAATCGTACGGAATTCTATTTTTTTATCCGAAAAATGCAAACAATGAGGAACGATCATGGCGAGGAGGTGAATATGGTTCCTTAGGTCTTATTTGATGGCCCGAATAAAATTTAGATGATCCGAGTCCGGGGGCCCGGCCCACTCGGAAGGTGTGGGCTATAGCACACGAAAATATGGGAATCGGGCGGAATTCTAGTTTTTTTGCCGGAAATCGCAATAAGTGAGAAACGATCATGGCGGGGTAGTTCCTATGGTTTCTTAGGTCGTATTTGATGACCCGGAAAAATTTTAGGCGATCGGGGTCTGGGGATCCCGGGACCACTTGGAAAGCGTGGGCTATAGCACATTAAAATATGGGAATCGGGCGGAATTCTAGTTTTTTGGCCGAAAAATGCGAAAAATGAGGAACGATCATGGTGAGGTGGTGACTATGGTTCCTTAGGTCCTATTTTATGGCCCGAAAAAACTTTAGGCGATCCGAGTACGGGGGGCTCGGCCCACTCGGAAGGCATGGGCAGTAGCACACAATAATATGGTAATCGGGCGGAATTCTAGTGTTTTGGCCGAAAACTGCATAAAATGAGGAACGATCATGGCGGGGTGGTGACTATGGTTCCTTAGGTCGTATTTGATGGCTGGAAAACTTTTAGGCGATCGGGGTCCGGGGTTCCCGGGACCACTCGGAAGGCGTGGGCTATAGCAAATGAAAATATGGAATCGCGCGGAATTCTAGGTTTTTTGCCAAAAAATACAAAAACATAGGAACGATCATGGCGGGGCGGTGACTATGGTTCCTTAGGTCTTATTTGATGGTCCGGAAAAACTTTAGGCGATCGGGGTCCGGGGTTCCCGGGACCACTTGGAAGGCGTGGGCTATAGCACACGAAAATAAGGGAATCGCGCGGAATTCTAGTTTTTTGGCCGAAAAACGCAAAAACTGAGGAACGATCATGGCAGGGCAGGGACTATGATTCCTTAAATCATATGTTATGGCCCGGAAAATTTTTAGGCGATCCGAGTCCTGGAGGCCCGACCCACTCGGAAGGCGTGGTTAATAGTAGACGAAAATATGGGAATCACGCGGAATTCTAGTTTTTTGGCAGAAAAACGCAAAAAATGAGGAACGACCATGGCGGGGTGGTTACTATGGTTCCTTGGGTCTTATTTTATGGCACGAAAATTTTTTAGGCGATCGGGGTCCGGGGGTCCCGGGACCACTTGGAAGGCGTGTGCTATAACACACGAAAATATGGGAATCGGGCAGAATTCTAGTTTTTTGGCGGGGAGGTGAATATGGTTCCTTAGGTCCTATTTGATGGCCCTAAAAACTTTAGGGGACCCGAGTCCGGGGAGCCTGGCCCACTCGGAAGGTGTGGGCTATAGCACACGAAAATATGGGAATCGGGCAGAATTCTAGTTTTTTTGCCGGAAATCGCAATAAGTGAGGAACTATCATGGCGGGGCAGTTCCTATGGTTCCTTAGGTCGTATTTGATGGGCCGGAAAAATTTTAGGCGATCGGGGTCCGGGGATCCCGGGACCACTTGGAAAGCGTGGGCTATGGCACACAAAAATATGGGAACCGGGCGGAATTCTAGTTTTTTGGCCGAAAAATACGAAAAATGAGGAACGTTCATGGCGAGGTGGTGACTATGGTTCCTTAGGTCCTATTTTATGGCCCCAAAAAACTTTAGGCGATCCGAGTACGGGGGGCTCAGCCCACTCGGAAGGCGTGGGCAATAGCACACAATAATATGGTAATCGGGCGGAATTCTAGTATTTTGGCCGAAAACTGCATAAAATGAGGTACGATCATGGCGGGGCGGTGACTATGGTTCCTTAGGTCGTATTTGATGGCTTGAAAATTTTTAGGCGATCGGGGTCCGGGGTTCCAGGGACCACTCGGAAGGCGTTGGCTATAGCAAATGAAAATATGGAATCACGCGGAATTCAAGGTTTTTTGCCAAAAAATACAAAAACATAAGAACGATCATGGCGGGGCGGTGACTATGGTTCCTTAGGTCGTATTGGATGGTCCGGAAGAACTTTAGGCGATAGGGGTCCGTGGGTCTGGGACCACTCGGAAGGCGTGTGCTATAGCACACGAAAATATGGGAATCGCGCGGAATTCTAGTTTATTGGCCGAAAAATGCAAAAAATGAGGAACGATCATTACAGGGCGGTGACTATGGTTCCTTAAATCATATTTTATGGTCTGTAAAAATATTAGGCGACCGGGGTTCGGGGTTCCCGGGACCACTTGGAAGGCGTGGGCTATAACTCACGAAAATATGGGAATCGGGCGGAATTCTAGTTTTTTGTCCGAAAAATGAAAAAAATGAAGAACGATCATTGCGGGGCGGTGACTATGGTTCCTTAGGTCCTATTTGACGGCCCGAAAATTTTTTAGGTGATCCGAGTCCGGGGGCCCCGGCCCACTCGGAAGGTGCGGGCTATAGCACACGAAAATATGGAAATCGGGCGGAATTCTAGTTTTTTTTGCCGGAAATCGCAATAAGTGAGGAACGATCATGGCGGGGCAGTTCCTATGGTTCCTTAGGTCATATTTGATGGGTCGGAAAAATTTTAGGCGATCGGGGTCCGGGGATCCCGTGACCACTTGGAAAGCGTGGGCTATAGCACACAAAAATATGGGAACCGGGCAGAATTCTAGTTTTTTGGCCGAAAAATGCGAAAACTGAGGAACGATCATGGCGAGGTGGTGACTATGGTTCCTTAGATCCTATTTTATGGCCCGAAAAAACTTTAGGCGATCCGAGTACGGGGGGCTCGGCCCACACGGAAGGCATGGGCAATAGCACACAATAATATGGTAATCGGGCGGAATTCCAGTGTTTTGGCTGAAAACTGCATAAAATGAGGAACGATCATGGCGGGGCGTGACTATGGTTCCTTAGGTCGTATTTGATGGCCCGGAAAAATTTTAGGCGATCCGAGTCTAGGTAGGCCCGTCCCACTCGGAAGGCTTGGGCAATAACACACGAAAATATGGGAATCGGGCGGAATTCTAGTTTTTTTGCCGGAAATCGCAATAAGTGAGAAACGATCATGGCGGGGTAGTTCCTATGGTTTCTTAGGTCGTATTTGATGACCCGGAAAAATTTTAGGCGATCGGGGTCTGGGGATCCCGGGACCACTTGGAAAGCGTGGGCTATAGCACATTAAAATATGGGAATCGGGCGGAATTCTAGTTTTTTGGCCGAAAAATGCGAAAAATGAGGAACGATCATGGTGAGGTGGTGACTATGGTTCCTTAGGTCCTATTTTATGGCCCGAAAAAACTTTAGGCGATCCGAGTAGGGGGGGCTCGGCCCACTCGGAAGGCATGGGCAGTAGCACACAATAATATGGTAATCGGGCGGAATTCTAGTGTTTTGGCCGAAAACTGCATAAAATGAGGAACGATCATGGCGGGGTGGTGACTATGGTTCCTTAGGTCGTATTTGATGGCTGGAAAACTTTTAGGCGATCGGGGTCCGGGGTTCCCGGGACCACTCGGAAGGCGTGGGCTATAGCAAATGAAAATATGGAATCGCGCGGAATTCTAGGTTTTTTGCCAAAAAATACAAAAACATAGGAACGATCATGGCGGGGCGGTGACTATGGTTCCTTAGGTCGTATTTGATGGTCCGGAAAAACTTTAGGCGATAGGGGTCCGGGGGTCTGGGACCACTCGGAAGGCGTGGGCTATAGCACACGAAAATATGGGAATCGCGCGGAATTCTAGTTTTTTGGCCGAAAAATGCAAAAACTGAGGAACGATCATGGCAGTGCAGGGACTATGATTCCTTAAATCATATGTTATGGCCCGGAAAATTTTTAGGCGATCCGAGTCCTGGAGGCCCGACCCACTCGGAAGGCGTGGGCAATAGTAGACGAAAATATGGGAATCACGCGGAATTCTAGTTTTTTGGCAGAAAAACGCAAAAAATGAGGAACGACCATGGCGGGGTGGTTACTATGGTTCCTTGGGTCTTATTTTATGGCACGAAAATTTTTTAGGCGATCGGGGTCCGGGGGTCCCGGGACCACTTGGAAGGCGTGTGCTATAACACACGAAAATATGGGAATCGGGCAGAATTCTAGTTTTTTGGCGGGGAGGTGAATATGGTTCCTTAGGTCCTATTTGATGGCCCGAAAAAACTTTAGGGCGACCCGAGTCCGGGGAGCCTGGCCCACTCGGAAGGTGTGGGCTATAGCACACGAAAATATGGGAATCGGGCAGAATTCTAGTTTTTTTGCCGGAAATCGCAATAAGTGAGGAACTATCATGGCGGGGCAGTTCCTATGGTTCCTTAGGTCGTATTTGATGGGCCGGAAAAATTTTAGGCGATCGGGGTCCGGGGATCCCGGGACCACTTGGAAAGCGTGGGCTATGGCACACAAAAATATGGGAACCGGGCGGAATTCTAGTTTTTTGGCCGAAAAATACGAAAAATGAGGAACGTTCATGGCGAGGTGGTGACTATGGTTCCTTAGGTCCTATTTTATGGCCCCAAAAAACTTTAGGCGATCCGAGTACGGGGGGCTCAGCCCACTCGGAAGGCGTGGGCAATAGCACACAATAATATGGTAATCGGGCGGAATTCTAGTATTTTGGCCGAAAACTGCATAAAATGAGGTACGATCATGGCGGGGCGGTGACTATGGTTCCTTAGGTCGTATTTGATGGCTTGAAAATTTTTAGGCGATCGGGGTCCGGGGTTCCAGGGACCACTCGGAAGGCGTTGGCTATAGCAAATGAAAATATGGAATCACGCGGAATTCAAGGTTTTTTGCCAAAAAATACAAAAACATAAGAACGATCATGGCGGGGCGGTGACTATGGTTCCTTAGGTCGTATTGGATGGTCCGGAAGAACTTTAGGCGATAGGGGTCCGTGGGTCTGGGACCACTCGGAAGGCGTGTGCTATAGCACACGAAAATATGGGAATCGCGCGGAATTCTAGTTTATTGGCCGAAAAATGCAAAAAATGAGGAACGATCATTACAGGGCGGTGACTATGGTTCCTTAAATCATATTTTATGGTCTGTAAAAATATTAGGCGACCGGGGTTCGGGGTTCCCGGGACCACTTGGAAGGCGTGGGCTATAACTCACGAAAATATGGGAATCGGGCGGAATTCTAGTTTTTTGTCCGAAAAACGCAACAAATGAGGAATTATCATGGCTGGGCGGTGACTATGGTTCCTTAGGTCATATTTGATAGTTCGAAAAAATTTTAGGCGATAGGGGTCCGGAGGTCCCGGGACCACTCGGAAGGCATGGCCTATAACACATAAAAATATGGGAATCACGCGGAATTCTAGTTGTTTGGCCGAAAAACGCAAAAAATGAGGAACGATCATGGCGGGGCAGATACTATGGTTCCTTAGGTCGTATTTGATTGTCCGGAATATTTTTAGGCGATAGGGGTCAGGAGGTCTCGGGACCACTCGGAAGGCGTGGGCTATAACACACAAAAATATGGGAATCGCGCGGAATTCTAGTTGTTTGGCCGAAAAACGCAAAAAATGAGGAACGATCATGGCGGGGTGGTTACTATGGTTCCTTAGGTCGTATTTTGATGGCCCGAAAAAATTTTAGGCGATCGGGGTTCGGGGTTCCTGGGACCCCTTAGAAGGCGTGGGCTAAAGAACACGAAAATATCGAAATCGCGCAGAGTTCTAGTTTTTAGGCCGAAAAATGCAAAGCATTTGGAACGATCATGGTGGGACAGTGACTATGGTACCTTAGGTCGTATTTGATAGTCCGGAAAATTTTTAGGCGATCGGGGTCCGCGGCTCCCCTGACCACTTGGAAGGCGTGGGTATATAGCACCCGAATATATGGGAATCGGGCGTAATTCTAGTTTTTTTGGCCGAAAAATGCAGAAAATAAGAAACGATGATGGCGGGGCGGTTACTATGGTTCCTTAGGTCGTATTTGATGGACCGGAAAAATTTTAGGCGATCGGGGTCAGGGGGTCCCGGGACCACTCGGAAGGCGTGGGCTATAACACACAAAAATATGGGAAGCGCGCGAAATTCTAGTTGTTTGGCCGAAAAACGCAAAATATAAGGAACGATCATGGCGGGGTGGTTACTATGGTTCCTTAGGTCGTATTTGATGGCCCGGAAAAATTTTAGGCTATCGGGGTTCGGGGTTCCCGGGACCCCTTGGAAGGCGTGGGCTAAAGCACACGAAAATATGGAAATCGCGCGAAATTCTAGTTTTTTGGCTGAAAAACGCAAAAGACTAGGAACGATCATGGCGGGGCGGTGACTATGGTTCCTTAGGTCATATTTGATAGTCCGGAAAATTTTTAGGCGATCCGGCTCCGGGGGGCCCGACCCACTCGGAAGGCGTGGGCGATAGCACACAAAAATATGGGAATCGGGCGGATTCTAGTTTTTTGGCTGAAAAATGCAAAACATGAGGAACGATCATGGTGAGGCGGTGACTATGGTTCCTTAGGTCGTATTTGGTTGCCCGAAAAATTTTAGGCGATCGGGGTCCACGGCTCCCAGGACCACTCGGAAGGCGTAATCTATAGCACACTAAAATATGCAAATCGCGCGGAGTTCTACTTTTTTGGACGAAAAATGCAAAGCATTTGGAACGATCATGGTGGGGCGGTGACTATGGTACCTTAGGTCGTATTTGATAGTCCGGAAAAATTTTAGGCGATCGGGGTCCGCGCCTCCCCGGACCACTTGGAAGTCGTGGGTATAGCACATGAAAATATGGGAATCGGGCATAATTCTAGTTTTTTGACCGAAAAATGAGAAACGATGATGGCGGGGCGGTTACTATGGTTCCTTAGGTCATATTTGACGGCCCGGAAAAATTTTAGGCGATCGAGGTCCGGGGGTCCCGGAACAACTTGGAAGGGTGGGCAATAGCACACAAAAATATTGTAATCGGGCGGAATTCTAGTTTTTTGGCCGAAAAACGCAACAAATGAGGAATGATCATGGCTGGGCGGTGACTATGGTTCCTTAGGTTGTATTTGATAGTCCGGAAGAATTTTAGGCGATAGGGGTCCGGAGGTCCCGGGACCACTCGGAAGGCATGGGCTATAACACACAAAAATATGGGAATCGCGCGGAATTCTAGTTGTTTGGCCGAAAAACGCAAAAAATGAGGAACGATCATGGAGGGGTGGTTACTATGGTTCCTTAGGTCGTATTTGATGGCCCGGAAAAATTTTAGGCGATCGGGGTTCGGGGTTCCCGGGACCCCTTGGAAGGCGTGGGCTAAAGCACACGAAAATATGGAAATCGCGCGAAATTCTAGTTTTTTGGCTGAAAAACGCAAAAGACTAGGAACGATCATGGCGGGGCGGTGACTATGGTTCCTTAGGTCGTATTTGATAGTCCGGGAAAATTTTAGGCGATCCGGCTCCGGGGGGCCCGACCCACTCGGAAGGCGTGGGCGATAGCACACAAAACATATGAGAATCGTGCGGAATTGTAGTTTTAGGCCAAAAAATGCAAAAAATGATGAACGATCATGGCGAGGCGGTGACTATGGTTCCTTAGGTCGTATTTGGTGGCCCGGAAAATTTTAGGCGATCGGGGTCCACGGCTCCCGGGACCACTCGGAAGGCGTAAGCTATAGCACACTAAAATATGCAAATCGCGCGGAGTTCTACTTTTTGGCCGAAAAATGCAAAGCATTTGGAACGATCATGGTGGGGCGGTGACTATAATACGATAGTCCGGAAAAATTTTAGGCGATCGGGGTCCGCGGCTCCCCGGACCACTTGGAAGCCGTCGGTATAGCACACGAAAATATGGGAATCGGGCGTAATTCTAGTTTTTTGGCCGAAAAATGAGAAACGATGATGGCGGGGCGGTTACTATGGTTCCTTAGGTCGTATTTGATGACCCGAAAAATTTTTAGGCGATCGGGGTCCGGGGGTCCCGGAACCACTTGGAAGGGTGGGCAATAGCACACAAAAATATTGTAATCGGGCGGAATTCTAGATTTTTGGCCGAAAAACGCAACAAATGAGGAATTATCATGGCTGGGCGGTGACTATGGTTCCTTAGGTCATATTTGATAGTTCGAAAAAATTTTAGGCGATAGGGGTCCGGAGGTCCCGGGACCACTCGGAAGGCATGGCCTATAACACATAAAAATATGGGAATCACGCGGAATTCTAGTTGTTTGGCCGAAAAACGCAAAAAATGAGGAACGATCATGGCGGGGCGGATACTATGGTTCCTTAGGTCGTATTTGATTGTCCGGAATATTTTTAGGCGATAGGGGTCAGGAGGTCTCGGGACCACTCGGAAGGCGTGGGCTATAACACACAAAAATATGGGAATCGCGCGGAATTCTAGTTGTTTGGCCGAAAAACGCAAAAAATGAGGAACGATCATGGCGGGGTGGTTACTATGGTTCCTTAGGTCGTATTTTGATGGCCCGAAAAAATTTTAGGCGATCGGGGTTCGGGGTTCCTGGGACCCCTTAGAAGGCGTGGGCTAAAGAACACGAAAATATCGAAATCGCGCAGAGTTCTAGTTTTTAGGCCGAAAAATGCAAAGCATTTGGAACGATCATGGTGGGACAGTGACTATGGTACCTTAGGTCGTATTTGATAGTCCGGAAAATTTTTAGGCGATCGGGGTCCGCGGCTCCCCTGACCACTTGGAAGGCGTGGGTATATAGCACCCGAATATATGGGAATCGGGCGTAATTCTAGTTTTTTGGCCGAAAAATGCAGAAAATAAGAAACGATGATGGCGGGGCGGTTACTATGGTTCCTTAGGTCGTATTTGATGGACCGGAAAAATTTTAGGCGATCGGGGTCAGGGGGTCCCGGGACCACTCGGAAGGCGTGGGCTATAACACACAAAAATATGGGAAGCGCGCGGAATTCTAGTTGTTTGGCCGAAAAACGCAAAATATAAGGAACGATCATGGCGGGGTGGTTACTATGGTTCCTTAGGTCGTATTTGATGGCCCGGAAAAATTTTAGGCGATCGGGGTTCGGGGTTCCCGGGACCCCTTGGAAGGCGTGGGCTAAAGCACACGAAAATATGGAAATCGCGCGAAATTCTAGTTTTTTGGCTGAAAAACGCAAAAGACTAGGAACGATCATGGCGGGGCGGTGACTATGGTTCCTTAGGTCATATTTGATAGTCCGGAAAATTTTTAGGCGATCCGGCTCCGGGGGCCCGACCCACTCGGAAGGCGTGGGCGATAGCACACAAAAAATGGGAATCGGGCGGATTCTAGTTTTTTGGCTGAAAAATGCAAAACATGAGGAACGATCATGGTGAGGCGGTGACTATGGTTCCTTAGGTCGTATTTGGTTGCCCGAAAAATTTTAGGCGATCGGGGTCCACGGCTCCCAGGACCACTCGGAAGGCGTAATCTATAGCACACTAAAATATGCAAATCGCGCGGAGTTCTACTTTTTGGCCGAAAAATGCAAAGCATTTGGAACGATCATGGTGGGGCGGTGACTATGGTACCTTAGGTCGTATTTGATAGTCCGGAAAAATTTTAGGCGATCGGGGTCCGCGCCTCCCCGGACCACTTGGAAGTCGTGGGTATAGCACATGAAAATATGGGAATCGGGCATAATTCTAGTTTTTTGACCGAAAAATGAGAAACGATGATGGCGGGGCGGTTACTATGGTTCCTTAGGTCATATTTGACGGCCCGGAAAAATTTTAGGCGATCGAGGTCCGGGGGTCCCGGAACAACTTGGAAGGGTGGGCAATAGCACACAAAAATATTGTAATCGGGCGGAATTCTAGTTTTTTGGCCGAAAAACGCAACAAATGAGGAATGATCATGGCTGGGCGGTGAACTATGGTTCCTTAGGTTGTATTTGATAGTCCGGAAGAATTTTAGGCGATAGGGGTCCGGAGGTCCCGGGACCACTCGGAAGGTGTGGGCTATAGGACAAGAAAATATGGGAATCGCACGGAATTCTAGTTTTTTGGCCGAAAAATGAAAAAAACTAGGAACGATCATGGCTGGGCGGTGACTATGGTTCCTTAGGTCGTATTTGATGGCCCGAAAAAATTTTAGGCGATCGGGGTCCGGGGGTCCCGGAACCACTTGGAAGGGTGGGCAATAACACATAAAAATATTGTAATCGGGCGGAATTCTAGTTTTTTGGCCGAAAAATGCAACAAATGAGGAATGATCATGGCTGGGCGGTGACTATGGTTCCTTAGGTCTTATTTGATAGTCCGGAAAACTTTTAGGTGATAGGGGTCTGGAGTTCCCGGGTTCACTTCGAAGGCATGGGTTATTGGACACGAAAATATGGGAATCGCGCGGAATTCTAGTTTTTTGGCCGAAAAACCAAAAAAACTAGGAACGATCATGGCTGGGCGGTGACTATGGTTCCTTAGGTCGTATTTGATGGCCCGGAAAAATTTTAGGCGATCGGGGTCCGGGGGTCCCGGAACCACTTGGAAGGGTGGGCAATAGCACACAAAAATATTGTAATCGGGCGAAATTCTAGTTTTTTGGCCGAAAAATGCAACAAATGAGGAATGATCATAGCGGGGCGGATACTATGGTTCCTTAGGTCGTATTTGATAGTCCTGAAAAATTTTAGGCGATAGGGGTCGGGAGGTCCCGGGACCACTCGGAAGGTGTGGGCTATAACACACAAAAATATGGGAATCGCACGGAATTCTAGTTGTTTGGCCGAAAAACGCAAAAAATAAGGAACGATCATGGCGGGGCAGATACTATGGTTCCTTAGGTCGTATTTGATTGCCCGGAAAAATTTTAGGCGATCAGGGTCTTCGGCTCTTGGGACCACTCGGAATGCGTGGGTATAGCACACGAAAATATGGGAATCGGGCGAAATTCTAGGTCTTTTTCAGTAACATGCAAAAAATGTGGAAAGATCTTGGCACGACGGTGACTATGGTTCCTTTGGTCTTATTTGATAGTCCGGAAAAATATTAGGCGATAGGGGTCCGGAGGTCCCAGGACCACTCGGAAGGTATGGGCTATAACACATAAAAATATGGGAATCGCGCGGAATTCTAGTTGTTTTGCCGAAAAACGCAAAAAATGAGGAACGATCATGGCGGGGCGGATACTATGGTTCCTTAGGTCGTATTTGATAGTCTTGAAAAATTTTAGGCGATAGGGGTTAGGAGGTCCCGGGACCACTCGGAAGGCGTGGGCTATGGTTCCTTAAGTCGTATTTGATGGCCCGGAAAATTTTTAGGCGATCGGGGTTCGGGATTCCCGGGACCCCTTGGAAGGCGTGGGCTAAAGCACAAGAAAATATGGAAATCGCGCGGAATTCTAGTTTTTTGGCTGAAAAATGCAAAAGACTAGGAACGATTATGGCGGGGCGGTGACTATGGTTCCTTAGGTCGTATTTGATAGTCCAGAAAATGTTTAGGCGATCCGGCTCCGGGGGGCCTGACCCACTCGGAAGGCGTGGGCGATAGCACACAAAAATATGAGAATCGGGCGGAATTCTAGTTTTTTGGCAAAAATTGAGGAACGATCATGGCGAGGTGGTGACTATGGTTCCTTAGGTCCTAATTGATGGCCCGAAAATTTTTTAGGCGATCCGAGTCCGGCGGTTCGGCCCACTCGGAAGGCGTGGGCAATAGCACACAAAAATATGATAATCGAGCGGAATTCTAGTTTTTTGTCTGAAAAACGCAATAAATGAGGAACGATCATGGCGGGGCGGTGACTATGGTTCCTTAGGTCGTATTTGATGGCCCGGAAAATTTTAGGTGATCGGGGTCCACGGCTCCCGGGACCACTCGGAAGGCGTAAGCTATAGCACACTAAAATATTCAAATCGCGCGGAGTTATAGTTTTTTGGCCGAAAAATGCAAAGCATTTGGAACGATCATGGTGGGGCGGTGACTATGGTACCTTAGGACGTATTTGATAGTCCGGAAAAATTTTAGGCGATCGGGGTCCGCGGCTCCCTGGACCACTTGGAAGGCGTGGGTATAGCACATGAAAAAATGGGAATCAGGCGTAATTCTAGTTTTTTGGCCGAAAAATGCAAAAAATGAGAAACGATGATGGCGGGGCGGTTATTATGGTTCGTTAGGTCGTATTTGATGGCCCGGAAAAATTTTAGGCGATCGGGGTCCGGGGGTCCCGGAACCACTTGGAAGGGTGGGCAATAACACACAAAAATATTGTAATCGGGCGGAATTCTAGTTTTTTGGCCGAAAAACGCAACAAATGAGGAATGATCATGGCTGGGCGGTGACTATGGTTCCTTAGGTCGTATTTGATAGTTCGGAAAAATTTTAGGCGATAGGGGTTCGGAGTTCCCGGGTTCACTTGGAAGGCGTGGGCTATAGGACAGGAAAATATGGGAATCGCGCGGAATTCTAGTTTTTTGGCCGAAAAACGGAAAAAACTAGGAACGATCATGGCTGGGCGGTGACTATGGTTCCTTAGGTCTTATTTGACGGTCCGGAAAAATTTTAGGCGATAGGGGTCTGGAGGTCACGGGACCACTCGGAAGGTGTGGGCTATAAAACACAAAAATATGGGAATCGCGCGGAATTCTAGTTGTTTGGCCGAATAATGCAAAAAATAGGGAACGATCATGGCGGGGTGGTTAATATTGTTCCTTAGGTCGTATTTGATGGCCCGGAAAATTTTTAGGCGATCGGGGTTCGGTGTTCCCGGTACCCCTTGGAAGGCGTGGGCTAAGGCACACAAAAATATGGAAATCGCGCAGAATTCTAGTTTTTTGGCTGAAAAACGCAAAAGACTAGGAGCGATCATGGCGGGGCGGTGACTATGGTTCCTTAGGTCGTATTTGATAGTCCGGAAAAATTTTAGGTGATCGGGGTCCGGGGGTCCCGGAACCACTTGGAAGGGTGGGCAATAGCACACAAAAATATTGTAATCGGGTGAAATTCTAGTTTTTTGGCCGAAAAATGCAACAAATGAGGAATGATCATGGCTGGGCGGTGACTATGGTTCCTTAGGTCGTATTTGATAGTCCGGAAAAATTTTAGGTAATAGGGGTCCGGAGGTCCCGGGACCACTCGGAAGGTGTGGGCTATAACACACAAAAATATGGGAATCGAGCGGAATTCTAGTTGTTTGGCCGAAAAACGCAAAACATAAGGAACGATCATGGCGGGGTGGTTACTATGGTTCCTTAGGTCGTATTTGATGGCCTGAAAAGTTTTTAGGCGATCGGGGTTCGGGGTTCCCGGGACCCCTTGGAAGGCGTGGGCTAAAGCACACGAAAATATGGAAATCGCGCGGAATTCCAGTTGTTTGGCTGAAAAACGCAAAAGACTAGGAACGATCATGGCGGGGCGGTGACTATGGTTCCTTAGGTCATATTTGATAGTCCAGAAAAATTTTAGGCGATCCGGCTCCGGGGGGCCCCGACCCACTCGGAAGGCGTGGGCGATAGCACATAAAAATATGGGAATCGGGCGGAATTCTAGTTTTTTAGCCAAAAAATGCAAAAAATGAGGAACGATCATGGCGAGGCGGTGACTATGGCTCCTTCGATCCTAATTGATGGCCCGAAAAATTTTTAGGCGATCCGAGTCCGGCGGCCCGGCCCACTCGGAAGGCGTGGGCAATAGCACACAAAAATATGGTAATCGAGCGGAATTTTTGTTTTTTGGCCGAAAAACATAATAAATGAGGAACGATCATGGCGGGGCAGTGACTATGGTTCCTTAGGTCGTATTTGATGGCCCGGAAAATTTTAGGCGATCGGGGTCCGCGGCTCCCCCGACCACTTGGAAGGCGTGGGTATATAGCACCCGAAAATATGGGAATCGGGCGTAATTCTAGTTTTTTGGCCGAAAAATGCAGAAAATGAGAAACAATGATGGCGGGGCGGTTACTATGGTTCCTTAGGTCGTATTTGATGGCCCGGAAAAATTTTAGGCGATCGGGGTCAGGGGGTCCCGGGACCACTCGGAAGGCGTGGGTTATAACACACAATAATATGGGAAGCGCGCGGAATTCTAGTTGTTTGGCCGAAAAATGCAAAAAATAAGGAACGATCATGGCGGGGTGGATACTATAGTTCCTTAGGTTGTATTTGATTGCCCGGACAAATTTTAGGCGATCGGGGTCCGCGGCTCTTGGGACCACTCGGAATGCGTTGGTATAGCACACGAAAATATGGGAATCGGGCGAAATTCTAGGTCTTTTTCAGTAACATGCAAAAAATGTGGAAAGATCTTGGCAGGGCAGTGACTATGGTTCCTTTGGTCTTATTTGATAGTCCGGAAAAATATTAGGCGATAGGGGTCCGGAGGTCCCGGGACCACTTGGAAGGCGTGGGCTATAACACACAAAAATATATGAATCGTGCGGAATTCTAGTTGTTTGGCCGAAAAACGCAAAACATAAGGAACGATCATGGCGGGGTGGTTACTATGGTTCCTTAGGTCGTATTTGATGGCCTGAAAAATTTTTAGGCGATCGGGGTTCGGGGTTCCCGGGACCCCTTGGAAGGCGTGGGCTAAAGCACACGAAAATATGGAAATCGCGCGGAATTCCAGTTGTTTGGCTGAAAAACGCAAAAAATAAGGAACGATCATGGCGGGGCGGATACTATGGTTCCTTAGGTCATATTTGATTGCCCGGAAAAATTTTAGGCGATCGGGGTCCGCGGCTCTTGGGACCACTCGGAATTCGTGGGTATAGCACACGAAAATATGGGAATCGGGCGAAATTCTAGGTCTTTTTCAATAACATGCAAAAAATGTGGAAAGATCTTGGTAGGGCGGTGACTATGGTTCCTTTGGTCTTATTTGATAGTCCGGAAAAATATTAGGCGATAGGGGTCCGGAGGTCCCGGGACCACTCGGAAGGCGTGGGGTACAACACACAAAAATATGGGAATCGCGCAAAATTCTAGTTGTTTTGCCGAAAAACGCAAAAAATGAGGAACGATCATGGCGGGGCGGATACTATGGTTCCTTAGGTTGTATTTGATAGTCCGGAAAAATTTTAGGTGATAGGGGTCCGGAGGTCCCGGGACCACTCGGAAGGTGTGGGCTATAACATACAAAAATATGGGAATCGAGCGGAATTCTAGTTGTTTGGCCGAAAAACGCAAAACATAAGGAACGATCATGGCGGGGTGGTTACTATGGTTCCTTAGGTCGTATTTGATGGCCTGAAAAATTTTTAGGCGATCGGGGTTCGGGGTTCCCAGGACCCCTTGGAAGGCGTGGGCTAAAGCACACGAAAATATGGAAATCGCGTGGAATTCTAGTTTTTTGGCCAAAAAATGCAAAAAATAAGGAACAATCATGGCGGGGCGGTGACTATGGTTCCTTAGGTCGTATTTGATGGCCCAGAAAATTTTAGGCGATAGGAGTCCACGGCTCACGGGACCACTCGGAAGGCGTAAGCTATAGCACACTAAAATATGCAAATCGCGCGGAGTTCAAGTTTTTTGGCCGAAAAATGCAAATCATTTGGAACGATCATGGTGGGGCGGTGACTATAGTACCTTAGGTCGTATTTGATTGTCCGGAAAACCTTTAGGCGATCGGGGTCCGCGGCTCCCCGGACCACTTGGAAGGCGTGGGTATAGCTCACGCAAATATGGGAATCGAGCGTAATTCTAGTTTTTTGGCCGAAAAATGAGAAACGATGATGGCGGGGCGGTTACTATGGTTCCTTAGGTCGTATTTGATGGCCCGGAAAAATTTTAGGCGATCGGGGTCCGGGGGTCCCGGAACCACTTGGAAGGGTGGGCAATAGCACACAAAAATATTGTAATCGGGCGGAATTCTAGTTTTTTGGCCGAAAAACGCAACAAATGAGGAATGATCATGGCTGGGCGGTGACTATGGTTCCTTAGGTCGTATTTGATAGTCCGGAAAAATTTTAGGCGATAGGGGTCCGGAGTTCCCGGGTTCACTTGGAAGGCGTGGGCTATAGGACACGAAAATATGGGAATCGCGCGGAATTCTAGTTTTTTGGCCGAAAAACGGAAAAAACTAGGAACGATCATGGTGGGGCGGTGACTATAGTACCTTAGGTCGTATTTGATTGTCCGGAAAACCTTTAGGCGATCGGGGTCCGCGGCTCCCCGGACCACTTGGAAGGCGTGGGTATAGCACACGCAAATATGGGAATCGAGCGTAATTCTAGTTTTTTGGCCGAAAAATGAGAAACGATGATGGCGGGGCGGTTACTATGGTTCCTTAGGTCGTATTTGACGGCCCGGAAAAATTTTAGGCGATCGGGGTCCGGGGGTCCCGGAACCACTTGGAAGGGTGGGCAATAGCACACAAAAATATTGTAATCGGGCGGAATTCTAGTTTTTTGGCCGAAAAACGCAACAAATGAGGAATGATCATGGCTGGGCGGTGACTATGGTTCCTTAGGTCATATTTGATAGTCCAGAAAAATTTTAGGCGATAGGGGTCCGGAGTTCCCGGGTTCACTTGGAAGGCTTGGGCTATAGGACACGAAAATATGGGAATCGCGCGGAATTCTAGTTTTTTGGCTGAAAAACAGAAAAAAACTAGGAACGATCATGGCGGGGCGGTGACTAAGGTTCCTTATGTCGTATTTGATAGTCCGGAAAATTTTTAGGTGATTCGGCTCCGGGGGGCCCGACCTACTCGGAAGGCGTGGGCGATAGCACACAAAAATATGGGAATCGGGCAAAATTCTAGTTTTTTGGACAAAAAATGCAAAAATTAAGGAACGATCATGGCGGGGCGGATACTATGGTTCCTTAGGTAGTATTTGATAGTCCGGAAAAATTTTAGACGATAGGGGTCCGGAGGTCCCGGGACCACTCGGAAGGTGTGGGCTTATATATAACACACAAAAATATGGGAATCGCGCGAAATTCTAGTTGTTTGGCCGAAAAACGTAAAAAATAAGGAACGATCATGGCGGGGCAGATACTATGGTTCCTTAGGTCGTATTTGATAGTCCGAAAAAATTTTAGGCGATAGGGGTCAGGAGGTCCCGGGGCCCCGCGGAAGGCGTTGGCTATAACACACAAAAATATGGGAATCGCGCGGAATTCTAGTTGTTTGGCCGAAAAATGCAAAAAATGAGGAACGATCATGGCGGGGTGGTTACTATGGTTCCTTAGGTCGTATTTGATGTCCCGGAAAAGTTTTAGGCGATCGGGGTTCGGGGTTCCCGGGACCCCTTGGAAGGCGTGGGCTAAAGCACACGAAAATATGGAAATCGCGCGAAATTCTAGTTTTTTGGCTGAAAAAGGCAAAAGACTAGGAACGATCAAGGCGGGGTGGTGACTATGGTTCCTTAGGTCGTATTTGATAGTCCGCAAAATTATTAGGTGATCCGGCTCCGGGGGCCCGACCCACTCGGAAGGCGTGGGCGATAGCACACAAAAATATAGGAATCGGGCGGAATTCTAGTTTTTTGGCCAAAAAATGCAAAAAATAAGGAACGATCATGGAGAGGCAGTGACTATGGTTCCTTAGGTCCTAATTGATGGCCCGAAAATTTTTTAGGCGATCCGAGTCTGGTGGCCCGGCCCACTCGGAAGGCGTGGGCAATAGCACACAAAAATATGGTAATCGAGCGGAATTCTAGTTTTTTGGCCGAAAAAGGCAATAAATGAGGAACGATCATGGCGGGGCGGTGACTATGGTTCCTTAGGTCGTATTTGATAGTCCGGAAAAATTTTAGGCGATCGGGGTCCGGGGGTCCCGGAACCACTTGGAAGGGTGGGCAATAACACACAAAAATATTGTAATCGGGCGGAATTCTAGTTTTTTGGCCGCAAAACGCAACAAATGAGGAATGATCATGGCTGGGCGGTGACTATGGTTCCTTAGGTCGTATTTGATAGTCCGGAAAAATTTTAGGCGATAGGGGTTCGGAGTTCCCGGGTTCACTTGGAAGGCGTGGGCTATAGGACACGAAAATATGGGAATCGCGCGGAATTCTAGTTTTTTGGCCGAAAAACGAAAAAAACTAGGAACGATCATGGCTGGGCGGTGACTATGGTTCCTTAGGTCTTATTTGACGGTCCGGAAAAATTTTAGGCGATAGGGGTTCGGAGGTCCCGGGACCACTCGGAAGGTGTGGGCTATAACACACAAAAATATGGAAATCGCGCGGAATTCTAGTTGTTTGGCCGAAAAATGCAAAAAATAGGGAACGATCATGGCGGGGTAGTTAATATGGTTCCTTAGGTCGTATTTGATGGCTCGGAAATTTTTTAGGCGATCGGGGTTCGGGGTTCCCGGGAATCGCGCGGAATTCTAGTTTTTTGGCCGAAAAACGCAATAAATGAGGAACGATCATGGCGGGGCGGTGACTATGGTTCCTTAGGTCGTATTTGATGGCCCGGAAAATTTTAGGCGATCGGGGTCCACGGCTCCCGGGACCACTCGGAAGGCGTAAGCTATAGCACACTAAAATATGCAAATCGCGCGGAGTTCTAGTTTTTTGGCCGAAAAATGCAAAGCATTTGGAACGATCATGGTGGGGCGGTGACTATGGTACCTTAGGTCGTATTTGATAGTCCGGAAAAATTTTAGGCGATCGGGGTCCGCGGCTCCCCGGACCACTTGGAAGGCGTGGGTATAGCACACGAAAATATGGGAATCGGGCGTAATTCTAGTTTTTTGGCCGAAAAATGCAACAAATGAGAAACGATGATGGCAGGGCAGTTACTATGGTTCCTTAGGTCGTATTTAACGGCCCGGAAAAATTTTAGGTGATAGGGGTCAGGAGGTCCCGGGATCACTCGGAAGGCGTGGGCTATAACACACAAAAATATGGGAATCGCGCGGAATTCTAGTTGTTTGCCGAAAAACGCAAACAATAAGGAACGATCATGGTGGGGTGGTTACTATGGTTCCTTAGGTCGTATTTGATGGCCTGGAAAATTTTTAGGCGATCGGAGTTCGGGGTTCCCGGGACCCCTTGGAATGCGTGGGCTAAAGCACACGAAAATATGGAAATCGCGCGAAATTCTAGTTTTTTGGCTGAAAAACGCAAAAGACTAGGAACGATCATGGCGGGGCGGTGACTATGGTTCCTTAGGTCGTATTTGATAGTCCGGAAATTTTTCAGGCGATCCGGCTCTGGGGGGCCCGACCCACTCGGAAGGCGTGGGCGATTGCACACAAAAATATGGGAATCGGGCGGAATTCTAGTTTTTTGGCCAAAAAATGCAAAAAATGAGGAACGATCATGGAGAGGCGGTGACTATGGTTCCTTAGGTCTTAATTGATGGCCCGGAAATTTTTTAGGCGATCCGAGACCGGCGGCCCGGCCCTCTCGGAAGGCGTGGGCAATAGCACACAAAAATATGGTAATCGAGCGGAATTCTAGTTTTTTGGCCGAAAAATGCAATAAATGAGGAACAATCATGGTGGGGCGGTGACTATGGTTCCTTAAGTCTTATTTGATGGCCCGGAAAACTTTAGGCGATCGAGGTCCACTGCTCCCGGGACCACTCGGAAGGAGTAAGCTATAGCACACTAAAATATGCAAATCGCGCGGAGTTCTAGTTTTTTGGCCGAAAAATGCAAAGCATTTGGAACGATCATGGTGGGGCGGTGACTATGGTACCTTAGGTCGTATTTGATAGTCCGGAAAAATTTTAGGCGATCGGGGTCCGCGGCTCCCCGGACCACTTGGAAGGCGTGGGTATAGCACACGAAAATATGGGAATCGGGCGTAATTCTAGTTTTTTGGCCGAAAAATGCAAAAAATGAGAAACGATGATGGCGGGGTGGTTACTATGGTTCCTTAGGTCGTATTTGATAGTCTGGAAAAATTTTAGGCGATAGGGGTTCGGAGTTCCCGGGTTCACTTGGAAGGCGTGGGCTATAGGACACGAAAATATGGGAATCGCGTGGAATTCTATTTTTTTGGCCGAAAAACGGAAAGAACTAGGAATGATCATGGCTGGGCGGTGACTATGGTTCCTTAGGTCTTATTTGACGGTCCGGAAAAATTTTAGGCGATAGGGGTCCGGAGGTCCCGGGACCACTCGGAAGGTGTGGGCTATAACACACAAAAATATGGGAATCACGCGGAATTCTAGTTGTTTGGCCGAAAAATGCAAAAAATAGGGAACGATCATGGCGGGGTGGTTAATATGGTTCCTTAGGTCGTATTTGATGGGCCCGAAAATTTTTTAGGCGATCCGAGTCCGGCGGCCCGGCCCACTCGGAAGGCGTGGGCAATAGCACACAAAAATATGGTAATCGAGCGGAATTCTAGTTTTTTGGCCGAAAAACGCAATAAATGAGGAACGATCATGGCGGGGCGGTGACTATGGTTCCTTAGGTCATATTTGATGGCCCGGAAAAATATGAGGCGATAGGGGTCCGGAGGTCCCGGGACCACTCGGAAGGCGTGGGCTATAACACACAAAAATATGGGAATCGCGCGGAATTCTAGTTGTTTTGCCGAAAAACGCAAAAAATGAGGAACGATCATTGCGGGGCGGATACTACGGTTCCTTAGGTCATATTTGATAGTCCGGAAAAATTTTAGGCGATAGGGGTCAGGAGGTCCCAGGACCACTCGGAAGGCGTGGGCCAGAACACACAAAAATATGGGAATCGCGCAGAATTCTAGTTGTTTGGCCGAAAAACGCAAAAAATGAGGAACGATCATAGCGGGGTGGTTACTATGGTTCGTTAGGTCGTATTTGATGGCCTGGACAATTTTTAGGCGATCGGGGTTCGGGGTTCCCGGGACCCCTTGGAAGGCGTGGTCTAAAGCGCACGAAAATATGGAAATCGTGCGAAATTATAGTTTTTTGGCTGAAAAACACAAAAGACTAGGAACGATCATGGCGGGGCGGTGACTATGGTTCCTTAGGTCGTATTTGATAGTCCGGAAATTATTAGGCGATCCGGCTCCGGGGGGCCCGACCCACTCGGAAGGCGTGGGCGATAGCACACAAAAATATGGGAATCGGGCAGAATTCTAGTTCTTTGGCCAAAAAATTCAAAAAATGAGGAACGATCATGGCGAGGCGGTGACTATGGTTCCTTAGGTCTTAATTAATGGCCCGAAAATTTTTAGGCGATCCGAGACCGGCGGCCCGGCCCACTAGGAAGGCGTGGGCAATAGCACACAAAAATATGGTAATCGAGCGGAATTCTAGTTTTTTGGCCGAAAAACGCAATAAATGAGGAATGATCATGGCGGGGCAGTGACTATGGTTCCTTAGGTCATATATGATGGCCCTGAAAATTTTAGGCGATCGGGGTCCACGGCTCTCGGGACCACTCGGAAGGCGTAAGCTATAGCACACTAACATATGCAAATCGCGCGGAGTTCTAGTTTTTTTGCCAAAAAATGCAAAGCATTTGGAACGATACTGGTGGGGCGGTGACTATGGTACCTTAGGTCGTATTTGATAGTCTGGAAAAATTTTAGGCGATCGGGGTCCGCGGCTCCCCGGCCCACTTGGAAGGCGTGGGTATAGCACACGAAAATATGGGAATCGGGCGTAATTCTAGTTTTTTGGCCAAAAAATGCAAAAAATAAGAAACGATGATGGCGGGGCGGTTACTATGGTTCCTTAGGTCGTATTAGATGGCCTGGAAAAATTTTAGGCGATCGGGGTCCGGGGGTCCCGGAACCACTTGGAAGGGTGGGCAATAGCACACAAAAATATTGTAATCGGGTGAAATTCTAGTTTTTTGGCCAAAAAACGTAACAAATGAGGAATGATCATGGCTGGGCGGTGACTATGGTTCCTTAGGTCGTATTTGATAGTCCGGAAAAATTTTAGGCGATCGGGGTCCGGGGGTCCCGGAACCACATGGAAGGGTGGGCAATAGCACAAAAAAATATTGTAATCGGGCGGAATTCTAGTTTTTTGGCCAAAAAACGCAACAAATGAGGAATGATCATGGCTGGGCGGTGACTATGGTTCCTTAGGTCGTATGTGATAGTCCGGAAAAATTTTAGGCGATAGGGGTCAGGAGGTCCCAGGACCACTCGGAAGGCGTGGGCTATAACATACAAAAATATGGGAATCACGCAGAATTCTAGTTGTTTGGCCGAAAAACGCAAAAAATGAGGAACGATCATGGCGGGGTGGTTACTATGGTTCCTTAGGCGATCGGGGTACGGGGTTCCCGGGACCCCTTGGAAGGCGTGGGCTAAAGAACACGAAAATATGGAAATCGCGCAAAATTCTAGTTTTTTGGCTGAAAAACGCAAAAGACTAGGAACGATCATGGCGGGGCGGTGACTATGGTTCCTTAGGTCGTATTTGATAGTCCGGAAAATTTTTAGGCGATTCGGCTCCGGGGGGCCCGACCCACTCGGAAGGCGTGGGCGATAGCACACAAAAATATGGGAATCGGGCGGAATTCTAGTTTTTTGGCCAGAAAATGCAAAAAATGAGGAACGATCATGGAGAGGCGGTGACTATGGTTCCTTAGGTCTTAATTGATGGCCCGGAAATTTTTTAGGCGATCCGAGACCGGCGGCCCGGCCCACTCGGAAGGCGTGGGCAATAGCACACAAAAATATGGTAATCAAGCGGAATTCTAGTTTTTTGGCCGAAAAATGCAATAAATGAGGAACGATCATGGCGGGGCGGTGACTATGGTTCCTTAGGTCATATTTGATGGCCCGGAAAAATATTAGGCGATAGGGGTCCGGAGGTCCCGGGACCACTCGGAAGGCGTGGGCTATATAACACACAAAAATATGGGAATCGCGCGGATTTCTAGTTGTTTTGCCGAAAAATGCAAAAAATGTGGAACGATCATTGCGGGGCGGATACTATGGTTCCTTAGGTCGTATTTGATAGTCCGGAAAAATTTTAGGCGATAGGGGTCAGGAGGTCCCGGGACCACTCGCAAGGCAAGGGCTATAACACACAAAAATATAGGAATCGCGCGGAATTCTAGTTGTTTGGCCGAAAAATGCAAAAAATGAGGAACGATCATGGCAGGGTGGTTACTATGGTTCCTAAGGTCGTATTTGATGGCCCGGACAATTTTTAGGCAATCGGGGTTCGGGGTACCCGGGACCCCTTGGAAGGCGTGGGCTAAAGCACACGAAAATATGGAAATCGCGCGAAATTCTAGTTTTTTGGCTGAAAAACGCAAAAGACTAGGAACGATCATGGCGGGGTGGTCACTATGGTTCCTTAGGTCGTATTTGATAGTCCGAAAAATTTTTAGGCGATCCGGCTCCGGGGGCCCGACCCACTCGGAAGGCGTGGCGATAGCACACAAAATATAGGAATCGGGCGGAATTCTAGTTTTTTGGCCAAAAAATGCAAAAAATGAGGAACGATCATGGCGAGGCGGTGACTATGGTTCCTTTGGTCTTAATTGATGGCCCGAAAAATTTTTAGGCGATCCGAGTCCGGCGGCCTGGCCCACTCGGAATGCGTGGGCAATAACACACAAAAATATGGTAATCGAGCGGAATTCTAGTTTTATGGCCGAAAAACGCAATAAATGAGGAACGATCATGGCAGGTCGGTGACTATGGTTCCTTAGGTCGTATTTGATGGCCCGGAAAATTTTACGCGATCGGGGTCCACGGCTCCTGGGACCACTCGGAAGGCGTAAGCTATAGCACACGAAAATATGCAAATCGCGCGGAGTTCTAGTTTTTTGGCCAAAAAATGCAAAGCATTTGGAACGATCATGGTGGGGCGGTGACTATGGTATCTTAGGTCATATTTGATAGTCCGGAAAAATTTTAGGCGATCAGGGTCCGCGGCTCCCCGGACCACTTGGAAGGCGTGGGTATAGCACACGAAAATATGGGAATCGGGCGTAATTCTAGTTTTTTTGGCCGAAAAATGCATAAAATGAGAAACAATGATGGCGGGGCGGTTACTATGGTTCCTTAGGTCGTATTTGACGGCCCGAAAAAATTTTGAGCGATCGGGGTCCGGGGGTCCCGGAACCACATGGAAGGGTGGGCAATAGCACACAAAAGAGGAACGATCTTGGCGGGTGGATACTATGGTTCCTTAGGTCGTATTTGATGGCCCGGAAAATTTTTAGGCGATCAGGGTTCGGTGTTCCCAGGACCCCTTGGAAGGAGTGGGCTAAAGCACACGAAAATATGGAAATCGCGCAGAATTCTAGTTTTTTGGCTGAAAAACGCAAAAGACTAGGAACGATCATGGTGGGGCGGTGACTATGGTTCCTTATGACGTATTTGATAGTCCGGAAAATTTTTAGGCGATCTGACTCCGGGGGGGCCGACCCACTCGGAAGGCGTGGGCGATAGCACACAAAAATATGGGAATCGGGCGGACTTCTAGTTTTTTGGCGAAAAAATGCAAAAAATGAGGAACGATCTTGGCGAGGCGGTGGCTATGGTTCCTTAGGTCCTAATTGATCGCCCGAAAATTTTGTAGGCGATCCGAGTCCGGCGGCCTGGCCCACTCGGAAGGCATGGGCAATAGCAAACAAAAATATGGTAATCGAGCGGAATTCTAGTTTTTTGGCCGAAAAACGCAATAAATGAGGAACGATCATGGCAGGGCGGTGACTATGGTTCCTTAGATCGTATTTAATGGACCAGAAAATTTTAGGCGATCGGGGTCCACGGCTCCCGGGACCACTCGGAAGGCGTAAGCTATGGCACACGAAAATATGCAAATCGCGCGGAGTTCTAGTTTTTTGGCCGAAAAATGCAAAGCATTTGGAACGATCATGGTGGGGCGGTGACTATGGTACCTTAGGTCGTATTTGATAGTCCGGAAAAATTTTAGGCGATCGGGGTCCGCGGCTCCCCGGACCACATGGAAGGCGTGATACGAAAATATGGGAATCGGGCGTAATTCTAGTTTTTTGGCCGAAAAATGCAAAAAATGAGAAACGATGATGGCGGGGCGGTTACTATGGTTCCTTAGGTCGTATTTGACGGCCCGGAAAAATTTTAGGCGATCGGGGTCCGGGGGTCCCGGAACCACTGGGAAGGGTGGGCAATAGCACACAAAAATATTGTAATCGGGCGGAATTCTAGTTTTTTGGCCGAAAAATGCAACAAATGAGGAATGATCATGGCTGGGCGGTGACTATGGTTCCTTAGGTCGTATTTGATAGTCCGGAAAAATTTTAGGCGATAGTGGTCAGGAGGTCCCGGGACCACTCAGAAGGCGTGGGCTATAACACACAAAAATATGGGAATCGCGTAGAATTCTAGTTGTTTGACCGAAAAACGCAAAAAATGAGGAACGATCATGGCGGGGAGGTTACTATGGTTTCTTAGGTCATATTTGATGGCCCGGAAAATTTTTAGACGATCAGGGTTCGGGGTTCCCGGGAACCCTTGGAAGGCGTGGGCTAAATCACACGAAAATATGGAAATCGCGCGAAATTCTAGTTTTTTGGCAGAAAAACGCAATAGACTAGGAAGGATCATGGCGGGGCGGTGATTATGGTTCCTTAGGTCGTATTTTATAGTCCGGAAAATTTTTAGGCGATCCGGCTCCGGGCGGCCCGGCCCACTCGGAAGGCGTGGGCAATAGCACACAAAAATATGGTAATCGAGCGGAATTCTAGTTTTTTGGCCGAAAAACGCAATAAATGAGGAACGATCATGGCGGGGCGGTGACTATGGTTCCTTAGGTCATATTTGATGGCCCGGAAAAATATGAGGCGATAGGGGTCCGGAGGTCCTGGGACCACTCGGAAGGCGTGGGCTATAACATACAAAAATATGGGAATCGCGCGGAATTCTAGTTGTTTTGCCGAAAAACGCAAAAAATGAGGAACGATCATTGCGGGGCGGATACTACGGTTCCTTAGGTCATATTTGATAGTCCGGAAAAATTTTAGGCGATAGGGGTCAGGAGGTCCCGGGACCACTCGGAAGGCGTGGGCCATAACACACAAAAATATGGGAATCGCGCAGAATTCTAGTTGTTTGGCCGAAAAATGCAAAAAATGAGGAACGATCATAGCGGGGTGGTTACTATGGTTTGTTAGGTCGTATTTGATGGCCTGGACAATTTTTAGGCGATCGGGGTTCGGGGTTCCCGGGACCCCTTGGAAGGCGTGGGCTAAAGCGCACGAAAATATGGAAATCGTGCGAAATTATAGTTTTTTGGCTGAAAAACGCAAAAGACTAGGAACGATCATGGCGGGGCGGTGACTATGGTTCCTTAGGTCGTATTTTATAGTCCGGAAAATTTTTAGGCGATCCGGCTCCGGGGGGCCCGACCCACTCGGAAGGCATGGGCGATGAATCGGGCAGAATTCTAGTTTTTTGGCCAAAAAATGCAAAAAATGAGGAACGATCATGGCGAGGCGGTGACTATGGTTCCTTAGGTCTTAATTGATGGCCCGAAATTTTTTTAGGCGATCCGAGTCCGGCGGCCCGGCCCACTCGGAAGGCGTGGGCAATAGCGTACAAAAATATGGTAATCAAGCGGAATTCTAGTTTTTTGGCCAAAAAATGCAATAAATGAGGAACGATCATGGCAGGGCGGTGACTATGGTTCTTTAGGTCGTATTTGATGGACCGGAAATTTTAGGCGATCGGGGTCCGCGGCTCCCGGGACCCCTCGGAAGGCGTAAGCTATAGCACACGAAAATATGCAAATCGCGCGGAGTTCTAGTTTTTTGGCCGAAAAATGCAAAGCATTTGGAACGATCATGGTGGGGCGGTGACTATGGTACCTTAGGTCGTATTTGATAGTCCGGAAAAATTTTAGGCGATCGGGGTCCGCGGCTCCCCGGACCACTTGGAAGGCATGGGTATAGCACACGAAAATATGGGAATCGGGCGTAATTCTAGTTTTTTGGCCGAAAAATGCAAAAAAGGAAAAACGATGATGGCAGGGCGGTTACTATGCTTCCTTAGGTCGTATTTGACTACCCGGAAAATTTTTAGGCGATCGGGGTCCGGGGGTACCGGAACCACTTTGAAGGGTGGGCAATAACACACAAAAATATTGTAATTGAGCGGAATTCTAGTTTTTTGGCCAAAAAACGCAACAAATGAGGAATGATCATGGCTGGGCGGTGACTATGGTTCCTTAGGTCGTATTTGATAGTCCGGAAAATTTTTAGGCGATAGGGGTCCGGAGTTCCCGGGTTCACTTGGAAGGCGTGGGCTATAGGACACGAAAATATGGGAATCACGCGGAATTCTAGTTTTTTGGCCGAAAAATGGAAAAAACTAGGAAAGATCATGGCTGGGCGGTGACCATGGTTCCTTAGGTCTTATTTGATAGTCCGGAAAAAGTTTAGGCGATAGGGGTCCGGAGACCCGGGACCACTCGGAAGGCGTGGGCTATAACACACAAAAATATGGGATCGCGCGGAATTTTAGTTGTTTGGCCGAAAACGCAAAAAATGAGGAACGATCATGGAGGGGCGGATACTATGGTTCCTTAGGTCGTATTTGATAGTCCGGAAATTTTTTAGGCGATAGGGCTCCGGAGGTCCCGGGACCACTCGGAAGGTGTGGGCTATAACACAAAAATATGGGAATCGCATGTAATTCTAGTTGTTTGGCCGAAAAATGCAAAAAATAAGGAACGATCATGGCGGGGCGAATACTATGGTTCCTTAGGTCGTATTTGATTGCCCGAAAAATTTTTAGGCGATCAGGGTCCGCGGCTCTTGGGACCACTAGGAAGGCGTGGGCAATAGCACACAAAAATATAGTAATCGAGCGGAATTCTAGTTTTTTAACCAAAAAACGCAATAAATGAGGAACGATCATGGCGGGGCGGTGACTATGGTTCCTTAGGTCTTATTTGATAGTCCGTAAAAATATTAGGCGATAGGGGTCCGGAGGTCCCGGGACCACTCGGAAGGCGTTGGCTTTAACACACAAAAATATGGGATCGCGCGGAATTCTAGTTGTTTGGCCGAAAATGCAAAAAATAAGGAACGATCATGGCGGGGCGGATACTATGGTTCCTTAGGTCATATTTGATTGCCCGGAAAATTTTTAGGCGGTCGGGGTTCGGGGTTCCCGGGACCAATAGGAAGGCGTGGGCAATAGCACACAAAAATATGGTAATCGAGCGGAATTCTAGTTTTTGGGCGAAAAACGGAAAAAAACTAGGAACGATCATGGCAGGGAGGTGACTATGGTTCCTTAGGTATTATTTGATAGTCCGGAAATATATTAGGCGATAGGGGTCCGGAGGTCCCGGGACCACTCGGAAGGCGTGGGCTTTAACACACAAAAATATGGGAATCGCGTGGAATTCTAGTTGTTTGGCCGAAAAACGCAAAAAATGAGGAGCGATCATGGCGGGGCGGATACTATGGTTCCTTAGGTCGTATTTGATAGTCCGGAAAATTTTTAGGCGATAGGGGTCAGGAGGTCCCGGGACCACTCGGAAGGCGTGGGCTATAACATACAAAAATATTGGAATCACGCAGAATTCTAGTTGTTTGGCCGAAAAATTCAAAAAATGAGGAACGATCATGGCGGGGAGGTTACTATGGTTCCTTAGGTCGTATTTGATGGCCCCGAAAATTTTTAGGCGATCAGGGTTCGGGGTTCCCGGGACCCCTTGGAAAAGCACACGAAAATATGGAAATCGCGCGAAATTCTAGTTTTTTGGCTGATAAATGCAAAAGACTAGGAACGATCATGACGGGGCGGTGTCTATGGTTCCATAGGTCATATTTGATAGTCCGAAAATTTTTTAGGCGATCCAGCTCCGGGGGGCCTGACCCACTCGGAAGGCGTGGGCGATAGCACACAAAAATATGGGAATCGGGCGGAATTCTAATTTTTTGGCCAGAAAATGCAAACAATGAGGAACGATCATGGAGAGGCGGTGACTATGGTTCCTTAGGTCTTAATTGATGGCCCGTAATTTTTTTAGGCGATCCGAGACCGGCGGCCCGGCCCACTCGGAAGGCGTGGGCTAAAGCACAAGAAAATATGGAAATCGCGCGGAATTCTAGTTTTTTGGCTGAAAAACGCAAAAGACTAGGAACGATCATGGCGGGGCGGTGACTATGGTTCCTTAGGTCGTATTTGATAGTCCGGAAAATTTTTAGGCGATCCGGCTCCGGGGGGCCCGACCCACTCGGAAGGCGTGGGCGATAGCATACAAAAATATGAGAATCGGGCGGAATTCTAGATTATTGGCCAAAAAATGCAAAAAATGAGGAACGATCGTGGTGAGGCGGTGACTATGGTTCCTTAGGTCCTAATTGATGGCCCGAAAATTTTTTAGGCGATCCGAGTCCGGCGGTCCGGCCCACTCGAAAGGCGTGGGCAATACCACACAAAAATATTGTAATCGAGCGGAATTCTAGTTTTTTGGCCGAAAAATGCAATAAATGAGGAACGATCATGACGGGGGGTGACTATGGCTCCTTAGGTCATATTTGATGGCCCGAAAAATTTTAGGCGATCCGGGTCCACGGCTCCCGGGACCACTCGGAAGGCGTAAGCTATAGCACACGAAAATATACAAATCGCGCGGAGTTCTAGTTTTTTGGCCGAAAAATGCAAAGCATTTGGAACGATCATGGTGGGGCGGTGACTATGGTACCTTAGGTCGTATTTGAGAGTCCAGAAAAATTTTAGGCGATCGGGGTCCGCGTCTCCCCGGACCACTTGGAAGGCGTGGATATAGCACACGAAAATATGGGAATCGGGCATAATTCTAGTTTTTTTGCCGAAAAATGCAAAAAATGAGAAACGATGATGGCGGGGCGGTTACTATGGTTCCTTAGGTCGTATTGGACAGCCCGGAAAAATTTTAGGCGATCGGGGTCCGGGGGTCCCGGAACCACTGGGAAGGGTGGGCAATAGCACACAAAAATATTGTAATCGGGCGGAATTCTAGTTTTTTGGCCGAAAAATGCAACAAATGAGGAATGATCATGGCTGGGCGGTGACTATGGTTCCTTAGGTCGTATTTGATAGTCCGGAAAAATTTTAGGCGATAGGGGTCCTGAGGTCCCGGGACCACTCGGAAGGTGTGGGCTATAACACACAAAAATATGGGAATCGCGCGGAATTCTAGTTGTTTGGCCAAAAAACGCAAAACATTAGGAGCGATCATGGCTGGGCGGTGACTATGGTTCCTTAGGTCTTATTTGATAGTTCGGAAAAGTTTTAGGCGATAGGGGCCCGGAGACCCGGGACCACTTGTAAGGCGTGGGTATAGCACACGAAAATATGGGAATCGGGCGAAATTCTAGTTGTTTGGCCGAAAAATGCAAAAAATGAGAAACAATCATGGCGGGGCGAATACTATGGTTCCTTAGGTCGTATTTGATAGTCCGGAAATATTTTAGGCAATAGGGGTCAGGAGGTCCCGGGACCACTCGGAAGATGTGGGCTAAAACACACAAAAATATGGGAATCGCGCGTAATTCTAGTTGTTTGGCCGAAAAACGCAAAAAATGAGGAGCGATCATGGCGGGGCGGATACTATGGTTCCTTAGGTCGTATTTGATAGTCCGGAAAAATTTTAGGCGATAGGGGTCAGGAGGTCCCGGGACCACTCGGAAGGCGTGGGCTATAACACACAAAAATATGGGAATCGCGCAGAATTCTAGTTGTTTGGCCGAAAAACGCAAAAAATGAGGAACGTTCATGGCGGGGTGGTTACTATGGTTCCTTAGGTCATATTTGATGGCCCGGAAAATTTTTAGGCGATTGGGGTTCTGGGTTCCCGGGACCCCTTGGAAAAGCACACGAAAATATGGAAATCGCCCGAAATTCTAGTTTTTTGGCTGAAAAACGCAAAAGACTAGGAACGATCATGGAGGGGCAGTGACTATGGTTCCTTAGGTCGTATTTGATACTCCGAAAAATGTTTAGGCGATCCAGCTCCGGGGGGCCTGACCCACTCGGAAGGCGTGGGCGATAGCACACAAAAATATGGGAATCGGGCGGAATTCTAGTTTTTTGGCCAGAAAATGCAAAAAATGAGGAACGATCATGGAGAGGCAGTGACTATGGTTCCTTAGGTCTTAATTGATGACCCGTAATTTTTTTAGGCGATCCGAGACCGGCGGCCCGGTCCACTCGGAAGGCGTGGGCTAAAGCACAAGAAAATATGGAAATCGCGCGGAATTCTAGTTTTTTGGCTGAAAAACGCAAAAGACTAGGAACGATCATGGCGGGGCGGTGACTATGGTTCCTTAGGTCGTATTTGATAGTCCAAAAAATTTTTAGGCGATCCGGCTCCGGGGGGCCCGACCCACTCGGAAAGCGTGGGCGACAGCACAAAAAAAATGAGAATCGGGCGGAATTCTAGTTTATTGGCCAAAAAATGCAAAAAATGAGGAACGATTGTGGCGAGGCGGTGACTATGGTTCCTTAGGTCCTAAGCGATGGCCCGAAAAATTTTTAGGCGATCTGAGTCCGGCGGTCCGGCCCACTCGGAAGGCGTGGGCAATAGCACACAAAAATATGGTAATCGAGCGGAATTCTAGTTTTTTGGCCGAAAAATGCAATAAATGAGGAACGATCATGGCGGGGCGGTGACTATGGTTCCTTAGGTCATATTTGATGGCCCGAAAAATTTTAGGCGATCGGGGTCCATGGCTCCCGGGACCACTCGGAAGGCGTAAGCTATAGTACACTAAAATATACAAATCGCGCGAAGTTCTAGTTTTTTGGCCGAAAAATGCAAAGCATTTGGAACGATCTTGTTGGGGCGGTGACTATGGTACCTTAGGTCGTATTTGATAGTCCAGAAAAATTTTAGGCGATTGGGGTCCGCGTCTCCCCGGACCACTTGGAAGGCGTGGGTATAGCACACGAAAATATGGGAATCGGGCGTAATTCTAGTTTTTTGGCCGAAAAATGCAAAAAATGAGAAACGATGATGGCGGGGCGGTTACTAAGGTTCCTTAGGTCGTATTTGACGGCCCGGAAAAATTTTAGGCGATCGGGGTCCGGGGGTCCCGGAACCACTGGGCGATCATGGGGCGGTGACTATGGTTCCTTAGGTCGTATTTGATAGTCCGGAAAATTTTTAGGCGATAGGGGTCCGGAGTTCCCGGGACCACTCGGAAGGCGTGGGCTATAACACACAAAAATATGGGATCTCGCGGAATTCTAGTTGTTTGGCCGAAAACGCAAAAAATGAGGAACGATCATGGAGGGGCGGATACTATGGTTCCTTAGGTCGTATTTGATAGTCCGGAAAAATTTTAGGCGATAGGGGTCCGGAGGTCCCGGGACCTCTCGGAAGGTGTGGGCTATAACACAGAAATATGGGAATCGCGTGTAATTCTAGTTGTTTGGCCGAAAAACGCAAAAAATAAGGAACGATCATGGCGGGGCGAATACTATGGTTCCTTAGGTCGTATTTGATTGCCCGAAAAAATTTTAGGCGATCGGGGTCCGCGGCTCTTGGGACCACTAGGAAGGCGTGGGCAATAGCACACAAAAATATGGTAATCGAGCGGAATTCTAGTTTTTTGGCCGAAAAACGCAAAAAATGAGGAACGATCAGGGAGGGGCGGATACTATGGTTCCTTAGGTCGTATTTGATAGTCCGGAAAAATTTTAGGCGATAGGGGTCCGGAGGTCCCGGGACCACTCGGAAGGTGTGGGCTATAACACAAAATATGGGTATCGCGTGTAATTCTAGTTGTTTGGCCGAAAAACGCAAAAAATAAGGAATGATCATGGCGTGGTGGATACTATGGTTCCTTAGGTCGTATTTGATTGCCCGAAAATATTTTAGGCGATCGGGGTCCGCGGCTCTTGGGACCACTCGGAAGGCGTGGGCAATATGCACACAAAAATATGGTAATCGAGCGGAATTCTAGTTTTTTGGCGGAAAAACTCAAAAAATGAGGAACAATCATGGCAGGGCGGATACTATGGCTCCTTTGGTCTTATTTGATAGTCCGAAAAAATATTAGGCGATAGGGGTCCGGAGGTCCCGGGACCACTCGGAAGGCGTGGGCTTTAACACACAAAAATATGGGAATCGAACGGAATTCTAGTTGTTTGGCCGAAAAATGCAAAAAATGAGGAGCGATCATGGCGGGGCGGTTACTATGGTTCCTTAGGTCGTATTTGATAGTCCGGAAAAATTTTAGGCGATAGGGGTCAGGAGGTCCCGGGAACACTCGGAAAGTGTGGGCTATAACACACAAAAATATGGGAATCACGCTGAATTCTAGTTGTTTGGCCGAAAAACGCAAAAAATGAGGAACGATCATGGCGGGGTGGTTACTATGGTTCCTTAGGTCGTATTTGATGGCCCAAAATATTTTTAGGCGATTGGGGTTCGGGGTTCCCGGGACCCCTTGGAAGGCGTGGGCTAAAGCACACGAAAATATGGAAATCGCGCGAAATTCTAGGTTTTTGGCTGAAAAACGCAAAAAATGAGGAACGATCATGGCAGGGGCGGTGACTATGGTTCCTTAGGTCGCATTTCATAGTACGAAAATTTTTTAGGCGATCCGGCTCCGGGGGGCCCAACCCACTCGGAAGGCGTGGGCGATAGCACACAAAAATATGGGAATCGGGCGGAATTCTAGTTTTTTGGCCAAAAAATGCAAAAAATGAGGAACGATCATGGCGAGGCGGTGACTATGGTTCCTTAGGTCTTCATTGATGGCCCAAAAAGTTTTTAGGCGATCCGAGACCGGCGGCCCGGCCCACTCGGAAGGCGTGGGCAATAGCACACAAAAATATGGTAATCGAGCGGAATTCTAGTTTTTTGGCTGAAAAACGCAATAAATGAGGAACGATCATGGAGGGGAGGTGACTATGGTTCCTTAGGTCCTAATTGATGGCCCGAAAATTTTTTAGGCGATCCGAGTCCGGCGGCCCGGCCCACTCGGAAGGCGTGGGCAATAGCACACAAAAATATGATAATCAAGCGGAATTCTAGTTTTTTGGCCGAAAAATGCCATAAATGAGGAACGATCAAGGCGGGGCGGTGACTATGGTTCCTTAGGTCGTATTTGATGGCCTGGAAAATTTTAGGCGATCAGGGTCCACGGCTCCCGGGACCACTCGGAAGGCATAAGCTATAGCACACCAAAATAAGAAAATCGCACGGAGTTATAGTTTTTTGGCCGAAAAATGCAAAGCATTTGGAATGATCATGGTGTGGCGGTGACTATGGTACCTTAGGTCGTATTTGATAGTCTGAAAAAATTTTAGGCGATCGGGGTCCGCGGCTCCCCGGACCACTTGGAAGGCGTGGGTATAGCACACGAAAATATGGGAATCGGGCGTAATTCTAGTTTTTTGGCCGAAAAATACAAAAAATGAGAAACGATGATGGCGGGGGGGGTTACTATGGTTCCTTAGGTCGTATTTGACGGCCCAAAAAAATTTTAGGCGATCGGGGTCCGGGGGTCCCGGAACCACTTGGAAGGGTGGGCAATAACACACAAAAATATTGTAATCGGGCGGAATTCCAGTGTTTTGGCCGAAAAAAGCAACAAATGAGGAATGATCATGGCTGGGCGGTGACTATGGTTCCTTAGGTCGTATTTGATAGACCGGAAAAATTTTAGGCGATAGGGGTCTGGAGTTCCCGGGTTCACTTGGAAGGCGTGGGCTATAAGACACGAAAATATGGGAATCGCGCGGAATTCTTGTTTTTTGGCCGAAAAACGGAAAAACCTAGGAACGATCATGGCTGGGCAGTGACTATGGTTCCTTAGGTCTTATTTGATAGTCCGGAAAAATTTTAGGCGATATGGGTTCGGAGACCCGGGACCACTCGGAAGGCGTGGGCTTTAACACACAAAAATATGGGATCACGCGGAATTCTAGTTGTTTGGCCGAAAAACGCAAAAAATGAGGAACGATAATGGCGGGGCGGATACTATGGTTCCTTAGGTCGTATTTGATAGTCCGGAAAAATTTTAGGCGATAGGGGTCCGGAGGTCCCGGGACCACTCGGAAGGTGTGGGCTATAACACACAAATATATGGGAATCGCGCGTAATTCTAGTCGTTTTGCCGAAAAATGCAAAAAATAAGGAACGATCATGGCGTGGCGTATACTATGGTTTCTTAGGTCGTATTTGATAGTCCGGAAAAATTTTAGGCGATAGGGGTCCGGAGTTCCCGGGTTCACTTGGAAGGCGTGGGCTATAGGACATGAAAATATGGGAATCGCGCGGAATTCTAGTTGTTTTGCCGAAAAACGCAAAAAATGAGGAACGATCATGGCGGGGCGGATACTATGGTTCCTTAGGTCGTAATTGATAGTCCGGAAAGATTTTAGGAGATAGGGGTCCGGAGGTCCCGGGACCACTCGGAAGGCGTGGGCTATAACACACAAAAATATGGGAATCACGCGGAATTCTAGTTGTTTGGCTGAAAAACACAAAACATGAGGAACGATCATGGCGGGGTGGTTAATATGGTTACTTAGGTCGTATTTGATGGCCCGAAAATTTTTTAGGCGATCGGGGTTCGGGGTTCCCGGGACCCCTTGGAAGGCGTGGGCTAAAGCACACGAAAATATGGAAATCGCGCGAAATTCTAGTTTTTTGGCTGAAAAACGCAAAAAATGAGGAACGATCATGGCGGGGCAGTGACTATGGTTCCTTCGGTCGCATTTGATAGTACGGAAATTTTTTAGGCGATTTGGCTCCGGGGGGCCCGACCCTCTCGGAAGGCGTGGGCGATAGCACACAAAAATATGGGAATCGGGCAGAATTCTAGTTTTTTGGCCACAAAATGCAAAAAATGAGGAACGATCATGGAAAGGCGGTGACTATGGTTCCTTAGGTCTTAATTGATGGCCTGAAAATTTTTAGGCGGCCCGGCCCACTCGGAAGGCGTGCGCAATAGCACACAAAAATATGGTAATCGAGCGGAATTCTAGTTTTTTGGCCGAAAAATGCAATAAATGAGGAACGATCATGGCGGGGCGGTGACTATGGTTCCTTAGGTCATATTTGATGGCCCGGAAAATTTTAGGTTATCGGGGTCCACGGCTCCCAGGACCACTCGGAAGGCGTAAGCTATAGCACACTAAAATATGCAAATCGCGCTGATTTCTAGTTTTTTGGCCAAAAAATGCAAAGCATTTGGAACAATCATGGTGTGGCGGTGACTATGGTACCTTAGGTCGTATTTGATAGTCCGGAAATATTTTAGGCGATAGGGGTCCTGAGGTCCCGGGACCACTCGGAAGGTGTGGGCAATAACACACAAAAATATGGGAATCGCGCGGAATTCTAGTCGTTTGGCCGAAAAACACAAAAAATAAGGAACGATCATGGCTGGGAGGTGACTATGGTTCCTTAGGTTTTATTTGATAGTCCGGAAAAATTTTAGGCGATAGGGGTCTGGAGACCCGGGACCACTTGTAAGGCGTGGGTATAGCACACAAAAATATGGGAATCGGGCGGAATTCTAGTTGTTTCGCCAAAAAATGCAAAAAATGAGAAACGATCATGGCGGGAAGGTGACTATGGTTCCTTAGGTCTTATTTGATAGTCCGGAAATTTTTTTAGGTGATCCGAGTGCGGGGGGCACGGCCCACTCGGAAGGCGTGGGCTATAGCACACGAAAATATGGGAATCGCTCGGAATTCTAGTTGTTTGGCCGAAAAACGCAAAAAATAAGGAACGATCATGGCGGGGCGGATACTATGGTTCCTTAGGTTGTATTTGATTGCCCGGAAAAATTTTAGGCGATCGGGGTCCGCGGCTCTTGGGACCACTCGGAATGCGGGGGTATAGCACACGAAAATATGGTAATCGGGTGAAATTCTAGGTCTTTTTCAGTAACATGCAAAAAATGTGGAAAGATCTTGGCAGGGCGGTGACTATGGTTCCTTTGGTCTTATTTGATAGTCCGGAAAAATATTAGGCGATAGGGGTCCGGAGGTCCCGGGACCACTCGGAAGGCGTGGGCTATAACACACAAAAATATGAGAATCGCGCGGAATTCTAGTTGTTTGGCCGAGAAATGCAAAAAATGAGGAACGATCATGGCGGGGCGCATACTATGGTTCCTTAGGTCGTATTTGATAGTCCGGAAAAATTTTAGGCGATAGGGGTCAGGAGGTCCTGGGACCACTCGGAAGGCGTGGGCTATAACACACAAAAATATGGGAATCGCGCGGAATTCTAGTTGTTTGGACGAAAAATGCAAAAAATGAGGAACGATAATGGTGGGGTGGTTACTATGGTTCCTTAGGTCGTATTTGATGGCCCGGAAAATTTTTAGGCGATGGGGGTTCGGGGTTCCCGGGACCCCTTGGAAGGCGTGGGCTAAAGCACAAGAAAATATGGAAATCGCGCGGAATTCTAGTTTTTTGGCTGAAAAACACAAAAGACTAGGAACGATCATGGCGGGGTGGTAACTATGGTTCCTTAGGTCGTATTTGATAGTCCAAAAAATTTTTAGGCGATCCGGCTCCGGGCGGCCCGACCCAATCGGAGGGCGTGGGCGACAGCACACAAAAATATGAGAATCGGGCGGAATTCTAGTTTTTTGGCCAAAAAATGCAAAAAATGAGGAACGATCATGGCGAGGCGGTGACTATGGTTCCTTAGGTCTTAATTGATGGCCCAAAAATTTTTTAGGCGATCCGAGACCGGCGGCCCGACCCACTCGGAAGGCGTGGGCAATAGCACACAAAAATATGGTAATCGAGCGGAATTCTAGTTCTTTGGCTGAAAAATGCAATAAATGAGGAACGATCATGGAGGGGCGGTGACTATGATTCCTTAGGTCCTAATTGATGGCCCGAAATGTTTTTAGGCGATCCGAGTCCGGCGGCCCGGCCCACTCGGAAGGCGTGGGCAATAGCATACAAAAATATGGTAATCAAGTGGAATTCTAGTTTTTTGGCCGAAAAATGCCATAAATGAGGAACGATCAAGGCGGGGCGGTGACTATGGTTCCTTAGGTCGTATTTGATGGCCTGGAAAATTTTAGGCGATCAGGGTCCACGGCTCCCGGGACCACTCGGAAGGCGTAAGCTATAGCACACCAAAATATGAAAATCGCGCGGAGTTCTAGTTTTTTGGCCGAAAAATGCAAAGCATTTGGAACGATCATGGTGGGGCGGTGACTATGGTACCTTAGGTCGTATTTGATAGTCCGGAAAAATTTTAGGCGATCGGGGTCCGCGGCTCCCCGGACCACTTGGAAGGCGTGGGTATAGCACACGAAAATATGGGAATCGGGCGTAATTCTAGTTTTTTGGCCGAAAAATGCAAAAAATGAGAAACGATGATGGCGGGGCGGTTACTATGGTTCCTTAGGTCGTATTTGACGGCCCGGAAAAATTTTAGGCGATCGGGGTCCGGGGGTCCCGGAACCACTTGGAATGGTGGGCAATAACACACAAAAATATTGTAATCGGGCGGAATTCCAGTGTTTTGGCCGAAAAACGCTGAGGAATGATCATGGCTGGGCGGTGACTATGGTTCCTTAGGTCGTATTTGATAGACCGGAAAAATTTTAGGCGATAGGGGTCTGGAGTTCCCGGGTTCACTTGGAAGGCGTGGGCTATAAGACACGAAAATATGGGAATCGCGCGGAATTCTAGTTTTTTGGCCGAAAAACGGAAAAACCTAGGAACGATCATGGCTGGGCAGTGACTATGGTTCCTTAGGTCTTATTTGATAGTCCGAAAAAATTTTAGGCGATAGGGGTCCGGAGACCCGGGACCACTCGGAAGGCGTGGGCTTTAACACACAAAAATATGGGATCGCGCGGAATTCTAGTTGTTTGGCCGAAAAACGCAAAAAAATGAGGAAGGATAATGGCGGGGCGGATACTATGGTTCCTTAGGTCGTATTTGATAGTCCGGAAAAATTTTAGGCGATAGGGGTCCGGAGGTCCCGGGACCACTCGGAAGGTGTGGGATATAACACACAAAAATATGGGAATCGCGCGTAATTCTAGTCGTTTTGCCGAAAAACGCAAAAAATAAGGAACGATCATGGCGTGGCGTATACTATGGTTCCTTAGGTCGTATTTGATAGTCCGGAAAAATTTTAGGCGATAGGGGTCCGTAGTTCCCGGGTTCACTTGGAAGGCGTGGGCTATAGGACATGAAAATATGGGAATCGCGCGGAATTCTAGTTGTTTGGCCGAAAAACGCAAAAAATGAGGAACGATCATGGCGGGGCGGATACTATGGTTCCTTAGGTCGTAATTGATAGTCCGGAAAGATTTTAGGCGATAGGGGTCCGGAGGTCCCGGGACCACTCGGAAGGCGTGGGCTATAACACACAAAAATATGGGAATCACGCGGAATTCTAGTTGTTTGGCCGAAAAACGCAAAACATGAGGAACGATCATGGCGGGGTGGTTACTATGGTTACTTAGGTCGTATTTGATGGCCCGAAAATATTTTAGGCGATCGGGGTTCGGGGTTCCCGGACCCCTTGGAAGGCGTGGGCTAAAGCACACGAAAATATGAAAATCGCACGAAATTCTAGTTTTTTGGCTGAAAAATGCAAAAAATGAGGAACGATCATGGCGGGGCGGTGACTATGGTTCCTTCGGTCGCATTTGATAGTACGGAAATTTTTTAGGCTATCCGGCTCCGGGGGGCCCAACCCACCAGGAAGGCGTGGGCGATAGCACACAAAAATATGGGAATCGGGCAGAATTCTAGTTTTTTGGCCAAAAAATGCAAAAAATGAGGAACGATCATGGAAAGGCAGTGACTATGGTTCCTTAGGTCTTAATTGATGGCCCGAAAATTTTTAGGCGGCCCGGCCCACTCGGAAGGCGTGCGCAATAGCACACAAAAATATGGTAATCGAGCGGAATTCTAGTTTTTTGGCCGAAAAATGCAATAAATGAGGAACGATCATGGAGGGGCGGTGACTATGGTTCCTTAGGTCATATTTGATGGCCCGGAAAATTTTAGGCTATAGGGGTCCACGGCTCCCAGGACCACTCGGAAGGCGTAAGCTATAGCACACTAAAATATGCATATCGCGCGGATTTCTAGTTTTTTGGCCAAAAAATGCAAAGCATTTGGAACAATCATGGTGGGGCGGTGACTATGGTACCTTAGGTCGTATTTGATAGTCCGGAAATATTTTAGGCGATAGGGGTCCTGAGGTCCCGGGACCACTCGGAAGGTGTGGGCTATAACACACAAAAATATGGGAATCGCGCGGAATTCTAGTTGTTTGGCCGAAAAACGCAAAAAATAAGGAACGATCATGGCTGGGAGGTGACTATGGTTCCTTAGGTTTTATTTGATAGTCCGGAAAAATTTTAGGCGATAGGGGTCCGGAGACCCGGGACCACTTGTAAGGCGTGGGTATAGCACACAAAAATATGGGAATCGGGCGGAATTCTAGTTGTTTCGCCAAAAAATGCAAAAAATGAGAAACGATCATGGCGGGAAGGTGACTATGGTTCCTTAGGTCTTATTTGATAGTCCGAAAATTTTTTTAGGTGATCCGAGTGCGGGGGGCACGGCCCACTCGGAAGGCGTGGGCTATAGCACACGAAAATATGGGAATCGCTCGGAATTCTAGTTGTTTGGCCGAAAAATGCAAAAAATAAGGAAAGATCATGGCGGGGCGGATACTATGGTTCCTTAGGTTGTATTTGATTGCCCGGAAAAATTTTAGGCGATCGGGGTCCGCGGCTCTTGGGACCACTCGGAATGCGTGGGTATAGCACACGAAAATATGGTAATCGGACAAAATTCTAGGTCTTTTTCAGTAACATGCAACAAATGTGGAAAGATCTTGGCAGGGCGGTGACTATGGTTCCTTTGGTCTTATTTGATAGTCCGGAAAAATATTAGGCGATAGGGGTCCGGAGGTCCCGGGACCACTCGGAAGGCGTTGGCTATAACACACAAAAATATGGGAATCGCGCGGAATTCTAGTTGTTTGGCCGAGAAATGCAAAAAATGTGGAAAGATCTTGGCAGGGCGGTGACTATGGTTCCTTTGGTATTATTTGATAGTCCGGAAAAATATTAGGCGATAGGGGTCCGGAGGTCCCGGGACCACTTGGAAGGCGTGGGCTATAACACACAAAAATATGGGAATCGCGCGGAATTCTAGTTGTTTGGACGAAAAATGCAAAAAATGAGGAACGATAATGGTGGGGTGGTTACTATGGTTCCTTAGGTCGTATTTGATGGCCCGGAAAATTTTTAGGCGATCGGGGTTCGGGGTTCCCGGGACCCCTTGGAAGGCGTGGGCTAAAGCACAAGAAAATATGGAAATCGCGCGGAATTCTAGTTTTTTGGCTGAAAAACGCAAAAGACTAGGAACGATCATGGCGGGGCGGTGACTATGGTTCCTTAGGTCGTATTTGATAGTCCGGAAAATTTTTAGGCGATCCGGCTCCTGGGGGCCCGACCCACTCGGAGGGCGTGGGCGACAGCACACAAAAATATGATAATCGGGCGGAATTCTAGTTTTTTGGCCAAAAAATGCAAAAAATGAGGAACGATCATGGCGAGGCGGTGACTATGGTTCCTTAGGTCCTAATTGATGGCCCGAAAAGTTTTTTGGCGATTCGAGTCTGGCGGCCCGGCCCACTCGGAAGGCGTGGGCAATAGCACACAAAAATATGGTAATCGAGCGGAATTCAAGTTTTTTGGCCGAAAAACGCAATAAATGAGGAAAGATCATGGCGGGGCGGTGACTATGGTTCCTTAGGTCGTATTTGATGGCCCGGAAAATTTTTGGCGATCGGGGTCCACGGCTCCCGGGACCACTCGGAAGGCGTAAGCTATAGCACACTAAAATATGCAAATCGCGCGGATTTCTAGTTTTTTGGCCGAAAAATGCAAAGCATTTGGAACGATCATGGTGGGGCGGTGACTATGGTACCTTAGGTCGTATTTGATAGTCCGGAAAAATTTTAGGCGATCGGGGTCCGCGACTCCCCTTACCACTTGGAAGGCGGTGGGTATAGCACACGAAAATATGGGAATCGGGCGTAATTCTAGTTTTTTGGCCGAAAAATGCAAAAAATGAGGAACGATCATGGCGAGGCGGTGACTCTGGTTCCTTAGGTCCTAGGCGATCGGGGTCCGGGGGTCCCGGAACCACTTGGAAGGGTGGGCAATAGCACACAAAAATATCATAATCAGGCAGAATTCCAGTATTTTGGCCGAAAAACACAACAAATGAGGAATGATCATGGCTGGGCGGTGACTATGGTTCCTTAGGTCGTATTTGATAGTCCGGAAAAATTTTAGGCGATAGGGGTCCAGAGGTCCCGGGACCACTCGGAAGGTGTGGGCTATAACACACAAAAATATGGGAATCGCGCGGAATTCTAGTTGTTTGGCCGAAAAATGCAAAAAAATAAGGAATGATCAAGGCAGGGCAGATACTATGGTTCCTTAGGTCGTATTTGATTGCCCGGAAAAATTTTAGGCGATCGGGGTCCGCGGCTCTTGGGACCACTCAGAATGCGTGGGTATAGCACACGAAAATATGGGAATCAGGCGAAATTCTAGGTCTTTTTCAGTAACATGCAAAAAATGTGGAAAGATCTTGACAGGGCGGTGACTATGGTTCCTTTGGTCTTATTTGATAGTCCGAAAAAATATTAGGCGATAGGGGTCCGGAGGTCCCGGGACCACTCGGAAGGCGTGGGCTATAACACACAAAAATATGGGAATCGCGTGGAATTCTAGTTGTTTGGCCGAAAAACGCAAAAAATAAGGAACGATCATGGCGTGGCGGATACTATGGTTCCTTAGGTCGTATTTGATTGCCCGGAAATATTTTAGGCGATCGGGGTCCGCGGCTCTTGGGACCACTCGGAAGGCGTGGGCAATATGCACACAAAAATATGGTAATCGAGCGGAATTCTAGTTTTTTGGCGGAAAAACGCAAAAAATGAGGAACAATCATGGCGGGGCGGATACTATGGTTCCTTTGTTCTTATTTGATAGTCCGGAAAAATATTAGGGGATAGGGGTCCGGAGGTCCCGGGACCACTCGGAAGGCGTGGGATATAACACACAAAAATATGGGAATCGCGCAAAATTCTAGTTGTTTGGCCAAAAAACGCAAAAAAATGAGGAACGATCATGGCGGGGCGGTGACTATGGTTCCTTAGGTCTTATTTGATAGTCCGTAAAAATATTAGGCGATAGGGGTCCGGAGGTCCCGGGACCACTCGGAAGGCGTGGGCTAAAACACACAAAAATATGGGAATCGCGCGGAATTCTAGTTGTTTGGCCGAAAAACGCAAAAAATGAGGAACGATCATGGTGGGGCGGATACTATGGTTCCTTTGGTCGTATTTGATAGTCCGAAAAATTTTTAGGCGATAGGGGTCAGGAGGTCCCGGGACCACTCGGAAGGCTTGGGCTATAACACACAAAAATTTGGGAATCGCGCAGAATTCTACCTGTTTGGCCGAAAAACGCAAAAAATGAGGAACGATCATGGAGGGGTGGTTACTATGGTTCCTTAGGTCGTATTTGATGGCCCGGAAAATTTTTAGGCGAACGGGGATCGGGGTTCCCGGGACCCCTTGGAAGGCGTGGGCTAAAGCACACGAAAATATGGAAATCGCGCGAAATTCTAGTTTTTTGGCTGAAAAATGCAAAAGACTAGGAATGATCATGGCGGGGCGGTGACTATGGTTCCTTAGGTCGTATTTGATAGTCCGGAAAAATTTTAGGGGATAGGGGTCCGGAGTTCCCAAGTTCACTTGGAAGGCGTGGGCTATAAGACACGAAAATATGGGAATCGCGCGGAATTCTAGTTTTTTGGCCGAAAAACGGAAAACACTAGGAACGATCATGGCTGGGCGGTGACTATAGTTCCTTAGGTCTTATTTGATAGTCCGGAAAAATTTTAGGCGATAGGGGTCCGGAGGTCCCGGGACCACTCGGAAGGTGTGGGCTATAACACACAAAAATATAGGAATCGAGCGTAATTCTAGTTGTTTGGCCGAAAAACGCAAAAAATAAGGATCGATCATGGCGTGGAGGATACTATGGTTCCTTAGGTCGTATTTTATTGCCCGGAAATATTTTAGGCGATCGGGGTCGGCGGCTCTTGGGACCACTCGGAAGGCGCGGGCAATAGCACACAAAAATATGGTAATCGAGCGGAATTCTAGTTTTTTGGCAGAAAAACGCATAAAATGAGGAACGATCATGGCGGGGCAGATACTATGGTTCCTTTGGTCTTATTTGATAGTCCGGAAAAATATTAGGCGATAGGGGTCCGGAGGTCCCGGGAACACTAGGAAGGCGTGGGCAATAGCACACAAAAATACGGTAATCGAGCGGAATTCTAGTTTTTTGGCCGAAAAATGCAATAAATGAGGAACTATCATGGCGGGGCGGTTACTATGGTTCCTTAGGTCGTATTTGATGGCCCGGAAAATTTTAGGCTATCGGGGTCCACGGCTTCCGGGACCACTCAGAAAGCGTAAGCTATATAGCACACTAAAATATGCAAATCGCGCGGAGTTCTAGTTTTTTAGCCAAAAATTGCAAAGCAATTGGAACGATCATGGTGGGGCGGTGACTATGGTACCTTAGGTCGTATTTGATAGTCCGGAAACATTTTAGGCAATCGGGGTCCGCGGCTCCCCGGACCACTTGGAAGGCGTGGGTATAGCACACGAAAATATGGGAATCGGGCGTAATTCTAGTTTTTTGGCCGAAAAACGCAACAAATGAGGAATGATCATGGCTGGGCGGTGACTATGGTTTCTTAGGTTGTATTTGATAGTCCGGAAAAATTTTAGGCGATAGGGGTCCGGAGTTCCCGGGTTCACTTGGAAGGCATGGGCTATAGGACACGAAAATATGGGAATCGCGCGGAATTCTACTTTTTTGGCCGAAAAATAGAAAAAACTAGGAACGATTATGGCTGGGCGGTGACTATTGTTCCTTAGGTCTTATTTGATAGTCCGGAAAAATTTTAGACGATAGGGGTCCGGAGACCCGGGACCACTCGGAAGGCGTGGGCTATATACAAAAATATGGGATCGCGCGGAATTCTAGTTGTTTGGCCGAAAAACACAAAAAATGAGGAACGATCATGGCGGGGTGGATACTATGGTTCCTTAGGTCGTATTTGATAGTCCGGACAAATTTTAAGCGTTAGGGGTCTGGAGGTCCCGGGACCACTCGGAAGGTGTGGGCTATAACACACAAAAATATGGGAATCGCGCGAAATTCTAGTTGTTTGGCCGAAAAACGTAAAAAAATAAGGAACGATCATGGCGGGGCAGATACTATGGTTCCTTAGGTCGTATTTGATTGCCCGGAAAAATTTTAGGCGATCGGGGTCCGCGGCTCTTGGGACCACTCGGAATGCGTGGGTATAGCACACGAAAATATGGGAATCGGGCGAAATTCTAGGTCTTTTTAAGTAACATGCAAAAAATGTGGAAAGATCTTGACAGGGCAGTGACTATGGTTCCTTTGGTCTTATTTGATAGTCCGGAAAAATATTAGGCGATAGGGGTCCGGAGGTCCCGGGACCACTCGGAAGGCGTGGGCTATAACACACAAAAATATGGGAATCGCGCGGAATTCTAGTTGTTTGGCCGAAAAACGCAAAAAAATGAGGAACGATCATGGCGGGGCGGATACTATGGTTCCTTAGGTCGTATTTGATAGTCCGAAAAATTTTTAGGCGATAGGGGTCAGGAGGTCCCGGGACCACTCGGAAGGCTTGGGCTATAACACACAAAAATTTGGGAATCGCGCAGAATTCTACCTGTTTGGCCGAAAAACGCAAAAAATGAGGAACGATCATGGAGGGGTGGTTACTATGGTTCCTTAGGTCGTATTTGATGGCCCGGAAAATTTTTAGGCGAACGGGGATCGGGGTTCCCGGGACCCCTTGGAAGGCGTGGGCTAAAGCACACGAAAATATGGAAATCGCGCGAAATTCTAGGTTTTTGGCTGAAAAATGCAAAAGACTAGGAATGATCATGGCGGGGCGGTGACTATGGTTCCTTAGGTCGTATTTGATAGTCCGGAAAAATTGTAGGGGATAGGGGTCCGGAAGTCCCAAGTTCACTTGGAAGGCGTGGGCTATAGGACACGAAAATATGGGAATCGCGCGGAATTCTAGTTTTTTGGCCGAAAAACGAAAAACACTAGGAAGGATCATGGCTGGGCGGTGACTATAGTTCCTTAGGTCTTATTTGATAGTCCGGAAAAATTTTAGGCGATAGGGGTCCGGAGGTCCCGGGACCACTCGGAAGGTGTGGGCTATAACACACAAAAATATAGGAATCGCGCGTAATTCTAGTTGTTTGGCCGAAAAACGCAAAAAATAAGGATCGATCATGGCGTGGCGGATACTATGGTTCCTTAGGTCGTATTTGATTGCCCGGAAATATTTTAGGCGATCGGGGTCGGCGGCTCTTGGGACCACTCGGAAGGCGTGGGCAATAACACACAAAAATATGGTAATCGAGCGGAATTCTAGTTTTTTGGCGGAAAAACGCAAAAAATGAGGAACGATCATGGCGGGGCGGATACTATGGTTCCTTTGGTCTTATTTGATAGTCCGGAAAAATTTTAGACGATAGGGGTCCGGAGACCCGGGACCACTCGGAAGGCGTGGGCTATATACAAAAATATGGGATCGCGCGGAATTCTAGTTGTTTGGCTGAAAAACACAAAAAATGAGGAACGATCATGGCGGGGTGGATACTATGGTTCCTTAGGTCGTATTTGATAGTCCGGACAAATTTTAAGCGTTAGGGGTCTGGAGGTCCCGGGACCACTCGGAAGGTGTGGGCTATAACACACAAAAATATGGGAATCGCACGGAATTCTAGTTGTTTGGCCGAAAAATGTAAAAAAATAAGGAACGATCATGGCGGGGCAGATACTATGGTTCCTTAGGTCGTATTTGATTGCCCGGAAAAATTTTAGGCGATCGGGGTCCGCGGCTCTTGGGACCACTCGGAATGCGTGGGTATAGCACAAGAAAATATGGGAATCGCGCGAAATTCTAGGTCTTTTTAAGTAACATGCAAAAAATGTGGAAAGATCTTGACAGGGCGGTGACTATGGTTCCTTTGGTCTTATTTGATAGTCCGGAAAAATATTAGGCGATAGGGGTTCGGAGGTCCCGGGACCACTCGGAAGGCGTGGGCTATAACACACAAAAATATGGGAATCGCGCGGAATTCTAGTTGTTTGGCCGAAAAACGCAAACAAATGAGGAATGATCATGGCGGGGCAGATACTATGGTTCCTTAGGTCGTGTTTGATAGTCCGGAAATATTTTAGGCGATAGGGGTCAGGAGGTCCCGGGACCACTCGGAAGGCGTGGGCTATAACACACAAAAATATGGGAATAGCGCGGAATTCTAGTTTTTTGGCCGAAAAAGTCAAAAAATGAGGAACGATCATGGTGGGGTGGTTACTATGGTTCCTTAGGTCGTATTTGATTGCCCAGAAAATTTTTAGGCGATCGGGGTTCGGGGTTCCCGGGACCCCTTGGAAGGCGTGGGCTAAAGCACACGAAAATATGGAAATCGTGCGAAATTCTAGTTTTTTGGCTGAAAAACGCAAAAGACTAGGAACGATCATGGCGGGGCGGTGATTATGGTTCCTTAGGTCATATTTGATAGTCCGGAAAATTTTTAGGCGATCCGGCTCCGGGGGGCCCGACCCACTCGGAAGGCGTGGGCGATAGCACACAAAAATATGGGAATCGGGCGGAATTCTAGTTCTTTGGCCAAAAAATGCAAAAATGAGGAACGATCATGGCGAGGCGGTGACTATGGTTCCTTAGGTCTTAATTGATGGCCCAAAAACTTTTTAGGCGATCCGAGACCGGCAGCCCGGCCCACTCGGAAGGCGTGGGCAATAGCACATAAAAATATGGTAATCGAGCGGAATTCTAGTTTTTTGGCCGAAAAACGCAATAAATGAGGAACGATCATGACGGGGCAGTGACTATGGTTCCTTAGGTCATATTTGATGGCCCGGAAAATTTTAGGCGATCGGGGTCCACGGCTCCCGGGACCACTCGGAAAGCGTAAGCTATATAGCACACTAAAATATGCAAATCGCGCGGAGTTCTTGTTTTTTGGCCGAAAAATGCAAAGCATTTGGAACGATCATGGTGGGGCGGTGACTATGGTACCTTAGGTTGTATTTGATAGTCCGGAAAAATTTTAGGCGATCGGGGTCCGCGGCTCCCCGGACCACTTGGAAGGCGTGGGTATAACACACGAAAATATGGGAATCGGGCGTAATTCTAGTTTTTTGGCCGAAAAATGCAAAAAATGAGAAACGATGATGGCGGGGCGGTTACTATGGTTCCTTAGGTCGTATTTGACGGCCCGGACAAATTTTAGGCCATCGGGGTCCGGGGGTCCCGGAACCACTTGGAAGGGTGGGCAATAGCACACAAAAACATTGTAATCGGGCGGAATTCTAGTTTTTTGGTCGAAAAACGCAACAAATGAGGAATGATTATGGCTAGGCGGTGACTATGGTTCCTTAGGTCGTATTTGATAGTCCGAAAAAATTTTAGGCGATAGGGGTCCGGAGTTCCCGGGTTCACTTGGAAGGCATGGGCTATAGCACACGAAAATATGGGAATCGCGCGGAATTCTAGGTTTTTGGCCGAAAAACAGAAAAAACTAGGAACGATCATGGCTGGGCGGTGACTATGGTTCCTTAGGTCTTATTTGATAGTCTGGAAAAATTTTAGGCGATAGGGGTCCGGAGACCCGGGACCACTCGGAAGGCGTGGGCTATAACACACAAAAATATGGGATCACGCGGAATTCTAGTTATTTGGCCGAAAAACACAAAAAATGAGGAACGATCATGGTGGGGCGGATACTATGGTTCCTTAGGTCGTATTTGATAGTCTGGAAAAATTTTAGGCGATAGGGGTCCGGAGGTCCCGGGACCACTTGGAAGGTGTAGGCTATATAACACACAAAAATATGTGAATCGCGCGGAATTCTAGTTGTTTGGCCGAACAATGCAAAAAATAAGGAACGATCATGGCGGGGCGGATACTATGGTTCCTTAGGTCGTATTTGATTGCCCGAAAAAATTTTAGGCGATCGGGGTCCACGGCTCTTGGGACCACTGGGAATGCGTGGGTATAGCACACGAAAATATGGGAATCGGGCGAAATTCTAGGAATGCGTGGGTATAGCACATGCAAAAAATTTGGAAAGATCTTGGCAGGGCGGTGACTATGGTTCGTTTGGTCTTATTTGATAGTCCGGAAAAATATTAGGCGATAGGGGTCTGGAGGTCCCGGGACCACTCGGAAGGCGTGGGCTATAACACACAAAAATATGGGAATCGCGCGGAATTCTAGTTGTTTGGCCGAAAAATGCAAAAAATGAGGAACTATTATGGTGGGGCGGTGACTATGGTACCTTAGGTCGTATTTGATTGTCCGGAAAAATTTTAGGCGATAGGGGGCAGGAGGTCCCGGGACCACTCGGAAGGCGTGGGCTATAACACACAAAAATATGGGAATCGGGCGGAATTCTAGTTGTTTGCCCGAAAAACGCAAAAAATGAGGAACGATCATGGCGGGGTGGTTAATATGGTTCCTTAGGTCGTATTTGATGACCCGGAAAATTTTTAGGCGATCGGGGTTCGGGGTTTCCGGGACCCCTTGGAAGGCGCACACGAAAATATGGAAATCGCGCGAAATTCTAGTTTTTTGGCTGAAAAACGCAAAAGACTAGGAACGATCATGGCGGGGAGGTGACTATGGTTCCTTATGTCGTATTTGATAGTCCGGAAAATTTTTAGGCGATCCGGTTCCGGGGGGCCCGACCCACTCGGAAGGCGTGGGCGATAGCGCACAAAAATATAGGAATCGGGTGGAATTCTAGTTCTTTGGCCAAAAAATGCAAAAAATGAGGAACGATCATGGCGAGGCGGTGACTATGGTTCCTTAGATCTTAATTGATGGCCTGGAAATTTTTAGGCGATCCGAGACCGGCAGCCCGGCCCACTCGGAAGGCGTGGGCAATAGCACACAAAAATATGGTAATCGAGCGGAATTCTAGTTTTTTGGTCGAAAAACGCAATAAATGAGGAACGATCATGACGGGGCGGTGACTATGGTTCCTTAGGTCATATTTGATGGCCAGGAAAATTTTGGGCGACCGGGCTCCACGGCTCCCGGGACCACTCGGAAAGCGTAAGCTATATAGCACACTAAAATATGCAAATCGTGCGGAGTTCTAGTTTTTTGGCCGAAAAATGCAAAGCATTTGGAACGATCATGGTGGGGCGGTGACTATGGTACCTTAGGTCGTATTTGATAGTCCGGAAAAATTTTAGGCGATCGGGGTCCGCGGCTCCCCGGACCACTTGGAAGGCGTGGGTATAGCACACGAAAATATGGGAATCGGGCGTAATTCTAGTTTTTTGGCCGAAAAATGCAAAAAATGAGAAACGATGATGGCGGGGCGGTTACTATAGTTCCTTAGGTCGTATTTGATGGCCCGGAAAATTTTTAGGCGATCGGGGTCCGGGGGTCCCGGAACCACTTGGAAGGGTGGGCAATAGCACACAAAAACATTGTAATCGGGCGGAATTCTAGTTTTTTGGCCGAAAAATGCAACAAATGAGGAATGATCATGGCTGGGCGGTGACTATGGTTCCTTAGGTCGTATTTGATAGTCCGGTAAAATTTTAGGCGACAGGGGTCCGGAGTTCCCGGGTTCACTTGGAAGGCGTGGGCTATAGGACACGAAAATATGGGAATCGCGCGGAATTCTAGTTTTTTGGCCGAAAAATAGAAAAAACTAGGAACGATCATGGCTGGGCGGTGACTATGGTTCCTTAGGTCTTATTTGATAGTCCGGAAAAATTTTAGGCGATAGGGGTCCGGAGACCCGGGACCACTCGGAAGGCGTAGGCTATAACACACAAAAATATGGGATCGTGCGGAATTCTAGTTGTTTGGCCGAAAAACACAAAAAATGAGGAACGATCATGGCGGGGCAGATACTATGGTTCCTTAGGTCGTATTTGATAGTCCGAAAAAATTTTAGGCGATAGGGGTCCGGAGGTCCCGGAACCACTCGGAAGGTGTGGGCTATAACACACAAAAATGTGGGAATCGCGCGGAATTCTAGCTGTTTGGCCGAAAAACGCAAAAAATAAGGAAAGATAATGGCGGGGCAGATACTATGGTTCCTTAGGTTGTATTTGATTACCCGGAAAAATTTTAGGCGATCGGAGTCCGCGACTCTTGGGACCACTCGGAATGTGTGGGTATAGCACACGAAAATATGGGAATCGGGCGAAATTCTAGGTCTTTTTTAGTAACATTCAAAAAATTTAGAAAGATCTTGGTAGGGCGGTGACTATGGTTCCTTTGGTCTTATTTGATAATCCGGAAAAATATTAGACGATAGGGGTCCGGAGGTCCGGGGACCATTCGGAAGGCGTGGTCCATAACACACAAAAATATGGGAATCGCGCGGAATTCTAGTTGTTTGGCCGAAAAACGCAAAAAATGAGGAACGATCATGGCAGGGTGGATACTATGGTTCCTTAGGTCGTATTTGATAGTCTGGAAAAATTTTAGGCGATAGGGGTCAGGAGGTCCCGGGACCACTCGAAAGGCATGGGCTTTAACACACAAAAATTTGGGAATCGCGCGTAATTCTAGTTGTTTGGCCGAAAAATGCAAAAAATGAGGAACGATCATGGCAGGGTGGTTAATATTGTTCCTTAGGTCATATTTGATGGCCCAGAAAATTTTTAGGCTATCGGGGTTCGGGGTTCCAAGGACCCCTTGGAAGGCGTGGGCTAAAGCACACGAAAATATGGAAATCGCGCGAAATTCTAGTTTTTTGGCTGAAAAACGCAAAAGACTAGGAACGATCATGGCGGGGAGGTGACTATGGTTCCTTATGTCGTATTTGATAGTCCGGAAAATTTTTAGGCGATTCGGCTCCGGGGGGCCCGACCCACTCGGAAGGCGTGGGCGATAGCACACAAATATATGGGAATCGGGCGGAATTCTAGTTCTTTGGCCAAAAAATGGAAAAAATGAGGAACGATCATGGCGAGGCGGTGACTATGGTTCCTTAGGCTTAATTGATGGCCCGGAAATTTTTTAGGCGATCCGAGACCGGCGGCCCGGCCCACTCGGAAGGCGTGGGCAATAGCACACAAAAATATGGTAATCGAGCGGAATTCTAGTTTTTTGGCCCAAAAATGCAATAAATGAGGAACGATCATGACGGGGCGGTGACTATAGTTCCTTAGGTCATATTTGATGGACCGGAAAATTTTAGGCGACCGGGGTCCACGGCTCCCGGGACCACTCGGAAAGCGTAAGCTATATAGCACACTAAAATATGCAAATCGCGCAGAGTTCTAGTTTTTAGGCCGAAAAATGCAAAGCATTTGGAACGATCATGGTGGGGCGGTGACTATGGTACCTTAGGTCGTATTTGATAGTCCGAAAAAATTTTAGGCGATCGGGGTCCGCGGCTCCCCGGACCACTTGGAAGGCGTGGGTATAGCACACGAAAATATGGGAATCGGGCGTAATTCTAGTTTTTCGGCCGAAAAATGCAAAAAATGAGAAATGATGATGGCGGGGCGGCTACTATGGTTCCTTAGGTCATATTTGACGGCCCGGAAAAATTTTAGGCGATCGGGGTCCGGGGGTCCCGGAACCACTTGGAAGGGTGGGCAATAGCACACAAAAACATTGTAATCGGGCGGAATTCTAGTTTTTTGGCCGAAAAACGCAACAAATGAGGAATGATCATGGTTGGGCGGTGACTATGGTTCCTTAGGTCGTATTTGATAGTCCAGAAAAATTTTAGGCGATAGGGGTCCGGAGTTCCCGGGTTCACTTGGAAGGCGTGAGCTATAGGACACGAAAATATGGGAATCGCGCGGAATTCTAGTTTTTTGGCCGAAAAACAGAAAAAACTAGGAACGATCATGGCTGGGCGGTGACTACGGTTCCTTAGGTCTTATTTGATAGTCTGGAAAAATTTTAGGCGATAGGGGCCCGGAGACCCGGGACCACTCGGAAGGCGTAGGCTATAACACACAAAAATATGGGATCGTGCGAAATTCTAGTTGTTTGGCCGAAAAACACAAAAAATGAGGAACGATCATGGCGGGGCGAATACTATGGTTCCTTAGGTCGTATTTGATAATCCGGAAAAATTTTAGGCGATAGGGGTCCGGAGGTCCCGGGACCACTCGGAAGGTGTGGGCTATAACACACAAAAATATGGGAATCGCGCGGAATTCTAGTTGTTTGGCCGAAAAACGCAAAAAATAAGGAACGATCATGGCGGGGCGGATACTATGGTTCCTTAGGTTGTATTTGATTACCCGGAAAAATTTTAGGCAATCGGGGTCCGCGGCTCTTGGGACCACTCGGAATGTGTGGGTATAGCACACGAAAATATGGAAATCGCGCGAAATTCTAGTTTTTTGGCTGAAAAACGCAAAACACTAGGAACGATCATGGCGGGGCGGTGACTATGGTTCCTTAGGTCGTATTTGATAGTCCGGAAAATTTTTAGGCGATCCGGCTCCGGGGGGCCCGACCCACTCGGAAGGCGTGGGCGATAGCACACAAAAATATGGGAATCGGGCGGAATTCTAGTTCTTTGGCCAAAAAATGGAAAAAATGAGGAACGATCATGGCGAGGCGGTGGCTATGGTTCCTTAGGTCTTAATTGATGGCTCAAAAATTTTTTAGGCGATCCGAGACCGGCGGCCCGGCCCACTCGGAAGGCGTGGGCAATAGCACACAAAAATATGGTAATCGAGCGGAATTCTAGTTTTATGTCCGAAAAACGCAATAAATGAGGAACGATCATGATGGGGCGGTGACTATGGTTCCTTAGGTCATATTTGATGGCCCGGAAAATTTTAGGCGATCGGGATCCACGGCTCCCGGGACCACTCGGAAAGCGTAAGCTATATAGCACACTAAAATATGAAAATCGCGCGGAGTTCTAGTTTTTTGGCCGAAAAATGCAAAGCATTTGGAACTATCATGGTGGGGCGGTGACTATGGTACCTTAGGGCGTATTTGATAGTCCGGAAAAATTTTAGGCAATCGGGGTCCACGGCTCCCCGGACCACTTGGATGGTGTGGGTATAGCACACAAAAATATGGGAATCGGGCGTAATTCTAGTTTTTTGGCCGAAAAATGCAAAAAATGAGAAACGATGATGGCAGGGCGGTTACTATGGTTCCTTAGGTCGTATTTGACGGCCCGGAAAAATATTTTGGCGATCGGCGTCCGGATGTCCCGAACCACTTGGAAGGGTGGGCAATAGCACACAAAAACATTGTAATCGGGCGGAATTCTAGTTTTTTGGTCGAAAAATGCAACAAATGAGGAATGATCATGGCTGGGCGGTGACTATGGTTCCTTAGGTCTTATTTGATAGTCCGGAAAAATTTTAGGCGATAGGGGTCCGGAGAACCGGGACCACTCGGAAGGCGTGGGCTATAACACACATAAATATGGGATCGTGCGGAATTCTAGTTGTTTGGCCGAAAAACACAAAAAATGAGGAACGATCATGGCGGGGCTGGTACTATGGTTCCTTAAGGTCGTATTTGATAGTCCGGAAAAATTTTAGGAGATAGGGGTCCGGAGGTCCCGGTACCACTCGGAAGGTGTGGGCTATAACACACAAAAATATGGGAATCGCGAGGAATTCTAGTTGTTTGGCCGAAAAACGCAAAAAATAAGGAACGATCATGGCGGGGTGGATACTATGGTTCCTTAGGTCGTATTTGATTGCCCGAAAAAATTTTAGGCGATCGGGGTCCGCGGCTCTTGGGACCACTCGGAATGCGTGGGTATAGCACACGAAAATATGGGAATCGGGCGAAATTCTGTGTATTTTTTAGTAACATTCAAAAAATTTGGAAAGATCTTGGCAGGGCGGTGACTATGGTTCCTTTGGTCTTATTTGATAGTCCGGAAAAATATTAGGCGATAGGGGTCCGGAGGTCCCGGGACCACTCGGAAGGCGTGGGCTATAACACACAAAAATATGGGAATCGCGCGGAATTCTAGTTGTTTTGCCGAAAAACGCAAAAAATGAGGAACGATCATGGCGGGGCGTATACTATGGTTCCTTAGGTCGTATTTGATAGTCCGGAAAAATTTTAGGCGATAGGGGTCAGGAGGTCCTGGGACCACTCGGAAGGCGTGGGCTATAACACACAAAAATATGGAAATCGTGCGGAATTCTAGTTGTTTGGCCGAAAAATGCAAAACATGAGGAACGATCATGGCGGGGTGGTTACTATGGTTCCTTAGGTCATATTTGATGGCCCGGAAAATTTTTAGGCGATCAGGGTTCGGGGTTCCCGGGACCCCTTGGAAGGCGTGGGCTAAAGCACACGAAAATATGGAAATCGCGCGAAATTCTAGTTTTTTGGCTGAAAAATGCAAAAGACTAGGAACGATCATGGCGGGGCGGTGACTATGGTTCCTTAGGTCATATTTGATAGTCCGGAAATTATTAGGCGATCCGGCTCCGGGGGGTAACACACAAAAATATGGAAATCGTGCGGAATTCTAGTTGTTTGGCCGAAAAATGCAAAACATGAGGAACGATCATGGCGGGGTGGTTACTATGGTTCCTTAGGTCATATTTGATGGCCCGGAAAATTTTTAGGCGATCGGGGTTCGGGGTTCCCGGGACCCTTGGAAGGCGTGGGCTAAAGCACACGAAAATATGGAAATCGCGCGAAATTCTAGTTTTTTGGCTGAAAAACGCAAAAGACTAGGAACGATCATGGCGGGGCGGTGACTATGTTTCCTTAGGTCATATTTGATAGTCCGGAAATTATTAGGCGATCCGGCTCCGGGGGGCCTGACCCACTCGGAAGGCGTGGGCGATAGCACACAAAAATATGGGAATCGGGCAGAATTCTAGTTCTTTGGCCAAAAAATGCAAAAAATGAGGAACGATCATGGCGAGGCGGTGACTATGGTTCCTTAGGTCTTAATTAATGGCCTGAAAATTTTTTATGCGAACCAAAACCGGCGGGCCGGCACACTCGGAAGGCATGGGCAATAACACATAAAAATATGGTAATCGAGCGGAATTCTAGTTTTTTGGCCGAAAAACGTAATAAATAAGGAACGATCATGGCAGGGCGGTAACTATGGTTCCTTAGGTCATATTTGATGGCCCAAAAAATTTTTGGCGATCGGGGTCCACGGCTCCCGGGACCACTCGGAAGGCGTAAGCTATAGCACACTAAAATATACAAATCACGCGGAGTTCTAGTTTTTTGGCCGAAAAATGCAAAGCATTTGGAACGATCATGGTGGGGCGGTGACTATGGTACCTTAGGTCATATATGATAGTCCAGAAAAATTTTAGGCGATCGGGGTCCACGGCTCCACGGACCACTTGGAAGGCGTGGGTATAGCACACGAAAATATGGGATCGCGCGGAATTCTAGTTGTTTGGCCGAAAAACTCAAAAAATGAGGAACGATCATGGTGGGGCGGATACTATGGTTCCTTAGGTCGTATTTGATAGTCCGGAAAAATTTTAGGCGATAGGGATCCGGAGGTCCCGGGACCACTCGGAAGGTGTGGGCTATAACACACAAAAATATGGGAATCGCGCAGAATTCTAGTTGTTTGGCCGAAAAACGCAAAAAATTAGGAACGATCATGGCGGGGCGGATACTATAGTTCCTTAGGTCGTATTTGATAGCCCGGAAAATTTTTAGGCGATCAGGGTCCGCGGCTCTTGGGACCACTCAGAATGCGTGGGTATAGCACACGAAAAAATGGGAATCGGGCGAAATTCTAGGTCTTTTTCAGTAACATGCAAAAAATGTGGAAAGATCTTGGCAGGGCGGTGACTATGGTTCCTTTGGTCTTATTTGATAGTCCGGAAAAATATTAGGCGATAGGGGTCCGGAGGTCCCGGGACCACTCGGAAGGCGTGGGCTATAACACACAAAAATATGGGAATCGCGCGGAATTCTAGTTGTTTGGCCGAAAAATGCGAAAAATGTGGAATGATCATGGCGGGGCAGATACTATGGTTCCTTAGGTTGTATTAGATAGTCCATAAAAATTTTAGGCGATAGGGGTCAGGAGGTCCCGGGACCACTCGGAAGGCGTGGGATATAACACACAAAAATATGGGAATCACGCAGAATTCTAGTTGTTTGGTCGAAAAATGCAAAAAATGTTGAACGATCATGGCGAGGTGGATACTATGGTTCCTTAGGTCGTATTTGATAGTCCGGAAAAATTTTAGGCGATAGGGGTCAATAGGTCCCGAGACCACTCGGAAGGCGTGGGATATAACACACAAAAATATGGGAATCGCGCGGAATTCTAGTTGTTTTGCCGAAAAATGCAGTATATGAGGAACGATCATGGCGGGGTGGTTACTATTGTTTCTTAGGTTGTATTTGATGGCCCGAAAAATTTTTAGGCGATCGGGGTTCGGGGTTCCCGGGAGCCCTTTGAAGGCGTGGGCTATAACACACAAAAATATGGGAATCGGGCGTAATTCTAGTTTTTTGGCCGAAAAATGCAAAAACTGAGAAACAATGATGGCGGGGCGGTTACTATGGTTCCTTAGGTCGTATTTGACGGCCCGTAAAAATTTTAGGCGATCGGGGTCCGGGGGTCCCGGAACCACTTGGAAGGGTGGGCAATAGCACACAAAAATATTGTAATCGGGCGGAATTCTAGTTTTTTGGCCGAAAAACACAACAAATGACGAATGATCATGGCTGGGCGGTGACTATGGTTCCTTAGGTCGTATTTGATAGTCCGGTTAAATTTAAGGCGATAGGGGTCCGGAGTTCCCGGGTTCACTTGGAAGGTGTGGGATATAGGACCCGAAAATATGGGAATCGCGCGGAATTCTAGTTTTTTGGGCGAAAAACGGAAAAAACTAGGAATGATCATGGCTGGGCGGTGACTATGGTTCCTTAGGTCTTATTTGATAGTCCAGAAAAATTTTAGGCGATAGGGGTCCGGAGACCCGGGACCACTCGGAAGGCGTGGGCTATAACACACAAAAATATGGGATCGCGCGGAATTCTAGTTGTTTGGCCGAAAAACGCAAAAAATGAGGAACGATCATGGCAGGGTGGTTACTATGGTTCCTTAGGTTCGTATTTGATGGCTCGGAAAATTTTTAGGCGATCGGGGTTCGGGGTTCCCGGGACCCCTTGGAAGGCGTGGGCACACGAAAATATGGAAATCGCGCGAAATTCTAGTTTTATGGCTGAAAAACGCAAAAGACTAGGAACGATCATGGCGGGGCGGTAACTATGGTTCCTTAGGTCGTATTTGATAGTCCGGAAAATTGTTAGGCGATCCGGCTCCGGGGGGCCCGACCCACTCGGAAGGCATGGGCGATAGCACACAAAAATATGGGAATCGGGCGGAATTCTAGTTTTTTGGCCAAAAACACAATAAATGAGGAACGATCATGGCGGGGCGGTGACTATGGTTCCTTAGGTCATATTTGATGGCCCGGAAAATTTTAGGCGATCGGGATCCACGGCTTCCAGGACCACTCGGAAGGCGTAAGCTATAGCACAATAAAATATGCAAATCGCGCGGAGTTCTAGTTTTTTGGCCGAAAAATGCAAAGCATTAGGAACAATCATGGTGGGGCGGTGACTATGGTACCTTAGTTCGTATTTGATAGTCCGGAAAAATTTTAGGCGATCGGGGTCCGCGGCTCCCCGGACCACTTGGAAGGCGTGGGTATAGAACACGAAAATATGGGAATCGAGCGTAATACTAGCTTTTTGGCCGAAAAATGCAAAAACTGAGAAACGATGATGGCAGAGCGGTTACTATGGTTCCTTAGGTCGTATTTGACGGCCCGAAAAATTTTTACGCGATCGGGGTCTGGGGGTCCCGGAACCACTTGGAAGGGTGGGCAATAGAACATAAAAATAATGTAATCGGGCGGAATTCTAGTTTTTTGGCCGAAAAATGCAACAAATGAGGAATGATCATGGCTGGGTAGTGACTATGGTTCCTTAGGTCGTATTTGATAGTCCGAAAAATTTTTAGGCGATAGGGGTCCGGAGTTCCCGGATTCACTTGGAAGGCGTGGGCTATAGGACACGAAAATATGGGAATCGCGCGGAATTCTAGTTTTTTGGCCGAAAAACAGAAAAAACTAGGAACGATCATGGCTTGGTGGTGACTATGGTTCCTTAGGTCTTATTTGATAGTCCGGAAAAATTTTAGGCGATACGGGTCCGGAGCCCCTGGACCACTCGGAAGGCGTGGGCTATAACACACAAAAATATGGGATCGCGCGGAATTCTAGTTGTTTTGCCGAAAAACTCAAAAAATGAGGAACGATCATGGCGGGGCGGATACTATGGTTCCTTAGGTCGTATTTGATTGTCCGGACAAATTTTAGGCGTTAGGTGTCTGGAGGTCCCGGGACCACTCGGAAGGTGTGGGCTATAACACACACAAATATGGGAATCGCGCGGAATTCTAGTTGTTTGGCCGAAAAACGCAAAAAATAAGGAACGATCATGGCGGGGTGAATACTATAGTTCCTTAGGTCGTATTTGATTGCCCGAAAAAATTTTAGGCGATCGGGGTCCGTGGCTCTTGGGACCAATCGGAATGCGTGGGTATAGCACACGAAAAATGGGAATCGGGCGAAATTCTAGGTCTTTTTCAGTAACATGCAAAAAATGTGGAAAGGTCTTGGCTGGGCGGTGACTATGGTTCCTTTGGTCTTATTTGATAGTCCGGAAAAATATTAGGCGATAGGGGTCCGGAGGTCCCAGGACCACTCGGAAGGCGTAGGACATAACACACAAAAATATGGGAATCGCGCGGAATTCTAGTTGTTTGGCCGAAAAACGCAAAAACTGAGGAACTATCATGGCGGGGTGGTTACTATGGTTCCTTAGGTCGTATTTGATGGCCCGAAAATTTTTTAGGCGATGGGGGTTCGGGGTTCCCGGGACCCCTTGGAAGGCGTGGGCTAAAGTACACGAAAATATGGAAATCGCGCGAAATTCTAATTTTTTGGCTGAAAAACGCAAAAGACTAGGAACGATTATGGTGGGGCGGTGACTATGGTTCCTTAGGTCGTATTTGATAGTCCAGAAAATTTTTAGGCGATCCGGCTCCGGGGGGCCCGACCCACTCGGAAGGCGTGGGCGATAGCACACACAAATATGAGAATCAGGCAGAATTCTAGTTTTTGGCCCAAAAATGCAAAAAAAGAGGAACGATCATGGCGAGGCGGTGACTATGGTTCCTTAGGTCTTAATTGATGGCCTGAATTTTTTTTAGGCGATGCGAGACCGGCGGCCCGGCCCACTCGGAAGGCGTGGGCAATAGCACACAAAAATATGGTAATCGAGCGGAATTCTAGTTTTTTGGCCGAAAAACGCAATAAATGAGGAACGATCATGGCAGGGCGGTGACTATGGTTCCTTAGGTCATATTTGATGGCCCGGAAAATTTTAGGCGCTCGGGGTCCACGGCTCCCGGGACCACTCGGAATGCGTAAGCTATAGCACACAAAAATATGCAAATCGCGCGGAGTTCTAGTTTTTTTGGCCGAAAAATGCAAAGCATTTGGAACGATCATGGTGGAGCAGTGACTATGGTACCTTATGTCGTATTTGATAGTCCGGAAAAATTTTAGGCGATCGGGGTCCGCGGCTCCCCGGACCACTTGGAAGGCGTGGGTATAGCAGACGAAAATATGGGAATCGGGCATAATTCTAGTTCCTTAGGTCATATTTGACGGCCCGGAAAAATTTTAAGCGATCGGGGTCCGGGTGTCCCGGAACCACTTGGAAGGGTGGGCTATAGGACACGAAAATATGGGAATCGCGCCGAATTCTAGTTTTTTGGGCGAAAAACAGAAAAAACTAGGAACGATCTTGGCTGGGCGGTGACTATGGTTCCTTAGTTCTTATTTAATAGTCCGGAAAAAATTTAGGCGATAGGGGTCCGGAGACCCGAGACCACTCGGAAGGTGTGGTCTATAACACGCAAAAATATGGGATCGCGCGGAATTCTAGTTGTTTGGCCGAAAAACACAAAAAATGAGGAACGATCATGGCGGGGTGGATACTATGGTTCCTTAGGTCGTATTTGATAGTCCGGAAAAATTTTAGGCGATAGGGGTCCGGAGGTCCCGGGACCACTCGGAAGGTGTGGGCTATAACACACAAAAATATGACAATCGCACAGAATTCTAGTTGTTTGGCCGAAAAATTCAAAAAATAAGGAACGATCATGGTGGGATGGATAATATAGTTTATCAGGTCGTATTTTATAGTCCGAAAAAATTTTAGGCGATCGGGGTCAGCGGCTCCCCGGACCACTTGGAAGGCGTGGGTATAGCACACGAAAATATGGGAATCGGGCGTAATTCTAGTTTTTTGGCCGAAAAATGCAAAAAATGAGAAATGATGATGGCGGGGAGGTTACTATGGTTCCTTAGGTCGTATTTGACGGCCCGAAAAAATTTTAAGCGATCGGGGTCTGGGGGTGCCGGAACCACTTGGAAGCGTGGGCAATAGCAAACAAAAAAATTGTAATCGGGCGGAATTCTAGTTTTTTGGCCGAATAACGCAACAAATGAGGAATGATCATGGCTGGGCAGTGACTATGGTTCCTTAGGTCGTATTTGATAGTCCGAAAAAATTTTAGGCGATAGGGGTCCGGAGTTCCCGGGTTCACTTGGAAGGCGTGGGCTATAGGACACGAAAATATGGGAATCGCGCAGAATTCTAGTTTTTTGGCCGAAAAACAGAAAAAACTAGGAACGATCATGGCTATGCGGTGACTATGGTTCCTTAGGTCTTATTTGATAGTCCGGAAAAAAATTAGGCGATAGGGGTCCGGAGACCCGGGACCACTCGGAAGGCGTGGGCTATAACACACAAAAATATGGGATCACGCGGAATTATAGTTGTTTGGCCGAAAAACACAAAATATGATGAACGATCATGGCGGGGCGGATACTATGGTTCCTTAGGTCGTATTTGATAGTCCGAAAAAATTTTAGGCGATAGGGGTCCGGAGGTCCCGGGACCACTCGGAAGGTGTGGGCTATAACACACAAAAATATGGCAATCGCGCGGAATTCTAGTTGTTTGGCCAAAAAATAAGGAACGATCATGGCGGGACGGATACTATGGTTCCTTAGGTCGTATTTGATTGCCCGAAAAAATTTTAGGCGATCGGGGTCCGCGGCTCTTGGGACCACTCGGAATGCGTGGGTATAGCACACGAAAATATGGGAATCGGGCCAAATTCTAGGTCTTTTTTAGTAACATGCAAAAAATGTGGAAAGATCTTGACAGGGCGGTGACTATGGTTCCTTTGGTCTTATTTGATAGTCCAGAAAAATATTAGGCGATAGGGGTCCGGAGGTCCCGGACCACTCGGAAGGCGTGGGCTATTACACACAAAAATATGGGAATCGCGCGGAATTCTAGTTGTTTGGCCGAAAAACGCAAAAAATGAGGAACGATCATGGCGGGGCGGATACTATGGTTCCTTAGGTCGTATTTGATAGTCCGAAAAACTTTTAGGCGATAGGGGTCAGGAGGTCCCGGGACCACTCGGAAGGCGTGGGCTATAACACACAAAAATATGGGAATCGCGCGGAATTCTATTTGTTTTGCCGAAAAACGCAAAAATGAGGAACGATCATGGCGGGGTGATTACTTTGGTTCCTTAGGTCGTATTTTATGGCCCGTAAAATATTTAGGCGATCGGGGTTCGGGGTTCCCGGGACCCCTTGGAAGGCGTGGGCTAAAGCACACAAAAATATGGAAATCGCGCGAAATTCTAGTTTTTTGGCTGAAAAATGCAAAAGACTAGGAACGATCATGAAGGGGCGGTGACTATGGTTCCTTAGGCCGTATTTTATAGTCCAGAAAATTTTTAGGCGATCCGGCTCCTGGGGGCCCGACCCACTCGGAAGGCGTGGGCGATAGCACACAAAAATATGGGAATCGGGCGGAATTCTAGTTTTTTTGGCCAAAAAATGCAAAAAATGAGGAACGATCATGGCCAGGCGGTGACTATAGTTCCTTAGGTCTTAATTGATGGCCCGAAATTTTTTTACGTGATCCGAGACCGGCAGCCCGGCCCACTCGGAAGGCGTGGGCAATAACACACAAAAATATGGTAATCGAGCGGAATTCTAGTTTTTTGGCCGAAAAACGCAATAAATGAGGAACGATCATGGCGGGGAGGTGACTATGGTTCCTTAGGTCGTATTTGATGGCCCGGAAATATTTTAGGCGATCAGGGTCCACGGCTCCCGGGACCACTCGGAAGGTGTAAGCTATAACACACTCAAATATGCAAATCGCGCGGAGTTCTAATTTTTTGGCCGAAAAATGCAAAGAATTTCGAACGATCATGGAGGGGCGTTGACTATGGTACCTTAGGTCGTATTTGATAGTCCGGAAAACTTTTAGGCGAAAGGGGTTCGCGGCTCCCCGGACCACTTGGAAGGCGTGGGTATTGCACACGAAAATATGGGAATCGGGCGTAATTCTAGTTTTTCAGCCGAAATATGCAAAAAATGAGAAACGATGATGGCGGGGAGGTTACTATGGTTCCTTAGGTCGTATTTGACGGCCCGGAAAAATTTTAGGCGATCGGGGTCCGGGGATCCCGGAACCACTTGGAAGGATGGGCAATAGCACACAAAAAAATTGTAATCGGGCGGAAATCTAGTTTTTTGGCCGAAAAACGCAACAAATGAGGAATGATCATGGCTGGGCAGTGACTATGGTTCCTTAGGTCATATTTGATCGTCCGGAAAATTTTTAGGCGATAGGGGTCCGGAGTTCCCGGGTTCATTTGGAAGGCGTGGGCTATAGGACACGAAAATATGGGAATCGCGCGGAATTCTAGTTTTTTGGCCGAAAAATAGAAAAAACTAGGAACGATCATGGCTGGGCGGTGACTATGGTTCCTTAGGTCTTATTTGATAGTCCGAAAAACTTTTAGGCGATAGGGGTCCGGAGACCCGGGACCACTCGGAAGGCGTGGGCTATAACACACAAAAATATGGGATCGCGCGGAATTCTAGTTGTTTGGCCGAAAAACACAAAAAATGAGGAACGATCATTGCGGGGCGGATACTATGGTTCCTTAGGTTGTATTTGATAGTCCGGAAAAATTTTAGGCGATAGGGGTCCGGAGGTCCCGGGACCACTCGGAAGGTGTGGGCTATATAACACTCAAAAATATGGGAATCGCGCGGAATTCTAGTTGTTTGGCCAAAAAACGCAATAAATAAGGAACGATCATGGCGGGGCGGATACTATGGTTCCTTAGGTCGTTTTTGATTGCCCGGAAATTTTTTAGGCGATCGGGGTCCGCGGCTCTTGGGACCACTAGGAATGCGTGGGTATAGCACATGAAAGTATGGGAATCGGGCGAAATTCTAAGTCTTTTTCAGTAACATGCAAAAAATGTGGAAAGATCTTGATAGGGCGGTGACTATGGTTCCTTTGGTCTTATTTGATAGTCCGGAAAAATATTAGGCGATAGGGGTCCGGAGGTCCCGGGAACACTCGGAAGGCGTGGGCTATAACACACAAAAATATGGGAATCGCGCGGAATTCTAGTTGTTTGGCCGAAAAACGCAAAAAATGAGGAACGCTCATGGTGGGGCGGATACTATGGTTCCTTAGGTCGTATTTGATAGTCCGGAAAATTTTTAGGCGATAGGGGTCAGGAGGACCCGGGACCACTCGGAAGGCGTGGGCTATAACACACAAAAATATGGGAATCGCGCTGAATTCTAGTTGTTTGGCCGAAAAACGCAAAAATGAGGAACGATCATGGCGGGGTGGTTACTATGGTTCCTTAGGTCATATTTGATGGCCCGAAAAAATTTAGGCGATCGGGGTCCACGGCTCCCGGGACCACTCGGAAGGCGTAAGCTATAGCACACTAAAATATGCAAATCGCGCGGAGTTCTAGTTTTTTGGCCGAAAAATGCAAAGCATTTAGAACGATCATGGCGGGGCGGTGACTATGGTACCTTAGGTCGTATTTGATAGTCCGGAAAATTTTTAGGCGATCGGGGTCCGCGGCTCCCCGGACCACTTGGAAGGCGTGGGTATAGCACACAAAAATATGGGAATCGGGCGTAATTCTAGGTCTTTTTCAGTAACATGCAAAAAATATGGAAAGATCTTGACAGGGCGGTGACTATGGTTCCTTTGGTCTTATTTGATAGTCCAGAAAAATATTAGGCGATAGGGGTCCAGAGGTCCCGGGACCACTCGGAAGGCGTAGGCTATAACACACAAAAATATGGGAATCGCGCGGAATTCTAGTTGTTTGGCCGAAAAACGCAAAAAATGAGGAACGATCATGGCGGGGCGTATACTATGGTTCCTTAGGTCATATTTGATAGTCCGGAAAAATATTAGGCGATAGGGGTCAGGAGGTCCCGGGACCACTCGGAAGGCATGGGCTATAACACACAAAAATATGGGAATCGCGCGGAATTCTAGTTGTTTGGCCGAAAAACGCAAAAAATAAGGAACGATCATGGCGGGGCGGATACTATGGTTCCTTAGGTCGTATTTGATAGTCCGGAAAAATTTTAGGCGATAGGGGTCCGGAGGTCCCGGGACCACTCGGAAGGTGTGGGCTATATAACACACAAAAATATGGGAATCGCGCGGAATTCTAGTTGTTTGGCCGAAAAACGCAAAAAATAAGGAACGATCATGGTGGGGCGGATACTATGGTTCCTTAGGTTGTTTTTGATTGCCCGGAAATTTTTTAGGCTATCGGGGTCCGCGGCTCTTGGGACCACTCGGAATGCGTGGGTATAGCGCACGAAAATATAGAAATCGGGCGAAATTCTAGGTCTTTTTCAGTAACATGCAAAAAATGTGGAAAGATCTTGACAGGGCGATGACTATGGTTCCTTTGGTCTTATTTGATAGTCCGGAAAAATATTAGGCGATAGGGGTCCGGAGGTCCCGGGAACACTCGGAAGGCGTGGGCTATAACACACAAAAATATGGGAATCGCGCGGAATTCTAGTTGTTTGGCCGAAAAACACAACAAATGAGGAATGACCATGGCTGGGCGGTGACTATGGTTCCTTAGGTCATATTTGATAGTCCGGAAAATTTTTAGGCGATAGGGGTCCGGAGTTCCCGGGTTCATTTGGAAGGCGTGGGCTATAGGACACGAAAATATGGGAATCGCGCGGAATTCTAGTTTTTTGGCCGAAAAATAGAAAAAACTAGGAACGATCATGGCTGGGCGGTGACTATGGTTCCTTAGGTCTTATTTGATAGTCCGAAAAAATTTTAGGCGATAGGGGTCCGGAGGTCCCGGGACCACTCGGAAGGTGTGGGCTATATAACACACAAAAATATGGGAATCGCGCGGAATTCTAGTTGTTTGGCCGAAAAACGCAAAAAATAAGGAACGATCATGGCGGGGCGGATACTATGGTTCCTTAGGTCGTTTTTGATTGCCCGGAAATTTTTTAGGCGATCGGGGTCCGCGGCTCTTGGGACCACTCAGAATGCGTGGGTATAGCACACGAAAATATGGGAATCGGGCGAAATTCTAGGTCTTTTTCAGTAACATGCAAAAAATGTGGAAAGATCTTGATAGGGCGGTGACTATGGTTCCTTTGGTCTTATTTGATAGTCCGGAAAAATATTAGGCGATAGGGGTCCGGAGTTCCCGGGTTCATTTGGAAGGCGTGGGCTATAGGACACGAAAATATGGGAATCGCGCGGAATTCTAGTTTTTTGGCCGAAAAACAGAAAAAACTAGGAACGATCATGGCTGGGCGGTGACTATGGTTCCTTAGGTCTTATTTGATAGTCCGAAAAAATTTTAGGCGATAGGGGTCCGGAGACCCGGGACCACTCGGAAGGCGTGGGCTATAACACACAAAAATATGGGATCGCGCGGAATTCTAGTTGTTTGGCCGAAAAACACAAAAAATGAGGAACGATCATTGCGGGGCGGATACTATGGTTCCTTAGGACGTATTTGATAGTCCGGAAAAATTTTAGGCGATAGGGGTCCGGAGGTCCCGGGGCCACTCGGAAGGTGTGGGCTATATAACACACAAAAATATGGGAATCGCGCGGAATTCTAGTTGTTTGGCCGAAAAACGCAAAAAATAAGGAACGATCATGGCGGGGCGGATACTATGGTTCCTTAGGTCGTTTTTGATTGCCCGGAAATTTTTTAGGCGATCGGGGTCCGCGGCTCTTGGGACCACTCAGAATGCGTGGGTATAGCACACGAAAATATGGGAATCGGGCGAAATTCTAGGTCTTTTTCAGTAACATGCAAAAAATGTGGAAAGATCTTGATAGGGCGGTGACTATGGTTCCTTTGGTCTTATTTGATAGTCCGGAAAAATATTAGGCGATAGGGGTCCGGAGGTCCCGGGAACACTCGGAAGGCGTGGTCTATAACACACAAAAATATGGGAATCGCGCGGAATTCTAGTTGTTTGGCCGAAAAACGCAAAAAATGAGGAACGCTCATGGTGGGGCGGATACTATGGTTCCTTAGGTCGTATTTGATAGTCCGAAAAATTTTTAGGCGATAGGGTTCAGGAGGACCCGAGACCACTCGGAAGGCATGGGCTATAACACACAAAAATATGGGAATCGCGCTGAATTCTAGTTGTTTGGCCGAAAAACGCAAAAATGAGGAACGATCATGGCGGGGTGGTTACTATGGTTCCTTAGGTCATATTTGATGGCCAGGAAAAATTTAGGCGATCGGAGTCCACGGCTCCCGGGACCACTCGGAAGGCGTAAGCTATAGCACACTAAAATATGCAAATCGCGCGGAGTTCTAGTTTTTTGGCCGAAAAATGCAAAGCATTTAAAACGATCATGGCGGGGTGGTGACTATGGTACCTTAGGTCGTATTTGATAGTCCGGAAAATTTTTAGGCGATCGGGGTCCGTGGCTCCCCGGACCACTTGGAAGGCGTGGGTATAGCACACAAAAATATGGGAATCGGGCGTAATTCTAGGTCTTTTTCAGTAACATGCAAAAAATATGGAAAGATCTTGACAGGGCGGTGACTATGGTTCCTTTGGTCTTATTTGATAGTCCAGAAAAATATTAGGCGATAGGGGTCCGGAGGTCCCGGGACCACTCGGAAGGCGTAGGCTATAACACACAAAAATATGGGAATCGCGCGGAATTCTAGTTGTTTGGCCGAAAAATGCAAAAAATGAGGAACGATCATGGCGGGGCGGATACTATGGTTCCTTAGGTCGTATTTGATAGTCCGGAAAAATATTAGGCGATAGGGGTCAGGAGGTCCCGGGACCACTCGAAAGGCATGGGCTATAACACACAAAAATATGGGAATCGCGCGGAATTCTAGTTGTTTGGCCGAAAAACGCAAAAAATAAGGAACGATCATGGCGGGGCGGATACTATGGTTCCTTAGGTCGTATTTGATAGTCCGGAAAAATTTTAGGCGATAGGGGTCCGGAGGTCCCGGGACCACTCGGAAGGTGTGGGCTATATAACACACAAAAATATGGGAATCGCGCGGAATTCTAGTTGTTTGGCCGAAAAACGCAAAAAATAAGGAACGATCATGGCGGGGCGGATACTATGGTTCCTTAGGTCGTTTTTGATTGCCCGGAAATTTTTTAGGCTATCGGGGTCCGCGGCTCTTGGGACCACTCGGAATGCGTGGGTATAGCGCACGAAAATATAGAAATCGGGCGAAATTCTAGGTCTTTTTCAGTAACATGCAAAAAATGTGGAAAGATCTTGACAGGGCGGTGACTATGGTTCCTTTGGTCTTATTTGATAGTCCGGAAAAATATTAGGCGATAGGGGTCCGGAGGTCCCGGGAACACTCGGAAGGCGTGGGCTATAACACACAAAAATATGGGAATCGCGCGGAATTCTAGTTGTTTGGCCGAAAAACGCAACAAATGAGGAATGACCATGGCTGGGCGGTGACTATGGTTCCTTAGGTCATATTTGATAGTCCGGAAAATTTTTAGGCGATAGGGGTCCGGAGTTCCCGGGTTCATTTGGAAGGCGTGGGCTATAGGACACGAAAATATGGGAATCGCGCGGAATTCTAGTTTTTTGGCCGAAAAATAGAAAAAACTAGGAACGATCATGGCTGGGCGGTGACTATGGTTCCTTAGGTCTTATTTGATAGTCCGAAAAAATTTTAGGCGATAGGGGTCCGGAGACCCGGGACCACTCGGAAGGCGTGGGCTATAACACACAAAAATATGGGATCGCGCGGAATTCTAGTTGTTTGGCCGAAAAACACAAAAAATGAGGAACGATCATTGCGGGGCGGATACTATGGTTCCTTAGGTCGTATTTGATAGTCCGGAAAAATTTTAGGCTTTAGGGGTCCGGAGGTCCCGGGACCACTCGGAAGGTGTGGGCTATATAACACACAAAAATATGGGAATCGCGCGGAATTCTAGTTGTTTGGCCGAAAAACGCAAAAAATAAGGAACGATCATGGCGGGCGGATACTATGGTTCCTTAGGTCGTTTTTGATTGCCCGGAAATTTTTTAGGGGATCGGGGTCCGCGGCTCTTGGGACCACTCGGAATGCGTGGGTATAGCACACGAAAATATGGGAATCGGGCGAAATTCTAGGTCTTTTTCAGTAACATGCAAAAAATGTGGAAAGATCTTGATAGGGCGGTGACTATGGTTCCTTTGGTCTTATTTGATAGTCCGGAAAAATATTAGGCGATAGGGGTCTGGAGGTCCCGGGAACACTCGGAAGGCGTGGGCTATAAGACACAAAAATATGGGAATCGCGCGGAATTCTAGTTGTTTGGCCGAAAAACGCAAAAAATGAGGAACGCTCATGGTGGGGCGGATACTATGGTTCCTTAGGTCGTATTTGATAGTCCGGAAAATTTTTAGGCGATAGGGGTCAGGAGGACCCGAGACCACTCGGAAGGCATGGGCTATAACACACAAAAATATGGGAATCGCGCTGAATTCTAGTTGTTTGGCCGAAAAACGCAAAAATGAGGAACGATCATGGCGGGGTGGTTACTATGGTTCCTTAGGTCATATTTGATGGCCAGGAAAAATTTAGGCGATCGGGGTCCACGGCTCCCGGGACCACTCGGAAGGCGTAAGCTATAGCACACTAAAATATGCAAATCGCGCGGAGTTCTAGTTTTTTGGCCGAAAAATGCAAAGCATTTAAAACGATCATGGCGGGGTGGTGACTATGGTACCTTAGGTCGTATTTGATAGTCCGGAAAATTTTTAGGCGATCGGGGTCCGTGGCTCCCCGGACCACTTGGAAGGCGTGGGTATAGCACACAAAAATATGGGAATCGGGCGTAATTCTAGGTCTTTTTCAGTAACATGCAAAAAATATGGAAAGATCTTAACAGGGCGGTGACTATGGTTCCTTTGGTCTTATTTGATAGTCCAGAAAAATATTAGGCGATAGGGGTCCGGAGGTCCCGGGACCACTCGGAAGGCGTAGGCTATAACACACAAAAATATGGGAATCGCGCGGAATTCTAGTTGTTTGGCCGAAAAACGCAAAAAATGAGGAACGATCATGGCGGGGCGGATACTATGGTTCCTTAGGTCGTATTTGATAGTCCGAAAAAATATTAGGCGATAGGGGTCAGGAGGTCCCGGGACCACTCGGAAGGCGTGGGCTATAACACACAAAAATATGGGAATCGCGCGGAATTCTAGTTGTTTGGCCGAAAAACGCAAAAAATAAGGAACGATCATGGCGGGGCGGATACTATGGTTCCTTAGGTCGTATTTGATAGTCCGGAAAAATTTTAGGCGATAGGGGTCCGGAGGTCCCGGGACCACTCGGAAGGTGTGGGCTATATAACACACAAAAATATGGGAATCGCGCGGAATTCTAGTTGTTTGGCCGAAAAACGCAAAAAATAAGGAACGATCATGGCGGGGCGGATACTATGGTTCCTTAGGTCGTATTTGATTGCCCGGAAAAATTTTAGGCGATCGGGGTCCGCGGCTCTTGGGACCACTCGGAATGCGTGGGTATAGCACACGAAAATATGGGAATCGGGCGAAATTCTAGGTCTTTTTCAGTAACATGCAAAAAATGTGGAAAGATCTTGACAGGGCGGTGACTATGGTTCCTTTGGTCTTATTTGATAGTCCGGAAAAATATTAGGCGGTAGGGGTCCGGAGGTCCCGGGGACACTCGGAAGGCGTGGGCTATAACACACAAAAATATGGGAATCGCGCGGAATTCTAGTTGTTTGGCCGAAAAACGCAACAAATGAGGAATGATCATGGCTGGGTGGTGACTATGGTTCCTTAGGTCATATTTGATAGTCCGGAAAATTTTTAGGCGATAGGGGTCCGGAGTTCCCGGGTTCATTTGGAAGGCGTGGGCTATAGGACACGAAAATATGGGAATCGCGCGGAATTCTAGTTTTTTGGCCGAAAAACAGAAAAAACTAGGAACGATCATGGCTGGGCGGTGACTATGGTTCCTTAGGTCTTATTTGATAGTCCGAAAAAATTTTAGGCGATAGGGGTCCGGAGACCCGGGACCACTCGGAAGGCGTGGGCTATAACACACAAAAATATGGGATCGCGCGGAATTCTAGTTGTTTGGCCGAAAAACACAAAAAATGAGGAACGATCATTGCAGGGCGGATACTATGGTTCCTTAGGTCGTATTTGATAGTCCGGAAAAATTTTAGGCGATAGGGGTCCGGAGATCCCGGGACCACTCGGAAGGTGTGGGCTATATAACACACAAAAATATGGGAATCGCACGGAATTCTAGTTGTTTGGCCGAAAAACGCAAAAAATAAGGAACGATCATGGCAGGGCGGATACTATGGTTCCTTAGGTCCTTTTTGATTGCCCGGAAATTTTTTAGGCGATCGGGGTCCGCGGCTCTTGGGACCACTCGGAATGCGTGGGTATAGCACACGAAAATATGGAAATCGGGCGAAATTCTAGGTCTTTTTCAGTAACATACAAAAAATGTGGAAAGATCATGACAGGGCGGTGACTATGGTTCCTTTGGTCTTATTTGATAGTCCGGAAAAATATTAGTCGATAGGGGTCCGGATGTCCCGGGAACACTCGGAAGGCGTGGGCTATAACACACAAAAATATGGGAATCGCGCGGAATTCTAGTTGTTTGGCCGAAAAACGCAAAAAATGAGCAACGATCACGGTGGAGCGGATACTATGGTTCCTTAGGTCGTATTTGATAGTCCAGAAATATTTTAGGCGATAGGGGTCAGGAGGACCCGGGACCACTCGGAAGGCGTGGGCAATAACACACAAAAATATGGGAATCGCGCTGAATTCTAATTGTTTGGCCGAAAAATGCAAAAATGAGGAACGATCATGGCGGGGTGGTTACTATGGTTCCTTAGGTCATATTTGATGGCCCGGAAAAATTTAGGCGATCGGGGTCCACGGCTCCCGGGACCACTCGGAAGGCGTAAGCTATAGCACACTAAAATATGCAAATCGCGCGGAGTTCTAGTTTTTTGGCCGAAAAATGCAAAGCATTTGGAACGATCATGGTGGGGCGGTGACTATGGTACCTTAGGTCGTATTTGATAGTCCGGAAAATTTTTAGGCGATCGGGGTCCGCGGCTCCCCGGACCACTTGGAAGGCGTGGGTATAGCACACGAAAATATGGGAATCGGGCGTAATTCTAGGTCTTTTTCAGTAACATGCAAAAATGGTGGAAAGATCTTGACAGGGCGGTGACTATGGTTCCTTTGGTCTTATTTGATAGTCCAGAAAAATATTAGGTGATAGGGGTCCGGAGGTCCCGGGACCACTCGGAAGGCGTAGGCTATAACACACAAAAATATGGGAATCGCGCGGAATTCTAGTTGTTTGGCCGAAAAATGCAAAAAATGAGGAACAATCATGGCGGGGCGGATACTATGGTTCCTTAGGTTGTATTTGATAGTCCGGAAAATATTAGGCAATAGGGGTCGTGAGGTCCCGAGACCACTCGGAAGGCGTGGGCTATAACACACAAAAATATGGGAATCGCGCGGAATTCTAGTTGTTTGGCCGAAAAATGCAAAAAATGAGGAACGATCATGGCGGGGTGGTTACTATGGTTCCTTAGGTCGTATTTGATGGCCCAGAAAATTTTTAGGCGATCGGGGTTCGGGGTTCCCTGGACCCCTTGGAAGGCGTGGGCTAAAGCACACGGAAATATGGAAATCGCGCAAAATTCTAGGTCTTTTTCAGTAACATGCAAAAAATATTAGGCGATAGGGGTCCGGAGGTCCCGGGACCACTCGGAAGGCGTAGGCTATAACACACAAAAATATGGGAATCGCGCGGAATTCTAGTTGTTTGGCCGAAAAACGCAAAAAATGAAGAACGATCATGGCGGGGCGGATACTATGGTTCCTTAGGTCGTATTTGATAGTCCGGAAAAATATTAGGCGATAGGGATCAGGAGGTCCCGGGACCGCTCGGAAGGCGTGGGCTATAACACACAAAAATATGGGAATCGCGCGGAATTCTAGTTGTTTGGCCGAAAAATGGAAAAAATGAGGAACGATCATGGCGGGGCGGTGACTATGGTTCCTTAGGCCTTATTTGATAGTCCGTAAAAATTTTAGGCGATTGGGGTCAGGAGGTCCCGGGACCACTCGGAAGGCGTGGGCTATAACACACAAAAATATGGGAATCGCGCTGAATTCTAGTTGTTTGGCCGAAAAACGCAAAAGTGAGGAACGATCATGGCGGGGTGGTTACTATGGTTCCTTATGTCATATTTGATGGCCCGGAAAATTTTAGGCGATCGGGGTTCGGGGTTCCCGGGACCACTCGGAAGGCGTGGGCGATAGCACACAAAAATATGGGAATCGGGCTGAATTCTAGTTTTTTGGCCAAAAAATGCAAAAAATGAGGAACGATCATGGCGAGGCGGTGATTATAGTTCCTTAGGTCTTAATTGATGTCCCGAAATTTTTTTAGGTGATCCGAGACCGGCGGCCTGGCCCACTCGGAAGGCGTGGGCAATAGCACACAAAAATATGGTAATCGAGCGGAATTCTAGCTTTTTGGCCGAAAAATGCAATAAATGAGGAACGATCATGGCGGGGCGGTGACTATGGTTCCTTAGGTCGTATTTGATGGCCCGGAAAAATTTTAGGCGATCGGGGTCCACGGCTCCCGGGACCACTCGGAAGGTGTAAGCTATAGCACACTAAAATATGCAAATCGTACGGAGTTCTATTTTTTTGGCCGAAAAATGCAAAGCATTTGGAACGATCATGGTGGGGCGGTGACTATGGTACCTTACGTCGTATTTGATAGTCCGGAAAATTTTTAGGCGATCGGGGTCCGCGGTTCCCCGGACCACTTGGAAGGCGTGGGTATAGTACACGAAAATATGGGAATCGGGCGTAATTCTAGCTTTTTGGCCGAAAAATGCAAAAAATGAGAAACGATGATGGTGGGGCGGTTACTATGGTTCCTTAGGTCGTATTTGACGGCCCAAAAAATTTTTAGGCGATCGGGGTCCGGGAATCCCGGAACCACTTGGAAGGGTGGGCAATAGCACACAAAAATATTGTAATCGGGCGGAATTCTAGTTTTTTGGCCGAAAAACGCAACAAATGAGGAACGATCATGGCGGGGTGGTTACTATGGTTCCTTAGGTCATATTTGATGGCCCGGAAAATTTTAGGCGATCGGGGTCCACGGCTCCCGGGACCACTCGGACGGCGTAAACTATAGCACACTAAAATATGCAAATCGCGCGGAGTTCTAGTTTTTTGGCTGAAAAATGCAAAGCATTTGGACCGATCATGGTGGGGCGGTGACTATGGTACCTTAGGTCGTATTTGATAGTCTGGAAAAATTTTAGGCCATCGGGGTCCGCGGCTCCCCGGACCACTTGGAAGGCGTGGGTATAGCACACGAAAATATGGGAATCGGGTGTAATTCTAGGTCTTTCTCAGTAACATGCAAAAAATGTGGAAAGATCTTGACAGGGCGGTGACTATGGTTCCTTTGGTCTTATTTGATAGTCCGGAAATATATTAGGCGATAGAGGTCCGGAGGTCCCGGGACCACTCGGAAGGCGTGGGCTATAACACACAAAAATATGGGAATCGCGCGTAATTCTAGTTGCTTGGCCGAAAAACGCAAAAAATGAGGAACGATCATGGCGGGGCGGTGACTATGGTTCCTTAGGCCTTATTTGATAGTCCGTAAAAATATTAGGCGATAGGGGTCCGGAGGTCCCGGGATCACTCGGAAGGCGTGGGCTATAACACACAAAAATATGGGAATCGCGCGGAATTCTAGTTGTTTGGCCTAAAAACGCAAAAAATGAGGAACGATCATGGCGGGGCGGATACTACGGTTCCTTAGGTCGTATTTGATAGTCCGGAAAAATTTTAGGCAATAGGGGTCTGGAGGTCCCGGGACCACTCGGAAGGTGTGGGCTATATAACACACTAAAATATGGGAATCGCGCGGAATTCTAGTTGTTTGGCCGAAAAACGCAAAAAATAAGGAACGATCATGGCGGGGCGGATACTATGGTTCCTTAGGTCGTATTTGATTGCCCGGAAAATTTTTAGGCGATCAGGGTCCGCGGCTCTTGGGACCACTCGGAATGCGTGGGTATAGCACACGAAAATATGGGAATCAGGCGAAATTCTAGGTCTTTTTCAGTAATATGCAAAAAATGTGGAAAGATCTTGACAGGGCGGTGACTATGGTTCCTTTGGTCTTATTTGATAGTCCGGAAAAATATTAGGCAATAGGGGTCCGGAGGTCCCGGGAACACTCGGAAGGCGTGGGCTATAACACACAAAAATATGGGAATCGCGCGGAATTCTAGTTGTTTGGCCGAAAAACGCAAAAAATGAGGAACGATCATGGTCGGGCGGATACAATGGTTCCTTAGGTCGTATTTGATAGTTCGGAAAAATTTTAGGCGATAGGGGTCAGGAGGTCCCGGGACCACTCGGAAGGCGTGGGCTATAACACACAAAAATATGGGAATCGCGCTGAATTCTAGTTGTTTGGCCGAAAAACGCAAAAATGAGGAACGATCATGGCGGGGTGGTTACTATTGTTCCTTAGGTCATATTTGATGGCCCGGAAAATTTTAGGCGATCGGGGTCCACGGCTCCCGGGACCACTCGGAAGGCGTAAACTATAGCACACTAAAATATGCAAATCGCGGGGAGTTCTAGTTTTTTGGCCGAAAAATGCAAAGCATTTGGACCGATCATGGTGGGGCGGTGACTATGGTACCTTAGGTCGTATTTGATAGTCTGGAAAAAGTTTAGGCCATCGGGGGTCCGCGACTCCCCGGACCACTTGGAAGGCGTGGGTATAGCACACGAAAATATGGGAATCGGGCGTAATTCTAGGTCTTTTTTAGTAACATGCAAAAAATGTGGAAAGATCTTGACAGGGCGGTGACTATGGTTCCTTTGGTCTTATTTGATAGTCCGGAAATATATTAGGCGATAGAGGTCCGGAGGTCCCGGGACCACTCGGAAGGCGTGGGCTATAACACACAAAAATATGGGAATCGCGCGGAATTCTAGTTGTTTGGCTGAAAAACGCAAAAAATGAGGAACGATCATGGCGGGGCGGTGACTATGGTTCCTTAGGCCTTATTTGATAGTCCGTAAAAATATTAGGCGATAGGGGTCCGGAGGTCCTGGGATCACTCGGAAGGCGTGGGCTATAACACACAAAAATATGGAAATCGCGCGGAATTCTAGTTGTTTGGCCTAAAAATGCAAAAAATGAGGAACGATCATGGCGGGGCGGATACTACGGTTCCTTAGGTCATATTTGATAATCCGGAAAAATTTTAGGCGATAGGGGTCAGGAGGTCCCGGGACCACTCGGAAGGCGTGGGCTATAACACACAAAAAATGGGAATCGCACAGAATTCTAGTTGTTTGGCCGAAAAATGCAAAAAATGAGGAAGGATCATGGCAGGGTGGTTACTATGGTTCCTTAGGTCGTATTTGATGGCCCGGAAATTTTTTAGGTGATCGGGGTTCGGGGTTCCTGGGACCCCTTGGAAGGCGTGGGCTAAAGCACACGAAAATATGGAAATCGCACGAAATTATAGTTTTCTGGCTGAAAAACGCAAAAGACTAGGAACGATCATGACGGGGCAGTGACTATGGTTCCTTAGGTCGTATTTGATAGTCCGGAAAATTTTTAGGCGATCTGGCTCCGGGGGGCCCGACCCACTCGGAAGGCGTGGGCGATAGCACACAAAAATATGGGAATCGGGCGAAATTCTAGTTTTTTGGCCAAATAATGCAAAAAATGAGGAACGATCATGGCGAGGCGGTGACCATGGTTCCTTAGGTCTTAATTGATGGCCCGAAATTTTTTTAGGTGATCCGAGACCGGCGGCCCGGCCCACTCGGAAGGCGTGGGCAATAGCACACAAAAATATGGTAATCGAGCGGAATTCTAGTTTTTTGGCCGAAAAACGCAATAAATGAGGAACGATCATGGCGGGGCGGTGACTATGGTTCCTTAGGTCATATTTGATGGCCCGGAAAATTTTAGGCGATCGGGGTCCACGGCTCCCGGGACCACTCGGAAGGCGTAAGCTATAGCACACTAAAATATGCAAATCGCGCGGAGTTCTAGTTTTTTGGCCGAAAAATGCAAAGCATTTGGAACGATCATGGTGGGGCGGTGACTATGGTACCTTTGGTTGTATTTGATAGTCCGGAAAATTTTTAGGCAATCATGGTCCGCGGCTCCCCGGACCACTTGGAAGGCGTGGGTATAGCACACGAAAATATGGGAATCGGGCGTAATTCTAGTTTTTTGGCCGAAAAATGCAAAAAATGAGAAACGATGATGGCGGGGCAGTTACTATGGTTCCTTAGGTCGTATTTGACGGCCCGGAAAAATTTTAGGCGATCGGGGTCCGGGGATCCCGGAACCACTTGGAAGGGTGGGCAATAGCACACAAAAATATTGTAATCGGGCGGAATTCTAGTTTTTTGGCCAAAAAACGCAACAAATGAGGAATGATCATGTCTGGGAGGTGACTATGGTTCCTTAGGCCATATTTGATAGTCCGGAAAAATTTTAGGCGATAGGGGTCCGGAGTTCCCGGGTTCACTTGGAAGGAGTGGGCTATAGGACATGAAAATATGGGAATCGCGCGGAATTCTAGTTTTTTGGCCGAAAAACAGAAAAAACTAGGAACGATCATGGCTAGGCGGTGAATATGGTTCCTTAGGTCTTATTTGATAGTCTGAAAAAATTTTAGGCGATAGGGGTCCGGAGACCCGGGACCACTCGGAAGGCGTGGGCTATAACACACAAAAATATGGGATCGCGCGGAATTCTAGTTGTTTGGCCGAAAAACACAAAAAATGAGGAACGATCATGGCGGGGCGGATACTATGGTTCCTTAGGTCGTATTTTATAGTTCGGAAAAATTTTAGGCGATAGGGGTCCGGAGGTCCCGGGACCACTCGGAAGGTGTGGGCTATATAACACACAAAAATATGGGAATCGCGCGGAATTCTAGTTTTTTGGCCAAAAAATGCAAAAAATGAGGAACGATCATGGCGAGGCGGTGACTATAGTTCCTTAGGTCTTAATTGATGTCCCGAAAATTTTTTAGGTGATCCGAGACCGGCGGCTCGGCCCACTCGGAAGGCGTGGGCAATAGCACACAAAACTATGGTAATCGACCGGAATTCTAGTTTTTTGGCCGAAAAACGCAATAAATGAGGAACGATCATGGCGGGGCGGTGACTATGGTTCCTTAGGTCGTATTTGATGGCCCGGAAAAATTTTAGGTGATAGCGGTCCACGGCTCCCGGGACCACTCGGAAGATGTAAGCTATAGCACACTAAAATATGCAAATCGCGCAGAGTTCTATTTTTTTGGCCGAAAAATGCAAAGCATTTGGAACGATCATGGTGGGGCGGGGACTATGGTACCGTAGGTTTTATTTGATAGTCCGGAAAATTTTTAGGCGATCGGGGTCCGCGGCTCCCCGGACCACTTAGAAGGCGTGGGTATAGCACACGAAAACATGGGAATCGGGCGTAATTCTAGGTCTTTTTCAGTAACATGCAAAAAATGTGGAAAGATCTTGACAGGGCGGTGACTATGGTTCCTTTGGTCTTATTTGATAGTCCAGAAAAATATTAGGCGATAGGGGTCCGGAGGTCCCGGGACCACTCGGAAGGCGTAGGCTATAACACACAAAAATATGGGAATCGCGCGGAATTCTAGTTGTTTGGCCGAAAAACGCAAAAAATGAGGAACGATCATGGCGGGGCGGATACTATGGTTCCTTAGGTCGTATTTGATAGTCCGGAAAAATATTAGGCGATAGGGGTCAGGAGGTCCCGGGACCACTCGGAAGGCGTGGGCTATAACACACAAAAATATGGGAATCGCGCGGAATTCTAGTTGTTTGGCCGAAAAACGCAAAAAAATGAGGAACGATCATGGCGGGGTGGTTACTATTGTTCCTTAGGTCGTATTTGATGGCCCAGAAAATTTTTAGGCGATCGGGGTTCGGGGTTCCCGGGACCCCTTGGAAGGCGTGGGCTAAAGCACACGAAAATATGGAAATCGCGCGAAATTCTAGTTTTTTGGCCGAAAAATGCAAAAAATGAGGAACGATCATGGCGGGGCGGTGACTATGGTTCCTTAGGCCTTATTTGATAGTCCGTAAAAATTTTAGGCGATAGGGGTCAGGAGGTCCCGGGACCACTCGGAAGGCGTGGGCTATAACACACAAAAATATGGGAATCGCGCTGAATTCTAGTTGTTTGGCCGAAAAACGCAAAAATGAGGAACGATCATGGCGGGGTGGTTACTATGGTCCCTTAGGTCATATTTGATGGCCCGGAAAATTTTTGGCGATCGGGGTTCGGGGTTCCCGGGACCCCTTGGAAGGCGTGGGCTAAAGCACACGAAAATATGGAAATCGCGCAAATTCTAGTTTTTTGGCTGAAAAATGCAAAAGACTAGGAACGATCATGGCGGGTGGTGACTATGGTTCCTTAGGTCGTATTTGATAGTCCGAAAAATTTTTAGGCGATCCGGCTCCGGGGGCCCGACCCACTCGAAAGGCGTGGGCGATAGCACACAAAAATATGGGAATCGGGCGGAATTCTAGTGTTTTGGCCAAAAAATGCAAAAAATGAGGAACGATCATGGCGAGGCGGTGACTATAGTTCCTTAGGTCTTAATTGATGTCCCGGAAATTTTTTAGGTGATCCGAGACCGGCGGCCCGGCCCACTCGGAAGGCATGGGCAATAGCACACAAAAATATGGTAATCGAGCGGAATTCTAGTTTTTTGGCCGAAAAACGCAATAAATGAGGAACGATCATGGCGGGGTGGTGACTATGGTTCCTTAGGTCGTATTTGATGGCCCGAAAAAATTTTAGGCGATCGGGGTCCGCGGCTCCCCGGACCACTTGGAAGGCGTGGGTATAGCACACGAAAATATGGGAATCGGGCGTAATTCTAGTTTTTTGGCCGAAAAATGCAAAAAATGAGAAACGATGATGGCGGGGCGGTTACTATGGTTCCTTAGGTCGTATTTGATGGCCCGGAAAAATTTTAGGCGATCGGGGTCCATGGATCCCGGAACCACTTGGAAGGGTGGGTAATAGCACACAAAAATATTGTAATCGGGCGAAATTTTAGTTTTTTGGCCAAAAAACGCAACAAATGAGGAATGATCATGGTTGGGAGGTGACTATGGTTCCTTAGGTCATATTTGATAGTCCGGAAAAATTTTAGGCGATAGGGGTCCGGAGTTCCCGAGTTCACTTGGAAGGCGTGGGCTATAGGACACGAAAATATGGGAATCGCGCGGAATTCTAGTTTTTTGGCCGAAAAAGGAAAAAACTAGGAACGATCATGGCTGGGCGATGACTATGGTTCCTTAGGTCTAATTTGATAGTCTGAAAAAATTTTAGGCGATAGAGGTCCGGAGACCCGGGACCACTCGGAAGGCGTGGGCTATAACACACAAAAATATGGGATCGCGCGGAATTCTAGTTGTTTGGCCGAAAAACACAAAAAATGAGGAACGATCATGGCGGGGCGGATACTATGGTTCCTTAGGTCGTATTTGATAGTCCGGAAAAATTTTAGGCGATAGGGGTCCGGAGGTCCCGGGACCACTCGGAAGGTGTGGGCTATATAACACACAAAAATATGGGAATCGCGCGGAATTCTAGTTGTTTGGCCGAAAAACGTAAAAAATAAGGAACGATCATGGCGAGGCGGTGACTATAGTTCCTTAGGTCTTAATTGATGTCCCGAAAACTTTTTAGGTGATCCGAGACCGGCGGCCCGGCCCACTCGGAAGGCGTGGGCAATAGCACACAAAAATATGGTAATCGAGCGGAATTTTAGTTTTTTGGCCGAAAAACGCAATAAATGAGGAACGATCATGGCGGGGCGGTGACTATGGTTCCTTAGGTCGTATTTGATGGCCCGAAAAAATTTTAGGCGATCGGGGTCCGCGGCTCCCCGGACCACTTGGAAGGCGTGGGTATAGCACACGAAAATATGGGAATCGGGCGTAATTCTAGTTTTTTGGCCGAAAAATGCAAAAAATGAGAAACGATGATGGCGGGGCGGTTACTATGGTTCCTTAGGTCGTATTTGATGGCCCGGAAAAATTTTAGGCGATCGGGGTCCATGGATCCCGGAACCACTTGGAAGGGTGGGTAATAGCACACAAAAATATTGTAATCGGGCGGAATTTTAGTTTTTTGGCCAAAAAACGCAACAAATGAGGAATGATCATGGTTGGGAGGTGACTATGGTTCCTTAGGTCATATTTGATAGTCCGGAAAAATTTTAGGCGATAGGGGTCCGGAGTTCCCGAGTTCACTTGGAAGGCGTGGGCTATAGGACACGAAAATATGGGAATCGCGCGGAATTCTAGTTTTTTGGCCGAAAAAAGGAAAAAACTAGGAACGATCAAGGCTGGGCGATGACTATGGTTCCTTAGGTCTAATTTGATAGTCTGAAAAAATTTTAGGCGATAGAGGTCCGGAGACCCGGGACCACTCGGAAGGCGTGGGCTATAACACACAAAAATATGGGATCGCGCGGAATTCTAGTTGTTTGGCCGAAAAACACAAAAAATGAGGAACGATCATGGCGGCGCGGATACTATGGTTCCTTAGGTCGTATTTTATAGTTCGGAAAAATTTTAGGCGATAGGGGTCCGGAGGTCCCGGGACCACTCGGAAGGTGTGGGCTATATAACACACAAAAATATGGGAATCGCGCGGAATTCTAGTTGTTTGGCCGAAAAACGTAAAAAATAAGGAACGATCATGGCGAGGCGGTGACTATAGTTCCTTAGGTCTTAATTGATGTCCCAAAAACTTTTTAGGTGATCCGAGACCGGCGGCCCGGCCCACTCGGAAGGCGTGGGCAATAGCACACAAAAATATGGTAATCGAGCGGAATTTTAGTTTTTTGGCCGAAAAACGCAATAAATGAGGAACGATCATGGCAGGGCGGTGACTATGGTTCCTTAGGTCGTATTTGATGGCTCGGAAAAATTTTAGGTGATAGGGGTCCACGGCTCCCGGGACCACTCGGAAGGTGTAAGCTATAGCACACTAAAATATGCAAATCGCGCAGAGTTCTATTTTTTTGGCCGAAAAATGCAAAGCATTTGGAACGATCATGGTGGGGCGGTGACTATGGTACCTTAGGTCGTATTTGATAGTCCGGAAAATTTTTAGGCGATCGGGGTCCGCGGCTCCCCGGACCACTTGGAAGGCGTGGGTATAGCACACGAAAATATGGGAATCGGGCGTAATTCTAGTTTTTTGGCCGAAAAATGCAAAAAATGAGAAACGATGATGGCGGGGCGGTTACTATGGTTCCTTAGGTCGTATTTGACGGCTCGGAAAAATTTTAAGCGATCGGGGTCCGGGGGTCCCGGAACCACTTGGAAGGGTGGGCAATAGCACACAAAAATATTGTAATCGGGCGGAATTCAAGATTTTTGGCCAAAAAACGCAACAAATGAGGAATGATCATGGCTGGGAGGTGACTATGGTTCCTTAGGTCATATTTGATAGTCCGGAAAAATTTTAGGCGATAGGGGTCCGGAGTTCCCGGGTTCACTTGGAAGGCGTGGGCTATAGGACACGAAAATTTGGGAATCGCGCGGAATTCTAGTTTTTTGGCCGAAAAACAGAAAAAACTAGGAACGATCATGGCTGGGCGGTGACTATGGTTCCTTAGGTCTTATTTGATAGTCCGAAAAAATTTTAGGTGATAGGGGTCCGGAGACCCGGGACCACTCGGAAGGCGTGGGCTATAACACACAAAAATATGGGATCGCGCAGAATTCTAGTTGTTTGGCCGAAAAACACAAAAAATGAGGAACGATCATGGCGGGGCGGATACTATGGTTCCTTAGGTCGTATTTTATAGTTCGGAAAAATTTTAGGCGATAGGGGTCCGGAGGTCCCGGGACCACTCGGAAGGTGTGGGCTATATAACACACAAAAATATGGGAATCGCGCGGAATTCTAGTTTTTTGGCCAAAAAATGCAAAAAATGAGGAACGATCATGGCGAGGTGGTGACTATAGTTCCTTAGGTCTTAATTGATGTCCCGAAAATTTTTTAGGTGATCCGAGACCGGCGGCCCGGCCCACTCGGAAGGCGTGGGCAATAGCACACAAAAATATGGTAATCGAGCGGAAATTTAGTTTTTTGGCCGAAAAACGCAATAAATGAGGAACGATCATGGCGGGGCGGTGACTATGGTTTCTTAGGTTGTATTTGATGGCTCGGAAAAATTTTAGGTGATAGGGGTCCACTGCTCCCGGGACCACTCGGAAGGTGTAAGCTATAGCACACTAAAATATGCAAATCGCGCAGAGTTCTATTTTTTGGCCGAAAAATGCAAAGCATTTGGAACGATCATGGTGGGGCGGTGACTATGGTACCTTAGGTCGTATTTGATAGTCCGAAAAATTTTTAGGCGATCGGGGTCCGCGGCTCCCCGGACCACTTGGAAGGCGTGGGTATAGCACACGAAAATATGGGAATCGGGCGTAATTCTAGTTTTTTGGCCGAAAAATGCAAAAAATGAGAAACGATGATGGCGGGGCGGTTACTATGGTTCCTTAGGTCGTATTTGACGGCCCGGAAAATTTTTAGGCGATCGGGGTTCGGGGATCCCGGAACCACTTGGAAGGGTGGGCAATAGCACACAAAAATATTGTAATCGGGCGAAATTCTAGTTTTTTGGCCAAAAAACACAACAAATGAGGAATGATCATGGCTGGGAGGTGACTATGGTTCCTTAGGTCATATTTGATAGTCCGGAAAAATTTTAGGCGATAGGGGTCCGGAGTTCCCGGGTTCACTTGGAAGGCGTGGGCTATAGGACACGAAAACATGGGAATCGCGCGGAATTCTAGTTTTTTGGCGGAAAAACAGAAAAAACTAGGAACGATCATGGCTGGGCAGTGACTATGGTTCCTTAGGTCTTATTTGATAGTCCGAAAAAATTTTAGGCGATAGGGGTCCGGAGACCCACGACCACTCGGAAGGTGTGGGCTATAACACACAAAAATATGGGATCGCGCGGAATTCTAGTTGTTTGGCCGAAAAACACAAAAAATGAGGAATGACCATGGCTGGGCGGTGACTATGGTTCCTTAGGTCGTATTTGATAGTCCGGAAAAATTTTAGGCGATAGGGGTCCGGAGTTCCCGGGTTCACTTGGAAGGCGTGGGCTATAGGACACGAAAATATGGGAATCGCGCGGAATTCTAGTTTTTTGGCCGAAAAATAGAAAAAACTAGGAACGATCATGACTGGGCGGTGACTATGGTTCCTTAGGTCTTATTTGATAGTCTGAAAAAATTTTAGGTGATAGGGGTCTGGAGACCCGGGACCACTCGGAAGGCGTGGGCTAAAACACACAAAAATATGAGACCGCGCGGAATTCTAGTTGTTTGGCAGAAAAACACAAAAAATGAGGAACGATCATGGTGGGGCGGATACTATGGTTCCTTAGGTCATATTTTATAGTCCAGAAAAATTTTAGGCGATAGGGGTCAGGAGGTGCCGGGACCACTCGGAAGGTGTGGGCTATATAGTACACTAAAATATGGGAATCGCGCGGAATTCTAGTTGTTTGGCCGAAAAACGCAAAAAATAAGGAACGATCATGGCGGGGCGGATACTATGGTTCCTTAGGTCGTATTTGATTGCCCGGAAAATTTTTTGGCGATCGGGGTCCGCGGCTCTTGGGACCACTCGGAATGCGTGGGTATGGCTCACGAAAATATGGGAATCGGGCGAAATTCTAGGTCTTTTTCAGTAACATGCAAAAAATGTGGAAAGATCTTGACAGGGCGGTGACTATGGTTCCTTTGGTCTTATTTGATAGTCCAGAAAAATATTAGGCGATAGGGGTCCGGAGGTCCCGGGACAACTCGGAAGGCGTAGGCTATAACACACAAAAATATGGGAATCGCGTGGAATTCTAGTTGTTTGGCCGAAAAACGCAAAAAATGAGGAACGATCATGGCGGGGCGGATACTATGGTTCCTTAGGTCATATTTGATAGTCCGGAAAAATATTAGGCGATAGGGGTCAGGAGGTCCCGGGACCACTCGGAAGGCGTGGGCTATAACACACAAAAATATGGGAATCGCGCGGAATTCTAGTTGTTTGGCCGAAAAACGCAAAAAATGAGGAACGATCATGGCGGGGTGGTTACTATGGTTCCTTAGGTCGTATTTGATGGCCCAGAAAATTTTTAGGCGATCGGGGTTCGGGGTTCCCGGGACCCCTTGGAAGGCCTGGGCTAAAGCACACGAAAATATGGGAATCGGGCGTAATTCTAGTTTTTTGGCCGAAAAATGCAAAAAATGAGAAACGATGATGGCGGGGCGGTTACTATGGTTCCTTAGGTCGTATTTGATAGTCCGGAAAATTTTTAGGCCATCGGGGTCCGCGGTTCCCCGGACCACTTGGAAGGCGTGGGTATAGCACACGAAAATATGGGAATCGGGCGTAATTCTAGTCTTTTGGCCGAAAAATGCAAAAAATGAGAAACGATGATGGCGGGGCGGTTACTATGGTTCCTTAGGTCGTATTTGACGGCCCGAAAAAATTTTTAGGCGATCGGGGTCCGCGGCTCTTGGGACCACTCGGAAGGCGTGGGTATAGCACACGAAAATATGGGAATCGGGCGTAATTCTAGGTCTTTTTCAGTGACATGCAAAAAATGTGGAAAGATCTTGACAGGGCGGTGACTATGGTTCCTTTGGTCTTATTTGATAGTTTGGAAAAATATTAGGCGATAGGGGTCCGGAGGTCCCGGGACCACTCGGAAGGCGTGGGCTATAACACATAAAAATATGGGAATCGCGCAGAATTCTAGTTGTTTGGCCGAAAAATGCAAAAAATGAGGAACGATCATGGCGGGGTGGTGACTATGGTTCCTTAGGCCTTATTTGATTGTCCGTAAAAATATTAGGCGATAGGGGTCCAGAGGTCCCGGGATCACTCGGAAGGCGTGGGCTATAACACACAAAAATATGGGAATCGCGCGGAATTCTAGTTGTTTGGCCGAAAAACGCAATAAATGAGGAACGATCATGGCGGGGCGGATACTATGGTTCCTTAGGTCGTATTTGATAGTCCGGAATAATTTTAGGCGATAGAGGTCAGGAGGTCCCGGGACCACTCGGAAGGCGTGGGCTATAACACACAAAAAATGGGAATCGCACGGAATTCTTGTTGTTTGGCCGAAAAACGCAAAAACTAAGGAACGATTATGGCGGGGTGGTTACTATGGTTCCTTAGGTCGTATTTGATGGCCCGGAACATTTTTAGGCGATCGGGGTTCGGGGTTCCCGGGACCCCTTGGAAGGCGTGGGCTTAAGCACACGAAAATATGGAAATCGCGCGAAATTCAAGTTTTTTGGCTGAAAACCGCAAAAGACTAGGAACGATCGTGACGGGGCGTTGACTATGGCACCTTAGGTCTTATTTGATAGTCCGGAATTCTAGTTTTTTGGCCGAAAAACAGAAAAAACTAGGAACGATCATGGCTGGGCGGTGACTATGGTTCCTTAGGTCTTATTTGATAGTCCGAAAAAATTTTAGGCGATAGGGGTCCGGAGACCCGGGACCACTCGGAAGGCGTGGGCTATAACACACAAAAATATGGAACCGCGCGGAATTCTAGTTGTTTGGCCGAAAAACACAAAAAATGAGGAACGATCATGGCGGGGCGGATACTATGGTTCCTTAGGTCGTATTTGATAGTCCATAAAAATATTAGGCGATAGGGGTCCATAGGTCCCGGGATCACTCGGAAGGCGTGGGCTATAACACACAAAAATATGGGAATCGCGCAGAATTCTAGTTGTTTGGCCGAAAAACGCAATAAATGAGGAACGATCATGGCGGGGCGGATACTATGGTTCCTTAGGTCGTATTTGATAGTCCGGAATAATTTTAGGCGATAGAGGTCAGGAGGTCCCGGGACCACTCGGAAGGCGTGGGCTATAACACACAAAAAATGGGAATCGCATGGAATTCTTGTTGTTTGGCCGAAAAACGCAAAAACTAAGGAACGATTATGGCGGGGTGGTTACTATGGTTCCTTAGGTCGTATTTGATGGCCCGGAACATTTTTAGGCGATCGGGGTTCGGGGTTCCCGGGACCCCTTGGAAGGCGTGGGCTTAAGCACACGAAAATATGGAAATCGCGCGAAATTCAAGTTTTTTGGCTGAAAACCGCAAAAGACTAGGAACGATCGTGACGGGGCGTTGACTATGGCACCTTAGGTCTTATTTGATAGTCCGGAATTCTAGTTTTTTGGCCGAAAAACAGAAAAAACTAGGAACGATCATGGCTGGGCAGTGACTATGGTTCCTTAGGTCTTATTTGATAGTCCGAAAAAATTTTAGGCGATAGGGGTCCGGAGACCCGGGACCACTCGGAAGGCGTGGGCTATACCACACAAAAATATGGGACCGCGCGGAATTCTAGTTGTTTGGCCGAAAAACACAAAAAATGAGGAACGATCATGGCGGGGCGGATACTATGGTTCCTTAGGTCGTATTTGATAGTCCGGAAAAATTTTAGGCGATAGGAGTCAGGAGGTCCCGGGACCACTCGGAAGGCGTGGGCTATAACACACAAAAATATGGGAATCGCGCGGAATTCTAGTTGTTTGGCCGAAAAACACAAAAAATGAGGAATGATCATGGCGGGGCGGATACTATGGTTCCTTAGGTCGTATTTGATAGTCCGGAAAAATTTTAGGTGATAGGGGTCAGGAGGTCCCGGGACCACTCGGAAGGCATGGGCTATAACACACAAAAATATGGGAATCGTGTTGAATTCTAGGTGTTTGGCCGAAAAACGCAAAAATGAGGAACGATAATGGCGGGGTGGTTACTATGGTTCCTTGGGTCATATTTGATGGCCCGGAAAATTTTAGGCGATCGGGGTCCACGGCTCCCGGGACCACTCGGAAGGCGTAAGCTATAGCACACTAAAATATGCAAATCGCGCGGAGTTCTAGTTTTTTGGCCGAAAAATGCAAAGCATTTGGACCGATCATGGTGGGGCGGTGACTATGGTACCTTAGGTCGTATTTGATAGTCCGGAAAAGTTTTAGGCCATCGGGGTCCGCGGTTCCCCGGACCACTTGGAAGGCGTGGGTATAGCACACGAAAATATGGGAATCGGGCGTAATTCTAGTCTTTTGTCCGAAAAATGCAAAAAATGAGAAACGATGATGGCGGGGCGGTTACTATGGTTCCTTAGGTCATATTTGATGGCCCGGAAAATTTTTAGGCGATCGGGGTCCGCGGCTCTTGGGACCACTCGGAAGGCGTGGGTATAGCACACGAAAATATGGGAATCGGGCGTAATTCTAGATCTTTTTCAGTAACATGCAAAAAATGTGGAAAGATCTTGATAGGGCAGTGACTATGGTTCCTTTGGTCTTATTTGATAGTCTGGAAAAATATTAGGCGATAGGGGTCCGGAGGTCCCGGGACCACTCGGAAAGCGTGGGCTATAACATACAAAAATATGGGAATCGCGCGGAATTCTAGTTGTTTGGCCGAAAAACGCAAAAAATGAGGAACGATCATGGCGAGGTGGTGACTATGGTTCCTTAGGCCTTATTTGATAGTCCGTAAAAATATTAGGCGATAGGGGTCCAGAGGTCCCGGGATCACTCGGAAGGCGTGGGCTATAACGCACAAAAATATGGGAATCGCACGGAATTCTAGTTGTTTGGCCGAAAAACGCAAAAAATGAGGAACGATCATGGCGGGGCGGATACTATGGTTCCTTAGGTCGTATTTGATAGTCCGGAAAAATTTTAGGCGATAGAGGTCATGAGGTCCCGGGACCACTTGGAAGGCGTGGGCTATAACACACAAAAAATGGAAATTGCACGGAATTCTAGTTGTTTGGCCGAAAAACGCAAAAACTAAGGAACGATCATGGCAGGGTGGTTACTATGGTTCCTTAGGTCGTATTTGATGGCCCGGAAAATTTTTAGGCGATCGGTGTTCGGGGTTCCCGGGACCCCTTGGAAGGCGTGGGCTTAAGCACACGAAAATATGGAAATCGCGCGAAATTCTAGTTTTTTGGCTTAAAAACGCAAAAGACTTGGAACGATCATGACGGGGCGTTGACTATGGTACCTTAGGTCGTATTTGATAGTCCGGAATTCTAGTTTTTTGGCCGAAAAATAGAAAAAACTAGGAACGATCATGGCTGGGCGGTGACTATGGTTCCTTAGGTCTTATTTGATAGTTCGAAAAAATTTTAGGCGATCGGGGTCCGGAGACCCGGGACCACTCGGAAGGCGTGGGCTATAACACACAAAAATGTGGGACCGCGCGGAATTCTAGTTGTTTGGCCGAAAAACACAAAAAATGAGGAACGATCATGGCGAGGCGGATATTATGGTTCCTTAGGTCGTATTTGATAGTCCGGAAAAATTTTAGGCGATAGGGGTCAGGAGGTCCCGGGACCACTCGGAAGGCGTGGGCTATAACACACAAAAAATGGAAATCGCGCGGAATTCTAGTTGTTTGGCCGAAAAATGCAAAAAATAAGGAACGATAATGGCGGGGCTATTACTATGGTTCCTTAGGTCGTATTTGACGACCCGGAAAAATTTTAGGCGATCGGGGTCCGGGGGTACCGGAACCACTTGGAAGGGTGGGCAATAGCACACAAATATATTGTAATCGGGCGGAATTCTAGTTTTTTGGACGAAAAACGCAACAAATGAGGAATGATCATGGCTGGGCGGCGACTATGGTTCCTTAGGTCGTATTTGATTTTCCGGAAAAATTTTAGGCGATAGGGGTCCGGAGTTCCCGGGTTCACTTGGAAGGCATGGTCTATAGGACACGAAAATATGGGAATCGCGCGGAATTCTAGTTTTTTGGCCGAAAAATAGAAAAAACTAGGAACGATCATGACTGGGCGGTGACTATAATTCCTTAGGTCTTATTTGATAGTCCGAAAAAATTTTAGGCGATAGGGGTCCGGAGACCCGGGACCACTCGGAAGGCGTGGGCTATAACACACAAAAATATGGAACCGCGCGGAATTCTAGTTGTTTGGCCGAAAAACACAAAAAATGAGGAACGATCAAGGCGGGGCGGATACTATGGTTCCTTAGGTCGTATTTGATAGTCCGGAAAAATTTTAGGCGATAGGAGTCAGGAGGTCCCGGGACCACTCGGAAGGCGCGGGCTATAACACACAAAAAATGGGAATCGCGCGGAATTCTAGTTGTTTGGCCGAAAAACGCAAAAACTAAGGAATGATCATGGCGCGGTGGTTACTATGGTTCCTTAGGTCGTATTTGATGGCCCGGAAAATTTTTAGGCGATCGGGGTTCGGGGTTCCCGGGACCCCTTGGAAGGCGTGGGCTTAAGCACACGAAAATATGGAAATCGCGCGAAATTCTAGTTTTTTGGCTGAAAAACGCAAAAGACTAGGAACGATCATGACGGGGCGGTGACTATGGTTCCTTAGGTCGTATTTGATAGTCCGGAAAATTTTTAGGCGATTCGGCTCCGGGGGGCCTGACCCACTCGGAAGGCGTGGGCGATAGCACACAAAAATATGGGAATCGGGCGGAATTCTAGTTTTTTGGCCAAAAAATGCAAAAAATGAGGAACGATCATGGCGAGGCAGTGACTATGGTTCCTTAGGTGATCCGAGACCGGCGGCCCGGCCCACTCGGAAGGCGTGGGCAATAGCACACAAAAATATGGTAATCGAGCGAAATTCTAATTTTTTGGCCGAAAAACGCAATAAATGAGGAACGATCATGGCGGGGCGGTGACTATGGTTCCTTAGGTCATATTTGACGGCCCGGAAAATTTTAGGCGATCGGGGTCCACGACTCCCGGGACCACTCGGAAGGCGTAAGCTATAGCACACTAAAATATGCAAATCGCACGGAGTTCTAGTTCTTTCGCAGAAAAATGCAAAGCATTTGGAACGATCATGGTGGGGCGGTGTCTATGGTACCTTAGGTTGTATTTGATAGTACGGAAAAAGTTTAGGCAATCGTGGTCCGCGGCTCCCCGGACCACTTGGAAGGCGTGGGTATAGCACACGAAAATATGGGAATCGGGCGTAATTCTAGTTTTTTGGCCGAAAAATGCAAAAAATGAGAAACGATGATGGCGGGGCGGTTACTATGGTTCCTTAGGTCGTATTTGACGGCCCGAAAAAATTTTAGGCGATCGGGGTCCGGGGATCCCGGAACCACTTGGAAGGGTGGGCTAGCACACAAAAATATTGTAAGCGGGCGGAATTCTAGTTTTTTGGCCGAAAAACGCAACAAATGAGGAATGATCATGGCTGGGCGGTGACTATGGTTCCTTAGGTCGTATTTGATAGTCCGGAAAAATTTTACGCGATAGGGGTCCGGAGTTCCCGGGTTCACTTGGAAGGCATGGGCTATAGGACACGAAAATATGGGAATCGCGCGGAATTCTAGTTTTTTGGCCGAAAAACAGAAAAAACTAGGAACAATCATGACTGGGCGGTGACTATGGTTCCTTAGGTCTTAGTTGATAGTCCGAAAAAATTTTAGGCGATAGGGGTCTGGAGACCCGGGACCACTCGGAAGGCGTGGGCTATAACACACAAAAATATGGGACCGCGCGAAATTCTAGTTGTTTGGCCAAAAAACACAAAAAATGAGGAACGATCATGGCGGGGCGGATACTATGGTTCCTTAGGTCGTATTTGATAGTCCGAAAAAATTTTAGGCGATAGGGGTCAGGAGGTCCCGGGACCACTCGGAAGGCGTGGGCTATAACACACAAAAAATGGGAATCGCGCGGAATTCTAGTTGTTTGGCCGAAAAACGCAAAAACTAAGGAACGATCATGGCGGGGTGGTTACTATGGTTCCTTAGGTCGTATTTGATGGCCCGGAAAATTTTTAGGCGATCGGGATTCGGGGTTCCCGGGACAGCTTGGAAGGCGTGGCACACGAAAATATGGAAATCGCGCGAAATTCTAGTTTTTTGGCTGAAAAACGCAAAAGACTAGGAACGATCATGACGGGGCGGTGACTATGGTTCCTTAGGTCGTATTTGATAGTCCGGAAAATTTTTAGGCGATACGGCTCCGGGGGGCCCGACCCACTCGGAAGGCGTGGGCGATAGCACACAAAAATATGGGAATCGGGCGGAATTCTAGTTTTTTGGCCAAAAAATGCAAAAAATGTGGAACGATCATGGCGAGGCGGTGACTATGGTTTCTTAGGTCTTTATTGATGGCCCGAAAAAATTTTAGGCGATCCGAGACCGGCGGCCCGGCCCACTCGGAAGGCGTGGGCAATAGCACACAAAAATATGGTAATCGAGCGAAATTCTAGTTTTTTGGCCGAAAAACACAATAAATGAGGAACGATCATGGCGGGGCGGTGACTATGGTTCCTTAGGTCATATTTGATAGTCCAGAAAAATTTTAGGCGATAGGGGTCAGGAGGTCCCGGGACCACTCGGAAGGCGTGGGCTATAACACACAAAACATGAGGAATGATCATGGCGGGGTGATTACTATGGTTTCTTAGGTCATATTTGATGGCTCGGAAAAGTTTTAGGCGATCGGGGTTCCCGGGACCCCTTGGAAGGCGTGGGCTAAAGCACACGAAAATATGGAAATCGCGCGAAATTCTAGTTTTTTGGCTGAAAAACGCAAAATACTAGGAACGATCATAGCGGGGCGGTGACTATGGTTCCTTAGGTCGTATTTGATAGTCCGGAAAATTTTTAGGCGATCCGGCTCCGGGGGGCCTGACCCACTCGGAAGGCGTGTGCGATAGCACATAAAAATATGGGAATCGGGCGGAAATCTAGTTTTTTGGCCAAAAAATACTAAAAATGAGGAAAGATCATGGCGAGGCGGTGACTATGGTTCCTTAGGTCCTAATTGATGGCCCAGAAATTTTTTAGGCGATCAGAGTCCGGCAGCCCGGCCCACTCGGAAGGCGTATTGCACACAAAAATATGGTAATCGAGCGGAATTCTAGTTTCTTGGCCGAAAAACGCAATAAATGAGGAACGATCATGGCGGGGCAGTGACTATGGTTCCCTAGGTCGTATTTTATGGCCCGGAAAATTTTAGGCGATCGGGGTCCACGGCTCCCGGGACCACTCGGAAGGCGTAAGCGTATAACACACTAAAATATGCAAATCGCACGGAGTTCTGGTTTTTTGGCCGAAAAATGCAAACCATTTGGAACGATCATGGTGGGGCGGTGACTATGGTACCTTAGGTCGTATTTGATAGTCCGGAAAAATTTTAGGCGATCAGGGTCCGCGGCTCCCCGGACCAATTGGAAGGCGTGGGTATAGCATACGAAAATATGGGAATCGGGCGTAATTCTAGTTTTTTTGACGAAAAATGCAAAAAATGAGAAACGATGATGGCGGGGCGGTTACTATAGTTCCTTAGGTCGTATTTGACGGCCCAGAAAAATTTTAGGCGATCGGGGTCCGGGGTTCCCAGAACCACTTGGAAGGGTGGGCAATAGAACACAAAAATATTGTAATCGGGCAGAATTCTAGTTTTTTGGCCGAAAAACGCAACAAATGAGGAATGATCATGGCTGGGCGGTGACTATGGTTCCTTAGGTCGTATTCGATGGCCCGGAAAACTTTAAGGCGATCAGGGTTCGGGGTTCCCGGGACCCCTTGGAAGGCGTGGGCTAAAGCACACGAAAATATGAAAATCGCGCGGTATTCTAGTTGTTTGGCCGAAAAACGCAAAAAATGAGGAACGATCATGGCGGGGTGGTTACTATGGTTCCTTAGGTCGTATGCGATGGCCCGGAAAATTTTAAGGCGATCAGGGTTCGGTGTTCCCGGGACCCCTTGGAAGGCGTGGGCTAAAGCACACGAAAATATGGAAATCGCGCGGAATTCTAGTTTTTTGGATGAAAAACGCAAAATACTAGGAACGATCATGGCGGGGCGGTGACTATGGTTCCTTAGGTAGTATTTGATAGTCCGGAGAATTTTTAGGCGATCCGGCTCCAGGGGGCCTGACCCACTCGGAAGGCGTGGGCGATAGCACACAAACATATGGGAATCGGGCGGAATTCTAGTTTTTTGGCCAACAAATGCAAAACAATGAGGAAAGATCATGGCGAGGCGGTGACTATGGTTCCTTAGGTCCTAATTGATGGCCCGGAAATTTTTTAGGCGATCCGAGTCCGGCGGCCCGGCCCACTCGGAAGGCGTGGGCAATAATACACAAAAATATGATAATCGAGCGAAATTCTAGTTTTTTGGCCGAAAAACACAATAAATGAGGAACGATCATGGCGGGCGGTGACTATGGTTCCTTAGGTCGTATTTGATGGCCTGGAAAATTTTAGGCGATCGGGGTCCACGGCTCTCGGGACCACTCGGAAGGCGTAAGCTATATCACACTAAAATATGCAAATCACGCGGAGTTCTAGTTTTTTGGCCGATAAATGCAAAGCATTTGGAACGATCATGGTGGGGCGGTGACTATGGTACCTTAGGTCGTATTTGATAGTCCGAAAAAATTTTAGGCGATCAGGGTCCGCGGCTCCCCGGACCAATTGGAAGGCGTGGGTATAGCACACGAAAATATGGGAATCGGGCGTAATTCTAATTTTTTGACCGAAAAATACAAAAATTGAGAAACGATGATGGCGGGGCGGTTACTATAGTTCCTTGGGTCGTATTTGACGGCCCGGAAAAATTTTAGGCGATCGGGGTCCGGGGTTCCCGGAATCACTTGGAAGGGTGGGCAATAGAACACAAAAATATTGTAATTAGGCGGAATTCTAGTTTTTTGGCCGAAAAACGCAACAAATGAGGAATGATCATGGCTTGGCGGTGACTATGGTTCCTTAGGTCGTATTTGATAGTCCGGAAAAATATTAGGCGATAGGGGTACGAAGGTCCCGGGACCACTCGGAAGGCGTGGGATATAACACACAAAAATATGGGAATCGCGCGGAATTCTAGTTGTTTGGCCGAAAAACGAAAAAATGAGGAACGATCATGGCGGGGTGGATACTATGGTTCCTTAGGTCGTATTTGATAGTCCGAAAAAATTTTAGGCTATAGGGGTTAGGAGGTCCCGGGACCACTCGGAAGGCGTGGGCTATAACACACAAAAATATGGGAATCGCGCGGAATTAAGTTATTTGGCCGAAAAACGCAAAAAATAAGGAATGATCATGGCGGGGCGGATTCTATGGTTCCTTAGATCGTATTTGATTGCACGGAAAAATTTTAGGCGATCGGGGTCCGCGGCTCTTGGGACCACTCGGAATGCGAGGGTATAGCACACAAAAATATGGGAATCGGGCGAAATTCTAGGTCTTTTTCAGTAACATGCAAAAAATGTGGAAAGATCTTGGCAGGGCGGTAACTATGGTTCCTTTGGTCTCATTTGATTGTCCGGAAAAATATTAGGCGATAGGGGTCCGGAGGTCTCGGGACCACTCGGAAGGCGTGGGCTATAACACACAAAAATATGGGAATCGTGCGGAATTCTAGTTGTTTGGCCGAAAAATGCAAAAAATGAGGAACGATCATGGCGGGGCGGATACTATGGTTCCTTAGGTCGTATTTGATAGTCCGGAAAAATTTTAGGCGATAGGGGTCAGGAGGTCCCGGGACCACTCGGAAGGCGTGGGCTATAACACACAAAAATATGGGAATCGCGCGGAATTCTAGTTGTTTGGCCGAAAAACACAAAAAATGAGGAACGATCATGGCGTGGTGGTTACTATGGTTCCTTAGGTCGTATTTGATAGTCCGGAAAAATTTTAGGCTATAGGGGTTAGGAGGTCCCGGGACCACTCGGAAGGCGTGGGCTATAACACACAAAGATATGGGAATCGCGCGGAATTAAGTTATTTGGCCGAAAAACGCAAAAAATAAGGAACGATCACGGTGGGGCGGATACTATGGTTCCTAAGGTCGTATTTGATTGCACGAAAAAATTTTAGGCGATCGGGGTCCGCAGCTCTTGGGACCACTCGGAATGCGTGGGTATAACACACGAAAATATGGGAATCGGGCGAAATTCTAGGTCTTTTTCAGTAACATGCAAAAATGTGGAAAGATCTTGGCAGGGCGGTGACTATGGTTCCTTTTGTCTTATTTGATAGTCCGGAAAAATATTAGGCGATAGGGGTCCGGAGGTCTCGGGACCACTCGGAAGGCGTGGGCTATAACACACAAAAATATGGGAATCGTGCGGAATTCTAGTTGTTTGGCCGAAAAATGCAAAAAATGAGGAACGATCATGGCGGGGCGGATACTATGGGTCCTTAGGTCGTATTTGATAGTCCGTAAAAATTTTAGGCGATAGGGGTCAGGAGGTCCCGGGACCACTCGGAAGGCGTGGGCTATAACACACAAAAATATGAGAATCGCGCGGTATTCTAGTTGTTTGGCTGAAAAATGCAAAAAATGAGGAACGATCATGGCGGGGTGGTTACTATGGTTCATTAGGTCGTACTTGATGGCCCGGAAAATTTTTAGGCGATCGGGGTTCGGGGTTCCTGGGACCCCTTGGAAGGCGTGGGCTAAAGCACACGAAAATATGGAAATCGCGCGGAATTCTAGTTTTTTTGCTGAAAAACGTAAAAGACTAGGAACGATCATGGCGGGGCGGTAACTATGGTTCCTTAGGTCGTATTTGATAGTCCGGAAAATTTTTAGGCGATCCGGCTCCGGGGGCCTGACCCACTCGAAAGGCGTGGGCGATAGCACACAAAAATATGGGAATCGGGCGGAATTAAGTTATTTGGCCGAAAAACGCAAAAAATAAGGAACGATCATGGCGGGGCGGATACTATGGTTCCTTAGGTCGTATTTGATTGCACGGAAAAATTTTAGGCGATCGGGGTCCGCGGCTCTTGGGACCACTCGGAATGCGTGGGTATAGCACACGAAAATATAGGAATCGGGCGAAATTCTAGGTCTTTTTCAGTAACATGCAAAAAATGTGGAAAGATCTTGGCAGGGCGGTGACTATGGTTCCTTTGGTCTTATTTGATAGTCCGGAAAAATATTAGGCGATAGGGGTCCGGAGGTCTCGGGACCACTCGTAGGGCGTGGGCTATAACACACAAGAATATGGGAATCGTGCGGTATTCTAGTTGTTTGGCCGAAAAATGCAAAAAATGAGGAACGATCATGGCGGGGCGGATACTATGGTTCCTTAGGTCGTATTTGATCGTCCGAAAAAATTTTAGGCGATAGGGGTCAGGAGGTCCCGGGACCACTCGGAAGGCGTGGGCTATAACACACAAAAATATAGGAATCGCGCGGAATTCTAGTTGTTTGGCCGAAAAATGCAAAAAATGAGGAACGATCATGGCGGGGTGGTTACTATGGTTCCTTAGGTCGTATTTGATAGTCCGGAAAATTTTAGGCTATTGGGGTTAGGAGGTCCCGGGACCACTCGGAAGGCGTGGGCTATAACACACAAAAATATGGGAATCGCGCGGAATTAAGTTATTTGGCCGAAAAACGCAAAAAATAAGGAACGATCATGGCGGGGCGGATACTATGGTTCCTTAGGTCGTATTTGATTGCACGGAAAAACTTTAGGCGATCGGGGTCCGCGGCTCTTGGGACCACTCGGAATGCGTGGGTATAGCACACGAAAATATGGGAATTGGGCGAAATTCTAGGTCTTTTTCAGTAACATGCAAAAAATGTGGAAAGATCTTGGCAGGGCGGTGACTATGGTTCCTTTGGTCTTATTTGATAGTCCGGAAAAATATTAGGCGATAGGGGTCCGGAGGTCTCGGAACCACTCGGAAGGCGTGGGCTATAACACAAAAATATGGGAATCGTGCAGAATTCTAGTTGTTTGGCCGAAAAATGCAAAAAATGAGGAACGATCATGGCGGGGCGGATACTATGGTTCCTTAGGTCGTATTTGATAGTCCGGAAAAATTTTAGGCGATAGGGGTCAGGAGGTCCCGTGACCACTCGGAAGGCGTGGGCTATAACACACAAAAATATGGGAATCGCGCGGAATTCAAGTTGTTTGGCCGAAAAACGCAAAAAATGAGGAACGATCATGGCGGGGTGGTTACTATGGTTCCTTAGGTCGTATTTGATGGCCCGGAAAATTTTTAGGCGATCGGGGTTCGGGGTTCCCGGGACCCCTTGGAAGGCGTGGGCTAAAGCACACGAAAATATGAAAATCGCGCGGAATTCTAATTTTTTGGCTAAAAAACGCAAAAGACTAGGAACGATCATGGCGGGGCAGTAACTATGGTTCCTTAGGTCGTATTTGATAGTCCGAATTTTTTTTAGCGATCCGGCTCCTGGGGGGCCGACCCACTCGGAAGGCGTGGGCGATAGCACACAAAAATATGGGAATCGGGCGGAATTCTAGTTTTTTGGCCAAAAAAGGCAAAAAATGAGGAACGATCATGGCAAGGCGGTGACTATGGTTCCTTAGGTCCTAATTGATGGCCATAAAATTTTTTAGACGATCCGAGTCCGGCGGCCCGGCCCACTCGGAAGGCGTCGGCAATAGCACACAAAAATATGGTAATCGAGCGGAATTCTAGTTTTTTGGCCGAAAAATGCAATAAATGAGGAACGATCATGGCGGGGCGGTGAGTATGGTTCCTTAGGTCGTATTTGATGGCCCGGAAAATTTTAGGCGATCGGGGTCCACGGCTCCCGGGACTACTCGGAAGGCGTAAGCTATAGCACAGTAAAATATGCAAATCGCGCGGAATTCTAATTTTTTGGTTGAAAAAAGCAAAAGACTAGGAACGATCATGGTGGGGCGGTAACTATGGTTCCTTAGGTCGCATTTGATTGTCCGAAATTTTTTTAGCGATCCGGCTCCGGGGGGCCCGACCCACTCGGAAGGCGTGGGCGATAGCACACAAAAATATGGGAATCGGGCGGAATTCTAGTTTTTTGGCAACAAATGCAAAAAATGAGGAACGATCATGGCGAGGCGGTGACTATGGTTCCTTAGGTCCTAATTGATGGCCCGAAAATTTTTTAGGCGATCCGAGTCCGGCGGCCCGGCACACTCGGAAGGCGTGGGCAATAGCACACAAAAATATGGTAATCGAGCTGAATTCTAGTTTTCTGGACGAAAAACGCAATAAATGAGGAACGATCAAGGCGGGGCGGTGACTATGGTTCCTTAGGTCGTATTTGATGGCCCGGAAAATTTTAGGCGATCGGGGTCCACCGCTCCCGGGACCACTCGGAAGGCGTAAGCTATAGCACACTAAAATATGCAAATCGCGCGGAGTTCTAGTTTTTTGGCCGAAAAATGCAAAGCATTTGGAACGATCATGGTGGGGCAGTGACTATGGTACCTTAGGTCGTATTTGATAGTCCAAAAAATTTTTAAGCGATCGGGATCCGTGGCTCCTCAGACCACTTGGAAGGCGTTGGTATAGCACACAAAAATATGGGAATCGGGCGTAATTCTAGTTTTCTGGCCGAAAAATGCAAAAAATGAGGAAGGATCATGGCGGGGTGGTTACTATGGTTCCTTAGGTCGAATTTGATGGCTCGAAAATATTTTAGGCGATCGGGGTTCGGGGTTCCCGGGACCCCTTGGAAGGCGTGGGCTAAAGCACACGAAAATATGGAAATCGCGCGGAATTCTAGTTTTTTGGCCGAAAAATGCAAAAAATGAGAAACGATGATGGTGGGGCGGTTACTATAGTTCCTTTGGTCGTATTTGACGGCCCGGAAAAATTTTAGGCGATCGGGGTCCGGGGGTCCCGGAACCACTTGGAAGGGTGGGCAATAGCAAACAAAAAAATTGTAATCGGGCGGAATTCTAGTTTTTTAGCCGAAAAACGCAACAAATGAGGAATGATCATGGCTGGGCGGTGACTATGGTTCCTTAGGTCGTATTTGATGGCCCGGAAATTTTTTAGGCGATCGGGGTTCGGGGTTCCCGGGACCCCTTTGAAGGCGTGGGCTAAAGCACACGAAAAAATGGAAATCGCGCGAAATTCTAATTTTTTGGCTGAAAAACGCAAAAGACTAGGAACGATCATGGCGGGGCGGTAACTATGGTTCCTTAGGTCGTATTTGATATTCCGAAAATTTTTTAGCGATCCGGCTCCTGGGGGGCCGACCCACTCGGAAGGCGTGGGCGATAGCACACAAAAATATGGGAATCGGGCGGAATTCTAATTTTTTCGCCCAAAAATGCAAAAAATTAGGAACGATCATGGCGAGGCAGTGACTATGGTTCCTTAGGTCCTAATTGATGACCAGAAAATTTTTTAGACGATCCGAGTCCGGCGGCACGGCCCACTCGGAAGGCGTGGGCAATAGCACACAAAAATATGGTAATCAAGCGGAATTCTAGTTTTTTGGCCGAAAAATGCAATAAATGAGGAACGATCATGGCGGGGCGGTGACTATGGTTCCTTAGGTCGTATTTGATGGCCCGGAAAATTTTAGGCGATCGGGGTCCACGGCTCCCGAGACCACTCGGAAGGCGTAAGCTATAGCACAGTAAAATATGCAAATCGCGCGGAGTTCTAGTTTTTTGGCCGAAAAATGCAAAGCATTTGGAACGATCATGGTGGGGCGGTGACTATGGTACCTTAGGTCGTATTTGATAGTCCAGAAAATTTTTAGGCGATCGGGGTCCGCGGCTCCTCGGACCACTTGGAAGGCGTGGGTATAGCACACGAAAATATGGGAATCGGGCGTAATTCTAGTGTTTTGGCCAAAATATGCAAAAAATGAGAAACGATGATGGCGGGGCGGTTACTATAGTTCCTTAGGTTGTATTTGACGGCCCAGAAATATTTTAGGCGATCGGGGTCCGGGGGTCCCGGAACCACTTGGAAGGGTGGGTAATAGCAAACAAAAATATTGTAATCGGGCGGAATTCTAGTTTTTTGGCCAAAAAACGCAACAAATGAGGAATGATCATGGCTGGGTGGTGACTATGGTTCCATAGGTCATATTTGATAGTCCGGAAAAATTTTAGGCGATAGGGGTTCGGGGTTCCCGGGACCCGTTGGAAGGCGTGGGCTAAAGCACACGAAAATATGGAAATCGCGCGGAATTCTAATTTTTTGGTTGAAAAACACAAAAGACTAGGAACGATCATGGCGGGGCGGTAACTATGGTTCCTTAGGTCGTATTTGATAGTCCGAAATTTTTTTAGCGATCCGGCTCCGGGGGCCCGACCCACTCGGAAGGCGTGGGCGATAGCACACAAAAATATGGGAATCGGGCGGAATTCTAGTTTTTTGGCCAAAAAATGCAAAAAATGAGGAACGATCATGGCGAGGTGGTGACTATGGTTTCTTAGGTCCTAATTGATGGCCCAAAATTTTTTTAGGCGATCCGAGTCCGGCGGCCCGGCCCACTCGGAAGGCGTGGGCAATAGCACACAAAAATATGGTAATCGAGCGGAATTCTAGTTTTTTGGACGAAAAACACAATAAATGAGGAACGATCAAGGCGGGGCGGTGACTATGGTTCCTTAGGTCGTATTTGATGGCCCGGAAAATTTTAGGCGATCGGGGTCCACGGCTCCCGGGACCACTCGGAAGGCGTAAGCTATAGCACACTAAAATATGCAAATCGCACGGAGTTCTAGTTTTTTGGCCGAAAAATGCAAAGCATTTGGAACGATCATGGTGGGGCGGTGACTATGGTACCTTAGGTCATATTTGATAGTCCAAAAAATTTTTAAGCGATCGGGATCCGCAGCTCCTCGGACCACTTGGAAGGCGTGGGTATAGCACACAAAAATATGGGAATCGGGCGTAATTCTAGTTTTTTGGTCGAAAAATGCAAAAAATGAGGAACGATCATGGCGGGGTGGTTACTATGGTTCCTTAGGTCGAATTTGATGGCTCGAAAATTTTTAGGCGATCGGGGTTCGGGGTTCCCGGGACCCCTTGGAAGGCGTGGGCTAAAGCACACGAAAATATGGAAATCGCGCGGAATTCTAGTTTTTTGGCCGAAAAATGCAAAAATGAGAAACGATGATGGTGGGGCGGTTAATATAGTTCCTTTGGTCATATTTGATGGCCCAACAAAATTTTAGGCGATCGGGGTCAGGGGGTCCCGGAACCACTTGTAAGGGTGGGCAATAGCAAACAAAAAAATTGTAATCGGGCGGAATTCTAGTTTTTTGGCCGAAAAATGCAACAAATGAGGAATGATCATGGCTGGGCGGTGACTATGGTTCCTTAGGTCGTATTTGATAGTCCGGAAAAATTTTGGGCGATAGGGGTCCGGAGTTCCCGGGTTCACTTGGAAGGCATGGGCTATAGGACACGAAAATATGGGAATCGCACGGAATTCTCATTTTTTGGCCGAAAAACGGAACAAACTAGGAACGATCATGGCTGGGCGGTGACTATGGTTCCTTAGGTCGTAATTGATAGTCCGGAAAAGTTTTAGGCGATAGGGGTCCGGAGACCCGGGACCACTAGGAAGGCGTGGGCTATAACACGCAAAAATATGGGAATCGCGCGAAATTCTAGTAGTTTTGGCCGAAAAATGCAAAAAAGGAGGAACGATCATGGCGAGGTGGTGACTATGGTTCCTTAGGTCCTAATTGATTGCCCGAAATATTTTTAGGCGATCTGAGTCCAGCAGCCCGGCCCACTCGAAAGGAGTGGGCAATAGCACACAAAAATATGGTAATCGAGCGAAATTCTAGATTTTTGGCCGAAAATCTCAACAAATGAGGAATGATCATGGCGGGGCAGTGACTATGGTTCCTTAGGTCGTATTTGATGGCCCGGAAAATTTTAGGCGATCGGGGTCCACGGCTCCCGGGACCACTCGGAAGGCGTAAGCTATAACACACTAAAATATGCAAATCGCACGGAGTTCTAGTTTTTTGGCCGAAAAATGCAAAGCATTTGGAACGATCATGGTGGGGCGGTGACTATGGTACCTTAGGTCATATTTGATAGTCCGGAAAAATTTTAGGCGATCGGGGTCCACGGCTCCCCGGACCACTTGGAAGGTGTGGGTATAGCACACGAAAATATGGGAACCGGGCGTAATTCTAGTTTTTTGGCCGAAAAATTCAAAAAATGGGAAACGATGATGGCGGGGCGGTTACTATAGTTCCTTAGGTCGTATTTGACGGCCCGGAAAATTTTTAGGCGATCGGGGTCCGTGGGTCCCGGAACCACTTGGAAGGGTGGGCAATAGCAAACAAAAATATTGTAATCGGGCGGAATTCTAGTTTTTTGGCCGAAAAACGCAACAAATGAGGAATGATAATGGCTGGGCGGTGACTATGGTTCCTTAGGTCGTACTTGATTGTCCGGAAAAATTTTAGGCGATAGGGGTCCGGAGTTCCCGGGTTCACTTGGAAGGCGTGGGCTATAGGACACGAAAATATGGGAATCACGCGGAATTCTAGTTTTTAGGCCGAAAAACGGAAAAAACTAGGAACGATCATGGCTGGGCGGTGACTATGGTTCCTTAGGTCGTATTTGATAGTCCGGAAAAATTTTAGGCGATAGGGGTCAGGAGGTCCCGTGACCACTCGGAAGGCGTGGGCTATAACACACAAAAATATGGGAATCGCACGGAATTCTAGTTGTTTGGCCGAAAAACGCAAAAAATGAGGAACGATCATGGCGGGGTGGTTACTATGGTTCCTTAGGTCGTATTTGATGGCCCGAAAATTTTTTAGGCGATCGGGGTTCGGGGTTCCCGGGACCCCTTGGAAGGCGTGGGCTAAAGCACACGAAAAAATGGAAATCGCGCGAAATTCTAATTTTTTGGCTGAAAAACGCTAAAGACTAGGAACGATCATGGCGGGGCGGTAACTATGGTTCCTTAGGTCGTATTTGATATTCCGAAAATTTTTTAGCGATCCGGCTCCTGGGGGGCCGACCCACTCGGAAGGCGTGGGCGATAGCACACAAAAATATGGGAATCGGGCGGAATTCTAGTTTTTTGGCCAAAAAATGCAAAAAATTAGGAACGATCATGGCGAGGCGGTGACTATGGTTCCTTAGGTCCTAATTGATGACCAGAAAATTTTTTAGACGATCCGAGTCCGGCGGCACGGCCCACTCGGAAGGCGTGGGCAATAGCACACAAAAATATGGTAATCAAGCGGAATTCTAGTTTTTTGGCCGAAAAATGCAATAAATGAGGAACGATCATGGCGGGGCGGTGACTATGGTTCCTTAGGTCGTATTTGATGGCCCGGAAAATTTTAGGCGATCGGGGTCCACGGCTCCCGGGACCACTCGGAAGGCGTAAGCTATAGCACAGTAAAATATGCAAATCGCGCGGAGTTCTAGTTTTTTGGCCGAAAAAAGCAAAGCATTTGGAACGATCATGGTGGGGCGGTGACTATGGTACCTTAGGTCGTATTTGATAGTCCAGAAAATTTTTAGGCGATCGGGGTCCGCGGCTCCTCCGACCACTTGGAAGGCGTGGGTATAGCACACGAAAATATGGGAATCGGGCGTAATTCTAGTGTTTTGGCCAAAAAATGCAAAAAATGAGAAACGATGATGGCGGGGCGGTTACTATAGTTCCTTAGGTCGTATTTGATGGCCCAGAAATATTTTAGGCGATCGGGGTCCAGGGGTCCCGGAACCACTTGGAAGGGTGGGCAATAGCAAACAAAAATATTGTAATCGGGCGGAATTCTAGTTTTTTGGCCGAAAAATGCAACAAATGAGGAATGATCATGGCTGGGTGGTGACTATGGTTCCATAGGTCATATTTGATAGTCCGGAAAAATTTTAGGCGATAAGGGTTCGGGGTTCCCGGGACCCCTTGGAAGGCGTGGGCTAAAGCACACGAAAATATGGAAATCGCGCGGAATTCTAATTTTTTGGTTGAAAAACGCAAAAGACTAGGAACGATCATTGCGGGGCGGTAACTATGGTTCCTTAGGTCGTATTTGATAGTCCGAAATTTTTTTAGCGATCCGGCTCCAGGGAGCCCGACCCACTCGGAAGGCGTGGGCGATAGCACACAAAAATATGGGAATCGGGCGGAATTCTAGTTTTTTGGCCAAAAAATGCAAAAAATGAGGAACGATCATGGCGAGGCGGTGACTATGGTTCCTTAGGTCCTAATTGATGGCCCGAAAATTTTTTAGGCGATCCGAGTCCGGCGGCCCGGCCCACTCGGAAGGCGTGGGCAATAGCACACAAAAATATGGTAATCGAGCGGAATTCTAGTTTTTTGGACGAAAAACGCAATAAATGAGGAACGATCAAGGCGGGGCGGTGACTATGGTTCCTTAGGTCGTATTTGATGGCCCGGAAAATTTTAGGCGATCGGGGTCCACGGCTCCCGGGACCACTCGGAAGGCGTAAGCTATAGCACCCTAAAATATGCAAATCGCACGGAGTTCTAGTTTTTTGGCCGAAAAATGCAAAGCATTTGGAACGATCATGGTGGGGCGGTGACTATGGTACCTTAGGTCATATTTGATAGTCCAAAAAATTTTTAAGCAATCGGTATCTGCAGCTCCTCGGACCACTTGGAAGGCGTGGGTATAGCACACAAAAATATGGGAATCGGGCGTAATTCTAGTTTTTTGGTCGAAAAATGCAGAAAATGAAGAACGATCATGGCGGGGTGGTTACTATGGTTCCTTAGGTCGAATTTGATGGCTCGAAAATTTTTTAGGCGATCGGGGTTCGAGGTTCCCGGGACCCCTTGGAAGGCGTGGGCTAAAGCACACGAAAATATGGAAATCGCGCGGAATTCTAGTTTTTTGGCCGAAAAATGCAAAAAATGAGAAACGATGATGGTGGGGCGGTTAATATAGTTCCTTTGGTCATATTTGACGGCCCGAAAAAATTTTAGGCGATCGGGGTCAGGGGGTCCCGGAACCACTTGGAAGGGTGGGCAATAGCAAACAAAAAAATTGTAATCGGGCGGAATTCTAGTTTTTTGGCCGAAAAACGCAACAAATGAGGAATGATCATGGCTGGGCGGTGACTATGGTTCCTTAGGTTGTATTTGATAGTCCGGAAAAATTTTGGGCGATAGGGGTCCGGAGTTCCCGGGTTCACTTGGAAGGCGTGGGCTATAGGACACGAAAATATGGGAATCGCGCGGAATTCTCATTTTTTGGCCAAAAAACGGAAAACACTAGGAACGATCATGGCTGGGCGGTGACTATGGTTCCTTAGGTCTTAATTGATAGACCGGAAAAATTTTAGGCGATAGGGGTCCGGAGACCCGGGACCACTCGGAAGGCGTGGGCTATAACACGCAAAAATATGGGAATCGCGCGAAATTCTAGTTGATTGGCCGAAAAATGCAAAAAATGAGGAACGATCATGGCGAGGCGGTGACTATGGTTCCTTAGGTCCTAATTGATGGCCCGAAAATTTTTTAGGCGATCTGAGTCCAGCAGCCCGGCCCACTCGGAAGGAGTGGGCAATAGCACACAAATATATGGTAATCGAGCGGAATTCTAGATTTTTGGCCGAAAATCTCAACAAATGAGGAATGATCATGGCGGGGCAGTGACTATGGTTCCTTAGGTCGTATTTGATGGCCCGGAAAATTTTAGGCGATCGGGGTCCACGGCTCCCGGGACCACTCGGAAGGCGTAAGCTATAACACACTAAAATATGCAAATCGCACGGAGTTCTAGTTTTTTGGCCGAAAAATGCAAAGCATTTGGAACGATCATGGTGGGGCGGTGACTATGGTACCTTAGGTCATATTTGATAGTCCGGAAAAATTTTAGGCGATCGGGGTCCGCGGCTCCACGGACCACTTGGAAGGCATGGGTATAGCACACGAAAATATAGGAACCGGGCGTAATTCTAGTTTTTTGGCCGAAAAATGCAAAAAATGGGAAACGATGATGGCGGGGCGGTTACTATAGTTCCTTAGGCTGTATTTGACGGCCCGGAAAATTTTTAGGCGATCGGGGTCCGTGGGTCCCGGAACCACTTGGAAGGGTGGGCAATAGCAAACAAAAATATTGTAATCGGGCGGAATTCTAGTTTTTTGGCCGAAAAACGCAACAAATGAGGAATGATCATGGCTGGGCAGTGACTATGGTTCCTTAGGTCGTACTTGATAGTCCGGAAAAATTTTAGGCGATAGGGGTCCGGAGTTCCCGGGTTCACTTGGAAGGCGTGGGCTATAGGACACGAAAATATGGGAATCGCGCGGAATTCTCATTTTTTGGCAGAAAAACGGAAAAAACTAGGAACGATCATGGCTGGGCGGTGACTATGGTTCCTTAGGTCTTAATTGATAGTCCGGAAAAATTTTAGGCGATAGGGGTCCGGAGACCCGGGACCACTCGGAAGGCGTGGGCTATAACACGCAAAAATATGGGAATCGCGCGAAATTCTAGTTGTTTGGCCGAAAAATGCAAAAAATGAGGAACGATCATGGCGAGGCGGTGACTATGGTTCCTTAGGTCCTAATTGATGGCCCGAAAATTTTTTAGGCGATCTGAGTCCAGCAGCCCGGCCCACTCGGAAGGAGTGGGCAATAGCACACAAATATATGGTAATCGAGCGGAATTCTAGATTTTTGGCCGAAAATCTCAACAAATGAGGAATGATCATGGCGGGGCAGTGACTATGGTTCCTTAGGTCATATTTGATGGCCCGGAAAATTTTAGGCGATCGGGGTCCACGGCTCCCGGGACCACGCGGAAGGCGTAAGCTATAACACACTAAAATATGCAAATCGCACGGAGTTCTAGTTTTTTGGCCGAAAAATGCAAAGCATTTGGAACGATCATGGTGGGGCGGTGACTATGGTACCTTAGGTCATATTTGATAGTCCGGAAAAATTTTAGGCGATCGGGGTCCGCGGCTCCCCGGACCACTTGGAAGGCATGGGTATAGCACACGAAAATATGGGAACCGGGCGTAATTCTAGTTTTTTGGCCGAAAAATGCAAAAAATGGGAAACGATGATGGCGGGGCGGTTACTATAGTTCCTTAGGCCGTATTTGACGGCCCGGAAAATTTTTAGGCGATCGGGGTCCGTGGGTCCCGGAACCACTTGGAAGGGTGGGCAATAGCAAACAAAAATATTGTAATCGGGCGGAATTCTAGTTTTTTGGCCGAAAAACGCAACAAATGAGGAATGATCATGGCTGGGCAGTGACTATGGTTCCTTAGGTCGTACTTGATAGTCCGGAAAAATTTTAGGCGATAGGGGTCCGGAGTTCCCGGGTTCACTTGGAAGGCGTGGGCTATAGGACACGAAAATATGGGAATCGCGCGGAATTCTCATTTTTTGGCAGAAAAACGGAAAAAACTAGGAACGATCATGGCTGGGCGGTGACTATGGTTCCTTAGGTCTTAATTGATAGTCCGGAAAAATTTTAGGCGATAGGGGTCCGGAGACCCGGGACCACTCGGAAGGCGTGGGCTATAACACACAAAAATATGGGAATCGCGCGAAATTCTAGTTGTTTGGCCGAAAAATGCAAAAAATGAGGAACGATCATGGCGGGGCAGTGACTATGGTTCCTTAGGTCGTATTTGATGGCCCGGAAAATTTTAGGCGATCGGGGTCCACGGCTCCCGGGACCACTCGGAAGGCGTAAGCTATAACACACTAAAATATGCAAATCGCACGGAGTTCTAGTTTTTTGGCCGAAAAATGCAAAGCATTTGGAACGATCATGGTGGGGCGGTGACTATGGTACCTTAGGTCATATTTGATTGCCCGGAAAAATTTTAGGCGATCGGGGTCCGCGGCTCTTGGGACCACTCGGAATGCGTGGGTATAGCACACGAAAATATGGGAATCGGGCGAAATTCTAGGTCTTTTTCAGTAACATGCAAAAAATGTGGAAAGATCTTGGCAGGGCAGTGACTATGGTTCCTTATTAGGCGATAGGGGTCCGGAGGTCCCGGGACCACTCGGAAGGCGTGGGCTATAACACACAAAAATTTGGGAATCGCGCGGAATTCTAGTTGTGTGGCCGAAAAATGCAAAAACTGAGTAACGATCATGGCGGGGCGGATACTATGGTTCCTTAGGTCGTATTTGATAGTCCGGAAAATATTTAGGTGATAGGGGTCAGGAGGTCCCGGGACCACTCGAAAGGCGTGGGCTATAACACACAAAAATATGGGAATCGAGCGGAATTCCAGTTATTTGGCCGAAAAACGCAAAAAATGAGGAACAATCATGGCGGGGTGGTTACTATGGTTCCTTAGGTCGCATTTGATGGCCCGAAAGCATGGGCTAAAGCACACGAAATTATGGAAATCGCGCGGAATTCTAGTTTTTTGGCTGAAAAACGCAAAAGACTAAGAACGATCATGGCGGGGCGGTGACTATGGTTCCTTAGGCCGTATTTGATAGTCCGGAAAATTTTTAGGCGATCCGGCTCAGGGGGCCCGGCCCACTCGGAAGGCGTGGGCGATAGCACAGCAAAATATGGGAATCGGGTGGAATTCTAGTTTTTTTGGCTAAAAAATGCAAAAAATGAGGAACGATCATGGCGGGGCGGTGACTATGGTTCCTTAGGTCGTATTTGATGGCCCGAAAAATTTTAGGCGATCGGAGTCCACGGCTCCCGGGACCACTCGGAAGGCGTAAGCTATAGCACACTAAAATATGCAAATCGCGCGGAGTTTTAGTTTTTTGGCCGAAAAATGCAAAGCATTTGGAACGATCATGGTGGAGCGGTGACTATGGTACCTTAGGTCGTATTTGATAGTCCGGAAAAATTTTAGGCAATCGGGGTCCGCGGCTCCCCGGACCACTTGGAAGGCGTGGGTATAGCACACGAAAATATGGGAATCGGGTGTAATTCTAGTTTTTTGGCCGAAAAATGCAAAAAATGAGAAACGATGATGGCGGGGCGGTTACTATGGTTCCTTAGGTCGTATTTGACAGCCCGGAAAAATTTTAGGCGATCGGGGTCCGGGGGTCCCGGAACCACTTGGAAGGGTGGGCAATAGCAAACAAAAATATTGTAATCGGGCGGAATTCTAGTTTTTTGGCCGAAAAACGCAACAAATGAGGAATGATCATGGCTGGGCGGTGACTATGGTTCCTTAGGTCGTATTTGATAGTCCGGAAAAATTTTAGGCGATAGGGGTTCGGGGTTCCCGGGACCCCTTGGAAGGCGTGGGCTAAAGCACACGAAAATATGGAAATCGCGCGGAATTCTAATTTATTGGTTGAAAAACGCAAAAGACTAGGAACGATCATGGCGGGGCGGTAACTATGGTTGCTTAGGTCGTATTTGATAGTCCGAAATTTTTTTCGTGATCCGGCTCCGGGGTGCCCGACCCACTAGGAAGGCGTGGGCGATAGTACACTAAAATATGAGAATTGGGCGGAATTCTAGTTTTTTGGCCAAAAAATGCAAAAAATGAGGAACGATCATGGCGAGGCGCTGACTATGGTTCCTTAGGTCCTAATTGATGGCCCGAAAATTTTTTAGGTGATCCGAGTCCGGCGGCCCGGCCCACTCGGAAGGCATGGGCAATAGCACACAAAAATATGGTAATCGAGCGGAATTCTAGTTTTTTGGATGAAAAACGCAATAAATGAGGAACGATCAAGGTGGGGCGGTGACTATGGTTCCTTAGGTCGTATTTGATAGTCCAGAAAAATTTTAGGCAATAGGGGTTCGGGGTTCCCGGGACCCCTTGGAAGGCGTGGGCTAAAGGACACGAAAATATGAAAATCGTGCGGAATTATATTTTTTGGTTGAAAAACGCAAAAGACTAGGAACGATCATGGCGGGGCGGTAACTATGGTTCCTTAGGTGGTATTTGATAGTCCGAATTATTTTTAGCAATCCGGCTCCGGGGGCCCGACCCACTCGGAAGGCGTGGGCGATAGCACACAAAAATATGGGAATCGGGCGGAATTCTAGGTTTTTGGCCAAAAAATGCAAAAAATGAGGAACGATCATGGCGAGGTGGTTACTATGGTTCCTTCGGTCCTAATTGATGGCCCGAAAATTTTTTAGGCGATCCGAGTCCGGCGGCCCGGCCCACTCGGAAGGCGTGGGCAATAGCACACAAAAATATGGTAATCGAGCGGAATTCTAGTTTTTTGGATGAAAAACGCAATAAATGAGGAACGATCAAGGCGGGGCGGTGACTATGGTTCCTTAGGTCGTATTTGATGGCCCGGAAAATTTTAGGCGATCGGGGTCCACGGCTCCCGGGACCACTCGGAAGGCGTAAGCTATAGCACACTAAAATATGCAAATCGCGCGGAGTTCTAGTTTTTTGGCCGAAAAATGCAAAGCATTTGGAACGATCATGGTGGGGCGGTGACTATGGTACCTTAGGTCGTATTTGATAGTCCAAAATTTTTTTAAGCGATCGGGATCCGCGGCTCCTCGGACCACTTGGAAGGCGTGGGTATAGCACACAAAAATATGGGAATCGGGCGTAATTCTAGTTTTTTGGCCGAAAAATGAAAAAAATGAGGAACGATCATGGCAGGGTGGTTACTATGGTTCCTTAGGTCGAATTTGATGGCTCGGAATAATTTTAGGCGGTCGGGGTCCGGGGGTCCCGGAACCACTTGGAAGGGTGGGCAATAGCAAACAAAAAAATTGTAATCGGGCGGAATTCTAGTTTTTTGGCCGAAAAACATAACAAATGAGGAATGATCATGGCTAGGCGGTGACTATGGTTCCTTAGGTCGTATTTGATAGTCCGGAAAAATTTTGGGCGATAGGGGTCCGGAGTTCCCGGGTTCACTTGGAAGGCGTGGGCTATAGGACACGAAAATATGGGAATCGCGCGGAATTCTCATTTTTTGGCCGAAAAACGGAAAAAACTAGGAACGATCATGGCTGGGCGGTGACTATGGTTCCTTAGGTCTTAATTGATAGTCCGGAAAAATTTTAGGCGATAGGGGTTCGGAGACCCGGGACCACTCGGAAGACGTGGGCTATAACACACAAAAATATGGGAATCGCGCGAAATTCTAGTTGTTTGGCCAAAAAATGCAAAAAATGAGGAACGATCATGGAGAGGCGGTGACTATGGTTCCTTAGGTCCTAATTGATGGCCCAAAATTTTTTTAGGCGATCCGAGTCCAGCAGCCCGGCCCACTCGGAAGGCGTGGGCAATAGCACACAAAAATATGGTAATCGAGCGGAATTCTAAATTTTTGGCCGAAAAACTCAACAAATGAGGAATAATCATGGCGGGGAAGTGACTATGGTTCCTTAGGTCGTATTTGATGGCCCGAAAAATTTTAGGCGATCGGGGTCCACGGCTCCCGGGACCACTCGGAAGGCGTAAGCAATAACACACTAAAATAAGCAAATCGCGCGGAGTTCTAGCTTTTTGGCCGAAAAATGCAAAGCATTTGGAACGATCATGGTGGGGCGGTGACTATGGTACCTTAGGTCGTATTTGATAGTCCAACATTTTTTTAAGCGATCGGGATCCGCGGCTCCTCGGACCACTTGGAAGGCGTGGGTATAGCACACAAAAATATGGGAATCGCGCGAAATTCTAGTTGTTTGGCCGAAAAATGCAAAAAATGAGGAACGATCATGGCGAGGCGGTGACTATGGTTCCTTAGGTCCTAATTGATGGCCCGAAAATTTTTTAGGCGATCTGAGTCCAGCAGCCCGGCCCACTCGGAAGGAGTGGGCAATAGCACACAAATATATGGTAATCGAGCGGAATTCTAGATTTTTGGCCGAAAATCTCAACAAATGAGGAATGATCATGGCGGGGCAGTGACTATGGTTCCTTAGGTCGTATTTGATGGCCCGGAAAATTTTAGGCGATCGGGGTCCACGGCTCCCGGGACCACTCGGAAGGCGTAAGCTATAACACACTAAAATATGCAAATCGCACGGAGTTCTAGTTTTTTGGCCGAAAAATGCAAAGCATTTGGAACGATCATGGTGGGGCGGTGACTATGGTACCTTAGGTCATATTTGATAGTCCGGAAAAATTTTAGGCGATCGGGGTCCGCGGCTCCCCGGACCACTTGGAAGGCATGGGTATAGCACACGAAAATATGGGAACCGGGCGTAATTCTAGTTTTTTGGCCGAAAAATGCAAAAAATGGGAAACGATGATGGCGGGGCGGTTACTATAGTTCCTTAGGCCGTATTTGACGGCCCGGAAAATTTTTAGGCGATCGGGGTCCGTGGGTCCCGGAACCACTTGGAAGGGTGGGCAATAGCAAACAAAAATATTGTAATCGGGCGGAATTCTAGTTTTTTGGCCGAAAAATGCAACAAATGAGGAATGATCATGGCTGGGTAGTGACTATGGTTCCTTAGGTCGTACTTGATAGTCCGGAAAAATTTTAGGCGATAGGGGTCCGGAGTTCCCGGGTTCACTTGGAAGGCGTGGGCTATAGGACACGAAAATATGGGAATCGCGCGGAATTCTCATTTTTTGGCAGAAAAACGGAAAAAACTAGGAACGATCATGGCTGGGCGGTGACTATGGTTCCTTAGGTCTTAATTGATAGTCCGGAAAAATTTTAGGCGATAGGGGTCCGGAGACCCGGGACCACTCGGAAGGCGTGGGCTATAACACACAAAAATATGGGAATCGCGCGAAATTCTAGTTGTTTGGCCGAAAAATGCAAAAAATGAGGAACGATCATGGCGAGGCGGTGACTATGGTTCCTTAGGTCCTAATTGATGGCCCAAAAATTTTTAAGGCGATCCGAGTCCAGCAGCCCGGCCCACTCGGAAGGCGTGGGCAATAGAACACAAAAATATGGTAATCGAGCGGAATTCTAGATTTTTGGCCGAAAAACTCAACAAATGAGGAATAATCATGGCGGGGCAGTGACTATGGTTCCTTAGGTCGTATTTGATGGCCCGGAAAATTTTAGGCGATCGGGGTCCACGGCTCCCGGGACCACTCGGAAGGCGTAAGCTATAACACACTAAAATATGCAAATCGCGCGGAGTTCTAGTTTTTTGGCCGAAAAATGCAAAGCATTTGGAACGATCATGGTGGGGCGGTGACTATGGTACCTTAGGTTGTATTTGATAGTTCGGAAAAATTTTAGGCGATCGGGGTCCGCGGCTCCCCGGACCACTTGGAAGGCGTGGGTATAGCACACAAAAATATGGGAATCGGGCGTAATTCTAGTTTTTTGGCCGAAAAATGCAAAAAATGGGAAACGATGATGGCGGGGCGGTTACTATAGTTCCTTAGGTCGTATTTGACGGCCCGAAAAATTTTTAGGCGATCGGGGTCCGTGGGTCCCGGAACCACTTGGAAGGGTGGGCAATAGCAAACAAAAATATTGTAATCGGGCGGAATACTAGTTTTTTGGACGAGAAACGCAACAAATGAGGAATGATCATGGCTGGGCAGTGACTATGGTTCCTTAGGTCGTACTTGATAGTCCGGAAAAATTTTAGGCGATAGGGGTCCGGTGTTCCCGGGTTCACTTGGAAGGCGTGGGCTATAGGACACGAAAATATGGGAATTGCGCGGAATTCTAGTTTTTTGGCCGAAAAACGGAAAAAACTAGGAACGATCATGGCTGGGCGGTGACTATGGTTCCTTAGGTCTTATTTGATAGTCCGAAAAAATTTAAGGCGATAGGGGTCCGGAGACCCGGGACCACTCGAAAGGCGTGGGCTATAACACACAAAAATATTGAATCGCGCGGAATTCTAGTTGTTTGGCCGAAAAATGCAAAAAATGAGGAACGATCATGGTGGGGCGGATACTATGGTTCCTTAGGTCGAATATGATAGTCCGGGAAAATTTTAGGCGATAGGAGTCCGGAGGTCCCGGGACCACTCGGAAGGTGTGGGCTAACACACAAAAATATGGAAATCGCGCGGAATTCTAGTTGTTTGGCCGAAAAATGCAAACAATAAGGAACGATCATGGCGGGGCGGATACTATGGTTCCTTAGGTCATATTTGATTGCCCGGAAAAATTTTAGGCGATCGGGGTCCGCGGCTCTTGGGACCACTCGGAATGCGTGGGTATAGCACACGAAAATATGGGAATCGGGCGAAATTCTAGGTCTTTTCAGTAACATGCAAAAAATGTGGAAAGATCTTGGCAGGGCAGTGACTATGGTTCCTTATTAGGCGATAGGGGTCCGGAGGTCCCGGGACCACTCGGAAGGCGTGGGCTATAACACACAAAAATTTGGGAATCGCGCGGAATTCTAGTTGTGTGGCCGAAAAATGCTAAAACTGAGTAACGATCATGGCGGGGCGGATACTATGGTTCCTTAGGTCGTATTTGATAGTCCGGAAAAATTTTAGGTGATAGGGGTCAGGAGGTCCCGGGACCACTCGAAAGGCGTGGGCTATAACACACAAAAATATGGGAATCGAGCGGAATTCTAGTTATTTGGCCGAAAAACGCAAAAAATGAGGAACGATCATGGCGGGGTGGTTACTATGGTTCCTTAGGTCGCATTTGATGGCCCGAAAGCATGGGCTAAAGCACACGAAATTATGGAAATCGCGCGGAATTCTAGTTTTTTGGCTGAAAAACGCAAAAGACTAGGAACGATCATGGCGGGGCGGTGACTATGGTTCCTTAGGCCGTATTTGATAGTCCGGAAAATTTTTAGGCGATCCGGCTCAGGGGGCCCGGCCCACTCGGAAGGCGTGGGCGATAGCACAGCAAAATATGGGAATCGGGTGGAATTCTAGTTTTTTTGGCTAAAAAATGCAAAAAATGAGGAACGATCATGGCGGGGCGGTGACTATGGTTCCTTAGGTCGTATTTGATGGCCCGAAAAATTTTAGGCGATCGGAGTCCACGGCTCCCGGGACCACTCGGAAGGCGTAAGCTATAGCACACTAAAATATGCAAATCGCGCGGAGTTTTAGTTTTTTGGCCGAAAAATGCAAAGCATTTGGAACGATCATGGTGGAGCGGTGACTATGGTACCTTAGGTCGTATTTGATAGTCTGGAAAAATTTTAGGCAATCGGGGTCCGCGGCTCCCCGGACCACTTGGAAGGCGTGGGTATAGCACACGAAAATATGGGAATCGGGCGTAATTCTAGTTTTTTGGCCGAAAAATGCAAAAAATGAGAAACGATGATGGCGGGGCGGTTACTATGGTTCCTTAGGTCGTATTTGACGGCCCAGAAAAATTTTAGGCGATCGGGGTCCGGGGGTCCCGGAACCACTTGGAAGGGTGGGCAATAGCAAACAAAAATATTGTAATCGGGCGGAATTCTAGTTTTTTGGCCAAAAAACGCAACAAATGAGGAATGATCATGGCTGGGCGGTGACTATGGTTCCTTAGGTCGTATTTGATAGTCCGGAAAAATTTTAGGCGATAAGGGTTCGGGGTTCCCGGGACCCCTTGGAAGGCGTGGGCTAAAGCACACGAAAATATGGAAATCGCGCGGAATTCTAATTTATTGGTTGAAAAACGCAAAAGACTAGGAACGATCATGGCGGGGCGGTAACTATGGTTCCTTAGGTCGTATTTGATAGTCCGAAATTTTTTTCGTGATCCGGCTCCGGGGTGCCCAACCCACTAGGAAGGCGTGGGCGATAGTACACTAAAATATGAGAATTGGGCGGAATTCTAGTTTTTTGGCCAAAAAATGCAAAAAATGAGGAACGATCATGGCGAGGTGCTGACTATGGTTCCTTAGGTCCTAATTGATTGCCCGAAAATTTTTTAGGTGATCCGAGTCCGGCGGCCCGGCCCACTCGGAAGGCATGGGCAATAGCACACAAAAATATGGTAATCGAGCGGAATTCTAGTTTTTTGGATGAAAAACGCAATAAATGAGGAACGATCAAGGTGGGGCGGTGACTATGGTTCCTTAGGTCGTATTTGATAGTCCAGAAAAATTTTAGGCGATAGGGGTTCGGGGTTCCCGGGACCCCTTGGAAGGCGTGGGCTAAAGGACACGAAAATATGGAAATCGTGCGGAATTATATTTTTTGGTTGAAAAACGCAAAAGACTAGGAACGATCATGGCGGGGCGGTAACTATGGTTCCTTAGGTGGTATTTGATAGTCCGAATTATTTTTAGCAATCCGGCTCCGGGGGGCCCGACCCACTCGGAAGGCGTGGGCGATAGCACACAAAAATATGGGAAACGGGCGGAATTCTAGGTTTTTGGCCAAAAAATGCAAAAAATGAGGAACGATCATGGCGAGGTGGTTACTATGGTTCCTTCGGTCCTAATTGATGGCCCGAAAATTTTTTAGGCGATCCGAGTCCGGCGGCCCGGCCCACTCGGAAGGCGTGGGCAATAGCACACAAAAATATGGTAATCGAGCGGAATTCTAGTTTTTTGGACGAAAAACGCAATAAATGAGGAACGATCAAGGCGGGGCGGTGACTATGGTTCCTTAGGTCGTATTTGATGGCCCGGAAAATTTTAGGCGATCGGGGTCCACGGCTCCCGGGACCACTCGGAAGGCGTAAGCTATAGCACACTAAAATATGCAAATCGCGCGGAGTTCTAGTTTTTTGGCCGAAAAATGCAAAGCATTTGGAACGATCATGGTGGGGCGGTGACTATGGTACCTTAGGTCGTATTTGATAGTCCAAAATTTTTTAAGCGATCGGGATCCGCGGCTCCTCGGACCACTTGGAAGGCGTGGGTATAGCACACAAAAATATGGGAATCGGGCGTAATTCTAGTTTTTTGGCCGAAAAATGAAAAAAATGAGGAACGATCATGGCGGGGTGGTTACTATGGTTCCTTAGGTCGAATTTGATGGCTCGGAATAATTTTAGGCGGTCGGGGTCCGGGGGTCCCGGAACCACTTGGAAGGGTGGGCAATAGCAAACAAAAAAATTGTAATCGGGCGGAATTCTAGTTTTTTGGCCGAAAAACATAACAAATGAGGAATGATCATGGCTAGGCGGTGACTATGGTTCCTTAGGTCGTATTTGATAGTCCGGAAAAATTTTGGGCGATAGGGGTCCGGAGTTCCCGGGTTCACTTGGAAGGCGTGGGCTATAGGACACGAAAATATGGGAATCGCGCGGAATTCTCATTTTTTGGCCGAAAAACGGAAAAAACTAGGAACGATCATGGCTGGGCGGTGACTATGGTTCCTTAGGTCTTAATTGATAGTCCGGAAAAATTTTAGGCGATAGGGGTTCGGAGACCCGGGACCACTCGGAAGACGTGGCTATAACACACAAAAATATGGGAATCGCGCGAAATTCTAGTTGTTTGGCCAAAAAATGCAAAAAATGAGGAACGATCATGGAGAGGCGGTGACTATGGTTCCTTAGGTCCTAATTGATGGCCCAAAATTTTTTTAGGCGATCCGAGTCCAGCAGCCCGGCCCACTCGGAAGGCGTGGGCAATAGCACACAAAAATATGGTAATCGAGCGGAATTCTAGATTTTTGGCCGAAAAACTCAACAAATGAGGAATAATCATGGCGGGGAAGTGACTATGGTTCCTTAGGTCGTATTTGATGGCCCGAAAAATTTTAGGCGATCGGGGTCCACGGCTCCCGGGACCACTCGGAAGGCGTAAGCAATAACACACTAAAATATGCAAATCGCGCGGAGTTCTAGTTTTTTGGCCGAAAAATGCAAAGCATTTGGAACGATCATGGTGGGGCGGTGACTATGGTACCTTAGGTCGTATTTGATAGTCCAACATTTTTTTAAGCGATCGGGATCCGCGGCTCCTCGGACCACTTGGAAGGCGTGGGTATAGCACACAAAAATATGGGAATCGGGCGTAATTCTAGTTTGTTGGCCGAAAAATGCAAAAAATGAGGAACGATCATGGCGGGGTGTTTACTATGGTTCCTTAGGTCGAATTTGATGACTCGGAAAATTTTTAGGCGATCGGGGTCCGGGGGTCCCGGAACCACTTGGAAGGGTGGGCAATAGCAAACAAAAAAATTGTAATCGGGCGGAATTCTAGTTTTTTGGCCGAAAAACATAACAAATGAGGAATGATCATGGCTGGGCGGTGACTATGGTTCCTTAGGTCGTATTTGTTAGTCCGGAAAAATTTTGGGCGATAGGGGTCCGGAGTTCCCGGGTTCACTTGGAAGGCGTGGGCTATAGGACACGAAAATATGGGAATCGCGCGGAATTCTCATTTTTTGGCCGAAAAATGGAAAGAACTAGGAACAATCATGGCTGGGCGGTGACTATGGTTCCTTAGGTCTTAATTGATAGTCCGGAAAAATTTTAGGCGATAGGGGTTCGGAAACCCGGGACCACTCGGAAGGCGTGGGCTATAACACACAAAAATATGGGAATCGCGCGAAATTCTAGTTGTTTGGCCGAAAATGCAAAAAATGAGGAACGATCATGGAGAGGCGGTGACTATGGTTCCTTAGGTCCTAATTGATGGCCCAAAAATTTTTTAGGCGATCCGAATCCAGCAGCCCGGCACACTCGGAAGGCGTGGGCAATAGCACACAAAAATATGGTAATCGAGCGGAATTCTAGATTTTTGGCCGAAAAACTCAACAAATGAGGAATAATCATGGCGGGGCAGTGACTATGGTTCCTTAGGTCGTATTTGATGGCCCGGAAAATTTTAGGCGATCGGGGTCCACGGCTCCCGGGACCACTCGGAAGGCGTAAGCAATAACACACTAAAATATGCAAATCGCGCGGAGTTCTAGTTTTTTGGCCGAAAAATGCAAAGCATTTGGAACAATCATGGTGGGGCGGTGACTATGGTACCTTAGGTCGTATTTGATAGTCCGGAAAAATTTTAGGCGATCGGGGTCCGCGGCTCCCCGGACCACTTGGAAGGCGTGGGTATAGCACACAAAAGTATGGGAATCGGGCGTAATTCTAGTTTTTTGGCCGAAAAATGCAAAAAATGGGAAATGATGATGGCGGGGCGGTTACTATAGTTCCTTAGGTCGTATTTGACGGCCCGAAAAAATTTTAGGCGATCGGGGTCCGTGGGTCCCGGAACCACTTGGAAGGATGGGCAATAGCAAACAAAAATATTGTAATCGGGCGGAATTCTAGTTTTTTGGCCGAAAAACGCAACAAATGAGGAATGATCATGGCTGGGCAGTGACTATGGTTCCTTAGGTCGTACTTGATAGTCCGGAAAACTTTTAGGCGATAGGGGTCCGGAGTTCCCGGGTTCACTTGGAAGGCGTGGGCTATAGGACACGAAAATATGGGAATCGCGCGGAATTCTAGTTTTTTGGCCGAAAAACGGAAAAAGCTAGGAACGATCATGGCTGGGCGGTGACTATGGTTCCTTAGGTCTTATTTGATAGTCCGGAAAAATTTAAGGCGATAGGGGTCCGGAGACCCGGGACCACTCGGAAGGCGTGGGCTATAACACACAAAAATATGGAATCGCGCGGAATTCTAGTTGTTTGGCCGAAAAACGCAAAAAATGAGGAACGATCATGGTGGGGCGGATACTATGGTTCCTTAGGTCGAATATGATAGTCCGGGAAAATTTTAGGCGATAGGAGTCCGGAGGTCCCGGGACCACTCGGAAGGTGTGGGCTAACACACAAAAATATGGGAATCGCGCGGAATTCTAGTTGTTTGGCCGAAAAACGCAAAAAATAAGGAACGATCATGGCGGGGCGGATACTATGGTTCCTTAGGTCGTATTTTATTTCCCGGAAAAATTTTAGGCGATCGGAGTCCGCGGCTCTTGGGACCACTCGGAATGCGTGGGTATAGCACACGAAAATATGGGAATCGGGCGAAATTCTAGGTCTTTTTCAGTAACATGCAAAAATGTGGAAAGATCTTGGCAGGGCGGTGACTATGGTTCCTTATTAGGCGATAGGGGTCCGGAGGTCCCGGGACCACTTGGAAGGCGTGGGCTATAACACACAAAAATTTGGGAATCGCGCGGAATTCTAGTTGTTTGGCCGAAAAATTCAAAAAATGAGTAACGATCATGGCGGGGAGGATACTATGGTTCCTTAGGTCGTATTTGATAGTCCGGAAAAATTTTAGGCGATAGGGGTCAGGAGGTCCCGGGACCACTCGGAAGGTGTGGGCTATAACACACAAAAATATGGGAATGGTGCGAAATTCTAGTTGTTTGGCTGAAAAACGCAAAAAATAAGGAACGATCATGGCGGGGAGGATACTATGGTTCCTTAGGTCGTATTTGATGGCCCGAAAATTTTTTAGGCGATCAGGGTTCGGGGTTCCCGGGACCCCTTGGAAAGCGTGGGCTAAAGCACACGAAAATATGGAAATCGCGCGGAATTCTAGTTTTTTGGCTGAAAAACGCAAAAGACTAGGAACGATCATGGCGGGGCGGTGACTATGGTTCCTTAGGCCGTATTTGATAGTCCGGAAAATTTTTAGGCGATCCGGCTCCGTGGCGCCCGACCCACTCGGAAGGCGTGGGCGATAGCACAGCAAAATATGGGAATCGGGCGGAATTCTAGTTTTTTGGCCAAAAAATGCAAAAAATGAGGAACGATCATGGGAGGCGGTGACTATGGTTCCTTAGGTCGTAATTGATGGCACGAAAATTTTTTTGGCGATCCGAGTCCGGCGGCCTGGCACACTCGGAAGGCGTGGGCAATAGCACACAAAAATATGGTAATCGGGCAGAATTTTAGTTTTTTGGCCGAAAAATACAATAAATGAGGAACGATCATGGCGGGGCGGTGACTATGGTTCCTTAGGTCATATTTGATGGCCCGAAAAATTTTAGGCGATCGGGGTCCACGGCTCCCGGGACCACTCGGAAGGCGTAAGCTATAGCACACTAAAATATGCAAATCGCGCGGAGTTCTAGTTTTTTGGCCGAAAAATGCAAAGCATTTGGAACGATCATGGTGGGGCGGTGACTATGGTACCTTAGGTCGTATTTGATAGTCCGGAAAAATTTTAGGCGATCGGGGTCCGCGGCTCCCCAGACCACTTGGAAGGCGTGGGTATAGCACACGAAAATATGGGAATCGGGCGTAATTCTAGTTTTTTGGCCGAAAAATGCAAAAAATGAGAAACGATGATGGCGGGTGGTTACTATGGTTCATTAGGTCGTATTTGACGGCCCAGAAAAATTTTAGGCGATCGGGGTCCGGGGGTCCCGGAACCACTTGGAAGGGTGGGCAATAGCAAACAAAAATATTGTAATCGGGCGGAATTCTAGTTTTTTGGCCGAAAAACGCAACAAATGAGGAATGATCATAGCTGGGCGGTGACTATGGTTCCTTAGGTCGTATTTGATAGTCCGGAAAAATTTTAGGCGATAGGGGTTCGGGGTTCCCGGGACCCCTTGGAAGGCGTGGGCTAAAGCACACGAAAATATGGAAATCGCGCGGAATTCTAATTTTTTGGTTGAAAAACGCAAAACACTAGGAACGATCATGGCGGGGCGGTAACTATGGCTCCTTAGGTCGTATTTGATAGTCCGAAATTTTTTTAGCGATCAGGCTCCGGGGGGCCCGACCCACTCGGAAGGCGTGGGCGATAGCACACAAAAATATGGAAATCGGGCGGAATTCTAGTTTTTTGGCCAAAAAATGCAAAAAATGAGGAACGATCATGGCGAGGTGGTGACTATGGTTCCTTAGGTCCTAATTGATGGCCCGAAAAGTTTTTAGGCGATCCGAGTCCGGCGGCCCGGCCCACTCGGAAGGCGTGGGCAACAGCACACAAAAATATGGTAATCGAGCGGAATTCTAGTTTTTTGGCCGAAAAATGCAATAAATGAGGAACGATCATGGCGGGGCGGTGACTATGGTTCCTTAGGTCATATTTGATGGCCCGGAAAATTTTAGGCGATCGGGGTCCACGGCTCCCGGGACCACTCGGAAGGCGTAAGCTATAGCACACTAAAATATACAAATCGCGCGGAGTTCTAGTTTTTTGGCCGAAAAATGCAAAGCATTTGGAACGATCATGGTGGGGCGGTGACTATGGTACCTTAGGTCGTATTTGATAGTCCAAAATTTTTTTAAGCGATCGGGATCCGCGACTCCTCGTACCACTTGGAAGGCGTGGGTATAGCACACAAAAATATGGGAATGGTGCGAAATTCTAGTTGTTTGGCTGAAAAACGCAAAAAATAAGGAACGATCATGGCGGGGAGGATACTATGGTTCCTTAGGTCGTATTTGATGGCCCGAAAATTTTTTAGGCGATCGGGGTTCGGGGTTCCCGGGACCCCTTGGAAAGCGTGGGCTAAAGCACACGAAAATATGGAAATCGCGCGGAATTCTAGTTTTTTGGCTGAAAAACGCAAAAGACTAGGAACGATCATGGCGGGGCGGTGACTATGGTTCCTTAGGCCGTATTTGATAGTCCGGAAAATTTTTAGGCGATCCGGCTCCGTGGCGCCCGACCCACTCGGAAGGCGTGGGCGATAGCACAGCAAAATATGGGAATCGGGCGGAATTCTAGTTTTTTGGCCAAAAAATGCAAAAAATGAGGAACGATCATGGGAGGCGGTGACTATGGTTCCTTAGGTCGTAATTGATGGCACGAAAATTTTTTTGGCGATCCGAGTCCGGCGGCCTGGCACACTCGGAAGGCGTGGGCAATAGCACACAAAAATATGGTAATCGGGCAGAATTCTAGTTTTTTGGCCGAAAAATGCAATAAATGAGGAACGATCATGGCGGGGCGGTGACTATGGTTCCTTAGGTCATATTTGATGGCCCGGAAAATTTTAGGCGATCGGGGTCCACGGCTCCCGGGACCACTCGGAAGGCGTAAGCTATAGCACACTAAAATATGCAAATCGCGCGGAGTTCTAGTTTTTTGGCCGAAAAATGCAAAGCATTTGGAACGATCATGGTGGGGCGGTGACTATGGTACCTTAGGTCGTATTTGATAGTCCAGAAAAATTTTAGGCGATCGGGGTCCGCGGCTCCCCGGATCACTTGGAAGGCGTGGGTATAGCACACGAAAATATGGGAATCGGGCGTAATTCTAGTTTTTTGGCCGAAAAATGCAAAAAATGAGAAACGATGATGGCGGGGTGGTTACTATGGTTCATTAGGTCGTATTTGACGGCCCAGAAAAATTTTAGGCGATCGGGGTCCGGGGGTCCCGGAACCACTTGGAAGGGTGGGCAATAGCAAACAAAAATATTGTAATCGGGCGGAATTCTAGTTTTTTGGCCGAAAAATGCAACAAATGAGGAATGATCATAGCTGGGCGGTGACTATGGTTCCTTAGGTCGTATTTGATAGTCCGGAAAAATTTTAGGCGATAGGGGTTCGGTGTTCCCGGGACCCCTTGGAAGGCGTGGGCTAAAGCACACGAAAATATGGAAATCGCGCGGAATTCTAATTTTTTGGTTGAAAAACGCAAAACACTAGGAACGATCATGGCGGGGCGGTAACTATGGCTCCTTAGGTCGTATTTGATAGTCCGAAATTTTTTTAGCGATCAGGCTCCGGGGGGCCCGACCCACTCGGAAGGCATGGGCGATAGCACACAAAAATATGAGAATCGGGCGGAATTCTAGTTTTTGGCCAAAAAATGCAAAAAATGAGGAACGATCATGGCGAGGCGGTGACTATGGTTCCTTAGGTCCTAATTGATGGCCCGAAAATTTTTTAGGCGATCCGAGTCCGGCGGCCAGGCCCACTCGGAAGGCGTGGGCAATAGCACACAAAAATATGGTAATAGAGCGGAATTCTAGTTTTTTGGATGAAAAACGCAATAAATGAGGAACGATCATGGCGGGGCGGTGACTATGGTTCCTTAGGTCGTATTTGATGGCCCGGAAAATTTTAGGCGATCGGGGTCCACGGCTCCCGGGACCACTCGGAAGGCATAAGCTATAGCACACTAAAATATGCAAATCGCGCGGAGTTCTAGTTTGTTGGCCGAAAAATGCAAAGCATTTGGAACGATCATGGTGGGGCGGTGAATATGGTACCTTAGGTCGTATTTGATAGTCCAAAAATTTTTTAAGCGATCGGGATCCGCGACTCCTCGTACCACTTGGAAGGCGTGGGTATAGCACACAAAAATATGGGAATCGGGCGTAATTCTAGTTTTTTAGCCGAAAAATGCAAAAGATGAGGAACGATCATGGCGGGGTGGTTACTATGGTTCCTTAGGTCGAATTTGATGGCTCGAAAATTTTTTAGGCGATCGGGGTTCGGGGTTCCTGGGACCCCTTGGAAGGCGTGGGCTAAAGCACACGAAAATATGGAAATCGCGCGGAATTCTAGTTTTTTGGTCGAAAAATGCAAAAAATGAGAAACAATGATGGTGGGGCGGTTACTATAGTTCCTTTGGTCGTATTTGACGGCTCGGAAAATTTTAGGCGATCGGGGTCCGGGGGTCCCGGAACCACTTGGAAGGGTGGGCAATAGCAAACAAAAAAATTGTAATCGGGCGGAATTCTAGTTTTTTGGCCGAAAAACGGAAAAAACTAGGAACGATCATGGCTGGGCGGTGACTATGGTTCCTTAGGTCTTATTTGATAGTCCAAAAAAATTTAAGGCGATAGGGGTCCGGAGACCCGGGACCACTCGGAAGGCGTGGGCTATAACACACAAAAATATGGAATCGCGCGGAATTCTAGTTGTTTGGCCGAAAAAAGCAAAAAATGAGGAACGATCATGGTGGGGCGGATACTATGGTTCCTTAGGTCGAATATGATAGTCCGGGAAAATTTTAGGCGATAGGAGTCCGGAGGTCCCGGGACCACTCGGAAGGTGTGGGCTAACACACAAAAATATGGAATCGCGCGGAATTCTAGTTGTTTGGCCGAAAAACGCAAAAAATAAGGAATGATCATGGCGGGGCGGATACTATGGTTCCTTAGGTCGTATTTGATTGCCCGGAAAAATTTTAGGCGATCGGAGTCCGCGGCTCTTGGGACCACTCGGAATGCGTGGGTATAGCACACGAAAATATGGGAATCGGGCGAAATTCTAGGTCTTTTTGAGTAACATGCAAAAAATGTGGAAAGATCTTGGCAGGGCGGTGACTATGGTTCCTTTGGTCTTATTTGATAGTCCGGAAATATATTAGGCGATAGGGGTCCGGAGGTCCCGGGACCACTCGGAAGGCGTGGGCTATAACACACAAAAGTTTGGGAATCGCGCGGAATTCTAGTTGTTTGGCCGAAAAATGCAAAAAATGAGTAACGATCATGGCAGGGAGGATACTATGGTTCCTTAGGTCGTATTTGATAGTCCGGAAAAATTTTAGGCGATAGGGGTCAGGAGGTCCAGGGACCACTCGGAAGGCGTGGGCTATAACACACAAAAATATGGGAATCGTGCGGAATTCTAGTTATTTGGCCGAAAAACGCAAAAAAGAAGGAACGATCATGGCGGGGAGGATACTATGGTTCCTTAGGTCGTATTTGATGGCCCGAAAATTTTTTAGACGATCGGGGTTCGGGGTTCCTTGGACCCCTTGGAAAGCGTGGGCTAAAGCACACGAAAATATGGAAATCGCGCGGAATTCTAGTTTTTTGGCTGAAAACGCAAAAGACTAGGAACGATCATGGCGGGGCGGTGACTATGGTTCCTTAGGCCGTATTTGATAGTCCGGAAAATTTTTAGGCGATCCGGCTCCGAGGGGCCCGACCCACTCGGAAGGCGTGGGCGATAGCACAGCAAAATATGGGAATCGGGCGGAATTCTAGTTTTTTGGCCAAAAAATGCAAAAAAAGAGGAACGATCATGGGAGGCGGTGACTATGGTTCCTTAGGTCCTAATTGATGGCTCGAATTTTTTTTTCGCGATCCGAGTCCGGCGGCCCGGCCCACTCGGAAGGCGTGGGCAATTGCACACAAAAATATGGTAATCGGGCGGAATTCTAGTTTTTTGGCCGAAAAATGCAATAAATGAGGAACGATCATGGCGGGGCGGTGACTACGGTTCCTTAGGTCGTATTTGATGGCCTTGAAAATTTTAGGCGATCGGGGTCCACGGCTCGCGGGACCACTCGGAAGGCGTAAGCTATAGCACACTAAAATATGCAAATCGCGCGGAGTACTAGATTTTGGCCGAAAAATGCAAAGCATTTGGAAGGATCATGGCGGGGCGGTGACTATGGTTCCTTAGGTCGTATTTGATGGCCCGGAAAATTTTAGGCGATAGGGGTCCACGGCTCCCGGGACCACTCGGAAGGAGTAAGCTATAGCACACGAAAATATGGGAATCAAGCGTAATTCTAGTTTTTTGGCCGAAATATGCAAAAAATAAGAAATGATGATGGCGGGGCGGTTACTATGGTTCCTTAGGTCGTATTTGACGGCCCAGAAAAATTTTAGGCGATCGGGGTCCGGGGGTCCCGGAACCACTTGGAAGGGTGGGCTATTGCACACAAAAATATTGTAATCGGGCGGAATTCTAGTTTTTTGGCCGAAAAATGCAACAAATGATGAATGATCATGGCTGGGCGGTGACTATGGTTCCTTTGGTCTTATTTGATAGTCCGAAAAAATTTTAGGCGATAGGGGTCAGGAGTTCCCGGGACCACTCGGAAGGCGTGGGCTATAACACACAAAAATATGGGAATCGTGCGAAATTCTAGTTGTTTGGCCGAAAAACTCAAAAAATAAGGAACGATCATGGCGGGGAGGATACTATGGTTCCTTAGGTCCTAATTGATGGCTCGAAAATTTTTTTGGCGATCCGAGTCCGGCGGCCCGGCCCACTCGGAAGGCGTGGGCAATAGCACACAAAAATATGGTAATCGGGCAGAATTCTAGTTTTTTGGCCGAAAAATGCAATAAATGAGGAACGATCATGGCGGGGCGGTGACTATGGTTCCTTAGGTCATATTTGATGGCCCGGAAAATTTTAGGCGATCGGGGTCCACGGCTCCCGGGACCACTCGGAAGGCGTAAGCTATAGCACACTAAAATATGCAAATCGCGCGGAGTTCTATTTTTTGGCCGAAAAATGCAAAGCATTTGGAACGATCATGGTGGGGCGGTGACTATGGTACCTTAGGTCGTATTTGATAGTCCAGAAAAATTTTAGGCGATCGGGGTCCGCGGCTCCCCGGACCACTTGGAAGGCGTGGGTATAGCACACGAAAATATGGGAATCGGGCGTAATTCTAGTTTTTTGGCCGAAAAATGCAAAAAATGAGAAACGATGATGGCGGGGTGGTTACTATGGTTCATTAGGTCGTATATGACGGCACAGAAAAATTTTAGGCGATCGGGGTCCGGGGGTCCCGGAACCACTTGGAAGGGTGGGCAATAGCAAACAAAAATATTGTAATCGGGCGGAATTCTAGTTTTTTGGCCGAAAAACGCAACAAATGAGGAATGATCATGGCTGGGCGGTGACTATGGTTCCTTAGGTCGTATTTGATAGTCCGGAAAAATTTTAGGCGATCGGAGTTCGGGGTTCCCGGGACCCCTTGGAAGGGGTGGGCTTAAGCACACGAAAATATGGAAATCGTGCGGAATTCTAATTTTTTGGTTGAAAAACGCAAAAGACTAGGAACGATCATGGCGGGGCGGTGACTATGGTTCCTTAGGCCGTATTTGATAGTCCGGAAAACTTTTAGGCGATCCGTCTCCGGGGGGCCCGTCCAACTCGGAAGGCGTGGGCGATAGCACAGCAAAATATGGGAATCGGGCGGAATTCTAGTTTTTTGGCCAAAAAATGCAAAAAATGAGGAACGATCATGGGAGGCGGTGACTATGGTTCCTTAGGTCCTAATTGATGGCGCGAAAATTTTTTAGGCGATCCGAGTCCGGCGGCCAGGCCCACTCGGAAGGCGTGGGCAAAAGCACACAAAAATATGGTAATAGAGCGGAATTCTAGTTTTTTGGATGAAAAACGCAATAAATGAGGAACGATCAAGGCGGGGCGGTGACTATGGTTCCTTAGGTCGTATTTGATGGCCCGGAAAATTTTAGGCGATCGGGGTCCACGGCTCCCGGGACCACTCGGAAGGCGTAAGCTATAGCACACTAAAATATGCAAATCGCGCGGAGTTCTAGTTTTTTGGCCAAAAAATGCAAAGCATTTGGAACGATCATGGTGGGGCGGTGACTATGGTACCTTAGGTCATATTTGATAGTCCAAAAATTTTTTAAGCGATCGGGATCCGCGACTCCTCGTACCACTTGGAAGGCGTGGGTATAGCACACAAAAATATGGGAATGGGGCGTAATTCTAGTTTTTACACCGAAAAATGCAAAAAATGAGGAACGGTCATGGCGGGGTGGTTACTATGGTTCCTTAGGTCGAATTTGATGGCTCAAAATTTTTTTAGGCGATCGGGGTTCGGGGTTCCTTGGACCCCTTGGAAGGCGTGGGCTAAAGCACACGAAAATATGGAAATCGCGCGGAATTCTAGTTTTTTGGTCGAAAAATGCAAAAAATGAGAAACGATGATGGTGGGGCGGTTACTATAGTTCCTTTGTTCGTATTTGATGGCCCGAAAAAATTTTAGGCGATCGGGGTCCGGGGGTCCCGGAACCACTTGGAATGGTGGGCAATAGCAAACAAAAAAATTGTAATCGGGCGGAATTCTAGTTTTTTGGTCGAAAAACGGAAAAAACTAGGAACGATCATGGCTGGGCGGTGACTATGGTTCCTTAGGTCTTATTTGATAGTCCGGAAAAATTTAAGGCGATAGGGGTCCGGAGACCCGGGACCACTCGGAAGGCGTGGGCTATAACACACAAAAATATGGAATCGCGCGGAATTCTAGTTGTTTGGCCGAAAAAAGCAAAAAATGAGGAACGATCATGGTGGGGCGGATACTATGGTTCCTTAGGTCAAATATGATAGTCCGGGAAAATTTTAGGCGATAGGAGTCCGGAGGTCCCGGGACCACTCGGAAGGTGTGGGCTAACACACAAAAATATGGAATCGCGCGGAATTCTAGTTGTTTGGCCGAAAAACGCAAAAAATAAGGAACAATCATGGCGGGGCGGATACTATGGTTCCTTAGGTCGTATTTGATTGCCCGGAAAAATTTTAGGCGATCGGAGTCCGCGGCTCTTGGGACCACTCGGAATGCGTGGGTATAGCACATGAAAATATGGGAATCGGGCAAAATTCTAGGTCTTTTTCAGTAACATGCAAAAAATGTGGAAAGATCTTGGCAGGGCGGTGACTATGGTTCCTTTGGTCTTATTTGATAGTCCGGAAAAAGATTAGGCGATAGGGGTCCGGAGGTCCCGGGACCACTCGGAAGGCGTGGGCTATAACACACAAAAGTTTGGGAATCGCGCGGAATTCTAGTTGTTTGGCCGAAAAAGGCAAAAAAATGAGTAACGATCATGGCAGGCAGGATACTATGGTTCCTTAGGTCGTATTTGATAGTCCGGAAAAATTTTAGGCGATAGGGGTCAGGAGGTCCAGGGACCACTCAGAAGGCGTGGGCTATAACACACAAAAATATGGGAATCGTACGGAATTCTAGTTGTTTGGCCGAAAAACGCAAAAAAGAAGGAACGATCATGGCGGGGAGGATACTATGGTTCCTTAGGTCATATTTGATGGCCCGAAAACTTTTTAGGCGATCGGGGTTCGGGGTTCCCGGGACCCCTTGGAAAGCGTGGGCTAAAGCACACGAAAATATGGAAATCGCGCGGAATTCTAGTTTTTTGGCTGAAAAACGCAAAAGAGTAGGAATGATCATGGCGGGGCGGTGACTATGGTTCCTTAGGCCGTATTTGATAGTCCGGAAAATTTTTAGGCGATCCGGCTCCGGGGGGCCCGTCCCACTCGGAAGGCGTGGGCGATAGCACAGCAAAATATGGGAATCGGGCGGAATTCTAGTTTTTTGGCCAAAAAATGCAAAAAATGAGGAACGATCATGGGAGGCGGTGACTATGGTTCCTTAGGTCCTAATTGATGGCTCGAAAATTTTTTTGGCGATCCGAGTCCGGCGGCCCGGCCCACTCGGAAGGCGTGGGCAATAGCACACAAAAATATGGTAATCGGGCGGAATTCTAGTTTTTTGGCCGAAAAATGCAATAAATGAGGAACGATCATGGCGGGACGGTGACTATGGTTCCTTAGGTCATATTTGATGCCCCGAAAAATTTTAGGCGATCGGGGTCCACGGCTCCCGGGACCACTCGGAAGGCGTAAGCTATAGCACACTAAAATATGCAAATCGCGCGGAGTTCTAGTTTTTTGGCCGAAAAATGCAAAGCATTTGGAACGATCATGGTGGGGCGGTGACTATGGTACCTTAGGTCGTATTTGATAGTCCGGAAAAATTTTAGGCGATCGGGGTCCGCGGCTCCCCGGACCACTTGGAAGGCGTGGGTATAGCACACGAAAATATGGGAATCGGGCGTAATTCTAGTTTTTTGGCCGAAAAATGCAAAAAATGAGAAACGATGATGGCGGGGCGGTTACTATGGTTCCTTAGGTCGTATTTGATGGCCAAGAAAAATTTTAGGCGATCGGGGTCCGGGGGTCCCGGAACCACTTGGAAGGGTAGGCAATAGCAAACAAAAATATTGAAATCGGGCGGAATTCTAGTTTTTTGGCCGAAAAATGCAACAAATGAGGAATGATCATGGCTGGGCGGTGACTATGGTTCCTTAGGTCGTATTTGATAGTCCGGAAAAATTTTAGGCGATAGGGGTTCGGGGTTCCAGGGACCCCTTGGAAGGCGTGGGCTAAAGCACACGAAAATATGGAAATCGCGCGGAATTCTAATTTTTTGGTTGAAAAACGCAAAAGACTAGGAACGATCATGGCGGGGCGGTAACTATGGTTCCTTAGGTCGTATTTGATAGTCCGAAATTTTTTTAGCGATCCGGCTCCGGGGGGCCCGACCCACTCGGAAGGCGTGGGCGATAGCACACAAAAATATGGGAATCGGGCGGAATTCTAGTTTTTTGGCCAAAAAATGCGAAATATGAGGAACGATCATGGCGAGGCGGTGACTATGGTTCCTTAGGTCCTAATTGATGGCCCGAAATTTTTTTAGGCGATCCGAGTCCGGCGGCCAGGCCCACTCGGAAGGCGTGGGCAATAGCACACAAAAATATGGTAATCGAGCGGAATTCTAGTTTTTTGGATGAAAAACGCAATAAATGAGGAACGATCAAGGCGGGGCGGTGTCTATGGTTCCTTAGGTCTTATTTGATGGCCCGGAAAATTTTAGGCGATCGGGGTCCACGGCTCCCGGGACCACTCGGAAGGCGTAAGCTATAGCACACTAAAATATGCAAAACGCGCGGAGTTCTAGTTTTTTGGCCGAGAAATGCAAAGCATTTGGAACGATCATGGTGGGGCGGTGACTATGGTACCTTAGGTCGTATTTGATAGTCCAAAAAATTTTTAAGCGATCGGGATCGGCGGCTCCTCGGACCACTTGGAAGGCGTGGGTATAGCACACAAAAATATGGGAATCGGGCGTAATTCTAGTTTTTTGGCCGAAAAATGCAAAAAATGAGGAAAGATCATGGCGGGGTGGTTATTATGGTTCCTTAGGTCGAATTTGATGGCTCGAAAATTTTTTAGGCGATCGGGGTTCGGGGTTCGGGGTTCCCGGGACCCCTTGGAAGGCATGGGCTAAAGCACACGAAAATATGGAAATCGCGCGGAATTCTAGTTTTTTGGCCGAAAAATGCAAAAAATGAGAAATGATGATGGTGGGGCGGTTACTATAGTTCCTTTGGTCGTATTTGACGGCCCGGAAAAATTTTAGGCGATCGGGGTCCGGGGGTCCCGGAACCACTTGGAAGGGTGGGCAATAGCAAACAAAAAAATTGTAATCGGGCGGAATTCTAGTTTTTTGGCCGAAAAACGCAACAAATGAGGAATGATCATGGCTGGGCGGTGACTATGGTTCCTTAGGTCGTATTTGATAGTCCGAAAAAATTTTGGGCGATAGGGGTCCGGAGTTCCCGGGTTCACTTGGAAGGCGTGGGCTATAGGACACGAAAATATGGGAATCGCGCGGAATTCTCATTTTTTGGCCGAAAAACGGAAAAAACTAGGAACGATCATGGCTGGGCGGTGACTATGGTTCCTTAGGTCTTAATTGATAGTCCGAAAAAATTTTAGGCGATAGGGGTCCGGAGACCCGGGACCACTCGGAAGGCGTGGGCTATAACACACAAAAATATGGGAATCGCGCGAAATTCTAGTTGTTTGGCCGAAAAATGCAAAAAATGAGGAACGATCATGGCGAGGCGGTGACTATGGTTCCTTAGGTCCTAATTGATGGCCCGAAAATTTTTTAGGCGATCCGAGTCCGGCGGCCAGGCCCACTCGGAAGGCATGGGCAATAGCACACAAAAATATGGTAATCGAGAGGAATTCTAGTTTTTTGGATGAAAAACGCAATAAATGAGGAACGATCAAGGCGGGGCGGTGACTATGGTTCCTTAGGTCGTATTTGATGGCCCGGAAAATTTTAGGCGATAGGGGTCCACGGCTCCCGGGACCACTCGGAAGGCGTAAGCTATAGCACACTAAAATATGCAAATTGCGCGGAGTTCTAGTTTTTTGGCCGAAAAATGCAAAGCATTTGGAACGATCATGGTGGGGCGGTGACTATGGTACCTTAGGTCGTATTTGATAGTCCAAAAACTTTTTAAGCGATCGGGATCCGCGGCTCCTCGGACCACTTGAAAGGCGTGGGTATAGCACACAAAAATATGGGAATCGGGCGTAATTCTAGTTTTTTGGCCGAAAAATGCAAAAAATGTGGAACGATCATGGCGGGGTGGTTACTATGGTTCCTTAGGTCGAATTTGATGGCTCAAAAAATTTTTAGGCGATCGGGGTTCGGGGTTCCCGGGACCCCTTGGATGGCGTGGGCTAAAGCACACGAAAATATGGAAATCGCGCGGAATTCTAGTTTTTTGGCCGAAAAATGCAAAAAATGAGAAATGATGATGGTGGGGCGGTTACTATAGTTCCTTTGGTCGTATTTGACGGCCCGGAAAAATTTTAGGCGATCGGGGTCCGGGGGTCCCGGAACCACTTGGAAGGGTGGGCAATAGCAAACAAAAAAATTGTAATCGGGCGAAATTCTAGTTTTTTGGCCGAAAAACGCAACAAATGAGGAATGATCATGGCTGGGCGGTGACTATGGTTCCTTAGGTCGTATTTGATAGTCCGAAAAAATTTTGGGCGATAGGGGTCCGGAGTTCCCGGGTTCACTTGGAAGGCGTGGGCTATAGGACACGAAAATATGGGAATCGCGCGGAATTCTCATTTTTTGGCCGAAAAACGGAAAAAACTAGGAACGATCATGGCTGGGCAGTGACTATGGTTCCTTAGGTCTTAATTGATAGTCCGGAAAAATTTTAGGCGATAGGGGTCCGGAGACCCGGGACCACTCGGAAGGCGTGGGCTATAACACACAAAAATATGGGAATCGCGCGGAATTCTAGTTGTTTGGCCGAAAAACGCATAAAATGAGGAACGATCATGGAGGGGCGGATACTATGGTTCCTTAGGTCGTATTTGATAGTCCGGACAAATTTTAGGCGATAGGGGTCCGGAGACCCGGGACCACTCGGAAGGCGTGGGCTATAACACACAAATATATGGAATCACGCGGAATTCTAGTTGTTTGACCGAAAAATGCAAAAAATGAGGAACGATCATGGCGGGGAGGATACTATGGTTCCTTAGGTCGTATATGATAGTCTGGAAAAATTTTAGGCGATAGGGGTCCGGAGGTCCCGGGACCACTCGGAAGGTGTGGGCTAACACACAAAAATATGGGAATCGCGCGAAATTCTAGTTGTTTGGCCGAAAAACGCAAAAAAATAAGGAACGATCATGGCGGAGCGGATACTATGGTTCCTTAGGTCATATTTCATTGCCCGGAAAATTTTTAGGCGATCGGGGTCCGCGGCTCTTGGGACCACTCGGAATGCGTGGGTATAGCACACGAAAATATGGGAATCGGGCGAAATTCTAGGTCTTTTTCAGTAACATGCAAAAAATGTGGAAAGATCTTGGTAGGGCGGTGACTATGGTTCCTTTGGTCTTATTTGATAGTCCGGAAAAATATTAGGCGATAGGGGTCCGGAGGTCCCGGGACCACTCGGAAGGCGTGGGCTATAACACACAAAAATATGGGAATCGAGCGGAATTCTAGTTGTTTGGCCGAAAAATGCAAAAAATGAGGAACGATCATGGCGGGGTGGTTACTATGGTTCCTTAGGTCGTATTTGATGGCTCGAAATTTTTTAGGCGATCGGGGTTCGGGGTTCCCGGGACCCCTTGGAAGGCGTGGGCTAAAGCACACGAAAATATGAAAATCGCGCGGAATTTTAGTTTTTTGGCTGAAAAACGCAAAAGACTAGAAACGATCATGGCGGGGCGGTGACTATGGTTCCTTAGGTCGTGTTTGATAGTCTGGAATATTTTTAGGCGATCCGGCTCCGGGGGGCCCAAAAATTTTAAGCTATATAGCACACTAAAATATGCAAATCCCGCGGAGTTCTAGTTTTAGGCCGAAAAATGCAAAGCATTTGGAACGATCATGGTGGGGCGGTGACTATGGTACCTTAGGTCGTATTTGATAGTCCGGAAAAATTTTAGGCGATCGGGGTCCGCGGCTCCCCGGACCCCTTGGAAGGCGCGGGTATGCCTTCCGAGTGGTCCCGGGACCTCCGGACCCCTATCGCCTAATATTTTTCCGGACTATCAAATAAGACCAAAGGAACCATAGTCATCACCCTGCCAAGATCTTTCCACATTTTTTGCATGTTACTGAAAAAGACCTAGAATTTCGCCCGATTCCCATATTTTCGTGTGCTATACCCACGCATTCCGAGTGGTCCCAAGAGCCGCGGACCCCGATCGCCTAAAATTTTTTCGGGCAATCAAATACGACCTAAGGAACCATAGTATCCGCCCCGCCATGATCGTTCCTTATTTTTTGCATTTTTCGGCCAAACAACTAGAATTCCGCGCGATTCCCGTATTTTTGTGTGTTATAGCCCACACCTTCCGAGTGGTCCTGGGACCTCAGGACCCCTATCGCCTAAAATTTTTCTGGACTATCAAATATGACCTAAGGAACCATAGTCACCGCCCAGCTATGATCATTTCTCATTTATTGCATTTTTTGGCCATAAAACTAGAATTCCGCCCGATTATAATATTTTTGTGTGCTATTCCCCACCCTTCCCAGTGGTTCCGGGACCCCCGGACCCCGATCGCCTAAAATTTTTCTGGGCAGTCAAATATGACCTAAGGAACCATAGTAACCGCCCCGCCATCATCGTTTCTCATTTTTTGCATTTTTCGGCCAAAAAACTAGAATTACGCCCGATTCTCATATTTTCGTGTGCTATACCCACGCCTTCCAAGTGGTCCGGGGAGCCGCGGACCCCGATCGCCTTAAATTTTTCCGGACTATCAAATACGACCTAAGGTACCATAGTCACCGCCCCACCATGATCGTTCCAAATGCTTTGCATTTTTTGGCCAAAAAACTAGAACTCCGCGCGATTTGCATATTTTCGTGTGCTATAGCTTACGCCTTTCCGAGTGGTCCCGGGAGCCGTGGACCCCGATCGCCTAAAATTTTCCGGGCCATCAAATAAGACCTAAGGAACCATAGTCACCGCCCCGCCATGATCGTTCCTCATTTATTGCATTTTTCGGCCAAAAAACTAGAATTTCGCTCGATTACCATATTTTTGTGTGCTATTGCCTACGCCTTCCGAGTGGGCCGGGCCGCCGGACTCGGATCGCCTAAAAAAATTTTGGGCCATCAATTAGGACCTAAGGAACCATAGTCACCACCTCGCCATGATCGTTCCTCATTTTTTGCATTTTTTGGCCAAAAAAATAGAATTCCGCCTCATTCCCATATTTTTGTGTGCTATCGCCCCACGCCTTCCGAGTGAGTCGGGCCCCCCGGAGCCAGATCGCCTAAAAATTTTCCAGACTATCAAATATGACCTAAGGAACCATAGTCACCACCCTGCCATGATCGTTCCTAGTCTTTTGCATTTTTCAGCCAAAAAACTAGAATTCCGCGCGATTTCCATATTTTCGTGTGCTTTAGCCCACGCCTTCCAAGGGGTCTCGGGAACCCCGAACCCCGATCGCCTAAAAAATTTCCAGGCCATCAAATACAACCTAAGGAACCATAGTATCCGCCCGGCCATGATCGTTCCTTATATTTTGCATTTTTCGGCCAAACAACTAGAATTCCGCGCGATTCCCATATTTTTGTGTGCTATAGCCCACGCCTTCCAAGTGGGCCGTGCCCCCCGCACTCGGATCACCTAAAAAGTTTTTGGGCCATCAAATAAGACTAAGGAACCATAGTCACCTTCCCGCCATGATCGTTTCTCATTTTTTGCATTTTTCGGCCAAACAACTAGAATTCTGCCCGATTCCCATATTTTCGTGTGCTATACCCACGCCTTACAAGTGGTCCCGGGTCTCCGGACCCCTATCGCCTAAAATTTTTCTGGACAATCAAATAAGACCTAAGGAACCATAGTCACCGCCCAGCCATGATCGTTCCTTATGTTTTGCGTTTTACGGCCAAACAACTAGAATTCTGCGCGATTCCCATATTTTTGTGTGTTATAGCCCACGCCTTCCGAGTGGTCCCGGGACCTCCTTACCCCTATCGCCTAAAATTTTTCCGGACTATCAAATACGACCTAAGGAACCATAGTATCCGCCACGCCATGATCGTTCCTCTTTTTTTGCGATTTTTGGCCAAACAACTAGAATTCCGCGCGATTCCCATATTTTTGTGTGTTATAGCCCACGCCTTCCGAGTGGTCCTGGGACCTCCGGACCCCTATCGCCTAATATTTTTCCGGACTATCAAATAAGACCAAAGGAACCATAGTCACCACCTTGCCAAGATCTTTCCACATTTTTTGCATGTTACTAAAAAAGACCTAGAATTTCGCCCGATTCCCATATTTTCGTGTGCTATACCCACGCATTCCGAGTGGTCCCAAGAGCCGCGGACCCTGAATGCCTAAAATTTTTTCGGGCAATCAAATACGACCTAAGGAACCATAGTATCCGCCCCGCCATGATCGTTCTTTATTTTTTGCGTTTTTCGGCCAAACAACTAGAATTCCCCGCGTTTCCCATATTTTTGTGTGTTATAGCCCACACCTTCTAAGTGGTCCCGGGACCTTAGGACCCCTATCGCCTAAAATTTTTCCGGACTATCAAATATGACCTAAGGAACCATAGTCACCGCCCAGCCATGATCATTCCTCATTTGTTGCGTTTTTCGGCCAAAAAACTAGAATTCCGCCCGATTACAATATTTTTGTGTACTATTGCCCACCCTTCCCAGTGGTTCCGGGACCCCCGGACTCCGATCGCCTAAAATTTTTCCGGGCCGTCAAATACGACCTAAGGAACCATAGTAACCGCCTCGCCATCATCGTTTCTCATTTTTTGTATTTTTCGGCCAAAAAACTAGAATTACGCCCGATTCCCATATTTTCGTGTGCTATACCCACGCCTTCCAAGTGGTCCAGGGAGCCGCGGACCCCGATCGCCGAAAATTTTTCCGGACTATCAAATACAACCTAAGGTACTTTAGTCACCGCCCCACCATGATCGTTCCAAATGCTTTGCATTTTTCGGCCAAAAAACTAGAACTCCGCGCGATTTGCATATTTTCGTGTGCTATAACTTACGCCTTCCGAGTGGTCCCGGGAGCCGTGGACCCCGATCGCCTAAAATTTTCTGGGCCATCAAATACGACTTAAGGAACCATAGTCACAGCCCCGCCATGATCGTTCCTCATTTATTGCGTTTTTCGGCCAAAAAAATAGAATTTCGCTCGATTACCATATTTTTGTGTGCTATTGACCACGCCTTCCGAGTGGGCCGGGCCGCCAGACTCGGATCGCATAAAAGCTTTTCGGGCCATCAATTAGGATCTAAGGAACCATAGTCACCGCCTCGCCATGTTCGTTCCTCATTTTTTGCATTTTTGGGCAAAAAAAATAGAATTCCGCCCGATTCCTATATTTTTGTGTGCTATCACCCACGCCTTCCGAGTGGGTCGGGCCCCCCGGAGCCGAATCGCCTAAAATTTTTCCGGACTATCAAATATGACTTAAGTTACCATAGTCACCGCCCCGCCATGATCGTTCCTAGTCTTTTGCATTTTTCAGCCAAAAAACTAGAATTCCGCGTGATTTCCATATTTTCGTGTGCTTTAACCCACGCCTTCCAAGGGGTCCCGGGAACCCCGAACCCCGATTGCCTAAAAATTTTCTGGGCCATCAAATACGACCTAAGGAACCATAGTATCCGCCCCGCCATGATTGTTCCTTATTTTTTGCATTTTTCAGCCAAACAACTAGAATTCCGCGCGATTCCCATATTTTCGTGTGCTATAGCCCACGCCTTCCGAGTGGGCCGTGCCTGCCGCACTCAGATCACCTAAAAATTTTTTGGGCCACCAAATAAGACCTAAGGAACCATAGTCGCCTTCCCGCCATGATCGTTTCACATTTTTTGCATTTTTCGGCCAAACAACTAGAATTCCGCCCGATTCCCATATTTTCGTGTGCTATACCCACGCCTTACAAGTGGTCCCGGGTCTCCGGAACCCTATCGCCTAAAAATTTTCCGGATTATCAAATAAGACCCAAGGAACCATAGTCACCGCCCAGCCATGATCGTTCCTTATTTTTTGCGTTTTTCGGCCAAACAACTAGAATTTCGCCAGATTCCCATATTTTCGTGTGCTATACCCACGCCTTACAAGTGGTCCCGGGTCTCCGGACCCCTATCGCCTAAAATTTTTCCGGACTATCAAATAAGACCTAAGGAACCATAGTCACCGCCCAGCCATGATCGTTCCTTATTTTTTGCGTTTTTCGGCCAAACAACTAGAATTCCGCGCGATTCCCATATTTTTGTGTGTTATAGCCCACGGCTTCCGAGTGGTCCCGGGACCTCCTGACCCCTATCGCCTAAAATTTTTCCGGACTTTCAAATATGACCTAAGGAACCATAGTATCCGCCCCGCCATGATCGTTCCTCCTTTTTTGCGTTTTTCAGCCAAACAACTAGAATTTCGCGCGATTCCCATATTTTTGTGTGTTATAGCCCACGCCTTCCGAGTGGTCCCGGGACCTCCGAACCCCGATCGCCTAAAAATTTTCCGCGCCATCAAATACAACCTAAAGAACCATAGTAACCACCCCGCCATGATCGTTCCTCATTTTTTGCGTTTTTCGGCCAAACAACTGGAATTCCGCGCGATTCCCATATTTTAGTGTGTTATAGCCCACGCCTTCCGAGTGGTCCCGGGACCTCTGGATCCCTATCGCCTAATATTTTTCCGGACTATCAAAAATAAGACCTAAGGAACCATAGTCACCGCCCCGCCATGATCGTTCCTCATTTATTGCATTTTTCGGCCAAAAAACTAGAATTCCGCTCGATTACCATATTTTTGTGTGCTATTGCCCACGCCTTCCGAGTGGTCCTAAGAGCCGCGGACCCCGATCGCCTAAAATTTTTCCGGGCATTCAAATACGACATAAGGAACCATAGTATCCGCCCCGCCATGATCGTTCCTTATTTTTTGCGTTTTTCGGCCAAACAACTAGAATTACGCGCGATTCCCATATTTTTGTGTGTAATAGCCCACACCTTCCGAGTGGTCCCGGGACCTCCGGACCCCTATCGCCTAAAATTTTTCCGGACTATGAAATACGACCTAAGGATCCATAGTATCCGCCCCGCCATGATCGTTCCTCATTTTTTGCGTTTTTCGGTCAAACAACTAGAATTCCCCGCGATTCCCATATTTTTGTGTGTTATAGCCCACGCCTTCCGAGTGGTCCCGGGACCTCCTGACCCTATCGCCTAAAATTTTTCCGGACTATCAAATACGACCTAAGGAACCATAGTATCCGCCCCGCCATGATCGTTCCTCTTTTTTTGTGTTTTTCGGCCAAACAACTAGAATTCCGCGCGATTCCCATATTTTTGTGTGTTATAGCCCACGCCTTCCGATTGGTTCTGGGACCTCCGGACCCCTATCGCCTAATATTTTTCCGGACTATCAAATAATACCAAAGGAACCATAGTCACCACCCTGCCAAGATCTTTCCACATTTTTTGAATGTTATTGAAAAAGACCTAGAATTTCGCCCGATTCCCATATTTTCGTGTGCTATACCCACGCATTCTGAGTGGTCCCAAGAGCCGTGGACCCCGATCGCCTAAAAATTTTCTGAGCAATCAAATATGACCTAAGGAACCATAGTATCCACCTCGCCATGATCGTTTCTTAATTTTTGCATTTTTCGGCCAAACAACTAGAATTCCGCGCGATTCCCATATTTTTGTGTGTTATAGCCCACACCTTCCGAGTGGTCCCGGGACCTCAGGACCCCTATTGCCTAAAATTTTTCCGGACTATCAAATACGACCTAAGGAACCATAGTCACCGCCCAGCCATGATCATTCCTCATTTGTTGCATTTTTCGGCTAAAGAACTAGAATTCCGCCCGATTACAATATTTTTGTGTGCTATTGCCCACCCTTCCCAGTGGTTCTGGGACCCCCGGACCCCGATCGCCTAAAATTTTTCCGGGCCGTCAAATACGACCTAAGGAACCATAGTAAACGCCCGCCATCATCGTTTCTCATTTTTTGCATTTTTCGGCCAAAAAACTAGAATTACGCCCGTTTCCCATATTTTCGTATCACGCCTTCCGAGTGGTCCCGGGAGCCATGGACCCCGATCGCCTAAAATTTTTCGGGCCATCAAATACGACCTAAGGAACCATAGTCACCGCCCCGCCATGATCGTTCCTCATTTATTGCATTTTTCGGCCAAACAACTAGAATTTCGCTCGATTACCATATTTATGTATGCTATTGTCCACGCCTTCCGAATGGGCCAGGCCGCCGGACTCGGATCGCCTAAAAAATTTTCGGGCCATTAATTAGGACCTAAGGAACCATAGTCACCGCTCCGCCATGATCGCTCCTCATTAATTGCGTTTTTCGGCCAAAAAGCTAGAATTCTGCTCGATTCCCATATTTTTGTGTGCTATCGCCCACGCCTTCCGAGTGGGTCGGGACCCCCGGAGCCGGATCGCCTAAAAATTTTCCTGACTATCAAATATGACCTAAGGAACCATAGTCACCGCCCCGCCATGATCGTTCCTACTCTTTTGCGTTTTTCAGTTAAAAACTAGAATTCCGCGCGATTTCCATATTTTCGTGTGCTTTACCCCACGCCTTCAAAGGGGTCCCGGGAACCCCGAACCCCGATCGTCTAAAAAAATTTCGGGCCATAAAATATGACCTAAGGAACCATAGTAACCACCCCGCCATGATCGTTCCTCATTTTTTGCGTTTTTCGGCCAAACAACTAGAATTTCGCCCGATTCCCATATTTTCGTGTGCTATACCCACGCATTCCGAGTGGTCCCAAGAGCCGCGGACCCCGATCGCCTAAAATTTTTCTGGACTATCAAATAAGACCTAAGGAACCATAGTAACCGCCCAGCCATGATCGTTCCTAGTTTTTTCCGTTTTTCGGCCAAAAAACTAGAATTCCGCGCGATTCCCATATTTTCGTGTCCTATGGCCCACGTCTTCCAAGTGAAACCGGGAACTCCGGACCCCTATCGCCTAAAAATTTTCCGGACTATCAAATACGACCTAAGGAACCATAGTCACCGCCCAGCCATGATCATTCCTCATTTGTTGCGTTTTCCGGCCAAAAAACTAGAATTCCGCCCGATTACAATATTTTTGTGTGCTATTGCCCACCCTTCCAAGTGGTTCCGGGACCACCGGACTCGGATCGCCTAAAATTTTTTCGGGCCATCAAATACAACTTAAGGAACCATAGTAACCGCCCATCGCTCATCGTTTCTCATTTTTTGCATTTTTCAGCCAAAAAACTAGAATTACGCCCGATTCCCGTATTTTCGTGTGCTATATCCACGCCTTCCAAGTGGTCCGGGGAGCCGCGGACCCTATCGCCTAAAATTTTTCTGGACTATCAAATACGACCTAAGGTACCATAGTCACCGCCCCACTATGATCGTTCCAAATGCTTTGCATTTTTCGTCCAAAAAACTAGAACTCCGTGCGATTTGCACATTTTCGTGTGCTATAGCTTACGCCTTCCGAGTGGTCCTGGGAGCCGTGGACCCCGACCGCCTAAAATTTTCCGGGCCATCAAATATGACCTAAGGAACCATAGTCACCGCCCCGCCATGATCGTTCCTCATTTATTGCATTTTTCGGCCAAAAAACTAGAATTCCGCTCGATTACCATTTTTTTGTGTGCTATTGCCCACGCCTTCCGAGTGGGCCGGGCCGCCGGACTCGGATCGCCTAAAAAATTTTTGGGCCATCAATTAGGACCTAAGGAACCATAGTCACCGCCTCTCCATGATCGTTCCTCTTTTTTTGCATTTTTTGGCCAAAAAACTAGAATTCCGCCCGATTCCCATATTTTTGTGTGCTATCGCCCACTCCTTCCGAGTGGGTCGGGCCCCCCGGAGCCGGATCGCCTTAAAATTTTCCGGACTATCAAATACGACCTAAGGAACCATAGTCACCGCCCCGCTATGATTGTTCCTAGTCTTTTGCATTTTTCAGCCAAAAAACTAGAATTCCGTGCGATTTCCATATTTTCGTGTGCTTTAGCCCACGCCTTCCAAGGGGTCCCGGGAACCCCTAACCCCGATCGCCTAAAAATTTTCCAGGCCATAAAATATGACCTAAGGAACCATAGTATCCGCCCCAACATGATCGTTCCTTATTTTTTGCGTTTTTCGGCCAAACAACTAGAATTCCGCGCGATTCCCATATTTTCGTGTGCTATAGCCCACGCCTTCCGAGTGGGCCGTGCCCCCCGCACTCGGATCACCTAAAAAGTTTTTGGGCCATCAAATAAGACCTAAGGAACCATAGTCACCTTCTCGCCATGATCGTTTCTCATTTTTTGCATTTTTCGGCCAAACAACTAAAATTCCGCCCGATTCCCATATTTTCGTGTGCTATACCCACGCCTTACAAGTGGTCCCGGGTCTCCGGACCCCTATCGCCTAAAATTTTTCCGGACTGTCAAATACGACCTAAGGAACCATAGTCACCGCCCCACCATGATCGTTCCTAGTCTTTTGCGTTTTTCAGCCAAAAAACTAGAATTCCGCACGATTTCCATATTTTCGTGTGCTTTAGCCCACGCCTTCCAAGGGGTCCCGGGAAATCCGAACCCCGATCGCCTAAAAATTTTCCGGGCCATCAAATACGACCTAAGGAACCATAGTAACAACCCCGCCATGATCGTTCCTCATTTATTGCATTTTTCGGCCAAAAATCTAGAATTCCGCTCGATTACCATATTTATGTATGCTATTGCCCACGCCTTCCGAGTGGGCCGGGCCGCCGGACTCGGATCGCCTAAAAAATTTTCGGGCCATCAATTAGGACCTAAGGAACCATAGTCACCGCCTCGCCATGATCATTCCTCATTTTTTGCATTTTTTGGCCAAAAAACTAGAATTCCGCCCGATTCCCATATTTTTGTGTGCTATCGCCCACGCCTTCCGAGTGGGTCAGACACCCGGAGCCGGATCGCCTAAAAATTTTCCGGACTATCAAATACGACCTAAAGAACCATAGTTACCGCCCCGCCATGATCGTTCCTAGTCTTTTGCGTTTTTCAGCAAAAAAACTAGAATTCCGCGCGATTTCCATATTTTCGTGTTCTTTAGCCCACGCCTTCAAAGGGGTCCCGGGAACCCCGAACCCCGATCGTCTAAAAATTTTCTGGCCCATCAAATACGACCTAAGGAACCATAGTAACCACCCCGCCATGATCGTTCCTCATTTTTTGCGTTTTTCGGCCAAACAACTAGAATTTCGCCCGATTCCCATATTTTCGTGTGATATACCCACGCATTTCGAGTGGTCCCAAGAGCCGCGGACCCCGATCGCCTAAAATTTTTCTGGACTATCAAATAAGACCTAAGGAACCATAGTCACCGCCCAGCCATGATCGTTCCTAGTTTTTTCCGTTTTCTGGCCAAAAGACTAGAATTCCGAGCGATGTTCATATTTTCGTGTCCTATGGCCCACGTCTTCCAAGTGAACCTGGGAACTCCGGACCCCTATCGCCTAAAATTTTTCCGGACTATCAAATATGACCTAAGGAACCATAGTCACCGCCCAGCCATGATCATTCCTCATTTGTTGCATTTTTCGGCCAAAACACTAGAATTCCGCCCGATTACAATATTTTTGTGCGCTATTGCCCACCCTTCCAAGTGGTTCCGGGACCCCCGGACCCCGATCGCCTAAAATTTTTCCGGCACGTCAAATACAACCTAAGGAACCATAGTAACCGCCCAGCGATCATCATTTCTCATTTTTTGCATTTTTCGGCCAAAAATCTAGAATTACGCCCGATTCCCATATTTTCGTGTGCTATACCCACGCCTTCCAAGTGGTCCGGGGAGCCGCGGACCCCGATCGCCTAAAATATTTCCGGACTATCAAATACGACCTAAGGTACCATAGTCACTGCCCCACCATGATCGTTCCAAATGCTTTGCATTTTTCGTCCAAAAAACTAGAACTCCGCGTGATTTGCACATTTTCGTGTACTATAGCTTACGCCTTCCGAGTGGTCCTGGGAGCCGTGGACCCCGATCGCCTAAAATTTTCCGGGCCATCAAATACGACCTAAGGAACCATAGTCACCGCCCCGCCATGATCGTTCCTCATTTATTGCATTTTTCGGCCAAAAAACTAGAATTCTGCTCAATTACCATATTTTTGTGTGCTATTGCCCACGCCTTCCGAGTGGGCCGGGCCGCCGGACTCGGATCGCCTAAAATTTTTCCGGGCCATCAAATACAACCTAAGGAACCATAGTAACCGCCCAGCGATCATCGTTTCTCATTTTTTGCATTTTTCGGCCAAAAAACTAGAATTACTCCCGATTCCCGTATTTTCGTGTGCTATACCCACGCCTTCCAAGTGGTCCGGGGAACCGCAGACCCTGATCGCCTAAAATATTTCCGGATTATCAAATACGACCTAAGGTACAATAGTCACCGCCCCACCATGATCGTTCCAAATGCTTTGCATTTTTCGTCCAAAAAACTAGGACTCCGCGCGATTTGCACATTATCGTGTGCTATAGCTTACGCCTTCCGAGTGGTCCCGGGAGCCGTGGACCCCGACCGCCTAAAATTTTCCGGGCCATCAAATACGACCTAAGGAACCATAGTCACCGCCCCGCCATGATCGTTCCTCATTTATTGCAGTTTTCGGCCAAAAAACTAGAATTCCGCTCGATTACCAATTTTTTGTGCCCACGCCTTCCGAGTGGGCCGGGCCGCCGGACACGGATCGCCTAAAAAATTTATGGGCCATCAATTAGGACCTAAGGAACCATAGTCACCGCCTCGCCATGATCGTTCCTCATTTTTTGCTTTTTTTGGCCAAAAAACTAGAATTTCGCCCGATTCCCATATTTTTGTGTGCTATCGCCCACGCCTTCCGAGTGGGTCGGGCCCCCGGAGCCGGATCGCCTAAAAATTTTCCGGACTATCAAATACGACCGAAGGAACCATAGTCACCGCCCCGCTATGATCGTTCCTAGTCTTTTGCATTTATCATCCAAAAAACTAGAATTCCGCGCGATTTCCATATTTTCGTGTGCTTTAACCCACGCCTTCCAAGGGGTCCCGGGAAGCCCGAACCCCGATCGCCTAAAAATTTTCCGGGCCATAAAATACAACCTAAGGAACCATAGTATCCGCCCCAACATGATCGTTCCTTATTTTTTGCATTTTTCGGCCAAACAACTAGAATTCCGCGCGATTCCAATATTTTCGTGTGCTATAGCCCACGCCTTCCGAGTGGGCCGTGCCCCCCGCACTCGGATCACCTAAAAGGTTTTTGGGCCATCAAATAAGACCTAAGGAACCATAGTCACCTTCCCGCTATGATCGTTTCTCATTTTTTGCATTTTTCGGCCAAACAACTAAAATTCCGCCCGATTCCCATATTTTCGTGTGCTATACCCACGCCTTACAAGTGATCCCGGGTCTCCGGACCCCTATCGCCTAAAACTTTTCCGGGGACCGACCCACTCGGAAGGCTTGGGCGATAGCACACAAAAATATGGGAATCGGGCGAAATTCTAGTTTTTTGGCCAAAAAATGCAAAAAATGAGGAACGATCATGGCGAGGCGGTGACTATGGTTTCTTTGGTCCTAATTGATGGCCCGAAAATTTTTAGGCGATCCGAGTCCGGCGGCCCGGCCCACTCGGAAGGCGTGGGCAATAGCACACAAAAATATGGTAATCGAGCGGAATTCTAGTTTTTTGGCCGAAAAACGCAATAAATGAGGAACGATCATGGCGGGGCGGTGACTATGGTTCCTTAGGTCATATTTGATGGCCCGGAAAATTTTAGGCGATCGGGGTCCACGGCTCCCGGGACCACTCGGAAGGCGTAAGCCATAGCACACGAAAATAAGCAAATCGCGCGGAGTTCTAGTTTTTTGGCCGAAAAATGCAAAGCATTTGGAACGATCATGGTGGGGCGGTGACTATGGTACCTTAGGTCGTATTTGATAGTCCGGAAAACTTTTAGGCGATCGGGGTCCGCGGCTCCCCGGACCACTTGGAAGGCGTGGGTATAGCACACGAAAATATGGGAATCGGGCGTAATTCTAGTTTTTTGGCCGAAAAATGCAAAAAATGAGAAACGATCATGGTTGGAAGGTGACTATGGTTCCTTAGGTCTTATTTGATAGTCCGGAAAAATTTTAGGCGATAGGGGTCGGGAGACCCGGGACCACTCGGAAGGCGTGGGCTATAACACACAAAAATATAGGATCGCGCGGAATTCTAGTTGTTTTGCCGAAAAACGCAAAACATGAGGAATGATCATGGCGGGGTGGTTACTATGGTTCCTTAGGTTGTATTTGATGGCCCGGAACACCACTCATGTGCCGCACGTACACTTGCCTCGCCGATACATGCCGACAACAGCCCCAACACGCGACGCGTAGCCATGTGTTGTTGCCAATGCCAACATTGCAAAGCCAAGACAAGCCCCGCCAGGCACGAACCATTGGAGTATATAAACGAACAAGGCGCCATAAATAAAAGCCACAGACACAACCCACAACAACCGCACGACCTTCAACATGTACTAAACTCAGCCCCATGCGCACGGCACCTTGCGGCGCTACTTGCACGAGGCCTCGCCATTCCATTGCCAAAAGCCATCAGCTGCCACGAGCGATGCCGCCACCCGATGTTGCACCCAACAATCGATGGCAATCGTCACGTACTTAGCTTAGCCCCATGCGCACGGCACCTTGCGGTGCTACGTGCATGAGGCCTCGCCGTTCCGTTGCCAAAAGCCATCAACCGCCAAGAGCGATGCCAGACACAACTCACAACAACTGATGGCAATAGGCACGTACTTAGCTTAGCCCCGTGCGCACGGCACCTTGCGGCGCTACTTGCACGAGGCCTCGCAGTTCCGCTGCCAAAAGCCATCAGCCGCCACGAGCGATGTCGCCTCCCGATGTTGCCCGCAACAATCGATGGCAATCGGAACGTACTGAGCTTAGCCCCATGCGCACGGCACCTTGCGGCGCTACTTGCACAAGGCCTCGCCGTTCCGTTGCCAAAAGCCATCAGCCGCCACGAGCGATGCCAGACACAACTCACAACAACCGATGGCAACCGGCACGTACTTAGCTTAGCCCCATGCGCACGGCACCTTGCGGCGCTACTTGCACGAGGCCTCGCCGTTCCGTTGCCAAAAGCCATCAGTCGCCACGAGCGATGTCGCCTCCCGATGTTGCCCGCAACAATCGATGGCAATCGGAACGTACTGAGCTTAGCCCCATGCGTACGGCACCTTGCGGCGCTACTTGCACGAGGCCTCGCCGTTCCGTTGCCAAAAGCCATCAGCCGCCACGAGCGATGCCAGACACAACTCACAACAACCGATGGCAATCGGAACGTACTGAGTTTAGCCCCATGCGCACGGCACCTTGCGGCGCTACTTGCACGAGGCCTCGCCGTTCCGTTGCCAAAAGCCATCAGCCGCCACGAGCGATGTCGCCTCCCGATGTTGCCCGCAACAATCGATGGCAATCGGAACGTACTGAGCTTAGCCCCATGCGTACGGCACCTTGCGGCGCTACTTGCACAAGGCCTCGTCGTTCCGTTGCAAAAAGCCATCAGCTGCCACGAGCGATGTCGCCTCCCGATCTTTCCCGCAATAACCGATGGCAATCGGAACGTACTGAGTTTAGCCCCATGCGCACGGCACCTTGCGCCGCTACTTGCATGAGGCCTCGCCGTTCCGTTGCCAAAAGCCATCAGCCACCACGAGCGATGTCGCCTCCCGATGTTGCCCGCAACAACCGATGGCAATCGGAACGTACTGAGTTTAGCCCCATGCGCACGGCACCTTGCGGCGCTACTTGCACGAGGCCTCGCCGTTCCGTTGCCAAAAGCCATCAGCCGCCACGAGCGAAGTCGCCTCCCGCAACAACCGATGGCAATCGGAACGTACTGAGTTTAGCCCCATGCGCACGGCACCTTGCGGCACTACTTGCACGAGGCCTCGCCGTTCCGTTGCCAAAAGCCATCAGCCGCCACGAGCGATGTCGCCTCCCGATGTTGCTCGCAACAACCGATGGCAATCGGAACGTACTGAGTTTAGCCCCATGCGCATGGCACCTTGCGGCGCTACTTGCACGAGGCCTCGCCGTTCCGTTGCCAAAAGCCATCAGCCGCCACGAGCAATGTCGCCTCCCGATGTTGCCCGCAACAACCGATGGCAATCGGAACGTAATGAGTTTAGCCCCATGCGCACGGCACCTTGCGGCGCTACTTGCACGAGGCATCGCCGTTCCGTTTCCAAAAGCCATCAGCTGCCACAAGCGATGTCGCCTCCCAATGTTGCCCGCAACAACCGATGGCAATCGGAACGTATTACTGAGTTTAGCCCCATGCGCATGGCACCTTACGGCGCTATTTGCACGAGGCCTCGCCGTTCCGTTGCCAAAAGCCATCAGCCGCCACGAGCGATGTCGCCTCCCGATGTTGCCCGCAACAACCGATGGCAATCGGAACGTAATGAGTTTAGCCCCATGCGCACGGCACCTTGCGGCGCTACTTGCACGAGGCCTCGCCGTTCCGTTTCCAAAAGCCATCAGCTGCCACAAGCGATGTCGCCTCCCGATGGTGCCCGCAATAACCGATGGCAATCGGAACGTACTGAGTTTAGCCCCATGCGCACGGCACCTTGCGGCGCTACTTGCACGAGGCCTCGCCATTCCGTTTCCAAAAGCCATCAGCCGCCACGAGCGATGTCGCCTCCCGATGTTGCCCGCAACAACCGATGGCAATCGGAATGTACTGAGTTTAGCCCCATGCGCACGGCACCTTGCGGCGCTACTTGCACGAGGCCTCGCCGTTCCGTTTCCAAAAGCCATCAGCCGCCACTAGTGATGTCGCCTCCCGATCTTTCCCGCAACAACCGATGGCAATCGGAACGTACTGAGTTTAGCCCCATGCGCACGGCACCTTGCGGCGCTACTTGCACGAGGCCTCGTCGTTCCGTTTCCAAAAGCCATCAGCCACCACGAGCGATGTCGCCTCCCGATGTTGCCCGCAACAACCGATGGCAATCGGAACGTACTGAGTTTAGCCCCATGCGCACGGCACCTTGCGGCGCTACTTGCACGAGGCCTCGCCGTTCCGTTTCCAAAAGCCATCAGCCGCCACTAGCGATGTCGCCTCCCGATCTTTCCCGCAAAAACCGATGGCAATCGGAACGTTCTGAATTTAGCCCCAAGCGCACGGCACCTTGCGGCGCTACTTGCACGAGGCCTCGCCGTTCCGATGCCAAAAGCCATCAGCCGCCACGAGCGATGTCGCCTCCCGATGTTGCCCGCAACAACCGATGGCAATCGGAACGTACTGAGTTTAGCCCCATGCGCACGGCACCTTGCGGCGCTACTTGCACGTGGCCTCGCCGTTCCGTTGCCAAAAGCCATCAGCCGCTACGAGCGATGTCGCCTCCCGATGTTACCCGCAACAACCGATGGCAATCGGAATGTAATGAGTTTAGCCCCATGCGCACGGCACCTTGCGGCGCTACTTGCACGAGGCCTCGCCGTTCCGTTTCCAAAAGCCATCAGCTGCCACAAGCGATGTCGCCTCCCGATGTTGCCCGCAATAACCGATGGCAATCAGAACGTACTGAGTTTACCCCCATGCGCACGGCACCTTGCGGCGCTACTTGCACGAGGCCTCGCCGTTCCGTTACCAAAAGCCATCAGCCACCACGAGCGATGTCGCCTCCCGATGTTGCCCGCAACAACCGATGGCAATCGGAACGTACTGAGTTTAGCCCCATGCGCACGGCACCTTGCGGCGCTACTTGCACGAGGCCTCGCCGTTCCGTTGCCAAAAGCCATCAACTGCCACGAGCGATGTCGCCTCCCGATGTTGCCCGCAACAACCGATGGCAATCGAAATGTACTGAGTTTAGCCCCATGCGCACGGTACCTTGCGGCGCTACTTGCACGAGGCCTTGCCATTCCGTTTCCAAAAGCCATCAGCCGCCACGAGCGATGTCGCCTCCCAATGTTGCCCGCAACAACCGATGGCAATCGGAACGTATTACTGAGTTTAGCCCCATGCGCATGGCACCTTACGGCGCTATTTGCACGAGGCCTCGCCGTTCCGTTGCCAAAAGCCATCAGCCGCCACGAGCGATGTCGCCTCCCGATGTTGCCCGCAACAACCGATGGCAATCGGAACGTAATGAGTTTAGCCCCATGCGCACGGCACCTTGCGGCGCTACTTGCACGAGGCCTCGCCGTTCCGTTTCCAAAAGCCATCAGCTGCCACAAGCGATGTCGCCTCCCGATGGTGCCCGCAATAACCGATGGCAATCGGAACGTACTGAGTTTAGCCCCATGCGCACGGCACCTTGCGGCGCTACTTGCACGAGGCCTCGCCATTCCGTTTCCAAAAGCCATCAGCCGCCACGAGCGATGTCGCCTCCCGATGTTGCCCGCAACAACCGATGGCAATCGGAATGTACTGAGTTTAGCCCCATGCGCACGGCACCTTGCGGCGCTACTTGCACGAGGCCTCGCCGTTCCGTTTCCAAAAGCCATCAGCCGCCACTAGTGATGTCGCCTCCCGATCTTTCCCGCAACAACCGATGGCAATCGGAACGTACTGAGTTTAGCCCCATGCGCACGGCACCTTGCGGCGCTACTTGCACGAGGCCTCGTCGTTCCGTTTCCAAAAGCCATCAGCCACCACGAGCGATGTCGCCTCCCGATGTTGCCCGCAACAACCGATGGCAATCGGAACGTACTGAGTTTAGCCCCATGCGCACGGCACCTTGCGGCGCTACTTGCACGAGGCCTCGCCGTTCCGTTTCCAAAAGCCATCAGCCGCCACTAGCGATGTCGCCTCCCGATCTTTCCCGCAAAAACCGATGGCAATCGGAACGTTCTGAATTTAGCCCCAAGCGCACGGCACCTTGCGGCGCTACTTGCACGAGGCCTCGCCGTTCCGATGCCAAAAGCCATCAGCCGCCACGAGCGATGTCGCCTCCCGATGTTGCCCGCAACAACCGATGGCAATCGGAACGTACTGAGTTTAGCCCCATGCGCACGGCACCTTGCGGCGCTACTTGCACGTGGCCTCGCCGTTCCGTTGCCAAAAGCCATCAGCCGCTACGAGCGATGTCGCCTCCCGATGTTACCCGCAACAACCGATGGCAATCGGAATGTAATGAGTTTAGCCCCATGCGCACGGCACCTTGCGGCGCTACTTGCACGAGGCCTCGCCGTTCCGTTTCCAAAAGCCATCAGCTGCCACAAGCGATGTCGCCTCCCGATGTTGCCCGCAATAACCGATGGCAATCAGAACGTACTGAGTTTACCCCCATGCGCACGGCACCTTGCGGCGCTACTTGCACGAGGCCTCGCCGTTCCGTTACCAAAAGCCATCAGCCACCACGAGCGATGTCGCCTCCCGATGTTGCCCGCAACAACCGATGGCAATCGGAACGTACTGAGTTTAGCCCCATGCGCACGGCACCTTGCGGCGCTACTTGCACGAGGCCTCGCCGTTCCGTTGCCAAAAGCCATCAACTGCCACGAGCGATGTCGCCTCCCGATGTTGCCCGCAACAACCGATGGCAATCGAAATGTACTGAGTTTAGCCCCATGCGCACGGTACCTTGCGGCGCTACTTGCACGAGGCCTTGCCATTCCGTTGCCAAAAGCCATCAGCCGCCACGAGCGATGTCGCCTCCCGATGTTGCCCGCAAAAACGCAAAAGACTAGGAACGATCATGGCAGGGCGGTGACTATGGTTCCTTAGGTCGTATTTGATAGTCCGGAAAATTTTTAGGCGATCCGGCTCCGGGGGGCCCGACCCACTCGGAAGGCGTGGGCGATAGCACACAAAAATATGGGAATCGGGCGGAATTCTAGTTTTTTGGCCAAAAAATGCAAAAAATGAGGAACGATCATGGCGAGGCGGTGACTATGGTTCCTTAGGTCCTAATTGATGGCCCGAAATTTTTTTAGGCGATCCGAGTCCGGCGGCCCGGCCCACTCGGAAGGCGTGGGCAATAGCATACAAAAATATGGTAATCGAGCGAAATTCTAGTTTTTTGGCCGAAAACGCAATAAATGAGGAACGATCATGGGGGGCGGTGACTATGGTTCCTTAGGTCGTATTTGATGGCCCGGAAAATTTTAGGCGATCGGGGTCCACGGCTCCCGGGACCACTCGGAAGGCGTAAGCTATGGCACACGAAAATATGCAAATCGCACGGAGTTCTAGTTTTTTGGCCGAAAATTGCAAAGCATTTGGAACGATCATGGTGGGGCGGTGACTATGGTACCTTAGGTCGTATTTGATAGTCTGGAAAAATTTTAGGCGATCGGGGTCCGCGGCTCCCCGGACCACTTGGAAGGCGTGGGTATAGCACACGAAAATATGGGAATCGGGCGTAATTCTAGTTTTTTGGCCGAAAAATGCAAAAAATGAGAAACGATCATGGCTGGGCGGTGACTATGGTTCCTTAGGTCTTATTTGATAGTCCGAAAAAATTTTAGGCGATAGGGGTCGGGAGACCCGGGACCACTCGGAAGGCGAGGGCTATAACACACAAAAATATGGGATCCCGCGGAATTCTAGTTGTTTGGCCGAAAAACGCAAAACATGAGGAACGATCATGGCTGGGTGGTTACTATGGTTCCTTAGGTCGTATTTGATGGCCCGGAAAATTTTTAGGCGATCGGGGTTCCGGGTTCCCGGGACCCCTTGGAAGGCGTGGGCTAAAGCACACGAAAATATGGAAATCGCGTGGAATTCTAATTTTTTGGCTGAAAAACACAAAAGACTAGGAACGATCATGGCGGGGCCGTGACTATGGTTCCTTAGGTCGTATTTTATAGTCCGAAAAATTTTTAGGCGATCCGGCTCCGGGGGGCCCGACCCACTCGGAAGGCGTGGGCGATAGCACACAAAAATATTGGAATCGGGCGGAATTCTAGGTTTTTGGCCAAAAAATGCAAAAAATGAGGAATGATCATGGCGAGGCGGTGACTATGGTTCCTTAGGTCCTAATTGATGGCCCGAAAATTTTTTAGGCGATCCGAGTCCGACGGCCCGGCCCACTCGGAAGGTGTGGGCAATAGCACACAAAAATATGGTAATCTAGCGGAATTCTAGTTTTTTGGACGAAAAACGCAATAAATGAGGAACGATCATGGCGGGGCGGTGACTATGGTTCCTTAGGTCGTATTTGATGGCCCGTAAAATTTTAGGCGATCGGGGTCCACGGCTCCCGGGACCACTCAGAAGGCGTAAGCTATAGCACAGGAAAATATGCAAATCGCGCGGAGCTCTAGTTTTTTGGCCGAAAAATGCAAAGCATTTGGCACGATCATGATGGGGCGGTGAGTATGGTACCTTAGGTCGTATTTGATAGTCCTGAAAATTTTAGGCGATCGGGGTCCGCGGCTCCCCGGAACACTTGGAAGGTGTGGGTATAGCACACGAAAATATGGGAATCGGGCGTAATTCTAGTTTTTTGGCCGAAAAATGCAAAAAATGAGAAACGATGATGGCGGGGTGGTTACTATGGTTTCTTAGGTCGTATTTGACGGCCCGAAAAATTTTAAGCGATCGGGGTCCGGGGGTCCCGGAACCACTTGGAAGGGTGGGCAATAGCACACAAAAATATTGTAATCGGGCGGAATTCTAGTTTTTTGGCCAAAAAACGCAACAAATGAGGAATGATCATGGCTGGGCGGTGACTATGGTTCCTTTAGCCTTATTTGATAGTCCGGAAAAATATTAGGCAATAGGGGTCCGGAGGTCCCGGAGATCCCGGGACCACTAGGAAGGCGTGGGCTATAACACACAAAAATATGAGAATCGCGCGGAATTCTAGTTGTTTGGCCGAAAAATGCAAAAAATGAGGAACGATCATGGCGGGGTTATTACTATGGTTCCTTAGGTCGTATTTGATGGCCCGAAAAAGTTTTAGGCGATCGGGGTTCGGGGTTCCCGGGACCCCTTGGAAGGCGTGGTCTAAAGCACACAAAAATATGGAAATCGCGCGGAATTCTAGTTTTTTGGCTGAAAAACGCAAAAGACTAGGAACGATCATGGCGGGGCGGTGACTATGGTTCCTTAGGTCGTATTTGATAGTCCGGAAAATTTTTAGGCGATCCGGCTCCGGGGGCCCGACCCACTCTGAAGGCATGGACGATAGCACAAAAATATGGGAATCGGGCGGAATTCTAGTTTTTTTGCCAAAAAATGCAAAAAATGAGGAACGATCATGGCGAGGCGGTGACTAAGGTTCCTTAGGTCCTAATTGATGGCCCGAAATTTTTTTAGGCGATCCGAGTCCGGCGGCCCGGCCCACTCGGAAGGCGTGGGCAATAGCATACAAAAATATGGTAATCGAGCGGAATTCTAGTTTTTTTGCCGAAAATGCAATAAATGAGGAACGATCATGGGGGGGCGGTGACTATGGTTCCTTAGGTCGTATTTGATGGCCCGGAAAATTTTAGGCGATCGGGGTCCACGGCTCCCGGGACCACTCGGAAGGCGTAAGCTATGGCACACGAAAATATGCAAATCGCGCGGAGTTCTAGTTTTTTGGCCGAAAAATGCAAAGCATTTGGAACGATCATGGTGGGGCGGTGACTATGGTACCTTAGGTCGTATTTGATAGTCCGGAAAAATTTTAGGCGATCGGGGTCTGCGGCTCCCCGGACCACTTGGAAGGCGTGGGTATAGCACACGAAAATATGGGAATCGGGCGTAATTCTAGTTTGTTGGCCGAAAAATGCAAAAAATGAGAAACGATCATGGTTGGGCGGTGACTATGGTTCCTTAGGTCTTATTTGATAGTCCGGAAAAAATTTAGGCGATAGGGGTCCGGAGACCCGGGACCACTCGGAAGGCGTGGGCTATAACACACAAAAGTATGGGATCGCGCGGAATTCTACATGTTTGGCCGAAAAATGCAAAAACTGAGGAACGATCATGGCGGGGTGGTTACTATGGTTCCTTAGGTCGTATTTGATGGCCCGGAAAATTTTTAGGCGATCAGGGTTCGGGGTTCCCGGGATCCCTTGGAAGGCGTGGGCTATAACACATAAAAATATGGGAATCGCGCGGAATTCTAGTTTTTTGGCTGAAAAATGCAAAAGACTAGGAACGATCATGGCGGGGCGGTGACTATGGTTCCTTGGGTCATATTTGATAGTCCGGAAAATTTTTAGGTGATCCGGGGGACCCGACCCACTCGGAAGGCGTGGGCGATAGCACACAAAAATATGGGAATCGGGCCGAATTCTAGTTTTTTGGCCAAAAAATGCAAAAAATAAGGAACGATCATGGCGAGGCGGTGACTATGGTTCCTTAGGTCGTAATTGATGGCACAAAAATGTTTTAGGAGATCCGATTCCGGCGGCCCGGCCCACTCGGAAGGCGTGGGCAAATAGCACCCAAATATATGGTAATCGAGCGGAATTCTATTTTTTGGCTGAAAAACGCAATAAATGAGGAACGATCATGGCGGTGCGGTGACTATGGTTCCTTAGGTCGTATTTGATGGCCCGGAAAATTTTAGGCGATCGGGGTCCACGGCACCCGGGACCACTCGGAAGGCGTAAGCTATAGCACACGAAAATATGCAAATCGCGCGGAGTTCTAGTTTTTTCGCCGAAAAATGCAAAGCATTTGGAACGATCATGGTGGGGCGGTGAATATGGTACCTTAGGTCGTATTTGATAGTCCGGAAAAATTTTAGGCGATCGGGGTCCGCGGCTCCCCGGAACACTTGGAAGGCGTGGGTATAGCACACGAAAATATGGGAATCGGGCGTAATTCTAGTTTTTTGGCCAAAAAATGCAAAAAATGAGAAACGATGATGGCGGGGCGGTTACTATGGTTCCTTAGGTCGTATTTGACGACCCGGAAAAATTTTAGGCGATCGGGGTCCGGGGGTCACGGAACCACTTGGAAGGGTGGGCAATAGCACACAAAAATATTGTAATCGGGCAGAATTCTAGTTTTTTGGCCAAAAACCGCAACAAATGAGGAATGATCATGGCTGGGCGGTGACTATGGTTCCTTTGGTCTTATTTGATAGTCCGGAAAAATTTTAGGCGATAGGGGTCAGGAGGTCCCGGGACCACTCGGAAGGCGTGGGCGATAGCGCACAAAAATATGGGAATCGGGCGGAATTCTAGTTTTTTGGCCAAAAAATGCAAAAAATGAGGAACGATCATGGCGAGGCTGTGACTATGGTTCCTTAGGTCCTAATTGATGGCACAAAAACGTTTTAGGCGATCCGATTCCGGCGGCCCGACCCACTCGGAAGGCGTGGGCAATAGCATACAAAAAATATGGTAATCGAACGGAATTCTATTTTTTGGCTGAAAAACGCAATAAATGAGGAATGATCATGGCGAGGCGGTGACTATGGTTCCTTAGGTCATATTTGATGGCCCGGAAAATTTTAGGCGATCGGGGTCCACGGCACCCGGGACCACTCGGAAGGCGTAAGCTATAGCACACGAAAATATGCAAATCGCGCGGAGTTCTAGTTTTTTGGCCGAAAAATGCAAAGCATTTGGAACGATCATGGTGGGGTGGTGAATATTGTACCTTAGGTCGTATTTGATAGTCCGGAAAAATTTTTAGGCGATCGGGGTCCGCGGCTCCCCGGAACACTTGGAAGGCGTGGGTATAGCACACGAAAATATGGGAATCTGGCGTAATTCTAGTTTTTGGCCGAAAAATGCAAAAAATGAGAAACGATGATGGCGGGGCGGTTACTATGGTTCCTTAGGTAGTATTTGATGACCCGAAAAAATTTTAGGCGATCGGGGTCCGGGGGTCCCGGAACCACTTGGAAGGGTGGGCAATAGCACACAAAAATATTGTAATCGGGCAGAATTCTAGTTTTTTGGCCGAAAACCGCAACAAATGAGGAATGATCATGGCTGGGTGGTGACTATGGTTCCTTTGGTCTTATTTGATTGTCCGGAAAAATTTTAGGCGATAGGGGTCAGGAGGTCCCGGGACCACTCGGAAGGCGTGGGCTATAACACACAAAAATATGGGAATCGCGCGAAATTCTAGTTTGTTGGCCGAAAAACGGAAAAAACTAGGAACGATCATGGCGGGGCGGATACTATGGTTCCTTAGGTCGTATTTGATAGTCCAGAAAAATTTTAGGCGATAGGGGTCCGGAGACCCGGGACCACTCGGAAGGCATGGGCTATAACACACAAAAATATGGGATCACGCGTAATTCTAGTTGTTTGGAGGAAAAATGCAAAAAATGAGGAACGATCATGGTGGGGTGGTTACTATGGTTCCTTAGGTCGTATTTGATGACCCGGAAAATTTTTAGGCGATCGGGGTTCGGGGTTCCCGGGACCCCTTGGAAGGAGTGGGCTAAAGCACACGAAAATATGGAAATCGCGCGAAATTCTAGTCTTTTGGCTGAAAAATGCAAAAGACTAGGAACGATCATGGCAGGGAGGTGACTATGGTTCCTTAAGTCGTATTTGATAGTCCGGAAAATTTTTAGGCGATCCGGCTCAAGGGGGCCCGACCCACTCGGAAGGCGTGGGCGATAGCACAGAAAAATATGGGAATCGGGCGAAATTCTAGTTTTTTGGCCAAAAAATGCAAAAAATGAGGAACGATCATGGCGAGGCGGTGACTATGGTTCCTTAGGTCCTAATTGATGGCCCGAAAATTTTTTAGGCGATCTGAGTCCGGCGGCCCGGCCCACTCGGAAAGCGTGGGCAATAGCACACAAAAATATGGTAATCGAGCGGAATTCTAGTTTTTTGGCCGAAAACGCAATAAATGAGGAACGATCATGGGGGGGCGGTGACTATGGTTCCTTAGGTCGTATTTGATGGCCCGGAAAATTTTAGGCGATCGGGGTCCACGGCTCCCGGGACCACTCGGAAGGCGTAAGCTATGGCACACGAAAATATGCAAATCGCGCGGAGTTCTAGTTTTTTGGCCGAAAAATGCAAAGCATTTGGAACGATCATGGTGGGGCGGTGACTATGGTAACTTAGGTCGTATTTGATAGTCCGGAAAAATTTTAGGCGATCGGGGTCCGCGGCTCCCCGGACCACTTGGAAGGCGTGGGTATAGCACACGAAAATATGGGAATCGGGCGTAATTCTAGTTTGTTGGCCGAAAAATGCAAAAAATGAGAAACGATCATGGTTGGGCGGTGACTATGGTTCCTTAGGTCTTATTTGATAGTCCGGAAAAAATTTAGGCGATAGGGGTCCGGAGACCCGGGACCACTCGGAAGGCGTGGGCTATAACACACAAAAGTATGGAAAAGCGCGGAATTCTACATGTTTGGCCGAAAAACGCAAAAACTGAGGAACGATCATGGCGGGGTGGTTACTATGGTTCCTTAGGTCGTATTTGATGGCCCGAAAAATTTTTAGGCGATCAGGGTTCGGGTTTCCCGGGACCCCTTGGAAGGCGTGGGCTATAACACACAAAAATATGGGAATCGCGCGGAATTCTAGTTTTTTGGCTGAAAAACGCAAAAATGCACACGAAAATATGGGAATCGGGCGTAATTCTAGTTTTTTGGCCGAAAAATGCAAAAAATGAGAAACGATCATGGTTGGGCAGTGACTATGGTTACTTAGGTCTTATTTGATAGTCCGGAAAAATTTTAGGCGATAGGGGTCGGGAGACCCGGGACCACTCGGAAGGCGTGGGCTATAACACACAGAAATATGGGATCGCGCGGAATTCTAGTTGTTTGGCCGAAAAACGCAAAACATGAGGAACGATCATGGCGGGGTGGTTACTATGGTTCCTTAGGTCGTATTTGATGGCCAGGAAAATTTGTAGGCGATCGGGGTTCGGGGTTCCCGGGACCCCTTGGAAGGCGTGGGCTAAAGCACACGAAAATATGGAAATCGCGCGGAATTCTAGTTTTTTGGCTGAGAAACGCAAAAGACTAGGAACGATCATGGCGGGGCGGTGACTATGGTTCCTTAGGTCGTATTTTATAGTCCGGAAAATTTTTAGGCGATCCGGCTCCGGGGGGCCCGACCCACTCGGAAGGCGTGGGTGATAGCACACAAAAATATGGTAATCGGGCGGAATTCTAGTTTTTTGGCAAAAAAATGCAAAAAATGAGGAACGATCATGGCGAGGCAGTGACTATGGTTCCTTAGGTCCTAATTGATGGCCCGAAAATTTTTTAGGCGATCCGAGTCCGGCGGTCCGGCCCACTCGGAAGGTGTGGGCAATAGCACACAAAAATATGGTAATCTAGCGGAATTCTAGTTTTTTGGCCGAAAACCGCAATAAATGAGGAACGATCATGGCGGGGCGGTTACTATGGTTCCTTAGGTCATATTTTATGGCCCGGAAAATTTTAGGCGATCGGGGTCCACGGCTCCCGGGACCACTCGGAAGGCGTAAGCTATAGCACACGAAAATAAGCAAATCGCGCGGAGTTCTAGTTTATTGGCCAAAAAATGCAAAGCATTTGGAACGATCATGGTGGGGCGGTGACTATGGTACCTTAGGTCGTATTTGATAGTCCGGAAAAATTTTAGGCGATCGGGGTCCGCGGCTCCCCGGACCACTTGGAAGGCGTGGGTATAGCACACGAAAATATGGGAATCGGGCGTAATTCTAGTTTTTTGGCCGAAAAATGCAAAAAATGAGAAACGATCATGGTTGGGCAGTGACTATGGTTACCTAGGTCTTATTTGATAGTCCGGAAAAATTTTAGGCGATAGGGGTCGGGAGACCCGGGACCACTCGGAAGGCATGGGCTATAACACACAGAAATATGGGATCGCGCGGAATTCTAGTTTTTTGGCCGAAAAACGCAAAACATGAGGAACGATCATGGCGGGGTGGTTACTATGGTTCCTTAGGTCGTATTTGATGGCCAGGAAAATTTGTAGGCGATCGGGGTTCGGGGTTCCCGGGACCCCTTGGAAGGCGTGGGCTAAAGCACACAAAAATATGGAAATCGCGCGGAATTCTAGTTTTTTGGCTGAGAAACGCAAAAGACTAGGAACGATCATGGCGGGGCGGTGACTATGGTTCCTTAGGTCGTATTTTATAGTCAGGAAAATTTTTAGGCGATCCGGCTCCGAGGGGCCCGACCCACTCGGAAGGCGTGGGTGATAGCACACAAAAATATGGGAATCGGGCGGAATTCTAGTTTTCTGGCCAAAAAATGCAAAAAATGAGGAACGATCATGGCGAGGCGGTGACTATGGTTCCTTAGGTCCTAATTGATGGCCCGAAAATTTTTTAGGCGATCCGAGTCCGGCGGTCCGGCCCACTCGGAAGGTGTGGGCAATAGCACACAAAAATATGGTAATCTAGCGGAATTCTAGTTTTTTGGCCGAAAACCGCAATAAATGAGGAACGATCATGGCGGGGCGGTGACTATGGTTCCTTAGGTCATATTTGATGGCCCGGAAAATTTTAGGCGATCGGGGTCCACGGCACCCGGGACCACTCGGAAGGCGTAAGCTATAGCACACGAAAATATGCAAATCGCGCGGAGTTCTAGTTTTTTGGCCGAAAAATGCAAAGCATTTGGAACGATCATGGTGGGGCGGTGAATATAGTACCTTAGGTCGTATTTGATAGTCCAGAAAAATGTTTAGGCGATCGGGGTCCGCGGCTCCCCGGAACACTTGGAAGGCGTGGGTATAGCACACGAAAATATGTGAATCGGGCGTAATTCTAGTTTTTTGGCCGAAAAATGCAAGATATGAGAAACGATGATGGCGGGGCGGTTACTATGGTTTCTTAGGTAGTATTTGATGACCCGAAAAAATTTTAGGCGATCGGGGTCCGGGGGTCCCGGAACCACTTGGAAGGGTGGGCTATAACACACAAAAATATGGGATCGCGCGGAATTCTAGTTGTTTGGCCGAAAAACGCAAAAAATGTGGAACGATCATGGCGGGGCGGATACTATGGTTCCTTAGGTCGTATTTGATAGTCCGGAAAATTTGTAGGCGAAAGGGGTCCGGAGGTCCCGGGACCACTCGGAAGGTGTGGGCTATAACACATAAAAATATGGGAATCACGCGTAATTCTAGTTGTTTGGCCGAAAAACGCAAAAAATGAGGAACGATCATGGTGGGGTGGTTACTATGGTTCCTTAGGTCGTATTTGATGACCCGGAAAATTTTTAGGCGATCGGGGTTCGGGGTTCCCGGGACCCCTTGGAAGGCGTGGGCTAAAGCACACGAAAATATGGAAATCGCGCGAAATTCTAGTTTTTTGGCTGAAAAATGCAAAAGACTAGGAACGATCATGGCGGGGAGGTGACTATGGTTCCTTAGGTCGTATTTGATAGTCCGGAAAATTTTTAGGCGATCCGGATCAGGGGGCCCGACCCACTCGGAAGGCGTGGGCGATAGCACACAAAAATATGGGAATCGGGCGAAATTCTAGTTTTTTGGCCAAAAAATGCAAACAATGAGGAACGATCATGGCGAGGCGGTGACTATGGTTCCTTAGGTCCTAATTGATGGCCCGAAAATTTTTAGGCGATCTGAGTCCGGCGGCCCGGCCCACTCGGAAGGCGTGGGCATTAGCACACAAAAATATGGTAATCGAGCGGAATTCTAGTTTTTTGGCCGAAAAATGCAATAAATGAGGAACGATCATGGCGGGGCGGTGACTATGGTTCCTTAGGTCATATTTTATGGCCCGGAAAATTTTAGGCGATCGGGGTCCACGGCTCCCGGGACCACTCGGAAGGCGTAAGCTATAGCACACGAAAATTAGCAAATCGCACGGAGTTCTAGTTTATTGGCCGAAAAATGCAAAGCATTTGGAACGATCATGGTGGGGCGGTGACTATGGTACCTTAGGTCGTATTTGATAGTCCGGAAAAATTTTAGGCGATCGGGGTCCGCGGCTCCCCGGATCACTTGGAAGGCGTGGGTATAGCACACCAAAATATGGGAATCGGGCGTAATTCTAGTTTTTTGGCCGAAAAATGCAAAAAATGAGAAACGATCATGGTTGGGCAGTGACTATGGTTACTTAGGTCTTATTTGATAGTCCGGAAATATTTTAGGCGATAGGGGTCAGGAGACCCGGGACCACTCGGAAGGCGTGGGCTATAACACACAAAAATATTGGATCGCGCGGAATTCTAGTTGTTTGGCCGAAAAACGCAAAGCATGAGGAACGATCATGGCAGGGTGGTTACTATGGTTCCTTAGGTCGTATTTGATAGCCAGGAAAATTTGTAGGCGATCGGGGTTCGGGGTTCCCGGGATCCCTTGGAAGGCGTGGGCTAAAGCACACAAAAATATGGAAATCGCGCGAAATTCTAGTTTTTTGGCTGAGAAACGCAAAAGACTAGGAACGATCATGGCGGGGCGGTGACTATGGTTCCTTAGGTCGTATTTTATAGTCCGGAAAATTTTTAGGCGATCCGGCTCCGGGGGCCCGACCCACTCGGAAGGCGTGGGTGATAGCACACAAAAATATGAGAATCGGGCGGAATTCTAGTTTTTTGGCCAAAAAATGCAAAACATGAGGAACGATCATGGCGAGGCGGTGACTATGGTTCCTTAGGTCCTAATTGATGGCCCGAAAATTTTTTAGGCGGTCCGGCCCACTCGGAAGATGTGGGCAATAGCACACAAAAATATGGTAATCTAGCGAAATTCTAGTTTTTTGGCCGAAAAATGCAATAAATGAGGAACGATCATGGCGGGGAGGTTACTATGGTTCCTTAGGTCGTATTTGATGGCCTGGAAAATTTTAGGCGATCGGGGTCCACGGCTCCCGGGACCACTCGGAAGGCGTAAGCTATAGCACACGAAAATATGCAAATCGCGCGGAGTTCTAGTTTTTTGGCCGAAAAATGCAAAGCATTTGGAACGATCATAATGGGGCGGTGACTATGGTACCTTAGGTCGTATTTGATAGTCCGGAAAAATTTTAGGCGATCGGGGTCCGCGGCTCCCCGGAACACTTGGAAGGCGTGGGTATAGCACACAAAAATATGGGAATCGGGCGTAATTCTAGTTTTTTGGCCGAAAAATACAAAAAATGAGAAACGATGATAGCGGGGCGGTTACTATGGTTCCTTAGGTCGTATTTGATGGCCCGGAAAAATTTTAGGCGATCGGGGTTCGGGGGTCCCGGAACCACTTGGAAGGGTGGGCAATAGCACAAAAAAAAATTGTAATCGGGCAGAATTCTAGTTTTTTGACCAAAAAACGCAACAGATGAGGAATGATCATGGCTGGGCGGTGACTATGGTTCCTTTGGTCTTATTTGATAGTCCGGAAAAATATTAGGCGATAGGGGTACGGAGGTCCCGGAGGTCCCGGGACGACTAGGAAGGCGTGGGCTATAACACACAAAAATATGGGAATCGCGCGAAATTCTAGTTGTTTGGCCGAAAAATGCAAAAAATGAGGAACGATCATGGCGGGGTGGTTACTATGGTTCCTTAGGTCATATTTGATGGCCCAAAATTTTTTTAGGCGATCGGGGTTCGGGGTTCAAGGGACCCATTGGAAGGCGTGGGTTAGCACACGAAAATATGGAAATCGCACAGAATTCTAGTTTTTTGGCTGAAAAACGCAAAAGACTAGGAACGATCATGGTAGGGCGGTGACTATGGTTCCTTAGGTCGTATTTGATAGTCCGAAAAATTTTTAGGCAATCCGGCTCAGGGGGCCCGACCCACTCGGAAGGCGTGGGCGATAGCACACAAAAATATGGGAATCGGGCGAAATTCTAGTTTTTTGGCCAAAAAATGCAAAAAATGAGGAACGATCATGGCGAGGCGGTGACTATGGTTCCTTAGGTCCTAATTGATGGCCCGAAAATTTTTTAGGCGATCTGAGTCCGTCGGCCCGGCCCACTCGGAAGGCGTGGGCAATAGCACACAAAAATATGGTAATCGAGCAGAATTCTAGTTTTTTGGCCGAAAAACGCAATAAATGAGGAACGATCATGGCGGGGCGGTGACTATGGTTCCTTAGGTCATATTTTATGGCCCGGAAAATTTTAGGCGATCGGGGTCCACGGCTCCCGGGACCACTCGGAAGGCGTAAGCTATAGCACACGAAAATAAGCAAATCGCGCGGAGTTCTAGTTTTTGGCCGAAAAATGCAAAGCATTTGGAACGATCATGGTGGGGCGGTGACTATGGTACCTTAGGTCGTATTTGATAGTCCGAAAAAATTTTAGGCGATCGGGGTCCGCGGCTCCCCGGACCACTTGGAAGGCGTGGGTATAGCACACGAAAATATGGGAATCGGGCTTAATTCTAGTTTGTTGGCCGAAAAATGCAAAAAATGAGAAACGATCATGGCTGGGCGGTGACTATGGTTACTTAGGTCTTATTTGATAGTCCAGAAAAATTTTAGGCGATAGGGGTCCGGAGACCCGGGACCACTCGGAAGGCGTGGGCTATAACACACAAAAATATGGGATCGCGCGGAATTCTACTTATTTCGCCGAAAAACGCAATAAATGAGGAACGATCATGGTTGGGCGGTGACTATGGTTCCTTAGGTCTTATTTGATAGTCCGGAAAAAATTTAGGCGATAGGGGTCCGGAGACCCGGGACCACTCGGAAGGCGTGGGCTATAACACACAAAAGTATGGGATCGCGCGGAATTCTACATGTTTGGCCGAAAAACGCAAAAACTGAGGAACGATCATGGCGGGGTGGTTACTATGGTTCCTTAGGTCGTATTTGATGGCCCGGAAAATTTTTAGGCGATCAGGGTTCGGGGTTCCCGGGACCCCTTGGAAGGCGTGGGCTATAACACACAAAAATATGGGAATCGCGCGGAATTCTAGTTTTTTGGCTGAAAAACGCAAAAATGCACACGAAAATATGGGAATCGGGCGTAATTCTAGTTTTTTGGCCAAAAAATGCAAAAAATGAGAAACGATCATGGTTGGGCAGTGACTATGGTTACTTAGGTCTTATTTGATAGTCCGGAAAAATTTTAGGCGATAGGGGTCGGGAGACCCGGGACCACTCGGAAGGCGTGGGCTATAACACACAGAAATATGGGATCGCGCGGAATTCTAGTTGTTTGGCCGAAAAACGCAAAACATGAGGAACGATCATGGCCGGGTGGTTACTATGGTTCCTTAGGTCGTATTTGATGGCCAGGAAAATTTGTAGGCGATCGGGGTTCGGGGTTCCCGGGACCCCTTGGAAGGCGTGGGCTAAAGCACACGAAAATATGGAAATCGCGCGGAATTCTAGTTTTTTGGCTGAGAAACGCAAAAGACTAGGAACGATCATGGCGGGGCGGTGACTATGGTTCCTTAGGTCGTATTTTATAGTCCGAAAAATTTTTAGGCGATCCGGCTCCGGGGGGCCCGACCCACTCGGAAGGCGTGGGTGATAGCACACAAAAATATGGTAATCGGGCGGAATTCTAGTTTTTTGGCAAAAAATGCCAAAAATGAGGAACGATCATGGCGAGGCAGTGACTATGGTTCCTTAGGTCCTAATTGATGGCCCGAAAATTTTTTAGGCGATCCGAGTCCGGCGGTCCGGCCCACTCGGAAGGTGTGGGCAATAGCACACAAAAATATGGTAATCTAGCAGAATTCTAGTTTTTTGGCCGAAAACCGCAATAAATGAGGAACGATCATGGCGGGGCGGTTACTATGGTTCCTTAGGTCATATTTTATGGCCCGGAAAATTTTAGGCGATCGGGGTCCACGGCTCCCGGGACCACTCGGAAGGCGTAAGCTATAGCACACGAAAATAAGCAAATCGCGCGGAGTTCTAGTTTATTGGCCAAAAAATGCAAAGCATTTGGAACGATCATGGTGGGGCGGTGACTATGGTACCTTAGGTCGTATTTGATAGTCCGGAAAAATTTTAGGCGATCGGGGTCCGCGGCTCCCCGGACCACTTGGAAGGCGTGGGTATAGCACACGAAAATATGGGAATCGGGCGTAATTCTAGTTTTTTGGCCGAAAAATGCAAAAAATGAGAAACGATCATGGTTGGGCAGTGACTATGGTTACTTAGGTCTTATTTGATAGTCCGGAAAAATTTTAGGCGATAGGGGTCGGGAGACCCGGGACCACTCGGAAGGCATGGGCTATAACACACAGAAATATGGGATCGCGCGGAATTCTAGTTTTTTGGCCGAAAAACGCAAAACATGAGGAACGATCATGGCGGGGTGGTTACTATGGTTCCTTAGGTCGTATTTGATGGCCAGGAAAATTTGTAGGCGATCGGGGTTCGGGGTTCCCGGGACCCCTTGGAAGGCGTGGGCTAAAGCACACAAAAATATGGAAATCGCGCGGAATTCTAGTTTTTTGGCTGAGAAACGCAAAAGACTAGGAACGATCATGGCGGGGCGGTGACTATGGTTCCTTAGGTCGTATTTTATAGTCAGGAAAATTTTTAGGCGATCCGGCTCCGAGGGGCCCGACCCACTCGGAAGGCGTGGGTGATAGCACACAAAAATATGGGAATCGGGCGGAATTCTAGTTTTCTGGCCAAAAAATGCAAAAAATGAGGAACGATCATGGCGAGGCGGTGACTATGGTTCCTTAGGTCCTAATTGATGGCCCGAAAATTTTTTAGGCGATCCGAGTCCGGCGGTCCGGCCCACTCGGAAGGTGTGGGCAATAGCACACAAAAATATGGTAATCTAGCGGAATTCTAGTTTTTTGGCCGAAAACCGCAATAAATGAGGAACGATCATGGCGGGGCGGTGACTATGGTTCCTTAGGTCATATTTGATGGCCCGGAAAATTTTAGGCGATCGGGGTCCACGGCACCCGGGACCACTCGGAAGGCGTAAGCTATAGCACACGAAAATATGCAAATCGCGCGGAGTTCTAGTTTTTTGGCCGAAAAATGCAAAGCATTTGGAACGATCATGGTGGGGCGGTGAATATAGTACCTTAGGTCGTATTTGATAGTCCGAAAAAATGTTTAGGCGATCGGGGTCCGCGGCTCCCCGGAACACTTGGAAGGCGTGGGTATAGCACACGAAAATATGTGAATCGGGCGTAATTCTAGTTTTTTGGCCGAAAAATGCAAGATATGAGAAACGATGATGGCGGGGCGGTTACTATGGTTTCTTAGGTAGTATTTGATGACCCGAAAAAATTTTAGGCGATCGGGGTCCGGGGGTCCCGGAACCACTTGGAAGGGTGGGCAATAGCACACAAAAATATTGTAATCGGGCAGAATTCTAGTTTTTTGGCCGAAAACCGCAACAAATGAGGAATGATCATGGCTGGGTGGTGACTATGGTTCCTTTAGTCTTATTTGATTGTCCGGAAAAATTTTAGGCGATAGGGGTCAGGAGGTCCCGGGACCACTCGGAAGGCGTGGGCTATAACACACAAAAATATGGGAATCACGCGGAATTCTAGTTTTTTGGCCGAAAAACGGAAAAAACTAGGAACGATCATGGCTGGGCGGTGACTATGGTTCCTTAGGTCTTATTTGATAGTCCGGAAAAATTTTAGGCGATAGGGGTCCGGAGACCCGGGACCACTCGGAAGGCGTGGGCTATAACACACAAAAATATGGGATCGCGCGGAATTCTAGTTGTTTGGCCGAAAAACGCAAAAAATGAGGAACGATCATGGCGGGGCGGATACTATGGTTCCTTAGGTCGTATTTGATAGTCCGGAAAAATTTTAGGCGATAGGGGTCCGGAGGTCCCGGGACCACTCGGAAGGTGTGGGCTATAACACATAAAAATATGGGAATCACGCGTAATTCTAGTTGTTTGGCCGAAAAACGCAAAAAATGAGGAACGATCATGGTGGGGTGGTTACTATGGTTCCTTAGGTCGTATTTGATGACCCGGAAAATTTTTAGGCGATCGGGGTTCGGGGTTCCCGGGACCCCTTGGAAGGCGTGGGCTAAAGCACACGAAAATATGGAAATCGCGCGAAATTCTAGTTTTTTGGCTGAAAAATGCAAAAGACTAGGAACGATCATGGCGGGGAGGTGACTATGGTTCCTTAGGTCGTATTTGATAGTCCGGAAAATTTTTAGGCGATCCGGATCAGGGGGCCCGACCCACTCGGAAGGCGTGGGCGATAGCACACAAAAATATGGGAATCGGGCGAAATTCTAGTTTTTTGGCCAAAAAATGCAAACAATGAGGAACGATCATGGCGAGGCGGTGACTATGGTTCCTTAGGTCCTAATTGATGGCCCGAAAATTTTTTAGGCGATCTGAGTCCGGCGGCCCGGCCCACTCGGAAGGCGTGGGCATTAGCACACAAAAATATGGTAATCGAGCGGAATTCTAGTTTTTTGGCCGAAAAATGCAATAAATGAGGAACGATCATGGCGGGGCGGTGACTATGGTTCCTTAGGTCATATTTTATGGCCCGGAAAATTTTAGGCGATCGGGGTCCACGGTTCCCGGGACCACTCGGAAGGCGTAAGCTATAGCACACGAAAATTAGCAAATCGCACGGAGTTCTAGTTTATTGGCCGAAAAATGCAAAGCATTTGGAACGATCATGGTGGGGCGGTGACTATGGTACCTTAGGTCGTATTTGACAGTCCGGAAAAATTTTAGGCGATCGGGGTCCGCGGCTCCCCGGACCACTTGGAAGGCGTGGGTATAGCACACCAAAATATGGGAATCGGGCGTAATTCTAGTTTTTTGGCCGAAAAATGCAAAAAATGAGAAACGATCATGGTTGGGCAGTGACTATGGTTACTTAGGTCTTATTTGATAGTCCGGAAATATTTTAGGCGATAGGGGTCAGGAGACCCGGGACCACTCGGAAGGCGTGGGCTATAACACACAAAAATATGGGATCGCGCGGAATTCTAGTTGTTTGGCCGAAAAACGCAAAACATGAGGAACGATCATGGCGGGGTGGTTACTATGGTTCCTTAGGTCGTATTTGATGGCCAGGAAAATTTGTAGGCGATCGGGGTTCGGGGTTCCCGGGATCCCTTGGAAGGCGTGGGCTAAAGCACACAAAAATATGGAAATCGCGCGGAATTCTAGTTTTTTGGCTGAGAAACGCAAAAGACTAGGAACGATCATGGCGGGGCGGTGACTATGGTTCCTTAGGTCGTATTTTATAGTCCGGAAAATTTTTAGGCGATCCGGCTCCGGGGGGCCCGACCCACTCGGAAGGCGTGGGTGATAGCACACAAAAATATGAGAATCGGGCGGAATTCTAGTTTTTTGGCCAAAAAATGCAAAACATGAGGAACGATCATGGCGAGGCGGTGACTATGGTTCCTTAGGTCCTAATTGATGGCCCGAAAATTTTTTAGGCGGTCCGGCCCACTCGGAAGATGTGGGCAATAGCACACAAAAATATGGTAATCTAGCGAAATTCTAGTTTTTTGGCCGAAAAATGCAATAAATGAGGAACGATCATGGCGGGGAGAATACTATGGTTCCTTAGGTCGTATTTGATGGCCTGGAAAATTTTAGGCGATCGGGGTCCACGGCTCCCGGGACCACTCGGAAGGCGTAAGCTATAGCACACGAAAATATGCAAATCGCGCGGAGTTCTAGTTTTTTGGCCGAAAAATGCAAAGCATTTGGAACGATCATAATGGGGCGGTGACTATGGTACCTTAGGTCGTATTTGATAGTCCGGAAAAATTTTAGGCGATCGGGGTCCGCGGCTCCCCGGAACACTTGGAAGGCGTGGGTATAGCACACAAAAATATGGGAATCGGGCGTAATTCTAGTTTTTTGGCCGAAAAATACAAAAAATGAGAAACGATGATAGCGGGGCGGTTACTATGGTTCCTTAGGTCGTATTTGATGGCCCAGAAAAATTTTAGGCGATCGGGGTTCGGGGGTCCCGGAACCACTTGGAAGGGTGGGCAATAGCACAAAAAAAAATTGTAATCGGGCAGAATTCTAGTTTTTTGACCAAAAAACGCAACAGATGAGGAATGATCATGGCTGGGCGGTGACTATGGTTCCTTTGGTCTTATTTGATAGTCCGGAAAAATATTAGGCGATAGGGGTACGGAGGTCCCGGAGGTCCCGGGACGACTAGGAAGGCGTGGGCTATAACACACAAAAATATGGGAATCGCGCGAAATTCTAGTTGTTTGGCCGAAAAATGCAAAAAATGAGGAACGATCATGGCGGGGTGGTTACTATGGTTCCTTAGGTCATATTTGATGGCCCAAAATTTTTTTAGGCGATCGGGGTTCGGGGTTCAAGGGACCCATTGGAAGGCGTGGGTTAGCACACGAAAATATGAAAATCGCACAGAATTCTAGTTTTTTGGCTGAAAAACGCAAAAGACTAGGAACGATCATGGTAGGGCGGTGACTATGGTTCCTTAGGTCGTATTTGATAGTCCGAAAAATTTTTAGGCAATCCGGCTCAGGGGGGCCCGACCCACTCGGAAGGCGTGGGCGATAGCACACAAAAATATGGGAATCGGGCGAAATTCTAGTTTTTGGCCAAAAAATGCAAAAAATGAGGAACGATCATGGCGAGGCGGTGACTATGGTTCCTTAGGTCCTAATTGATGGCCCGAAAATTTTTAGGCGATCTGAGTCCGGCGGCACGGCCCACTCGGAAGGCGTGGGCAATAGCACAAAAAAATATGGTAATCGAGCGGAATTCTAGTTTTTGGCCGAAAAACGCAATAAATGAGGAACGATCATGGCGGGGCGGTGACTATGGTTCCTTAGGTCATATTTTATGGCCCGGAAAATTTTAGGCGATCGGGGTCCACGGCTCCCGGGACCACTCGGAAGGCGTAAGCTATAGCACACGAAAATAAGCAAATCGCGCGGAGTTCTAGTTTTTTGGCCGAAAAATGCAAAGCATTTGGAACGATCATGGTGGGGCGGTGACTATGGTACCTTAGGTCGTATTTGATAGTCCGGAAAAATTTTAGGCGATCGGGGTCCGCGGCTCCCCGGACCACTTGGAAGGCGTGGGTATAGCACACGAAAATATGGGAATCGGGCGTAATTCTAGTTTTTTGGCCGAAAAATGCAAAAAATGAGAAACGATGATGGCGGGGCGGTTACTATGGTTCCTTAGGTCGTATTTGACGGCCCGGAAAAATTTTAGGCGATCGGGGTCCGGGGGTCCCGGAACCACTTGGAAGGGTGGGCAATAGCACACAAAAATATTGTAATCGGGCGGAATTCTAGTTTTTTGGCCGAAAAACGCAACAAATGAGGAATGATCATGGCTGGGCGGTGACTATGGTTCCTTAGGTCGTATTTGATAGTCCGGAAAAATTTTAGGCGATAGGGGTCCGGAGTTCCCGGGTTCACTTGGAAGGCGTGGGCTATAGGACACGAAAATATGGGAATCGCGCGGAATTCTAGTTTTTTGGCCGAAAAACGGAAAAAACTAGGAACGATCATGGCTGGGCGGTGACTATGGTTCCTTAGGTCTTATTTGATAGTCCGGAAAATTTTTAGGCGATAGGGGGGACCCGACCCACTCGGAAGGCGTGGGCGATAGCACACAAAAATATGGGAATCGGGCGGAATTCTAGTTCTTTGGCCAAAAAATGCAAAAAATGAGGAACGATCATGGCGAGGCGGTGACAATGGTTCGTTAGGTCCTAATTGATGGCACAAAAACGTTTTAGGCGATCCGATTCCGGCGGCCCGGCCCACTCGGAAGGCGTGGGCAATAGCACACAAATATATGGTAATCGAGCGGAATTCTATTTTTTGGCTGAAAAACGCAATAAATGAGGAACGATCATGGCGGGGCGGTGACTATGGTTCCTTAGGTCGTATTTGATGGCCCGGAAAATTTTAGGCGATCGGGGTCCACGGCACCCAGGACCACTCGGAAGGCGTAAGCTATAGCACACGAAAATATGCAAATCGCGCGGAGTTCTAGTTTTTTGGCCGAACAATTCAAAGCATTTGGAACGATCATGGTGGGGCGGTGAATATGGTACCTTAGGTCGTATTTGATAGTCCGGAAAAATTTTAGGCGATCGGGGTCCGCGGCTCCCCGGAACACTTGGAAGGCGTGGGTATAGCACACGAAAATATGGGAATCGGGCGTAATTCTAGTTTTTTGGCCGAAAAATGCAAAAAATGAGAAACGATGATGGCGGGGCGGTTACTATGGTTCCTTAGGTCGTATTTGACGACCCGGAAAAATTTTAGGCGATCGGGGTCCGGGGTTCTCGGAACCACTTGGAAGGGTGGGCAATAGCACACAAAAATATTGTAATCGGGCATAATTCTAATTTTTTGGCCGAAAACCGCAACAAATGAGGAATGATCATGGCTGGGCGGTGACTATGGTTCCTTTGTTCTTATTTGATAGTCCGGAAAACTTTTAGGCGATAGGGGTCAGGAGGTCCCGGGACCACTCGGAAGGCGTCGGCGATAGCACACAAAAATATGGGAATCGGGCGGAATTCTAGTTTTTTGGCCAAAAAATGCAAAAAATGAGGAATGATCATGGCGAGGCGGTGACTATGGTTCCTTAGGTCCTAATTGATGGCACAAAAACGTTTTAGGCGATCCGATTCCGGCGGCCCAGCCCACTCGGAAGGCGTGGGCAATAGCACACAAAAATATGGTAATCGAGCGGAATTCTATTTTTTGGCTGAAAAACGCAATAAATGAGGAACGATCATGGCGGGGCGGTGACTATGGTTCCTTAGGTCGTATTTGATGGCCCAGAAAATTTTAGGCGATCGGGGTCCACGGCACCGGGGACCACTCGGAAGGCGTAAGCTATGACACACGAAAATATGCAAATCGCGCGGAGTTCTAGTTTTTTGGCCGAAAAATGCAAAGCATTTGGAACGATCATGGTGGGGCAGTGAATATGGTACCTTAGGTCGTATCTGATAGTCCGGAAATATTTTAGGCGATCGGAGTCTGCGGCTCCCCGGAACACTTGGAAGGCGTGGGTATAGCACACGAAAATATGGGAATCGGGCGTAATTCTAGTTTTTTGGCCGAAAAATGCAAAAAATGAGAAACGATAATGGCGGGGCGGTTACTATGGTTCCTTAGTTCGTATTTGACGACCCGGAAAAATTTTAGGCGATCGGGGTCCGGGGATCCCGGAACCACTTGGAAGGGTGGGCAATAGCACACAAAAATATTGTAATCGGGCGGAATTCTAGTTTTTGGCCGAAAAACGCAACAAATGAGGAATGATCATGGCTGGGCGGTGACTATGGTTCCTTTGGTCTTATTTGATAGTCCGGAAAAATTTTTGGCGATAGGGGTCAGGAGGTCCCGGGACCACTCGGAAGGTGTGGGCTATAACACACAAAAATATGGCAATCGCGCGGAACTCTAGTTGTTTGGCCGAAAAACGGAAAAAACTAGGAACGATCATGGCTGGGCGGTGACTATGGTTCCTTAGGTCTTATTTGATAGTCCGGAAAAATTTTAGGCGATAGGGGTCCGGAGACCCGGGACCACTCGGAAGGCGTGGGATATAACTCTTTTTTTGCATTTTTTGGCCAAAGAACTAGAATTTCGCCCGATTCCCATTTTTTTGTGTGCTATCGCCCACGCCTTCCGAGTGGGTCGGGCCCCCCGGAGCCAGATCGCCTAAAAATTTTCCGGACTATAAAATACGACCTAAGGAACCATAGTCACCGCCCCGCCATGATCATTCCTAGTCTTTTGCGTTTTTCAGCCAAAAAACTGGAATTTCGCGCGATTTCCATATTTTCGTGTGCTTTAGCCCACGTCTTCCAAGGGGTCCCGAGAACCCCGAACCCCGATCGCCCAAAAATTTTCCGGGCCATCAAATACGACCTAAGGAACTATAGTAACCACCCCGACATGATCGTTCCTCATTTTTTGCGTTTTTCGGCCAGACAACTAGAATTCCGCGCGATTCACATATTTTTGTGTGTTATAGCCCACGCCTTCCGAGTGGTCCCGGGACCTCTGGACCCCTATCGCCTAATATTTTTCCGGACTATCAAATAAGACCAAAGGAACCATAGTCACCGCCCTGTTAAGATATTTCCACATTTTTTGCATGTTACAGAAAAAGACCTAGAATTTCGCCTGATTCCCATATTTTCGTGTGCTATACCCACGCATTCCGAGTGGTCCCAAGAGCCGCGGACCCCTATCGCCTAAAATTTTTCCGGGCCATCAAATACGACCTAAGGAACCATAGTAACCACCCCGCCATGATCGTTCCTCATTTTTTGCATTTCTTGGCCAAACAACTAGAATTCCGCGCGATTCCCATATTTTTGTGTGTTATAGCCCACGCCTTCCGAGTGGTCCCGGGACCTCCTGACCCCTATCGCCTAAAATTTTTCCGGACTATCAAATACGACCTAAGGAACCATAGTATCTGCCCCGCCATGATGGTTCTTCATTTTTTGCGTTTTTCGGCCAAACAACTAGAATTCCGCGCGATTCCCATATTTTTGTGTGTTATATCCCACGCCTTCCGAGTGGTCCCGGGACCTCCTGACCCCTATCGCCTAAAATTTTTCTGGACTATCAAATACGACCTAAGGAACCATAGTATCCGCCCCGCCATGATCGTTCCTCATTTTTTGCATTTTTCGGCCAAACAACTAGAATTCCGCCCGATTCCCTTTTTTCGTGTGCTATACCCATGCCTTCCAAGTGGTCCGGGGAGCCGCGGACCCCGATCGCCTAAAAATTTTCCGGACTATCAAATACGACCTAAGGTACCATAGTCACCGCCCCACCATGATCGTTCCAAATGCTTTGCATTTTTCGGCCAAAAAACTAGAACTCCGCGCGATTTGCATATTTTAGTGTGCTATATAGCTTACGCTTTTCGAGTGGTCCCGGGATCCGTGGACCCCGATCGCCTAAAATTTTCCGGGCCATCAAATATGACCTAAGGAACCATAGTCACCGCCCCGTCATGATCGTTCCTCATTTATTGCGTTTTTTGGCCAAAAGACTAGAATTCCGCTCGATTACCATATTTTTGTGTGCTATTGCCCACGCCTTCCGAGTGGGCCAGGCCGCCGGTCTCGGATCGCCTAAAAAATTTTTGGGCCATCAATTAAGACCTAAGGAACCATAGTCACCGCCTCGCCATGATCGTTCCTCATTTTTTGCATTTTTTGGCCAAAGAACTAGAATTCCGCCTGATTCCCATTTTTTTGTGTGCTATCGCCCACGCCATCCGAGTGGGTCGGGCCCCCCGGAGCCAGATCGCCTAATAATTTTCCGGACTATCAAATACGACCTAAGGAACCATAGTCACCGCCTCGCCATTATCGTTCCTAGTCTTTTGCATTTTTCAGCCAAAAAACTAGAATTTCGCGCGATTTCCATATTTTCGTGTGCTTTAGCCCACGCCTTCCAAGGGGTCCCGGGAACCCCGAACCCCGATCGCCTAAAAATTTTTCGGGCCATCAAATACGACCTAAGGAACCATAGTAACCACCCCGCCATGATCGTTCCTCATTTTTTGCGTTTTTCGGCCAAACTACTAGAATTCCGCGCGATTCCCATATTTTTGTGTGTTATAGCCCACGCCTTCCGAGTGGTCCCGGGACCTCCTGACCCCTATCGCCTAAAATTTTTCCGGACTATCAAATACGACCTAAGGAACCATAGTATCCGCCCCGCCATGATCGTTCCTCATTTTTTGCGTTTTTCGGCCAAACAACTAGAATTCCGCGCGATTCTCATATTTTTGTGTGTTATAGCCCACGACTTCCGAGTGGTCCCGGAACCTCCGGACCCCTATCGCCTAATATTTTTCCGAACTATCAAATAAGACCAAAGGAACCATAGTTACCACCCTATCAAGATCTTTCCACATTTTTTGCATGTTACTGAAAAAGACCTAGAATTTCGCCTGATTCTCATATTTTCGTGTGCTATACCCACGCATTCTGAGTGGTCCCAAGAGCCGCGGACCCCGATCGCCTAAAATTATTTCGGGCAATTAAATACGACCTAAGGAACCATAGTAACCACCCCGCCATGATCGTTCCTCATTTTTTGCGTTTTTCGGCCAAACAACTAGAATTCCGCGCGATTCCCATATTTTTGTGTGTTGTAGCCCACGCCTTCCGAGTGGTCCCGGGACCTCCAGACCCCTATCGCCTAATATTTTTCCGGACTATCAAATAAGACCAAAGGAACCATAGTCACCGCCCTGTCAAGATCTTTCCACATTTGTTGCATGTTACTGAAAAAGACCTAGAATTTCGCCCGATTCCCATATTTTCGTGTGCTATACCCAGTAATTCCGAGTGGTCCCAAGAGCCGCGGACCCCGATCGCCTAAAATTATTCCAGGACATCAAATACAACCTAAGGAACCATAGTATCCGCCCCGCCATGATCGTTCTTTATTTTTTGCATTTTTCGGCCAAACAACTAGAATTCCGCGCGATTCCCATATTTTTGTGTGTTATAGCCCACACCTTCCGAGTGGTCCCGGGACCTCCGGACCCCTATCGCCTAAAATTTTTCCGGACTATCAAATACGACCTAAGGAACCATAGTATCCGCCCCGCCATGATCGTTCCTCATTTTCTGTGTTTTTCGGCCAAACAACTAGAATTCCGCACGATCCCATATTTTTGTGTATTATAGCCCACGCCTTCCGAGTGGTCCCGGGTCTCCGGAACCCTATCGCCTAAAATTTTTCCGGACTATCAAATAAGACCTAACGAACCATAGTCACCGCCCAGCCATGATCGTTCCTAGTTTTTTCTATTTTTCGGCCAAAAAACTAAAATTCCGCGCGATTCCCATATTTTCGTGTCCTATAGCCCACGCCTTCCAAATGAACCCGGGAACTCCGGACCCCTATCGCCTAAAATTTTTCCGGACTATCAAATACGACCTAAGGAACCATAGTCACCGCCCAGCCATGATCATTCCTCATTTGTTGCATTTTTCGGCCAAAAAACTAGAATTCCGCCCGATTACAATGTTTTTGTGTGCATAGCCCACCCTGCCAAGTGGTTCCGGGACCCCTGGACCCCGATCGCCTAAAAAATTTTTGGGCCGTCAAATACGACCTAAGGAACCATAGTAACCGCCCCGCCATCATCGTTTCTCACTTTTTGCATTTTTCAGCCAAAAAACTAGAATTACGCCCGATTCCCATATTTTCGTGTTCTATACCCACGCCTTCCAAGTGGTCCGGGGAGCCGCGGACCCCGATCGCCTAAAATTTTTCCGGGCCATCAAATATGACCTAAGGAACCATAGTAACCACCCCACTATGATCGTTCCTCATTTTTTGCGTTTTTCGGCCAAACAACTAGAATTCCGCGCGATTCCCATATTTTTGTGTGTTATATCCCACGCCTTCCGAGTGGTCCCGGGACCTCCTGACCCCTATCGCCTAAAATTTTTCCGGACTATCAAATACGACCTAAGGAACCATAGTATCTGCCCCACAATGATCGTTCCTCATTTTTTGCATTTTTCGGCCAAACAACTAGAATTCCGCGCGATTCCCATATTTTTGTGTGTTATAGCCCACGCCTTCCGAGTGGTCCCGGGACCTCCGGACCCCTATCGCCTAATATTTTTCCGGACTATCAAATAAGACCAAAGGAACCATAGTCACCGCCCTGTCAAGATCTTTCCACATTTTTTGCATGTTACTGAAAAAGACCTAGAATTTCGCCCGATTCCCATATTTTCGTGTGCTATACCCACGCATTCCGAGTGGTCCCAAGAGCCGCGGACCCCGATCACCTAAAATTTTTTCGGGCAATCAAATACGACCTAAGGAACCATAGTATCCGCCCCGCCATGATCGTTCCTTATTTTTTGCATTTTTCGGCCAAACAACTAGAATACCGCGCGATTCCCATATTTTTGTGTGTTATAGCCCACACCTTCCGAGTGGTCCCGAGACCTCCGGACCCCTATCGCCTAAAGTTTTTCCGGACTATCAAATACGACCTAAGGAACCATAGTATCCGCCCCGCCATGATCGTTCCTCATTTTTTGTGTTTTTCGGCCAAACAACTAGAATTCCGCGCGATCCCATATTTTTATGTGTTATAGCCCACGTCTTCCGAGTAGTCCCGAGTCTCCAAACCCCTATCGCCTAAAATTTTTCCGGAGTATCAAATAAGACCTAAGGAACCATAGTCACCGCCCAGCCATGATCGTTCCTAGTTTTTTCTATTTTTCGGCCAAAAAACTAGAATTCCGCGTGATTCCCATATTTTCGTGTCCTATAGCCCACGCCTTCCAAGTGAACCCGGGAATTCCGGACCCCTATCGCCTAAAATTTTTCCGGACTATCAAATACGACCTAAGGAACCATAGTCACCGCCCAGCCATGATCATTCCTCATTTATTGCGTTTTTCGGCCAAAAAACTAGAATTCCGCCCGATTACAATGTTTTTGTGTGCTATTGCCCACCCTTCCAAGTGGTTCCGGGACCCCTGGACCCCGATCGCCTAAAATTTTTCCGGGCCGTTAAATATGACCTAAGGAACCATAGTAACCGCCCCGCCATCATCGTTTCTCATTTCTTGCATTTTTCGGCAAAAAAACTAGAATTACGCCCGATTCCCATATTTTCGTGTGCTATACCCACGCCTTCCAAGTGGTCCGGGGAGCCGCGGACCCCGATCGCCTAAAATTTTTTCGGACTATCAAATGCGACCTAAGGTACCATAGTCACCGCCCTACCATGATCGTTCCAAATGCTTTGCATTTTTCGGCCAAAAAACTAGAACTCCGCGCGATTTGCATATTTTAGTGTGCTATATAGCTTACGCTTTCCGAGGGGTCCCGGGAGCCGTGGACCCCGATCGCCTAAAATTTTCCGGGCCATCAAATATGACCTAAGGAACCATAGTCACCGCCCCGTCATGATCGTTCCTCATTTATTGTGTTTTTCGGCCAAAAAACTAGAATTCCGCTCGATTACAATATTTTTGTGTGCTATTGCCCACGCCTTCCGAGTGGGCTGGGCCGAAGGTCTCGGATCGCCTAAAAAATTTTCGGCCCATCAATTAAGACCTAAGAACCATAGTCATCGCCCCGCCATGATCGTTCCTCATTTTTTGCATTTTTTGGCCAAATAACTAGAATTACGCACGATTCCCATATTTTTGTGTGCTATCGCCCACGCCTTCCGAGTAGGTCGGGCCCCCGGAGCCGGATCGCCTAAAAATTTTCCGGACTATCAAATACGACATAAGGAACCATAGTCACCTCCCCGCCATGATCGTTCCTAGTCTTTTGCGTTTTTCAGCCAAAAAACTAGAATTTCGCGCGATTTCCATATTTTCGTGTGCTTTAGCCCACGCCTTCCAAGGGGTCCCGGGAACCCCGAACCCCGATCGCCTAAAAATTTTCCGGGCCATAAAATACGACCTAAGGAACCATATTAACCACCCCGCCATGATCGTTCCTCATTTTTTGCGTTTTTCGGCCAAACAACTAGAATTCCGCGAGATTCCCATATTTTTGTGTGTTATAGCCCACGCCTTCCGAGTGGTCCCGGGACCACCTGACCCCTATCGCCTAAAATTTTTCCGGACTATCAAATACGACCTAAGGAACCATAGTATCCGCCCCGCCTTGATCGTTCCTCATTTTTTGCATTTTTCGACTAAACAACTAGAATTCCGCGCGATTCCGATATATTTGTGTGTTATAGCCCACGCCTTCGAGTGGTCCCGGGACCTCCGGACCCCTATTGCCTAATATTTTTCCGGACTATCAAATAAGACCAAAGGAACCATAGTCACCGCCCTGCCAAGATCTTTCCAAATTTTTTGCATGTTACTAAAAAAGTTCTAGAATTTCGCCCGATTCCCATATTTTCGTGTGCTATACCCACGCAATCCGAGTCCCAAGAGCCGCGGACCCCGATCGCCTAAAAATTTTCCGGGCAATCAAATACGACCTAAGGAACCATAGTATCCGCCCCGCCAAGATTGTTCCTTATTTTTTGCGTTTTTTGGCCAAACAACTAGAATTCCGTGCAATTCCCATATTTTTGTGTGTTATAGCCCACACCTTCCGAGAGGTCCCGGGACCTCCGGACCCCTATCGCCTAAAATTTTTCCGGACAATCAAATACGACCTAAGGAACCATTGTATCCGCCCCGCCATGATCGTTCCTCATATTTTGTGTTTTTCGGCCAAACAACTAGAATTCCGCGCGATCCCATATTTTTGTGTGTTATAGCCCACGCCTTCCGAGTGGCCCCGGGTCTCCGGACTATCAAATAATACCTAAGGAACCATAGTCACCGCACAGCCATGATCGTTCCTAGTTTTTTCTGTTTTTCGGCGAAAAAACTAGAATTCCGCGCGATTCCCATATTTTCGTGTCCTATAGCCCACGCCTTCCAAGTGAACCCGGGAACTCCGGACCCCTATCGCCTAAAATTTTTCCGGACTATCAAATACGACCTAAGGAACCATAGTCACCGCCCATCCATGATCGTTCCTAGTCTTTTGCAGTTTTCAGCCAAAAAACAAGAATTTCGCGCGATTTCCATATTTTCGTGTGCTTTAGCCCACGCCTTCCAAGGGGTCCCGGGAACCCCGAACCCTGATCGCCTAAAAATTTTCTGGGCCATAAAATACGACCTAAGGAACCATATTAACCACCCCGCCATGATCGTTCCTCATTTTTTGCGTTTTTCGGCCAAACAACTAGAATTCCGCGAGATTCCCATATTTTTGTGTGTTATAGCCCACGCCTTCCGAGTGGTCCCGGGACCACCTGACCCCTATCGCCTAAAATTTTTCCGGACTATCAAATACGACCTAAGGAACCATAGTATCCACCCCGCCTTGATCGTTCCTCATTTTTTGCATTTTTCGACTAAACAACTAGAATTCCGCGCGATTCCGATATATTTGTGTGTTATAGCCCACGCCTTCGAGTGGTCCCGGGACCTCCGGACCCCTATTGCCTAATATTTTTCCGGACTATCAAATAAGACCAAAGGAACCATAGTCACCGCCCTGCCAAGATCTTTCCAAATTTTTTGCATGTTACTAAAAAAGTTCTAGAATTTCGCCCGATTCCCATATTTTCGTGTGCTATACCCACGCAATCCGAGTCCCAAGAGCCGCGGACCCCGATCGCCTAAAAATTTTCCGGGCAATCAAATACGACCTAAGGAACCATAGTATCCGCCCCGCCAAGATTGTTCCTTATTTTTTGCGTTTTTCGGCCAAACAACTAGAATTCCGTGCAATTCCCATATTTTTGTGTGTTATAGCCCACACCTTCCGAGAGGTCCCGGGACCTCCGGACCCCTATCGCCTAAAATTTTTCCGGACAATCAAATACGACCTAAGGAACCATTGTATCCGCCCCGCCATGATCGTTCCTCATATTTTGTGTTTTTCGGCCAAACAACTAGAATTCCGCGCGATCCCATATTTTTGTGTGTTATAGCCCACGCCTTCCGAGTGGCCCCGGGTCTCCGGACTATCAAATAATACCTAAGGAACCATAGTCACCGCACAGCCATGATCGTTCCTAGTTTTTTCTGTTTTTCGGCGAAAAAACTAGAATTCCGCGCGATTCCCATATTTTCGTGTCCTATAGCCCACGCCTTCCAAGTGAACCCGGGAACTCCGGACCCCTATCGCCTAAAATTTTTCCGGACTATCAAATACGACCTAAGGAACCATAGTCACCGCCCATCCATGATCGTTCCTAGTCTTTTGCAGTTTTCAGCCAAAAAACAAGAATTTCGCGCGATTTCCATATTTTCGTGTGCTTTAGCCCACGCCTTCCAAGGGGTCCCGGGAACCCCGAACCCCGATCGCCTAAAAATTATCCGTGCCATCAAATACGACCTAAGGAACCATAGTAACCACCCCGCCATGATCGTTCCTCATTTTTTACGTTTTTCGGCCAAACAGGTAGAATTCCGCGCGATTCCCATATTTTTGTGTGTTATAGCCCACGCCTTCCGAGTGGTCCCGGGACCTCCTGACCCCTATCGCCTAAAATTTTTCTGGACTATCAAATACGACCTAAGGAACCATAGTATCCTCCTCGCCATGATCGTTCCTCATTTTTTGCGTTTTTCGGCCAAACAACTAGAATTCCGCGCGATTCCCATATTTTTGTGTGTTTTAGCCCACGCCTTCCGAGTGGTCCCGGGACCTCCGGACCCCTATCGCCTAATATTTTTCCGGACTATCAAATAATACCTAAGGAACCATAGTCACCACCCTGCCATGATCGTTCCTCATTTTTTGCGTCTTTCGGCCAAACAACTAGAATTTCGCGCGATTCCCATATTTTTGTGTGTTATAGCCCACGCCTTCCGAGTGGTCCCGGGACCTCCGGACTCCTAATGCCTAATATTTTTTCGGACTATCAAATAAGACCAAAGGAACCATAGTCACCGCCCTATCAAGATCTTTCCACATTTTTTGCATGTTACTGAAAAAGACCTAGAATTTCGCCCGATTCCCATATTTTCGTGTGCTATACCCACGCATTCTGAGTGGTCCCAAGAGCCGCGGACCCCGATCGCCTAAAATTTTTCCGGGCAATCAAATACGACCTAAGGAACCATAGTATCTGCCCCGCCATGATCGTTCTTTATTTTTTGCATTTTTCGGCCAAACAACTAGAATTCCGCGCGATCCCATATTTTTGTGTGTTATATAGCCCACGCCTTCCGAGTGGTCCCGGGTCTCCGGACCCCTATCGCCTAAAATTTTTCCGGACTATCAAATAAGACCTAAGGAACCATAGTCACCGCCCAGCCATGATCGTTCCTAGTTTTTTCTGTTTTTCGGCCAAAAAACTAGAATTCCGCGCGATTCCCATATTTTCGTGTCCTATAGCCCACGCCTTCCAAGTGAACCCGGGAACTCCGGACCCCTATCGCCTAAAAGTTTTTCGGACTATCAAATATGACCTAAAGTACCATAGTCACCCCACCATGAACGTTCCAAATGCTTTGTATTTTTCGGCCAAAAAAACTAGAACTCCGCGTGATTTGCATATTTTAGTGTGCTATAGCTTACGCCTTCCGAGTGTTTTTCGGCCAAAGAACTAGAATTCTGCACAATCCCATATTTTTGTGTGTTATAGCCCACGCCTTCGAGTGGTCCCGGGTCTCCGGACCCCTATCGCCTAAAATTTTTCTGGACTATCTAATAAGACCTAAGGAACCATAGTCACCGCCCAGCCATGATCGTTCCTAGTTTTTTCTGTTTTTCGGCTAAAAAACTAGAATTCCGCGCGATTCCCATATTTTCGTGACCTATAACCCACGCCTTCCAAGTGAACTCGGGAACTCCGGACCCCTATCGCCTAAAATCTTTCCGGTCTATCAAATACGACCTAAGGAACCATAGTCACCGCCCTGCCATGATCGTTCCAAGTCTTTTGCATTTTTCAGCCAAAAAACTAGAATTTCGCGCAATTTCCATATTTTCGTGTGCTTTAGCCCACGCCTTCCAAGGGGTCCCGGGAACCCTGATCGCCTAAAAATTTTCCGAGCCATCAAATATGACCTAAGGAACCATAGTAACCACCCCGCCATGATCATTCCTCATTTTTTACGTTTTTCGGCCAAACAGGTAGAATTCCGCGCGATTCCCATATTTTTGTGTGTTATAGCCTACGCCTTCCGAGTGGTCCCGGGACCTCCTGACCCCTATCGCCTAAATTTTTTCCGGACTATCAAATACGACCTAAGGAACCATAGTATCCTCCCCACCATGATCGTTCCTCATTTTTTGCGTTTTTCGGCCAAACAAATAGAATTCCGCGCGATTCCCATATTTTTGTGTGTTTTAGCCCACGCCTTCCGAGTGGTCCCGGGACCTCCGGACCCCTATCGCCTAATATTTTTCCGGACTATCAAATAATACCTAAGGAACCATAGTCACTGCCCTGCCATGATCGTTCCTCATTTTTTGCGTTTTTCGGCCAAACAACTAGAATTCCGCGCGATTCCCATATTTTTGTGTGTTATAGCCCACGCCTTCCGAGTGGTCCCGGGACCCCCGAACCCCTATCGCCTAATATTTTTCCGGACTATCAAATAAGACCAAAGGAACCATAGTCACCGCCCTGTCAAGATCTTTCCACATTTTTTGCATGTTACTGAAAAAGACCTAGAATTTCGCCCGATTCCCATATTTTCGTGTGCTATACCCACGCATTCTGAGTGGTCCCAAGAGCCGCGGATCCCGATCGCCTAAAATTTTTCCGGGCAATCAAATACGACCTAAGGAACCATAGTATCCGCCCCGCCATGATCGTTCTTTATTTTTTGCATTTTTCGGCCAAACAACTAGAATTCCGCGCGATTCCCATATTTTTGTGTGTTATAGCCCACACCTTCCGAGTGGTCCCGGGACCTCCGGACCCCTATCGCCTAAAATTTTTCCGGACTATCAAATACGACCTAAGGAACCATAGTCACCGCCCAGCCATGATCATTCCTCATGTTTTGCGTTTTTCGGCCAAAAAACTAGAGTTCCGCCCGATTACAATGTTTTTGTGTGCTATTGCCCACCCTTCCAAGTAGTTCCGGGACCCCCGGACCCCGATCGCCTAAAATTTTTTCGGGCCGTCAAATACGACCTAAGGAACCATAGTAACTGCCCCGCCATCATCGTTTCTCATTTTTTGCATTTTTCGGCCAAAAAACTAGAATTACGCCCAATTCCCATATTTTCGTGTGCTATACCCACGCCTTCCACGTGGTCCGGGGAGCCGCGGACCCCGATCGCCTAAAATTTTTCCAGACTATCAAATACGACCTAAGGTACCATAGTCACCGCCCCACCATGATCGTTCCAAATGCTTTGCATTTTTCGGCCAAAAAACTAGAACTCCGCACGATTTGCATATTTTAGTGTGCTATAGCTTACGCCTTCCGAGTGGTCCCAGGAGCCGTGGACCCCGATCGCCTAAAATTTTCTGGGCCATCAAATACGACCTAAGGAACCATAGTCACCACCCTGCAATGTTCGTTCCCCATTTATTGCGTTTTTCGGCCAAACAACTAGAATACTGCGCAATTCCCATATTTTTGTGTGTTATAGCCCACGCCTTCCGGGTGGTCCCGGGACCTCCGGACCCCTATCGCCTAACATTTTTTTGGACTATCAAATAAGACCAAAGGAACCATAGTCACCGCCCTGCCAAGATCTTTCCACATTTTTTGCATGTTACTGAAAAAAACCTAGAATTTCGCCCGATTGGTCCCAAGAGCCACGGACCCCGATCGCCTAAAATTTATCCGGGCAATCATATACGACCTAAGGAACCATAGTATTCGCCCCGCCATGATCGTTTCTTATTTTTTGCGTTTTTCGGCCAAACAACTAGAATTCCGAGCGATTCCCATATTTTCGTGTGCTATAGCCCACGCCTTCCGAGTGGGTCGGGCCCCCCGGAGCCGGATCGCCTAAAAAAATTTCCGGACTATCAAATACAAACTAAGGAACCATAGTCACCGCCCCGCCATGATCGTTCCTAGGCTTTTGCATTTTTCAGCCAAAAAACTAGAATTCCACGCGATTTCCATATTTTCTTGTGCTTTAGCCCACGCCTTCCAAGGGGTCCCAGGAACTCCGAACCCCGATCGCCTAAAAATTTTCCGGGCCATCAAATATGACCTAAGGAACCATAGTAACCACCCCACCATTATCGTTCCTTATTTTTTGCATTTTTCGTCCAAACAACTAGAATTCCGCGCGATTCCCATATTTTTGTGTGTTATAGTCCACGCCTTCCGAGTGGTCCCGGGACCTCCTGACCCCTATCGCCTAAAATTTTTCCGGACTATCAAATAAGACCTAAGGAACCATAGTCACCGCCCAGCCATGATCGTTCCTAGTTTTTTCTATTTTTCGGCAAAAAAACTAGAATTCCGCGCGATTCCCATATTTTCGTGTCCTATAGCCCACGCCTTCCAAGTGAACCCGGGAACTCCGAACCCCTATCGCCTAAAAGTTTTTCGGACTATCAAATACGACCTAAAGTACCATAGTCACCCCACCATGATCGTTCCAAATGCTTTGCATTTTTCGGCCAAAAAACTAGAACTCCGCGCGATTTGCATATTTTAGTGTGCTATAGCTTACGCCTTCCGAGTGTTTTTCGGCCAAAGAACTAGAATTCCGCGCGATCCCATATTTTTGTGTGTTATAGCCCACGCCTTCGAGTGGTCCCGGGTCTCCGGACCCCTATCGCCTAAAATTTTTCCGGACTATCTAATAAGACCTAAGGAACCATAGTCACCGCCCAGCCATGATCGTTCCTAGTTTTTTCTGTTTTTCGGCCAAAAAACTAGAATTCCGCGCGATTCCCATATTTTCGTGACCTATAGCCCACGCCTTCCAAGTGAACCTGGGAACTCCGGACCCCTATTGCCTAAAATTTTTCCGGACTATCAAATACTACCTAAGGAACCATAGTCACCGCCCCGCCATGATCGTTCCTAGTCTTTTGCATTTTTCAGCCAAAAAACTAGAATTTCGCGCGATTTTCATATTTTCGTGTGCTTTAGCCCACGCCTTCCAAGGGGTCCCGGGAACCCCGAACCCCGATCGCTTAAAACTTTTCCGGGCCATCAAATACGACCTAAGGAACCATAGTAACCAGCCCGCCATGATCGTTCCTCATTTTTTAGGTTTTTCGGCCAAACAGGTAGAATTCCGCGCGATTCCCATATTTTTGTGTGTTATAGCCCACGCCTTCGGAGTGGTCCCGGGACCTCCTGACCCCTATCGCCTAAAATTTTTCCGGACTATCAAATACGACCTAAGGAACCATAGTATCCTCCCCGCCATGATCGTTCCTCATTTTTTGCATTTTTCGGCCAAACAACTAGAATTTCGCGCGATTCCCATATTTTTGTGTGTTATAGCCCACGCCTTCCGAGTGGTCCCGGGACCTCCGGACCCCTATCGCCTAATATTTTTCCGGACTATCAAATAAGACCAAAGGAACCATAGTCACCGCCCTGTCAAGATCTTTCCACATTTTTTGCATGTTACTGAAAAAGACCTAGAATTTCGCCTGATTCCCATATTTTCGTGTGCTGTACCCACGCATTCTGACTGGTCCTAAGAGCCGCAGATCCCGATCGCCTAAAATTTTTCCGGGCAATCAAATATGACCTAAGGAACCATAGTATCCGCCCCGCCATGATCGTTCTTTATTTTTTGCATTTTTCGGCCAAACAACTAGAATTCCGCGCGATTCCCATATTTTTGTGTGTTATAGCCCACACCTTCCGAGTGGTCCCGGGACCTCCGGACCCCTATCGCCTAAAATTTTTCCGGACTGTCAAATACGATCTAAGGAACCATAGTCACCGCCCAGCCATGATCATTCCTCATTTGTAGCGTTTTTTCGACCAAAAAACTAGAATTCCGCCCGATTACAATGTTTTTGTGTGCTATTGCCCACCCTTCCAAGTAGTTCCGGGACCCCCGGACCCCGATCGCCTAAAATTATTCCGGGCCGTCAAATACGACCTAAGGAACCATAGTAACTGCCCCGCCATCATCGTTTCTCATTTTTTGCATTTTTCGGCCAAAAAACTAGAATTACGCCCAACTCTCATATTTTCGTGAGCTATACCCACGCCTTCCAAGTGGTCCGGGGAGCCACGGACCCCGATCGCCTAAAATTTTTCCGGACTATCAAATACAACCTAAGGTACCATAGTCACCGCCCCACCATGATCGTTCCAAATGCTTTGCATTTTTCGGCCAAAAAACTAGAACTCCGCGCGATTTGCGTATTTTAGTGTGCTATAGCTTACGCCTTCCGAGTGGTCCCGGGAGCCGTGGACCCCGATCGCCTAAAATTTTCCGGGCCATCAAATACGACCTAAGGAACCATAGTCACCAACCTACCATGTTCGTTCCTCATTTATTGCGTTTTTCGGCCAAACAACTAGAATTCCGCACAATTCCCATATTTTTGTGTGTTATAGCCCACGCCTTCCGAGTGGTCCCGGGACCTCCGGACCCCTATCGCCTAACATTTTTTTGGACTATCAAATAAGACCAAAGGAACCATAGTCACCGCCCTGCCAAGATCTTTCCACATTTTTTGCATGTTACTAAAAAAGACCAAGAATTTCGCCCGATTAGCATATTTTCGTGTGCTATACCCACGCATTCCGAGTGGTCCCAAGAGCCGCGGACCCCGATCGCCTAAAATTTATCCGGGCAATCAAATACGACCTAAGGAACCATAGTATTCGCCCCGCCATGATCGTTTCTTATTTTTTGCATTTTTCGGCCAAACAACTAGAATTCCGAGCGATTCCCATATTTTCGTGTGCTATAGCCCACGCCTTCCGAGTGGGTCGGGCCCCCCAGAGCCGGATCGCCTAAAAAATTTCCGGACTATCAAATACTACCTAAGGAACCATAGTCACCGCCCCGCCATGATCGTTCCTAGTCTTTTGCGTTTTTCAGCCAAAAAACTAGAATTCCGCGCGATTTCCATATTTTCTTGTGCTTTAGCCCACGCCTTCCAAGGGGTCCCGGGAACCCCGAACCCCGATCGCCTAAAAATTTTCCGGGCCATCAAATACGACCTAAGGAACCATAGTAACCACCCCACCATTATCGTTCCTTATTTTTTGCATTTTTCGTCCAAACAACTAGAATTCCGCGCGATTCCCATATTTTTGTGTGTTATAGTCCACGCCTTCCGAGTGGTCCCGGGACCTCCTGACCCCTATCGCCTAAAATTTTTCCGGACTATCAAATAAGACCTAAGGAACCATAGTCACCGCCCAGCCATGATCGTTCCTAGTTTTTTCTGTTTTTCGGCCAAAAAACTAGAATTCCGCGCGATTCCCATATTTTCGTGTCCTATAGCCCACGCCTTCCAAGTGAACCCGGGAACTCCGGACCCCTATCGCCTAAAAGTTTTTCGGACTATCAAATACGACCTAAAGTACCATAGTCACCCCACCATGATCGTTCCAAATGCTTTGCATTTTTCGGCCAAAAAACTAGAACTCCGTGCGATTTGCATATTTTAGTGTGCTATAGCTTACGCCTTCCAAGTGTTTTTCGGCCAAAGAACTAGAATTCCGCGCGATCCCATATTTTTGTGTGTTATAGCCCACGCCTTCGAGTGGTCCCGGGTCTCCGGACCCCTATCGCCTAAAATTTTTTCGGACTATCTAATAAGACCTAAGGAACCATAGTCACCGCCGAGCCATGATCGTTCCTAGTTTTTTCTGTTTTTCGGCCAAAAAACTAGAATTCCGCGCGATTCCCATATTTTCGTGACCTATAGCCCACGCCTTCCAAGTGAACCTGGGAACTCCGGAACCCTATCGCCTAAAATTTTTCCGGACTATCAAATACGACCTAAGGAACCATAGTCACCGCCCCGCCATGATCGTTCCTAGTCTTTTGCATTTTTCAGCCAAAAAACTAGAATTTCGCGCGATTTCCATATTTTCGTGTGCTTTAGCCCACGCCTTCCAAGGGGTCCCGGGAACCCCGAACCCCGATCGCCTAAAAATTTTTCGGGCAATCAAATACGACCTAAGGAACCATAGTAACCACCCCGCCATGATCGTTCCTCATTTTTTACGTTTTTCGGCCAAACAGGTAGAATTCCGCGCGATTCCCATATTTTTGCGTGTTATAGCCCACGCCTTCCGAGTGGTCCCGGGACCTCCTGACCCCTATCGCCTAAAAATTTTCCGGACTATGAAATACGACCTAAGGAACCATAGTATCCTCCCCGCCATGATCGTTCCTCATTTTTTGCGTTTTTCGGCCAAACAACTAGAATTTCGCGCGATTCCCATATTTTTGTGTGTTTTAGCCCACGCCTTCCGAGTGGTCCCGGGACCACCGGACCCCTATCGCCTGATATTTTTCCGGACTATCAAATAATACCTAAGGAACCATAGTCACCGTCCTGCCTTGATCGTTCCTCATTTTTTGCGTTTTTCGGCCAAACAACTAGAATTCCGCGCGATTCCCATATTTTTGTGTGTTATAGCCCACGCCTTCCGAGTGGTCCCGGGACCTCCAGACCCCTATCGCCTAATATTTTTCCGGACTATCAAATAAGACCAAAGGAACCATAGTCACCGCCCTGTCAAGATCTTTCCACATTTTTTGCATGTTACTGAAAAAGACCTAGAATTTCGCCCGATTCCCATATTTTCGTGTGCTATACCCACGCATTCTGAGTGGTCCCTAGATCCGCGGATCCCGATCACCTAAAAGTTTTTCGGGCAATCAAATATGACCTAAGGAACCATAGTATCCGCCCCGCCATGATCGTTCCTTATATTTTGCGTTTTTCGGCCAAACAACTAGAATTTCGCGCGATTCCCATATTTTTGTGTGTTATAGCCCACACCTTCCGAGTGGTCCCGGGACCTCCGGACCCCTATCGCCTAAAATTTTTCCGGACTATCAAATAAGACCTAAGGAACCATAGTCACCGCCCAGCCATGATCGTTCCTAGTTTTTTCTGTTTTTCGGCCAAAAAACTAGAATTCCGCGCGATTCCCATATTTTCGTGTCCTATAGCCCACGCCTTCCAAGTGAACCCGGGAACTCCGGACCCCTATCGCCTAAAAGTTTTTCGGACTATCAAATACGACCTAAAGTACCATAGTCACCCCACCATGATCGTTCCAAATGCTTTGCATTTTTCGGCCAAAAAACTAGAACTCCGCGCGATTTGCATATTTTATGTGTTATAGCCCACGCCTTCCGAGTGGTCCCGGGACCTCCAGACCCCTATCGCCTAATATTTTTCCGGACTATCAAATAAGACCAAAGGAACCATAGTCACCGCCCTGTCAAGATCTTTCCACATTTTTTGCATGTTACTGAAAAAGACCAAGAATTTCGCCCGATTCCCATATTTTCGTGTGCTATACCCACGCATTCCGAGTGGTCCCAAGAGCCGCGGACACCTATTGCCTAAAATTTTTCCGGGCAATCAAATACGACCTAAGGAACCATAGTATCCGCCCCGCCATGATCGTTCCTTATTTTTTGCGTTTTTCGGCCAAACAACTAGAATTCCGAGCGATTCCCATATTTTCGTGTGCTATAGGCCACGCCTTCCGAGTGGGCCGTGCCCCCCGCACTCGGATCACCTAAAAAATTTTCCGGACTATCAAATAAGACCTAAGGAACCATAGTCACTTTCCTGCCATGATCGTTTCTCATTTTGCATTTTTCGGCGAAACAACTAGAATTCCGCCCGATTCCCATATTTTTGTGTGCTATACCCACGCCTTACAAGTGGTCCCGGGTCTCCGCACCCCTATCGCCTAAAAGTTTTCCGGACTATCAAATAAAACCTAAGGAACAATATTCACCGCCCAGCCATGATCGTTCCTTATTTTTTGCGTTTTTCGGCCAAACAACTAGAATTCCGCGCGATTCCCATATTTTTGTGTGTTATAGCCCACACCTTCCGAGTGGTCCTGGGACCTCAGGACCCTTATCGCCTAAAATTTTTCCGGACTATCAAATACGACCTAAGGTACCATATTCACCGCCCCACCATGATCGTTCCAAATGCTTTGCATTTTTCGGCCAAAAAACTAGAAATCCGCGCGATTTGCATATTTTAGTGTGCTATAGCTTACGCCTTCCGAGTGGTCCTGGGAGCCGTGGACCCCAATCGCCTAAAATTTTCCGGGCCATCAAATATGACCTAAGGAACCATAGTCACCGCCCCGCCATGATCGTTCCTCATTTATTGCGTTTTTTGGCCAAAAACTAGAATTTCGATCGATTACCAAATTTGTGTGTGCTATTGCCCACGCCTTCAGAGTCGGCCGGGCCGCCGGTCTCGGATCGCCTAAAAAATTTTCGGGCCATCAATTAAGACCTAAGGAACCATAGTCACCGCCTCGCCATGATCGTTCCTCATGTTTTGCATTTTTTGGCCAAAAAACTAGAATTCCGCCCGATTCCCATATTTTTGTGTGCTATCGCCCACGCCTTCCGAGTGGGTCGGGCCCCCCGGAGCCGGATCGCCTAAAAATTTTCCGTACTATCAAATGCGACCTAAGGAACCATAGTTACCGCCCCGCCATGATCATTCTTCATTTTTTGCATTTTTCAGCCAAAAAAGTAGAATTTTGCGCGATTTCCATATTTTCGTGTGCTTTAGCCCACGCCTTCCAAGGGGTCCCGGGAACCCCGAACCCCGATCGCCTAAAACTTTTCCGGGCAATCAAATACGACCTAAGGAACCATAGTAACCACCCCGCCATGATCGTTCCGCATTTTTTGTGTTTTTCGGCCAAACAACTAGAATTCCGCGCGATTCCCATATTTTTGTGTGTTATAGCCCACGCCTTCCGAGTGGTCCCGGGACCTCCGGACCCCTATCGCCTAATATTTTTCCGGACTATCAAATAAGACCTAAGGAACCATAGTCACCGCCCAGCAATGATCGTTCCTAGTTTTTTTCCATTTTTCGGCCAAAAAACTAGAATTCCGCGCGATTCCAATATTTTCGTGTCCTACAGCCCACGCCTTCCAAGTGAACCCGGGAACTCCGGACCCCTATCGCCTAAAAATTTTCCGGACTATCAAATATGACCTAAGGAATCATAGTATCCGCCACGCCATGATCGTTCCTTATTTTTTGCGTTTTTCGGCCAAACAACTAGAATTACGCGCGATTCCCATATTTTTGTGTGTTATAGCCCACACCTTCCGAGTGGCCCCGGGACATCCGGACCTTTATCCCCTAAAATTTTTCCGGACTATCAAATATGACCTAAGGAACCATAGTATCCGCCCCGCCATTATCGTTCCTCATTGTTTGCGTTTTTCGGCCAAACAACTAGAATTCCACGCGATCCCATATTTTTGTGTGTTATAGCCCACGCCTTCCGAGTGGTCCCGGGTCTCCGGACCCCTATCGCCTAAAATTTTTTCGGACTATCAAATAAGACCTAAGGAACCATAGTCACCGCCCAGCCATGATCGTTCCTAGTTTTTTCCATTTTTCGGCCAAAAAACTAGAATTCCGCGCGATTCCTATATTTTCGTGTCTTATAGCCCACGCCTTCCAAGTGAACCCGGGAACTCCGGACCCCTATCGCCTAAAATTTTTCAGGACTATCAAATACGACCTAAGGAACCATAGTCACCGCCCAACCATGATCATTCCTTATTTGTGCATTTTTCGGCCAAAATACTGGAATTTCGCCCGATTACAATATTTTTTTGTGCTATTGCCCACCCTTCCAAGTGGTTCCGGGACCCCCGGACCCCGATCGCCTAAAATTTTCCGGGCCATCAAATACGACCTAAGGAACCATAGTCACCGCCCCGCCATGATCGTTCCTCATTTATTGCGTTTTTCGGCCAAAAAACTAGAATTCCGCTCGATTACCATATTTTTGTGTGCTATTGCCCACGCCTTCCGAGTGGGCCGGGCCGCCGGACTCGGATCGCCTAAAAAATTTTCGGGCCATCAATTAGGACCTAAGGAACCATAGTCACCACCTCGCCATGATCGTTCCTCATTTTTTGCATTTTTTGGCCAAAAAACTAGAATTCCGCCCGATTCCCATATTTTTGTGTGCTATCGCCCACGCCTTCCGAGTGGGTCGGGCCCCCCGGAGCCGGATTGCCTAAAAATTTTCCGGACTATCAAATACGACCTAAGGAACCATAGTCACCGCCCCAATATGATCGTTCCTAGTCTTTTGCGTTTTTCAGCCAAAAAACTAGAATTCCGCGCGATTTCCATATTTTTGTGTGCTTTAGCCCACGCCTTCCAAGGGGTCCCGGGAACCCCGAACCCTGATCGCCTAAAAAAATTTCGGGCCATCAATTAAGACCTAAGGAACCATAGTCACCGCCTCGCCATGATCATTCCTCATTTTTTGCATTTTCTGGCCAAAAAACTAGAATTCTGCCCGATTCCCATATTTTTGTGTTCAATCGCCCACGCCTTCCGAGTGGGTCGGACCCCCCGGAGCCGGATCGCCTAAAAATTTTCCGGACTATCAAATACGACCTAAGGAACCATAGTCACTACCCCGCCATGATCGTTCCTAGTCTTTTGCGTTTTTCAGCCAAAAAACTAGAATTTCGCGCGATTTTCATATTTTCGTGTGCTTTAGCCCACGCCTTCCAAGGGGTCCCGGGAACCCCGAACCCCGATTGCCTAAAAATTTTCCGGGCCATCAAATACGCTCTAAGGAACCATAGTAACCACCTCGCCATGATCGTTCCTGATTTTTCGTGTTTTTCGGCCAAACAACTAGAATTCTGCGCGATTCCCATATTTTTGTGTGTTATAGCCCACGCCTTCCGAGTGGTCCCGGGACCTCCTGACCCCTATCGCCTAAAATTTTTCCGGACTATCAAATACGAACTAAGGAACCATAGTATCCGCCCCGCCACGATCGCTCCTCAGGTTTTGTATTTTTCGGCCAAACAACTAGAATTCCGCGCGATTCCCATATTTTTGTGTGTTAAAGTCCACGCCTTCCGAGTGGTCCCGGGACCTCCGGACCCCTATCGCCTAATATTTTTCCGGACTATCAAATAAGACCTAAGGAACCATAGTCACCGCCCCGCCATGATAGTTCCTCATTTATTGCGTTTTTCGGCCAAAAAACTAGAATTCCGCTCGATTACCATATTTTTGTGTGCTATTGCCCACGCCTTCCTAGTGGTCCCAAGAGCCGCGGAAACCGATCGCCTAAAATTTTTTCGGGCAATCAAATACGACCTAAGGAACAATAGTATCCGCCCCACCATGATCGTTCCTTATTTTTTGCATTTTTCGGCCAAACAACTAGAATTACACGTGATTCCCATATTTTTGTGTTATAGCCCACACCTTCCGAGTGGTCCCGGGACCTCCGGATCCATATCGCCTAAAATTTTTCTGGACTATCAAATACGACCTAAGGAACCATAGTATCCGCCCCGCCATGATCGTTCCTCATTTTTTGCGTTTTCGGCCAAACAACTAGAATTCCGCGCGATCCCATATTTTTGTGTGTTATAGCCCACGCCTTCCGAGGGGTCCCGGGACCTCCGGACCCCTATCGCCTAATATTTTTCCGGACTATCAAATAAGACGTAAGGAACCATAGTCACCGCCATTCCATGATCGTTCCTCATTTATTGCGTTTTTCGGCCAAAAAACTAGAATTCTGCTCGATTACCATATTTTTGTGTGCTATTGCCCACGCTTTCCTAGTGGTCCCAAGAGCCGCGGACCCCGATCGCCTAAAAAATTTTCTTGCAATCAAATACGACCTAAGGAACCATAGTATCCGCCCCGCCATGATCGTTCCTTATTTTTTGCGTTTTTCGGCCAAACAACTAGAATTACACGCGATTCCCATATTTTTGTGTTATAGCCCACACCTTCTGAGTGGTCCCGGGACCTCCGGACCCCTATCGCCTAAAATTTTTCTGGACTATCAAATACGACCTAAGGAACCATAGTATCCGCCCCGCCATGATCGTTCCTCATTTTTTGCATTTTCGGCCAAACAACTAGAATTCCGCGCGATCCCATATTTTTGTGTGTTATAGCCCACGCCTTCCGAGTGGTCCCGGGTCTCCGGACCCCTATCGCCTAAAATTTTTCCGGACTATCAAATAAAACCTAAGGATCCATAGTCACCGCCCAGCCATGATCGTTCCTAGTTTTTTTCCGTTTTTCGGCCAAAAAACTAGAATTCCGCGCGATTCCCATATTTTCGTGTCCTATAGCCCACGCCTTCCAAGTGAACCCGGGAACTCCAGACCCCTATCGCCTAAAATTTTTCCAGACTATCAAATACGACCTAAGGAACCATAGTCACCGCCCAGCCATGATCATTCCTCATTTGTTGCATTTTTTGGCCAAAAAACTAGAATTCCGCCCGATTACAATATTTTTGCGTGCTATTGCCAACCCTTCCAAGTGGTTCTGGGACCCCCGGACCCCGATCGCCTAAAATTTTTCCGGGCCGTCAAATACGACCTAAGGAACCATAGTAACCGCCCTGCTATCATCGTTTCTCATTTTTTGCATTTTTCGGCCAAAAAACTAGAATTACGCCCGATTCCCATATTTTCGTGCGCTATATCCACGCCTTCCAAGTGGTCCGGGGAGCCGCGGACCCCGATCGCCTAAAATTTTTTCCGCACTATCAAATACGACCTAAGGTACCATAGTCACCGCCCCACCATGATCGTTCCAAATGCTTTGCATTTTTCGGCCAAAAACTAGAACTCCGCGCGATTTGCATATTTTCGTGTGCTATAGCTTACGCCTTCCGAGTGGTCCCGGGAGCCGTGGACCGCGATTGCCTAAAATTTTCCGGGCCATCAAATACAACCTAAGGAACCATAGTCACCGCCCCGCCATCATCTTTCCTCATTTATTGCGTTTTTCGGCCAAAAAATAAGAATTTCGCTCGAATTCCATATTTTTGTGTGCTATTGCCCACGCCTTCCGAGTGGGCCGGGCCGCTGGACTCGGATCGCCTAAAAAATTTTCGGGCCATCAATTAAGACCTAAGGAACCATAGTCACCATCTCGCCATGATCGTTCCTCATTTTTTGCATTTTTTGGCCAAAAAACTAGAATTTCGCCTGATTCCCATATTTTTGTGTGCTATCGCCCACGCTTTTCGAGTGGGTCGGGCCCCCGGAGCCGGATCGCCTAAAAATTTTCTGGACTATCAAATACGACCTAAGGAACCATAGTCACCGCCCCGCCATGATCGTTCCTAGTCTTTTGCGTTTTTCAGCCAAAAAACTAGAATTTCGCGCGATTTCCATATTTTCGTGTGCTTTAGCCCACGCCTTCCAAGGGGTCCCGGGAACCCCGAACCCCGATCGCCTAAAAATTGTCCGGGCCATCAAATACGACCTAAGGAACCATAGTAACCACCCCGCCATGATCGTTCCTCATTTTTTGCGTTTTTCGGCCAAACAACTAGAATTCCGCGCGATTCCCATATTTTTGTGTGTTATAGCCCACACCTTCCGAGTGGTCCCGGGACCTCAGGACCCCTATCGCCTAAAATTTTTCCGGACTATCAAATACGACCTAAGGAACCATAGTCACCGCCCAGCCATGATCATTCCTCATTTGTTGCGTTTTTCGGCCAAAAAACTAGAATTCCGCCCGATTACAATATTTTTGTGTGCTATTGCCCACCCTTCCAAGTGGTTCCGGGACCCCCGGACCCCGATCGCCTAAAATTTTTCCGGGCCGTCAAATACGACCTAAGGAACCATAGTAACCGCCCCGCCATCATCGTTTCTCATTTTTTGCATTTTTCGGCCAAAAAACTAGAATTACGCCCGATTCCCATATTTTCGTGTGCTATACCCACGCCTTCCAAGTGGTCCGGGGAGCCGCGGACCCCGATCGCCTAAAATTTTTCCGGACTATCAAATACGACCTAAGGTACCATAGTCACCGCCCCACCATGATCGTTCCAAATGCTTTGCATTTTTCGGCCAAAAAACTAGAACTCCGCGCGATTTGCTTGTTTTCGTGTGCTATAGCTTATGCCTTCCGAGTGGTCCCGGGAGCCGTGGACCCCGATCGCCTAAAATTTTCCGGGCCATCAAATATGACCTAAGGAAGCATAGTCACTGCCCCGCCATGATCGTTCCTAATTTATTGCATTTTTCGGCAAAAAAACTAGAATTCCGCTCAATTACCATATTTTTGTGTGCTATTGCCCACGCCTTCCGAGTGGGCCGGACCGCCGGACTCGGATCGCCTAAAAAATTTTTGGGCCATCAATTAGGACCTAAGGAACCATAGTCACCGCCTCGCCATGATCGTTTCTCATTTTTTGCATTTTTTGGACAATAAACTATAATTCTGCCCGATTGTCATATTTTTGTGTGCTATCGCCCACGCCTTCCGAGTGGGTCGGGCCCCCCGGAGATGGATCGTATAAAAATTTTCCGGACTATCAAATACGACCTAAGGAACCATAGTCACCGCCCCGCCATGATCGTTCCTAGTCTTTTGCGTTTTTCAGCCAAAAACTAGAATTTCGCGCGATTTCCATATTTTCGTGTGCTTTAGCCCACGCCTTCCAAGGGGTCCCGGGAACCCCAAACCCCGATCGCCTAAAAATTTTCCGGGCCATCAAATACGCTCTAAGTAACCATAGTAAGCACCTCGCCATGATCGTTCCTCATTTTTTGCTTTTTTCGGCCAAACAACTAGAATTCTGCGCGATTCCCATATTTTTGTGTGTTATAGCCCACGCCTTCCGAGTGGTCCCGGGACCTCCTGACCCCTATCGCCTAAAATTTTTCCGGACTATCAAATATGACCTAAGGAACCATAGTATCCGCCCTACCATGATCGCTCCTCATTTTTTGCATTTTTCGGCCAAACAACTAGAATTCCGCGCGATTCCCATATTTTTGTGTGTTAAAGTCCACGCCTTCCGAGTGGTCCCGGGACCTCCGGACCCCTATCGCCTAATATTTTTCCGGACTATCAAATAAGACCTAAGGAACCATAGTCACCGCCCGCCATGATAGTTCCTCATTTATTGCATTTTTCGGCCAAAAAACTAGAATTCCACTCGATTACCATATTTTTGTGTGCTATTGCCCACGCTTTCCTAGTGGTCCCAAGAGCCGCGGACCCCGATCGCCTAAAATTTTTTCGGGCAATCAAATACGACCTATGGAACCATAGTATCCTCCCCGCCATGATCGTTCCTTATTTTTTGCGTTTTTCGGCCAAACAACTAGAATTACACGCGATTCCCATATTTTTGTGTTATAGCCCACACCTTCAGAGTGGTCCCGGGACCTCCGGACCCCTATCGCCTAAAATTTTTCCGGACTATCAAATACGACCTAAGGAACCATAGTATCCGCCCCGCCATGATCGTTCCTCATTTTTTGTGTTTTTCGGACAAACAACTAGAATTCCGTGCGATCCCATATTTTTGTGTGTTATAGCCCACGCCTTCCGAGTGGTCCCGGGTCTCCGGACCCCTATCGCCTAAAATTTTTCCGGACTATCAAATAAGACCTAAGGAACCATAGTCACTGCCCAGCCATGATCGTTCCTATTTTCTTTTCTGTTTTTTGGCCAAAAAACTAGAATTCCGCGCGATTCCCATATTTTCGTGTCCTATAGCCCACGCCTTCCAAGTGAACCCGGGAACTCCAGACCCCTATCGCCTAAAATTTTTCCGGACTATCAAATACGACCTAAGGAACCATAGTCACCGCCCAGCCATGATCATTCCTCATTTGTTGCGTTTTTCGGCCAAAAAACTAGAATTCCGCCCGATTACAATATTTTTGTGTGCTATTGCCCACCCTTCCAAGTGGTTCCGGGACCCCCGGACCCCGATCGCCTAAAATTTTTCCGGGCCGTCAAATACGACCTAAGGAACCATAGTAACCGCCCCGCCATCATCGTTTCTCATTTTTTGCATTTTTCGGCCAAAAAACTAGAATTACGCCCGATTCCCATATTTTCGTGTGCTATACCCACGCCTTCCAAGTGGTCCGGGGAGCCGCAGACCCCGATCGCCTAAAATTTTTCCGGACTATCAAATACGACCTAAGGTACCATAGTCACTGCCCCACCATGATCGTTCCAAATGCTTTGCATTTTTCGGCCAAAAAACTAGAACTCCGCGCGATTTGCATATTTTCGTGTGCTATAGCTTACGCCTTCCGAGTGGTCCTGGGAGCCGTGGACCCCGATCGCCTAAAATTTTCCGGGCCATCAAATACAACCTAAGGAACCATAGTCACCGCCCCGCCATCATCGTTCCTCATTTATTGCGTTTTTCGGCCAAAAAACAAGAATTCCGCTCGAATTCCATATTTTTGTGTGCTATTGCCCACGCCTTCCGAGTGGGCCGGGCCGCTAGACTCGGATCGCCTAAAAAATTTTTGGGCCATCAATTTAGACCTAAGGAACCATAGTCACCATCTCGCCATGATCGTTCCTCATTTTTTGCATTTTTTGGCCAAAAAACTAGAATTTCGCCCGATTCCCATATTTTTGTGTGCTATCGCCCACGCCTTCCGAGTGGGTCGGGCCCCCGGAGCCGGATCGCCTAAATATTTTCCGGACTATCAAATACGACCTAAGGAACCATAGTCACCGCCCTGCCATGATCGTTCCTAGTCTTTTGCGTTTTTCAGCCAAAAAACTAGAATTTCGCGCGATTTCCATATTTTCGTGTGCTTTAGCCCACGCCTTCCAAGGGGTCCCGGGAACCCCGAACCCCGATCGCCTAAAAATTGTCCGGGCCATCAAATATGACCTAAGGAAACATAGTAACCACCCCTCCATGATCGTTCCTCATTTTTTGCGTTTTTCGGCCAAACAACTAGAATTCCGCTCGATTACCATATTTTTGTGTGCTATTGCCCACGCCTTCCGAGTGGGCCGGGCCGCCGGACTTGGATCGCCTAAAAAATTTTCGGGCCATCAATCAGGACCTAAGGAACCATAGTCACTACCTCTCCATGTTCGTTCCTTATTTTTTGCATTTTTTGGCCAAAAAACTTGAATTCCGCCCGATTCCCATATTTTTGTATGCTATCGCCTGCGCCTTCCGAGCGGGTCGGGCCCTCCAGAGCCGGATCGCCTAAAAATTTTCTGGACTATCAAATACGACCTAAGGAACCATAGTCACCGCCCTGCAATGATCGTTCCTAGTCTTTTGCGTTTTTTAGCCAAAACACTAGAATTCCGTGCGATTTCCATATTTTCGTGTGCTTTAGCCCACGCCTTCCAACGGGTCCCGGGAACCCCGAACCCCGATCACCTAAAAATTTTCTGGGCCATCAAATACGACCTAAGGAACCATAGTAACCACCCCGCCATGATCGTTCCTCATTTTTTGCGTTTTTCGGCCAAACCACTAGAATTCCGCGCGATTCCCATATTTTTGTGTGTTATAGCCCACGCCTTCCGAGTGGTCCCGGGACCTCCTGATCCCTATCGCCTAAAATTTTTCCGGACTTTCAAATACGATCTAAGGAACCATAGTATCCGCCCCGCAATGATCGTTCCTCATTTTTTGCGTTTTTGGCAAAACAACTAGAATTCCGCGCGATTCCCATATTTTTGTGTGTTATAGCCCACGCCTTCCGAGTGGTCCCGGGACCTCCGGACCCCTATCGCCTAATATTTTTCCGGGCCATCAAATATGACCTAAGGAACCATAGTCACCGCCTCGCCACGATCGTTCCTCATTTATTGCGTTTTTCGGCCAAAACACTAGATTTACGCTCGATTACCATATTTTTGTGTGCTATTGCCCACGCCTTCCGAGTGGGCCAGGCCGCCGGTCTCGGATCGCCTAAAAAATTTCTGGGCCATCAATTAAGACCTAAGGAACCATAGTCACCACCTCGCCATGATCGTTCCTCATTTTTTGCATTTTCTGGCCAAAAAACTAGAATTCCGCCCTATTCCCATATTTTGGTGTGCTATCGCCCACGCCTTCCGAGTTGGTCGGGCCCCCCTGAGCCGAATCGCCTAAAAAAATTTCGGACTATCAAATATGACCTAAGGAACCATAGGCACCGCCCCGCCATGATCGTTCCTAGTCTTTTGCGTTTTTCACCCAAAAAACTAGAATTTCGCGCGATTTCCATATTTTCGTGTGCCCCACGCCTTGCAAGGGGTCCCGGGAACCCCGAACCCCGATCGCCTAAAAATTTTGCGGGCCATCAAATATGACCTAAGGAACCATAGTAACCACCCCGCCATGATCGTTCCTCATTTTTTGCGTTTTTCGGCCAAACATCTAGAATTCTGCGCGATTCCCATATTTTTGTGTGTTATAGCCCACGCCTTCCGAGTGGTCCCGGGACCTCCGGACCCCTATCGCCTAAAATTTTTCCGGACTATCAAATATGACCTAAGGAACCATAGTCACCGCCCAGCCATGATCATTCCTCATTGGTTGCGTTTTTTGGCCAAAAACTAGAATTCCGCCCGATTACAATATTTTTGTGTGCTATTGCCCACCCTTCCATGTGGTTCCGGGACCCCCGGACCCCGATCGCCTAAAATTTTTCCGGGCCGTCTAATACGACCTAAGGAACCATAGTAACTGCCCCGCCATCATCGTTTCTCATTTTTTGCATTTTCGGCCAAAAAACTAGGATTACGCCCCATTCCCATATTTTCGTGTGCTATACCCACGCCTTCCAAGTGGTCCGGGGAGCCGCGGAGCCCGATCGCCTAAAATTTTTCCGGACTATCAAATACGACCTAAGGAACCATAGTATCCGCCCCGCTATGATCGTTCCTCATTTTTTGCGTTTTTCGGCCAAACAACTAGAATTCCGCGCGATTCCCATATTTTTGCGTGTTATAGCCCACGCCTTCCGAGTGGTCCCGGGACCTCCGGACCCCTATCACCTAATATTTTTCCGGACTATCAAATAAGACCTAAGGAACCATAGTCAGCGCCCAGCAATGATCGTTCCTAGTTTTTTTCCGTTTTTCGGCCAAAAAACTAGAATTCCGCGTGATTCCCATTTTTTCGTGTCCTATAGCCCACGCCTTCCAAGTGAACCCGGGAACTCCGGACCCCTATCGCCTAAAATTTTTCCGGACTATCAAATACGACCTAAGGAATCATAGTATCCGCCACGCCATGATCGTTCCTTATTTTTTGTGTTTTTCGGCCAAACAACTAAAATTACGCGCGATTCCCATATTTTTGTGTGTTATAGCCCACACCTTCCGAGTGGTCCCGGGACCTCCGGACCCCTATCGCCTAAAATTTTTCCGGACTATCAAATACGACCTAAGGAACCATAGTATCCGCCCCGCCATGATCGTTCCTCATTTTTTGCATTTTCGGCCAAATAACTAGAATTCCGCGCGATCCCATATTTTTGTGTGTTATAGCCCACGCCTTCCGAGTGGTCCCGGGTCTCCGGACCCCTATCGCCTAAAATTTTTCCGGACTATCAAATAAGACCTAAGGAACCATAGACACCGCCCAGCCATGATCGTTCCTAGTTTTTTTCCGTTTTTCGGCCAAAAAACTAGAATTCCGCGCGATTCCCATATTTTCGTGTCCTATAGCCCACGCCTTCCAAGTGAACCCGGGAACTCCAGACCCCTATCGCCTAAAATTTTTCCAGACTATCAAATACGACCTAAGGAACCATAGTCACCGCCCAGCCATGATCATTCCTCATTTGTTACGTTTTTTTGCCAAAAAACTAGAATTCCGCCTGATTACAATATTTTTGCGTGCTATTGCCCACCCTTCCAAGTGGTTCCGGGACCCCCGGACCCCGATCGCCTAAAATTTTTCTGGGCCGTTAAATACGACCTAAGGAACCATAGTAACTGCCCCGCCATCATCGTTTCTCATTTTTTGCATTTTTCGGCCAAAAAACTAGAATTACGCCCGATTCCCATATTTTCGTGTGCTATATCCACGCCTTCCAAGTGGTCCGGGGATCCGCGGACCCCGATCGCCTAAAATTTTTCCGGACTATCAAATACGACCTAAGGTACCATAGTCACTGCCCCACCATGATCGTTCCAAATGCTTTGCATTTTTCGGCCAAAAAACTAGAACTCCGCGCGATTTGCATATTTTCGTGTGCTATAGCTTACGCCTTCCGAGTGGTCCCGGGAGCCGTGGACCCGGATCGCCTAAAATTTTCCGGGCCATCAAATACAACCTAAGGAACCATAATCACCACCCCGCCATCATCGTTTCTCATTTATTGCGTTTTTCGGCCAAAAAACAAGAATTCCGCTCGAATTCCATATTTTTGTGTGCTATTGCCCACGCCTTCCGAGTGCGCCGGGCCGCTAGACTCGGATCGCCAAAAAAATTTTCATGCCATCAATTTAGACCTAAGGAACCATAGTCACCATTTCGCCATGATCGTTCCTCATTTTTTCCATTTTTGGCCAAAAAACTAGAATTTCGCCCGATTCCCATATTTTTGTGTGCTATCGCCCACGCCTTCCGAGTGGGTCGGGCCCTCGGAGCCGGATCGCCTAAAAATTTTCCGAACTATCAAATACGACCTAAGGAACCATAGTCACCGCCCCGCCATGATCGTTCCTAGTCTTTTGCGTTTTTCAGCCAAAAAACTAGAATTTCGCGCGATTTCCATATTTTCGTGTGCTTTAGCCCATGCCTTCCAAGGGGTCCCGGGAACCCCGAACCCCGATCGCCTAAAAATTGTCCGGGCCATCAAATACGACCTAAGGAACCATACTAACCACCCCGCCATGATCGTTCCTCATTTTTGGCGTTTTTCGGCCAAACAACTAGAATTCCGCGTGATTCCCATATTTTTGTGTGTTATAGCCCACGCCTTCCGAGTGGTCCCGGGACCTCCTGACCCCTATCACCTAAAATTTTTCCGGACTATCAAATACGACCTAAGGAACCATAGTATCCGCCCCGCAATGATCGTTCCTCATTTTTTGCATTTTTAGGCAAAACAACTAGAATTCCGCGCGATTCCCATATTTTTGTGTGTTATAGCCCACGCCTTCCGAGTGGTCCCGGGACCTCCGGACCCCTATCGTTTAATATTTTTCTGGGCCATCAAATATGACCTAAGGAACCATAGTCACCGCCCCGCCATGATCGTTCCTCATTTATTGCGTTTTTCGCCCAAAAAACTAGAATTCCGCTCGATTACCAAATTTTTGTGTGTTATTGCCCACGCCTTCCGAGTGGGCCAGGCCGCCGGTCTCGGATGTCCTAAAAAATTTCCGGGCCATCAATTAAGACCTAAGGAACCATAGTCACTGCCTCGCCTTGATCGTTCCTCTTTTTTTGCATTTTCTTGCCAAAAAACTAGAATTCCGCCCTATTCCCATATTTTTGTGTGCTATCGCCCACGCCTTCCGAGTGGGTCGGGCCCCCGGAGCCGAATCGCCTAAAAATTTTCCGGCCTATCAAATATGACCTAAGGAACCATAGTCACCGCCCCGCCATGATAATTGCTAGTCTTTTGCGTTTTTCAGCCAAAAAATTAAAATTTCGCGCGATTTCCATATTTTCGTGTGCTTTAGCCCACGCCTTCCAAGGGGTCCCGGGAACCCCGAACCCCGATCGCCTAAAAATTTTCCGGGCCATCAAATACGACCTAAGGAACCATAGTAACCACCCCTCCATGATCGTTCCTCATTTTTTGCGTTTTTCGGCCAAACAACTAGAATTCTGCGCGATTCCCATATTTTTGTGTGTTATAGCCCACGCCTTACGAGTGGTACCGGGACCTCCTGACCCCTATCGCCTAAAATTTTTTCGTACTATCAAATACGACCTAAGGAACTATAGTCACCGCCCAGCCATGATCATTCCTCATTTGTTGCGTTTTTTGGCCAAAAAACTAGAATTTCGCCCGATTATAATTTTTTTGTGTGCTATTGCCCACCCTTCCATGTGGTTCCGGGACCCCCGGACCCCGATCGCCTAAAATTTTTCCGGGTCGTCAAATACGACCTAAGGAACCATAGTAACCGCCCCGCCATCATCGTTTCTCATTTTTTGCATTTTTCTGCAAAAAAACTAGAATTACGCCCGATTCACATATTTTCGTGTGCTATACCCACGCCTTCCAAGTGGTCCGGGGAGCCGCGGACCCCGATCGCCTAAAATATTTCCGGACTATCAAATACGACTTAAGGTACCATAGTCACCGCCCCACCATGATCGATCCAAATGCTTTGCATTTTTCGGCCAAAAAACTAGAACTCCGCGCGATTTGCATATTTTCGTGTGCTATAGCTTACGCCTTCCGAGTGGTCCCGGGAGCCGTGGACCCCCGATCGCCTAAAATTTTCTGGTCCATCAAATACGACCTAAGAAACCATAGTCACCGCCCCGCCATGATCGTTCCTCATTTATTGCGTTTTTCGGCCAAAAAACTAGAATTCCGCTCGATTACCATATTATTTTGTGTTATTGCCCACGCCTTTCGGATCGCCTATAAAATTTTCGGACCATCAATTAAGACCTAAGGAACCATAGTCACCGCCTCGCCATGATCGTTCCTCATTTTTTGCATTTTTTGGCCAAAAAACTAGAATTCCGCCCGATTCCCATATTTTTGTGAGCTATCGCCCACGCATTCCGAGTGGGTCGGGCCCCCCGGAGCCGGATCGCCTAAAAATTTTCCGGAGTATCAAATACGACCTAAGGAACCATAGTCACCGCCCCGCCATGATCGTTCCTAGTCTTTTGCGTTTTCTAGCCAAAAAACTAGAATTTCGCGCGATTTCCCTATTTTCGTGTGCTAAAGCCCACGCCTTCCAAGGGGTCCAGGGAACCCCGATCGCCTAAAAATTGTCCGGGCCATCAAATACGACCTAAGGAACCATAGTAACCACCCCGCCATGATCGTTCCTCATTTTTTGTGTTTTTCGGCAAAACAACTAGAAATCCGCGCGATTCCCACATTTTTGTGTGTTATAGCCCACGCCTTCCGAGTGGTCCCGGGACCTCCGGACCCCTATCGCCTAATATTTTTCGGGCCATCAAATATGACCTAAGGAACCATAGTCACCGCCCCGCCATGATCGTTCCTCATTTATTGCGTTTTCCGGCCAAAAAACTAGAATTCCGCTCGATTACCATATTTTTGTGTGCTATTGCCCACCCCTTCCGAGTGGGCCGGGCCGCCGGTCTCGGATCGCCTAAAATTTTTCTGGACTATCAAATACGACCTAAGGAACCATAGTATCCGCCCTGCCATGATCGTTCCTCATTTTTTGCGTTTTTCGGCCAAACAACTAGAATTACACGCGATTCCCATATTTTTGTGTTATAGCCCACACCTTCTGAGTGGTCCCGGGACCTCCGGACCCCTATCGCCTAAAATTTTTCCGGACTATCAAATACGACCTAAGGAACCATAGTATCCGCCCCGCCATGATCGTTCCTCATTTTTTGCATTTTCGGCCAAATAACTAGAATTCCGCGCGATCCCATATTTTTGTGTGTTATAGCCCACGCCTTCCGAGTGGTCCCGCGTCTCCGGACCCCTATCGCCTAAAATATTTCCGAACTATCAAATAAGACCTAAGGAACCATAGTCACCGCCCAGCCATGATCGTTCCTAGTTTTTTTCCGTTTTTCGGCCAAAAAACTAGAATTCCGCGCGATTCCCATATTTTCGTGTCCTATAGCCCACGCCTTCCAAGTGAACCCGGGAACTCCAGACCCCTATCGCCTAAAATTTTTCCGGACTATCAAATACGACCTAAGGAACCATAGTCACCGCCCAGCCATGATCATTCCTCATTTGTTGCATTTTTTGGCCAACAAACTAGAATTCCGCCCGATTACAGTATTTTTGTGTGCTATTGCCACCCTTCCAAGTGGTTCCGGGACCCCCGGACCCCGATCGCCTAAAATTTTTCCGGGCTGTCAAATACGACCTAAGGAACCATAGTAACCACCCCGCAATCATCGTTTCTCATTTTTTACATTTTTTGGCCAAAAAACAAGAATTACGCCCGATTCCCATATTTTCATTTGCTATACCCAAGCCTTCCAAGTGGTCCGGGGAGCCACGGACCCCGATCGCCTAAAATTTTTCCGTACTATCAAATACGACCTAAGGTACCATAGTCACCGCCCCACCATGATCGTTCCAAATGCTTTGCATTTTTCGGCCAAAAAACTAGAACTCCGCGCGATTTGAATATTTTCGTGTGCTATAGCTTACGCCTTCCGAGTAGTCCCGGGAGCCGTGGACCCCGATCGCCTAAAATTTTTCGGGCCATCAAATACGACCTAAGAAACCATAGTCACGCCCCGCCATGATCGTTCCTCATTTATTGCATTTTTCGGCCAAACAAACTAGAATTCCGCCCGATTCCCATATTTTTGTGTGCTATCGCCCACGCCTTCCGAGTGGGTCGGGCCTCCCGAAGCCGGATCGCCTAAAAATTTTCCGGACTATCAAATACGACCTAAGGAACCATAGTCACTGCCCCGCCATGATCATTCCTAGTCTTTTGCATTTTTCAGCCAAAAAACTAGAATTTCACGCGATTTCCATATTTTCGTGTGCTTTAGCCCACGCCTTCCAAGGGGTCCCGGGAACCCCGAACCCCGATCGCCTAAAAATTGTCCGGGCCATCAAATACGACCTAAGGAACCATAGTAACCACCCCGCCATGATCGTTCCTCATTTTTTGCGTTTTTCGACCAAACAACTAGAATTCCGCGCGATTCCCATATTTTTGTGTGTTATAGCCCAAGCCTTCCGAGTGGTCCCGGGACCTCCGGACCCCTATCGCCTAATATTTTTCCGGGCCATCAAATATGACCTAAGGAACCATATTATCCGCCCCGCAATGATCGTTCCTCATTTTTTGCGTTTTTCGGCAAAACAACTAGAATTCCGCGCGATTCCCATATTTTTGTGTGTTATAGCCCACGCCTTCCGAGTGGTCCCGGGACATCCGGACCCCTATCGCCTAATATTTTTCCGGGCCATCAAATATGACCTAAGGAACCATAGTCACCGCCCCGCCATGATCGTTCCTCATTTATTGCGTTTTTCAGCCAAATATCTAGAATTCAGCTCGATTACCATATTTTTGTGTGCTATTGCCCACGCCTTCCGAGTGGGCCGGGCTGCTGGTCTCGGATCGCCTAAAATTTTTTCGGACTATCAAATACGACCTAAGGAACCATAGTATCCACCCCGCCATGATCGTTCCTCATTTTTTGCGTTTTTCGGCCAAACAACTAGAATTCCGCGCGATTCCCATATTTTTGTGTGTTATAGCCCACGCCTTCCGAGTGGTCCCGGGACATCCGGACCCCTATCGCCTAATATTTTTTCGGACTATCAAATAAGACCTAAGGAACCATAGTTACCGCCCCGCCATGATCATTCCTCATTTATTGCATTTTTTGGCCAAAAAACTAGAATTCCGCTCGATTCCCATATTTTCGTGTCTTATAGCCCACGCCTTCCAAGAGAACCCGGGAACTCCGGACCCCTATCGCCTAAAATTTTTTCGGACTATCAAATACGACCTAAGGAACCATAGTCACCGCCCAGCATGATTGTTCTAGTCTTTTGCGTTTTTTTGGCCAAAAAACTAGAATTTTGCCCGATTACAATATTTTTGTGTGCTATTGCCCACCCTTCCAAGTGGTTCCGGGAACCCCGGACCCCGATCGCCTAAATTTGTTTCGGCCATCAAATACGACCTAAGGAACCATAGTAACCGCCCCGCCATCATCGTTTCTCATTTTTTGCATTTTTCGGCCAAAAAACTAGAATTACGCCCGATTCCCATATTTTCGTGTGCTATACCCACGCCTTCCAAGTGGTCCGGGGAGCCGCGGACCCCGATCGCCTAAAATTTTTCCGGACTATCAAATACGACCTAAGGTACCATAGTCACCGCCCCACCATGATCGTTCCAAATGCTTTGCATTTTTCGGCCAAAAAACTAGAACTCCGCGCGATTTGCATATTTTAGTGTGCTATAGCTTACGCCTTCCGAGTGGTCCCGGGAGCCGTGGACCCCGATCGCCTAAAATTTTTCGGGCCATCAAATACGACCTAAGGAACCATAGTATCCGCCCCTCCATGATCGTTCCTTATTTTTTGCATTTTTCGGCCAAACAACTAAAAGTACACGCGATTCCCATATTTTTGTGTGTTATAGCCCACGCCTTCCGAGTGGTCCCGGGACCTCCGGACCCCTATCGCCTAATATTTTTCCGGACTATCAAATAAGACCTATGGAACCATAGTTACCGCCCCGCCATGATCATTCCTCATTTATTGCATTTTTCGGCCAAAAAACTAGAATTCCGCTCGATTCCCATTTTTTCGTGTCCTATAGCCCACGCCTTCCAAGAGAACCCGGGAACTCCAGACCCCTATCGCCTAAAATTTTTCAGGACTATCAAATACGACCTAATGAACCATAGTCACCGCTCCGCCATGATCGTTCCTCATTTTTTGTGTTTTTCGGCAAAACAACTAGAATTCCGCGCGATTCCCATATTTTTGTGTGTTAGCCCACGCCTTCCGAGTGGTCCCGGGACCTCCGGACCCCTATCGCCTAATATTTTTCCGGGCCATCAAATATGACCTAAGGAACCATTGTCACCGCCCCGCCATGATCGTTCCTCATTTATTGCGTTTTTCGGCCAAAAATCTAGAATTCCGCTCGATTACCATATTTTCGTGTCCTATAGCCCACGCCTTCCAAGAGAACCCGGGAACTCCGGACCCCTATCGCCTAAAATTTTTCCGGACTATCAAATACGATCTAAGGAACCATAGTCACCGCCCAGCCATGATTGTTCCTAGTCTTTTGCGTTTTTTGACCAAAAAACTAGAATTTCGCCCGATTACAATATTTTTGTGTGCTATTGCCCACCCTTCCAAGTGGTTCCGGGACTCCTGGACCCCGATCGCCTAAAATTTTTCCGGCAATCAAATACGAACTAAGGAACCATAGTAACCGCCCCGCCATCATCGTTTCTCATTTTTTGCATTTTTCGGCCAAAAAACTAGAATTACGCCCTATTCCCATATTTTCGTGTGCTATACCCACGCCTTCCAAATGGGCCGGGGAGTCGTGGACCCCGATCGCCTAAAATTTTTCCGGACTATCAAATACGACCTAAGGTACCATAGTCACCGCCCCACCATGATCATTCCAAATGCTTTGCATTTTTCGGCAAAAAAACTAGAACTCCGCGCGATTTGCCTATTTTAGTGTGCTATAGCTTACGCCTTCCGAGTGGTCCCGGGAGCCGTGGACCCCGATCGCCTAAAATTTTCCGGGCCATCAAATATGACCTAAGGAACCATAGTCACCGCCCCGCCATGATCGTTCCTCATTTATTGCATTTTTCGGCCAAAAAACTAGAATTCCGCTCGATTACCATATTTTTGTGTGCTAAATAGCCCACGCCTTCCGAGTGGGCCGGGCCGCCTGTCTCGGATCGCCTAAAAAATTTTTGGGCCATCAATTAAGACCTAAGGAACCATAGCCACCGCCTCGCCATGATCGTTCCTCATTTTTTGCATTTTTCAGCCAAAAAAACTAGAATTCCGCCCGATTCCCATATTTTTGTGTGCTATCGCCCACGCCTTCTGAGTGGGTCGGGCCCCCCGGAGCCGGATCGCCTAAAAATTTTCCGAACTATCAAATACGACCTAAGGAACCATAGTCACCTCCCCTCCATGATCGTTCCTAGTCTTTTGCGTTTTTCAGCCAAAAACTAGAATTTCGCGCGATTTCCATATTTTCATGTGCTTTAGCCCATGCCTTCCAAGGGGTCCCGGGAACCCCGAACCCCGATCACCTAAAACTTTTCTGGGCCATCAAATACGACCTAAGGAACCATAGTAACCACCCCGCCATGATTGTTCCTCATTGTTTGCGTTTTTCGGCCAAACAACTAGAATTCCGCCCGATTCCCATATTTTTATGTGTTATAGCCCACGCCTTCCGAGTGGTCCCGGGACCTCCGGACCCCTATCGCCTAATATTTTTCCGGGCCATCAAATATGACCTAAGGAACCATAGTCACCGCCCCGCTATGATCGTTCCTCATTTATTGCGTTTTTCGGCCAAAAAACTAGAATTCCGCTCGATTACCATATTTTTGTGTGCTATTGCCCACGCCTTCCGAGTGAGCCAGGCCGCCTGTCTCGGATCGCCTAAAAAAATTTTGGGCCATCAATTAAGACCTAAGGAACCATAGTCACCGCCTAGCCATGATCGTTCCTCATTTGTTTCATTTTTTGGCCAAAAAACTAGAATTCCGCCCGATTCCCATATTTTTGTGTGCTATCGCCCACGCCTTCCGAGTGGGTCGGGCCCCCCGGAGACGGATCGCCTAAAAATTTTCTGGACTATCAAATACGACCTAAGGAACCATAGTCACTGCCATGCCATGATCGTTCCTAGTCTTTTGCGTTTTTCAGCCAAAAAACTAGAATTTCGCGCGATTTCCATATTTTCGTGTGCTTTAGCCCACGCTTCCAAGGGGTCCCGGGAACCCCGAACCCCGATCGCCTAAAACTTTTCCGGGCCATCAAATACAACCTAAGGAACCATTGTAACCACCCCGCCATGATCGTTCCTCATTTTTTGCGTTTTTCGGCCAAACAACTAGAATTCCGCGCGATTCCCATATTTTTGTGTGTTATAGCCCACGCCTTCCGAGTGGTCCCGGGACCTCCGGACCCCTATCGCCAAATATTTTTTCGGACTATCAAATAAGACCTATGGAACCATAGTTACCGCCCCGCCATGATCATTCCTCATTTATTGCATTTTTCGGCCAAAAAACTAGAATTCCGCTCGATTCCCATATTTTCGTGTCCTATAGCCCACGCCTTCCAAGAGAACCCGGGAACTCCAGACCCCTATCGCCTAAAATTTTTCCGGACTATCAAATACGACCTAAGGAACCATAGTCACCGCCCCGCCATGATCGTTCCTCATTTTTGCATTTTTCGGCCAAAAAACTAGAATTACGCCCGATTCCCATATTTTCGTGTGCTATACCCACGCCTTCCAAGTGGGCCGGGGAGCCGCGGACCCCGATCGCCTAAAATTTTTCGGACTATCAAATACGACCTAAGGTACCATAGTCACCGCCCCACCATGATCGTTCCAAATGATTTGCATTTTTCGTCAAAAAAACTAGAATTCCGCGCGATTTCCATATTTTTGTGTGCTATTGCCCACGCCTTCCGAGTGGTCCCAAGAGCCGCGGACCCCGATCGCCTAAAGTTTTTTCGGGCAATCAAATACGACCTAAGGAACCATAGTATCCACCCCTCCATGATCGTTCCTTATTTTTTGCATTTTTCGGCCAAACAACTAGAAGTACACGCGATTCCCATATTTTTGTGTGTTATAGCCCACGTCTTCCGAGTGGTCCCGGGACCTCCGGACCCCTATCGCCTAATATTTTTCCGGACTATCAAATAAGACCTAAGGAACCATAGTCACTGCCCAGCAATGATCGTTCCTAGTTTCTTTCCGTTTTTTCGGCCAAAAAACTAGAATTCCGCGCAATTCCCATTTTTTCGTGTCCTATAGCCCACGCCTTCCAAGTGAACCCGGGAACTCCGGACCCCTATCGCCTTAAATTTTTCCAGACTATCAAATACGACCTAAGGAATCATAGTATCCTCCACGCCATGATCATTCCTTATTTTTTGCATTTTTCGGCCAAACAACTAGAATTCCGCGTGATTCCCATATTTTTGTGTGTTATAGCCCACGCCTTCCGAGTGGTCCCGGGACCCCCGGACCCCTATCGCCTAATATTTTTCCGGACTATCAAATAAGACCTAAGGAACAATAGTTACCGCCCCGCCATGATCGTTCCTCATTTATTGCATTTTTCGGCCAAAAAACTAGAATTCCGCTCGATTCCCATATTTTCGTGTCCTATAGCCCACGCCTTCCAAGAGAACCCGGGAACTGTGGACCCCTATCGCCTAAAAGTTTTCCGGACTATCAAATACGACCTAAGGAACCATAGTTACTGCCCAGCCATGATCATTCCTCATTTGTTGCGTTTTTGGCCAAAAAACTAGAATTTCGCCCGATTACAATATTTTTGTGTGCTATTGCCCACCCTTCCAAGTGTTTCCGGGACCCCCGGACCCCGATCGCCTAAAATTTTTACGGGCCATCAAATACGACCTAAGGAACCATAGTAACCTCCCCGCCATCATCGTTTCTCATTTTTTGCATTTTTCGGCCAAAAACTAGAATTACGCCCGATTCCCATATTTTCGTGTGCTATACCCACGCCTTCCAAATGGGTCGGGGAGTCGTGGACCCCGATCGCCTAAAATTTTTCCGGACTATCAAATACGACCTAAGGTACCATATTCACCGCCCCACCATGATCGTTCCAAATGCTTTGGATTTTTCTGCAAAAAAACTAGAACTCCGCGCGATTTGCCTATTTTAGTGTGCTATAGCTTACGCCTTCCGAGTGGTCTCGGGAGCCGTGGACACCGATCGCCTAAAATTTTCCGGGCCATCAAATATGACCTAAGGAACCATGGTCACAGCCCCGCCATGATCGTTCCTCATTTATTGCATTTTTCAGCCAAAAAACTAGAATTCCCCTCGATTACCATATTTTTGTGTGCTATTGCCCACGCCTTCCGAGTGGGCCGGGCCGCCTGTCTCGGATCGCCTAAAAAATGTTTGGGCCATCAATTAAGACCTAAGGAACCATAGTCACCGCCTCGCCATGATCGTTCCTCATTTTTTTCATTTTTTGGCCAAAAAAATAGAATTCCGCCCGATTCCCATATTTTTGTGTGCTATCGCCCACGCCTTCTGAGTGGGTCGGGCCGCCCGGAGCCGGATCGCCTAAAAATTTTTCGAACTATAAAATACGACCCAAGGAACCATAGTCACCGCCCCTCCATGATCGTTCCTAGTCTTTTACGTTTTTCAGCCAAAAAACTAGAATTTCGCGCGATTTCCATATTTTCATGTGCTTTAGCCCACTACTTCCAAGGAGTCCCGGGAACCCCGAACCCCGATCGCCTAAAACTTTTCTGGGCCATCACATACAACCTAAGGAACGATAGTAACCACCCCGCCATGATCGTTCCTCATTTTTTGCGTTTTTCGGCCAAACAACTAGAATTCCACCCGATTCCCATATTTTTGTGTGTTATAGGCCACGCCTTCCGAGTGGTCCCGGGACCTCCTGACCCTCCATGATCGTTCCTAGTCTTTTACGTTTTTCAGCCAAAAAACTAGAATTTCGCGCGATTTCCATATTTTCGTGTGCTTTAGCCCACGCCTTCCAAGGGGTCCCGGGAACCCCGAAACCCGATCGCCTAAAAATTGCCTGGGCCATCAAATACGACCTAAGGAACCATAGTAACCACCCCGCCATGATCGTTCCTCATTTTTTGCGTTTTTCGACCAAACAACTAGAATTCTGCGCGATTCCCATATTTTTATGTGTTATAGCCCAAGCCTTCCGAGTGGTCCCGGGACCTCCTGACCCCTATCGCCTAAAATTTTTCCGGACTATCAAATACGACCTAAGGAACCATAGTATCAGCCCCGCAATGATCGTTCCTCATTTTTTGTGTTTTTCGGCAAAACAACTAGAATTCCGCGCGATTCCCATATTTTTGTGTGTTATAGCCCACGCCTTCCGAGTGGTCCCGGGACCTCCGGACCCCTATCGCCTAATATTTTTCCGGGCCATCAAATATGACCTAAGGAACCATAGTCACCGCCCCACCATGATCGTTCCTCATTTATTGCGTTTTTCGGCCAAAAATCTAGAATTCCGCTCGATTACCATATTTTCGTGTCCTATAGCCCACGCCTTCCAAGAGAACCCGGGAACTCCGGACCCCTATCGCCTAAAATTTTTCCGGACTATCAAATACGACCTAAGGAACCATAGTCACCGCCCAGCCATGATTGTTCCTAGTCTTTTGCGTTTTTTGACCAAAAAACTAGAATTTCGCCCGATTACAATATTTTTGTATGCTATTGCCCACCCTTCCAAGTGGTTCCGGGACCCCCGGACCCCGATCGCCTAAAATTTTTCCGGCAATCAAATACGACCTAAGGAACCATAGTAACCGCCCCGCCATCATCGTTTCTCATTTTTTGCATTTTTCGGCCAAAAAACTAGAATTACGCCCGATTCCCATATTTTCGTGTGCAATACCCACGCCTTCCAAATGGGCCGGGGAGTCGTGGACCCCGATCGCCTAAAATTTTTCCGGACTATCAAATACGACCTAAGGTACCATAGTCACTGCCCCACCATGATCATTCCAAATACTTTGCATTTTTCGGCAAAAAAACTAGAACTCCGCGCGATTTGCCTATTTTAGTGTGCTATAGCTTACGCCTTCCGAGTGGTCCCGGGAGCCGTGGACCCCGATCGCCTAAAATTTTCCGGGCCATCAAATATGACCTAAGGAACCATAGTCATCGCCCCGCCATGATCGTTCCTCATTTATTGCGTTTTTCGGCCAAAAAACTAGAATTCCGCTCGATTACCATATTTTTGTGTGCTAAATAGCCCACGCCTTCCGAGTGGGCCGGGCCGCCTGTCTCGGATCGCCTAAAAATTTTTTGGGCCATCAATTAAGACCTAAGGAACCATAGTCACCTCCTCACCATGATCGTTCCTCATTTTTTGCATTTTTCAGCCAAAAAACTAGAATTCCGCCCGATTCCCAGATTTTTGTGTGCTATCGCCCACGCCTTCTGAGTGGGTCGGGCCGCCCGGAGCCGGATCGCCTAAAAATTTTCCGAACTATCAAATACGACCCAAGGAACCATAGTCACCGCCCCTCCATGATCGTTCCTAGTCTTTTACGTTTTTCAGCCAAAAAACAAGAATTTCGCGCGATTTCCATATTTTCATGTGCTTTAGCCCACTACTTCCAAGGAGTCCCGGGAACCCCGAACCCCGATCGCCTAAAACTTTTCTGGGCCATCACATACAACCTAAGGAACGATAGTAACCACCCCGCCATGATCGTTCCTCATTTTTTGCGTTTTTCGGCCAAACAACTAGAATTCCACCCGATTCCCATATTTTTGTGTGTTATAGGCCACGCCTTCCGAGTGGTCCCGGGACCTCCTGACCCCTATCGCCTAAAAATTTTCCAGACTATCAAATACGACCTAAGGAACCATAGTATCCGCCCCTCCATGATCGTTCCTCATTGTTTGCGTTTTTCGGCCAAACAACTAGAATTTCGCCCGATTCCCATATTTTTATGTGTTATAGCCCATGGCTTCCGAGTGGTCCCGGGACCTCCGGACCCCTATCGCCTAATATTTTTCCGGGCCATCAAATATGACCTAAGGAACCATAGTTACCGCCCCGCCTTGATCGTTCTTCATTTATTGCGTTTTTCGGCCAAAAAACTAGAATTCCGCTCGATTACCATATTTTTGTGTGCTATTGCCCACGCCTTCCGAGTGAGCCAGGCCGCCTGTCTCGGATCGCCTAAAAATTTTTGGGCCATCAATTAAGACCAAAGGAACCATTGTCACCGCCTCGCCATGATCGTTCCTAATTTTTTTCATTTTTTGGCCAAAAAACTAGAATTCCGCCCGATTCCCATATTTTTGTGTGCTATCGCCCACGCCTTCCGAGTGGGTCGGGCCCCCGGAGACGGATCGCCTAAAAATTTTCCGGACTATCAAATACGAACTAAGGAACCATAGTCACCGCCCTGCCAAGATCGTTCCTAGTCTTTTGCGTTTTTCAGCCAAAAAACTAGAATTTCGCGCGATTTTCATATTTGCGTGTGCTAAAGCCCACGCCTTCCAAGGGGTCCCAGGAACCCCGAACCCCGATCGCGTAAAACTTTTCCGGGCCATCAAATACGACCTAAGGAACCATAGTAACCACCCCGCCATGATCGTTCCTCATTTTTTGCGTTTTTCGGCCAAACAACTAGAATTCCGCGCGATTCCCATATTTTTGTGTGTTATAGCCCACGCCTTCCGAGTGGTCCCGGGACCTCCTGACCCCTATCGCCTAATATTTTTTCGGACTATCAAATAAGACCTATGTAACCATAGTTACCGCCCCGCCATGATCATTCCTCATTTATTGCATTTTTCGGCCAAAAAACTAGAATTCCGCTCGATTCCCATATTTTCGTGTCCTATAGCCCACGCCTTCCAAGAGAACCCGGGAACTCCAGACCCCTATCGCCTAAAATTTTTCCGGACTATCAAATACGACCTAAGGAACCATAGTCACCGCCCCACCATGATCGTTCCTCATTTATTGCGTTTTTCGGCCAAAAAAACTAGAATTCCGCCCGATTCCCATATTTTTGTGTGCTATCGCCCACGCCTTCCGAGTGGGTCAGGCCCCCCGAAGCCGGATCGCCTAAAAATTTTCCGGACTATCAAATACGACCTAAGGAACCATAGTCACCGCCCCGCCATGATCGTTCCTAGTCTTTTGCGTTTTTCAGCCAAAAAACTAGAATTTCGCGCGATTTCCATATTTTCGTGTGCTTTAGCCCACGCCTTCCAAGGGGTCCCGGGAACCCCGAAACCCGATCGCCTAAAAATTGTCTGGGCCATCAAATACGACCTAAGGAACCATAGTAACCACCCCGCCATGATCGTTCCTCATTTTTTGCGTTTTTCGACCAAAGAACTAGAATTCTGCGCGATTCCCATATTTTTATGTGTTATAGCCCAAGCCTTCCGAGTGGTCCCGGGACCTCCTGACCCCTATCACCTAAAATTTTTCCGGACTATCAAATACGACCTAAGGAACCATAGTATCAGCCCCGCAATGATCGTTCCTCATTTTTTGTGTTTTTCGGCAAAACAACTAGAATTCCGCGCGATTCCCATATTTTTGTGTGTTATAGCCCACGCCTTCCGAGTGGTCCCGGGACCTCCGGACCCCTATCGCCTAATATTTTTCCGGGCCATCAAATATGACCTAAGGAACCATAGTCACCGCCCCACCATGATCGTTCCTCATTTATTGCGTTTTTCGGCCAAAAATCTAGAATTCCGCTCGATTACCATATTTTCGTGTCCTATAGCCCACGCCTTCCAAGAGAACCCGGGAACTCCGGACCCCTATCGCCTAAAATTTTTCCGGACTATCAAATACGACCTAAGGAACCATAGTCACCGCCCAGCCATGATTGTTCCTAGTCTTTTGCGTTTTTTGACCAAAAAACTAGAATTTCGCCCGATTACAATATTTTTGTATGCTATTGCCCACCCTTCCAAGTGGTTCCGGGACCCCCGGACCCCGATCGCCTAAAATTTTTCCGGCAATCAAATACGACCTAAGGAACCATAGTAACCGCCCCGCCATCATCGTTTCTCATTTTTTGCATTTTTCGGCCAAAAAACTAGAATTACGCCCGATTCCCATATTTTCGTGTGCAATACCCACGCCTTCCAAATGGGCCGGGGAGTCGTGGACCCCGATCGCCTAAAATTTTTCCGGACTATCAAATACGACCTAAGGTACCATAGTCACTGCCCCACCATGATCATTCCAAATACTTTGCATTTTTCGGCAAAAAAACTAGAACTCCGCGCGATTTGCCTATTTTAGTGTGCTATAGCTTACGCCTTCCGAGTGGTCCCGGGAGCCGTGGACCCCGATCGCCTAAAATTTTCCGGGCCATCAAATATGACCTAAGGAACCATAGTCATCGCCCCGCCATGATCGTTCCTCATTTATTGCGTTTTTCGGCCAAAAAACTAGAATTCCGCTCGATTACCATATTTTTGTGTGCTAAATAGCCCACGCCTTCCGAGTGGGCCGGGCCGCCTGTCTCGGATCGCCTAAAAATTTTTTGGGCCATCAATTAAGACCTAAGGAACCATAGTCACCTCCTCACCATGATCGTTCCTCATTTTTTGCATTTTTCAGCCAAAAAACTAGAATTCCGCCCGATTCCCAGATTTTTGTGTGCTATCGCCCACGCCTTCTGAGTGGGTCGGGCCGCCCGGAGCCGGATCGCCTAAAAATTTTCCGAACTATCAAATACGACCCAAGGAACCATAGTCACCGCCCCTCCATGATCGTTCCTAGTCTTTTACGTTTTTCAGCCAAAAAACAAGAATTTCGCGCGATTTCCATATTTTCATGTGCTTTAGCCCACTACTTCCAAGGAGTCCCGGGAACCCCGAACCCCGATCGCCTAAAACTTTTCTGGGCCATCACATACAACCTAAGGAACGATAGTAACCACCCCGCCATGATCGTTCCTCATTTTTTGCGTTTTTCGGCCAAACAACTAGAATTCCACCCGATTCCCATATTTTTGTGTGTTATAGGCCACGCCTTCCGAGTGGTCCCGGGACCTCCTGACCCCTATCGCCTAAAAATTTTCCAGACTATCAAATACGACCTAAGGAACCATAGTATCCGCCCCTCCATGATCGTTCCTCATTGTTTGCGTTTTTCGGCCAAACAACTAGAATTTCGCCCGATTCCCATATTTTTATGTGTTATAGCCCATGGCTTCCGAGTGGTCCCGGGACCTCCGGACCCCTATCGCCTAATATTTTTCCGGGCCATCAAATATGACCTAAGGAACCATAGTTACCGCCCCGCCTTGATCGTTCTTCATTTATTGCGTTTTTCGGCCAAAAAACTAGAATTCCGCTCGATTACCATATTTTTGTGTGCTATTGCCCACGCCTTCCGAGTGAGCCAGGCCGCCTGTCTCGGATCGCCTAAAAATTTTTGGGCCATCAATTAAGACCAAAGGAACCATTGTCACCGCCTCGCCATGATCGTTCCTAATTTTTTCATTTTTTGGCCAAAAAACTAGAATTCCGCCCGATTCCCATATTTTTGTGTGCTATCGCCCACGCCTTCCGAGTGGGTCGGGCCCCCGGAGACGGATCGCCTAAAAATTTTCCGGACTATCAAATACGAACTAAGGAACCATAGTCACCGCCCTGCCAAGATCGTTCCTAGTCTTTTGCGTTTTTCAGCCAAAAAACTAGAATTTCGCGCGATTTTCATATTTGCGTGTGCTAAAGCCCACGCCTTCCAAGGGGTCCCAGGAACCCCGAACCCCGATCGCGTAAAACTTTTCCGGGCCATCAAATACGACCTAAGGAACCATAGTAACCACCCCGCCATGATCGTTCCTCATTTTTTGCGTTTTTCGGCCAAACAACTAGAATTCCGCGCGATTCCCATATTTTTGTGTGTTATAGCCCACGCCTTCCGAGTGGTCCCGGGACCTCCTGACCCCTATCGCCTAATATTTTTTCGGACTATCAAATAAGACCTATGTAACCATAGTTACCGCCCCGCCATGATCATTCCTCATTTATTGCATTTTTCGGCCAAAAAACTAGAATTCCGCTCGATTCCCATATTTTCGTGTCCTATAGCCCACGCCTTCCAAGAGAACCCGGGAACTCCAGACCCCTATCGCCTAAAATTTTTCCGGACTATCAAATACGACCTAAGGAACCATAGTCACCGCCCCACCATGATCGTTCCTCATTTATTGCGTTTTTCGGCCAAAAAACTAGAATTCCGCCCGATTCCCATATTTTTGTGTGCTATCGCCCACGCCTTCCGAGTGGGTCGGGCCCCCCGAAGCCGGATCGCCTAAAAATTTTCCGGACTATCAAATACGACCTAAGGAACCATAGTCACCGCCCCGCCATGATCGTTCCTAGTCTTTTGCGTTTTTCAGCCAAAAAACTAGAATTTCGCGCGATTTCCATATTTTCGTGTGCTTTAGCCCACGCCTTCCAAGGGGTCCCGGGAACCCCGAAACCCGATCGCCTAAAAATTGTCTGGGCCATCAAATACGACCTAAGGAACCATAGTAACCACCCCGCCATGATCGTTCCTCATTTTTTGCGTTTTTCGACCAAAGAACTAGAATTCTGCGCGATTCCCATATTTTTATGTGTTATAGCCCAAGCCTTCCGAGTGGTCCCGGGACCTCCTGACCCCTATCACCTAAAATTTTTCCGGACTATCAAATACGACCTAAGGAACCATAGTATCAGCCCCGCAATGATCGTTCCTCATTTTTTGTGTTTTTCGGCAAAACAACTAGAATTCCGCGCGATTCCCATATTTTTGTGTGTTATAGCCCACGCCTTCCGAGTGGTCCCGGGACCTCCGGACCCCTATCGCCTAATATTTTTCCGGGCCATCAAATATGACCTAAGGAACCATAGTCACCGCCCCACCATGATCGTTCCTCATTTATTGCGTTTTTCGGCCAAAAATCTAGAATTCCGCTCGATTACCATATTTTCGTGTCCTATAGCCCACGCCTTCCAAGAGAACCCGGGAACTCCGGACCCCTATCGCCTAAAATTTTTCCGGACTATCAAATACGACCTAAGGAACCATAGTCACCGCCCAGCCATGATTGTTCCTAGTCTTTTGCGTTTTTTGACCAAAAAACTAGAATTTCGCCCGATTACAATATTTTTGTATGCTATTGCCCACCCTTCCAAGTGGTTCCGGGGACCCCCGGACCCCGATCGCCTAAAATTTTTCCGGCAATCAAATACGACCTAAGGAACCATAGTAACCGCCCCGCCATCATCGTTTCTCATTTTTTGCATTTTTCGGCCAAAAAACTAGAATTACGCCCGATTCCCATATTTTCGTGTGCAATACCCACGCCTTCCAAATGGGCCGGGGAGTCGTGGACCCCGATCGCCTAAAATTTTTCCGGACTATCAAATACGACCTAAGGTACCATAGTCACTGCCCCACCATGATCATTCCAAATACTTTGCATTTTTCGGCAAAAAAACTAGAACTCCGCGCGATTTGCCTATTTTAGTGTGCTATAGCTTACGCCTTCCGAGTGGTCCCGGGAGCCGTGGACCCCGATCGCCTAAAATTTTCCGGGCCATCAAATATGACCTAAGGAACAATAGTCATCGCCCCGCCATGATCGTTCCTCATTTATTGCGTTTTTCGGCCAAAAAACTAGAATTCCGCTCGATTATCATATTTTTGTGTGCTAAATAGCCCACGCCTTCCGAGTGGGCCGGGCCGCCTGTCTCGGATCGCCTAAAATATTTTTGGGCCATCAATTAAGACCTAAGGAACCATAGTCACCTCCTCACCATGATCGTTCCTCATTTTTTGCATTTTTCAGCCAAAAAACTAGAATTCCGCCCGATTCCCATATTTTTGTGTGCTATCGCCCACGCCTTCTGAGTGGGTCGGGCCCCCGGAGACGGATCGCCTAAAAATTTTCCGGACTATCAAATACGACCTAAGGAGCCATAGTCACCGCCCTGCCATGATCGTTCCTAGTCTTTTGCGTTTTTCAGCCAAAAAACTAGAATTTCGCGCGATTTTCATATTTGCGTGTGCTAAAGCCCACGCCTTCCAAGGGGTCCCAGGAACCCCGAACCCCAATCGCCTAAAACTTTTTCGGGCCATCAAATACGACCTAAGGAACCATAGTAACCACCCTGCCATGATCGTTCCTCATTTTTTGCGTTTTTCTGCCAAACAACTAGAATTCCGCGCGATTCCCATATTTTTGTGTGTTATAGCCCACGCCTTCCGAGTGGTCCCGGGACCTCTGGACCCCTATCGCCTAATATTTTTTTGGACTATCAAACACGACCTAAGGAACCATAGTCACCGCCCAGCCATGATCATTCCTCATTTGTTGCGTTTTTCGGCCAAAAAACTAGAATTCCGCTCGATTACAATATTTTTGTGTGCTATTGCCCACGCCTTCCAAGAGAACCCGGGAACTCCAGACCCCTATCGCCTAAAATTTTTCCGGACTATCAAATACGACCTAAGGAACCATAGTCACCGCCCCACCATGATCGTTCCTCATTTATTGCGTTTTTCGGCCAAAAAAACTAGAATTCCGCCCGATTCCCATATTTTTGTGTGCTATCGCCCACGCCTTCCGAGTGGGTCGGGCCCCCGAAGCCGGATCGCCTAAAAATTTTCCGGACTATCAAATACGACCTAAGGAACCATAGTCACCGCCCCGCCATGATCGTTCCTAGTCTTTTGCGTTTTTCAGCCAAAAAACTAGAATTTCGCGCGATTTCCATATTTTCGTGTGCTTTAGCCCACGCCTTCCAAGGGGTCCCGGGAACCCCGAAACCCGATCGCCTAAAAATTGTCTGGGCCATCAAATACGACCTAAGGAACCATAGTAACCACCCCGCCATGATCGTTCCTCATTTTTTGCGTTTTTCGACCAAACAACTAGAATTCTGCGCGATTCCCATATTTTTATGTGTTATAGCCCAAGCCTTCCGAGTGGTCCCGGGACCTCCTGACCCCTATCGCCTAAAATTTTTCCGGACTATCAAATACGACCTAAGGAACCATAGTATCAGCCCCGCAATGATCGTTCCTCATTTTTTGTGTTTTTCGGCAAAACAACTAGAATTCCGCGCGATTCCCATATTTTTGTGTGTTATAGCCCACGCCTTCCGAGTGGTCCCGGGACCTCCGGACCCCTATCGCCTAATATTTTTCCGGGCCATCAAATATGACCTAAGGAACCATAGTCACCGCCCCACCATGATCGTTCCTCATTTATTGCGTTTTTCGGCCAAAAATCTAGAATTCCGCTCGATTACCATATTTTCGTGTCCTATAGCCCACGCCTTCCAAGAGAACCCGGGAACTCCGGACCCCTATCGCCTAAAATTTTTCCGGACTATCAAATACGACCTAAGGAACCATAGTCACCGCCCAGCCATGATTGTTCCTAGTCTTTTGCGTTTTTTGACCAAAAAACTAGAATTTCGCCCGATTACAATATTTTTGTATGCTATTGCCCACCCTTCCAAGTGGTTCCGGGACCCCCGGACCCCGATCGCCTAAAATTTTTCCGGCAATCAAATACGACCTAAGGAACCATAGTAACCGCCCCGCCATCATCGTTTCTCATTTTTTGCATTTTTCGGCCAAAAAACTAGAATTACGCCCGATTCCCATATTTTCGTGTGCAATACCCACGCCTTCCAAATGGGCCGGGGAGTCGTGGACCCCGATCGCCTAAAATTTTTTCGGACTATCAAATACGACCTAAGGTACCATAGTCACTGCCCCACCATGATCATTCCAAATACTTTGCATTTTTCGGCAAAAAAACTAGAACTCCGCGCGATTTGCCTATTTTAGTGTGCTATAGCTTACGCCTTCCGAGTGGTCCCGGGAGCCGTGGACCCCGATCGCCTAAAATTTTCCGGGCCATCAAATATGACCTAAGGAACCATAGTCATCGCCCCGCCATGATCGTTCCTCATTTATTGCGTTTTTCGGCCAAAAAACTAGAATTCCGCTCGATTACCATATTTTTGTGTGCTAAATAGCCCACGCCTTCCGAGTGGGCCGGGCCGCCTGTCTCGGATCGCCTAAAAATTTTTTGGGCCATCAATTAAGACCTAAGGAACCATAGTCACCTCCTCACCATGATCGTTCCTCATTTTTTGCATTTTTCAGCCAAAAAACTAGAATTCCGCCCGATTCCCATATTTTTGTGTGCTATCGCCCACGCCTTCTGAGTGGGTCGGGCCGCCCGGAGCCGGATCGCCTAAAAATTTTCCGAACTATCAAATACGACCCAAGGAACCATAGTCACCGCCCCTCCATGATCGTTCCTAGTCTTTTACGTTTTTCAGCCAAAAAACAAGAATTTCGCGCGATTTCCATATTTTCATGTGCTTTAGCCCACGCCTTCCAAGGGGTCCCGGGAACCCCGAACCCCGATCACCTAAAACTTTTCTGGGCCATCAAATACGACCTAAGGAACCATAGTAACCACCCCGCCATGATTGTTCCTCATTGTTTGCGTTTTTCGGCCAAACAACTAGAATTTCGCCTTTTTATGTGTTATAGCCCATGCCTTCCGAGTGGTCCCGGGACCTCCGGACCCCTATCGCCTAATATTTTTCCGGGCCATCAAATATGACCTAAGGAACCATAGTCACCGCCCCGCTATGATCGTTCCTCATTTATTGCGTTTTTCGGCCAAAAAACTAGAATTCCGCTCGATTACCATATTTTTGTGTGCTATTGCCCACGCCTTCCGAGTGAGCCAGGCCGCCTGTCTTGGATCGCCTAAAAATATTTTGGGCCATCAATTAAGACCTAAGGAACCATAGTCACCGCCTAGCCATGATCGTTCCTCATTTTTTTCATTTTTTGGCCAAAAAACTAGAATTCCGCCCGATTCCCATATTTTTGTGTGCTATCGCCCACGCCTTCCGAGTGGGTCGGGCCCCCCGGAGACGGATTGCCTAAAAATTTTCCGGTCTATCAAATACGACCTAAGGAACCATAGTCACTGCCCTGCCATGATCGTTCCTAGTCTTTTGCGTTTTTCAGCCAAAAAACTAGAATTTCGCGCGATTTCCATATTTTCGTGTGCTTTAGCCCACGCCTTCCAAGGGGTCCCGGGAACCCCGAACCCCGATCGCCTAAAACTTTTCCGGGCCATCAAATATGGCCTAAGGAACCATAGTAACCACCCCGCCATGATCGTTCCTCATTTTTTGCGTTTTTCGGCCAAACAACTAGAATTCCGCGTGATTCCCATATTTTTGTATGTTATAGCCCCGCCTTCCGAGTGGTCCCGGGACCTCCGGACCCCTATCGCCTAATATTTTTTCAGACTATCAAATAAGACCTATGGAACCATAGTTACCGCCCTGCCATGATCATTCCTCATTTATTGCATTTTTCGGCCAAAAAACTAGAATTCCGCTCGATTCCCATATTTTCGTGTCCTATAGCCCACGCCTTCCAAGAGAACCCGGGAACTCCAGACCCCTATCGCCTAAAATTTTTCCGGACTATCAAATACGACCTAAGGAACCATAGTCACCGCCCCGCCATGATCGTTCCTCATTTTATTGCGTTTTTCGGCCAAAAAAACTAGAATTCCGCCCGATTCCCATATTTTTGTGTGCTATCGCCCACGCCTTCCGAGTGGGTCGGGCCCCCGGAGCCGGATCACCTAAAAATTTTCCGGACTATCAAATACGACCTAAGGAACCATAGTCACCGCCCCGCCATGATCGTTCCTAGTCTTTTGCGTTTTTCAGCCAAAAAACTAGAATTTCGCGCGATTTCCATATTTTCGTGTGCTAAAGCCCACGCCTTCCAAGGGGTCCCGGGAACCCCGAACCCCGATCGCCTAAAAATTGTCCGGGCCATCAAATACGACCTAAGGAACCATAGTAACCACCCCGCCATGATCATTCCTCATTTTTTGCGTTTTTCGACCAAACAACTAGAATTCTGCGCGATTCCCATATTTTTGTGTGTTATAGCCCAAGCCTTCCGAGTGGTCCCGGGACCTCCTGACCCCTATCGCCTAAAATTTTTCCGAACTATCAAATACGACCTAAGGAACCATATTATCCGCCCCGCAATGATCGTTCCTCATTTTTTGCGTTTTTCGGCAAAACAACTAGAATTCCGCGCGATTCCCATATTTTTGTGTGTTATAGCCCACGCCTTCCGAGTGGTCCCGGGACCTCCGGACCCCTATCGCCTAATATTTTCCGGGCCATCAAATATGACCTAAGGAACCATAGTCACCGCCCCGCCATGATCGTTCCTCATTTATTGCATTTTTCGGCCAAATATCTAAAATTCCGCTCGATTACAATATTTTTGTGTGCTATTGCCCACGCCTTCCGAGTGGGCCGGGCTGCCGGTCTCGGATCGCCTAAAATTTTTTCGGACTATCAAATACGACCTAAGGAACCATAGTATCCTCCCCGCCATGATCGTTCCTCATTTTTTGTGTTTTTCGGCCAAACAACTAGAATTCCGCGCGATTCCCATATTTTTGTGTGTTATAGCCCACGCCTTCCGAGTGGTCCCGGGACCTCCGGACCCCTATCGCCTAATATTTTTTCGGACTATCAAATAAGACCTAAGGAACCATAGCAACCGCCCCGCCATGATCGTTCCTCATTTATTGCGTTTTTCGGCCAAAAAACTAGAATTCCGCTCGATTCCCATATTTTCGTGTCCTATAGCCCACGCCTTCCAAGAGAACCCGGGAACTCCGGACTCCTATCGCCTAAAATTTTTTCGGACTATCAAATACGACCTAAGGAACATAGTCACCGCCCAGCCATGATTGTTCCTAGTCTTTTGCGTTTTTTGGCCAAAAAACTAGAATTTCGCACGATTACAATATTTTTGTGTGCTATTGCCCACCCTTCCAAGTGGTTCCGGGACCCCCGGACCCCGATCGCCTAAAATTTTTCCGGCCATCAAATATGACCTAAGGAACCATAGTAACCGCCCCGCCATCATCGTTTCTCATTTTTTGCATTTTTCGGCCAAAAAACTAGAATTACGCCCGATTCCCATATTTTCGTGTGCTATACCCACGCCTTCCAAATGGGCCGGGGAGTCGTGGACCTCGATCGCCTAAAATTTTTCAGGACTATCAAATACGACCTAAGGTACCATAGTCACCGCCCCACCATGATCGTTCCAAATGCTTTGCATTTTTCGGCAAAAAAACTAGAACTCCGCGCGATTTGCCTATTTTAGTGTGCTATAGCTTACGCCTTCCGAGTGGTCCCGGGAGCCGTGGACCCCGATCGCCTAAAATTTTCCGGGCCATCAAATATGACCTAAGGAACCATAGTCACCGCCCCGCCATGATCGTTCCTCATTTATTGCGTTTTTCGGCCAAAAAACTAGAATTCCGCTCGATTACCATATTTTTGTGTGCTATTGCCCACGCCTTCCGAGTGGGCCGGGCCGCCGGTCTCGGATCGCCTAAAAAATTTTCGGGCCATCAATTAGGACCTAAGGAACCATAGTCACCGCCTCGCCATGATTGTTCCTCATTTTTTGCATTTTTTGGCCAAAAAACTAGAATTCCGCCCGATTCCCATATTTTTGTGTGCTATCGCCCACGCCTTCCGAGTGGGTCGGGCCCCCGGAGCCGGATCGCCTAAAAATTTTCCGGACTATAAAATACGACCTAAGGAACCATAGTTACCGCCCCGCCATGATCGTTCCTAGTCTTTTGCGTTTTTCAGCCAAAAAACTAGAATTTCGCGCGATTTCCATATTTTCATGTGCTTTAGCCCACGCCTTCCAAGGGGTCCAGGGAACCCCGAACCCCGATCGCCTAAAACTTTTCCGGGCCATCAAATACGACCTTAGGAACCATAGTAACCACCCCGCCATGATTGTTCCTCATGTTTTGCGTTTTTCGGCCAAACAACTAGAATTCCGCCCGATTCCCATATTTTTGTGTGTTATAGGCCACGCCTTCCGAGTGGTCCCGGGACCTCCTGACCCCTATCGCCTAAAATTTTTCTGGACTATCAAATACAACCTAAGGAACCATAGTATCCGCCCCGTCATCATCGTTCCTCATTTTTTGCGTTTTTCGGCCAAACAACTAGAATTCCGCGCGATTCCCATATTTTTATGTGTTATAGCCCACGCCTTCCGAGTGGTCCCGGGACCTCCGGACCCCTATCGCCTAATATTTTTCCGGGCCATCAAATATGACCTAAGGAACCATAGTCACCGCCCCGCCATGATCGTTCCTCGTTTATTGCGTTTTTCGGCCAAAAAACTAGAATTCCGCTCGATTCCCATATTTTTGTGTGCTATTGCCCACGCCTTCCGAGTGGGCCAGGCCGCCTGTCTCGGATCGCCTAAAAATTTTTTGGGCCATCAATTAAGACCTAAGGAACCATACTCACCGCCTCGCCATGATCGTTCCTCATTTTTTTCATTTTTTGGCCAAAAAACTAGAATTCCGCCCGATTCCCATATTTTTGTGTGCTATCGCCCACGCCTTCCGAGTGGGTCGGCCCACCCGGAGACGGATCGCCTAAAAATTTTCCGGACTATCATATACGACCTAAGGAACCATAGTTACCGCCCTGCCATGATCGTTCCTAGTCTTTTGCGTTTTTCAGCCAAAAAACTAGAATTTCGCGCGATTTTCATATTTTCGTGTGCTTTAGCCCACACCTTCAAAGGGGTACCGGGAACCCCGAACCACGATCGCCTAAAACTTTTCCGGGCCATCAAATATGACCTAAGGAACCATAGTAACCACCCCGCCATGATCGTTCCTCATTTTTTGCGTTTTTCGGCCAAACAACTAGAATTCCGCACGATTCCCATATTTTTGTGTGTTATAGCCCACGCCTTCCGAGTGGTCCCGGGACCTCCGGACCCCTATCGCCTAATATTTTTCCGGACTATCAAATAAGACCTAAGGAACCATAGTCACCGCCCAGCAATGATCGTTCCTAGTTTTTTTCCATTTTTCGGCCAAAAAACTAGAATTCCGCGCGATTCCCATTTTTTCGTGTCCTATAGCCCACGCCTTCCAAGTGAACCCGGGGACTCCGGACCCCTATCGCCTTAAATTTTTCCAGACTATCAAATACGACCTAAGGAATCATAGTATCCGCCACGCCATGATCGTTCCTTATTTTTTGCGTTTTTCGGCCAAACAACTAGAATTCCGGGTGATTCCCATATTTTTGTGTGTTATAGCCCACGCCTTCCGAGTGGTCCCGGGACCCCCGGACCCCTATCGCCTAATATTTTTCCGGACTATCAAATAGATCCTAAGGAACAATAGTTACCGCCCCGCCATGATCGTTCCTCATTTATTGCATTTTTCGGCCAAAAAACTAGAATTCCGCTCGATTCCCATATTTTTGTGTCCTATAGCCCACGCCTTCCAAGAGAACCCGAGAACTGTGGACCCCTATCGCCTAAAATTTTTCCGGACTATCAAATACGACCTAAGGAACCATAGTCACTGCCCAGCCATGATCATTCCTCATTTGTTGCGTTTTTTGGCCAAAAAACTAGAATTACGCCCGATTCCCATATTTTCGTGTGCTATACCCACGCCTTCCAAATGGGTCGGGGAGTCGTGGACCCCGATCGCCTAAAATTTTTCCGGACTATCAAATACGACCTAAGGTACCATAGTCACAGCCCCACCATGATCGTTCCAAATGCTTTGCATTTTTCGGCAAAAAAACTAGAACTCCGCGCGATTTGCCTATTTTAGTGTGCTATAGCTTACGCCTTCCGAGTGGTCCCGGGAGCCGTGGACCCCGATCGCCTAAAATTTTCCGGGCCATCAAATATGACCTAAGGAACCATAGTCACCGCCCCGCCATGATCGTTCCTCATTTATTGCGTTTTTCGGCCAAAAAACTAGAATTCCGCTCGATTACCATATTTTTGTGTGCGCCCACGCCTTCCGAGTGGGCAGGCCGCCGGTCTCGGATCGCCTAAAAAATTTTCGGGCCATCAATTAAGACCTAAGGAACCATAGTCACCGCCTCGCCATGATCGTTCCTCATTTTTAGCATTTTTTGGCCAAAAAACTAGAATCCTCCCGATTCCCATATTTTTGTGTGCTATCGCCCACGCCTTCTGAGTGGGTCGGGCCCCCGGAGCCGGATCGCCTAAAAATTTTCCGGACTATCAAATACGACCTAAGGAACCATAGTTACCGCCCCGCCATGATCGTTCCTAGTCTTTTGCATTTTTCAGCCAAAAATCAAGAATTTCGTGCGATTTCCATATTTTCATGTGCTTTAGCCCACGCCTTCCAAGGGGTCCCGGGAACCCCGAACCCCGATCGCCTAAAACTTTTCCGGGCCATCACATACAACCTAAGGAACCATAGTAACCACCCCGCCATGATCGTTCCTCATTTTTTGCATTTTTCGGCCAAACAACTAGAATTCCGCCCGATTCCCATATTTTTGTTTGTTATAGGCCACGCCTTCCGAGTGGTCCCGGGACCTCCTGACCCCTATTGCCTAAAAATTTTCCGGACTATCAAATACGACCTAAGGAACCATAGTATCCGCCCCGCCATGATCGTTCCTCATTGTTTGCATTTTTCGGCCAAACAACTAGAATTCCGGCCGATTCCCATATTTTTATGTGTGATAGCCCACGCCTTCCGAGTGGTCTCGGGACCTCCGGACCCCTATCGCCTAATATTTTTCCGGACTATCAAATAAGACCAAAGGAACCATAGTCACCGCCCTGTCATGATCTTTCCACATTTTTTGCATGTTACTGAAAAAGACCTAGAATTTCGCCCGATTCCCATATTTTCGTGTGCTATACCCACGCATTCTGAGTGGTCCCAAGAGCCGCGGACCCCGATCGCCTATAATTTTTTCGGGCAATCAAATACGACCTAAGGAACCATAGTATCCTCCCCGCCATGATCGTTCCTTATTTTTTGCGTTTTTCTGCCAAACAACTAGAATTCTGCGCGATTCCCATATTTTTGTGTGTTATTGCCCACACCTTCCGAGTGGTCCCGGGGTCTCCGGACCCCTATCACCTAAAATTTTTCCGGACTATCAAATAAGACCTAAGGAACCATAGTCACCGCCCAGCCATGATCGTTCCTAGTTTTTTCCATTTTTCGGCCAAAAAACTAGAATTTCGCGCGATTCCCATATTTTCATGTCCTATAGCCCACGCCTTCCAAGTGAACCCGGGAACTCCGGACCCCCATCGCCTAAAATTTTTCCAGACTATCAAATACGACCTAAGGAACCATAGTCACCGCCCAGCCATGATCATTCCTCATTTGTTGCGTTTTTTCGGCCAAAAAACTAGAATTCCGCCCGATTACATTATTTTTGTGTGCTATTGCCCACCCTTCCAAGTGGTTCCGGGACCCCCGGACCCCGATCGCGTAAAATTTTTCCGGGCCGTCAAATTCGACCTAAGGAACCATAGTAACCGCCCCGCCATTATCGTTTCTCATTTTTTGCATTTTTCGGTCAAAAACCTAGAATTACGCCCGATTCCCATATTTTTGTGTGCTATACCCACGCCTTCCAAGTGGTCCGAGGAGCCGCGGACCTCGATCGCCTAAAATTTTTCCGGACTATCAAATACGACCTAAGGTACCATAGTCACCGCCTCACCATGATCGTTCCAAATGCTTTGCATTTTTCGGCCAAAAAACTAGAACTCCGCGCGATTTGCATATTTTAGTGTGCTATAGCTTACGCCTTCCGAGTGGTCCCGGGAGCCGTGGACCCCGATCGCCAAAAAATTTTTCGGGCCATAAAATACGACCGAAGGAACCATAGTCACCGCCCAGCCATGATCGTTCCTCATATATTGCGTTTTTCGACCAAAAAACTAGAATTTCGCTCGATTAAAATATTTTTGTGTGCTATTGCCCACGCCTTCCGAGTGGGCCGGGCCGCCGGTCTCGGATCGCCTAAAAACTTTTCGGGCCATCAATTAAGGCCTAAGGAACCATAGTCCCCGCCTAGCCATGATCGTTCCTCAGTTTTTGCATTTTCTGGCCAAAAAACTAGAATTCCGCCCGATTCCCATATTTTTGTTTGCTATCGCCCACGCCTTCCGAGTGGGTCGGGCCCCCTGGAGCCGGATCGCCTAAAACTTTTCCGGACTATCAAATACGACCTAAGGAACCATAGTCACCGCCCCGCCATGATCGTTCCTAGTCTTTTGCGTTTTTCAGCCAAAAAACTAGAATTTCGCGCGATTTCCATATTTTCGTGTGCTTTAGCCCACGCCTTCCAAGGGGTCCCGGGAACCCCGAACCCCGATCGCCTAAAAATTTCCGGGCCATCAAATACGACCTAAGGAACCATAGTAACCACCCCACCATGATCGTTCCTCATTTTTTGCGTTTTTCGGCCAAACAACTAGAATTCCGCGCGATTCCCATATTTTTGTGTGTTATAGCCCACGCCTTCCGAGTGGTCCTGGGACCTCCTGACCCCTATCGCCTAAAATTTTTCCGGACTATCAAATACAACCTAAGGAACCATAGTATCCGCCCCGCCATGATCGTTTCTCATTTTTTGCATTTTTCGGCCAAAAAACTAGAATTACGCCCGATTCCCATATTTTCGTGTGCTATACCCACGCCTTCCAAGTGGTCCGGGGAGCCGCGGACCCCGATCGCCTAAAATTTTTCCGGACTATCAAATACGACCTAAGGTACCATAGTCACCGCCCCAACATGATCGTTCCAAATGCTTTGCATTTTTCGGCAAAAAAACTAGAACTCCGCGCGATTTGCACATATTAGTGTGCTATAGCTTACGCCTTCCGAGTGGTCCCGGGAGCCGTGGACCCCGATCGCCTAAAATTATCCGGGCCATCAAATATGACCTGAGGAACCATAGTCACCGCCCCGCCATGATCGTTTCTCATTTATTGCGTTTTTCGGCCAAAAAACTAGAATTCCACTCGATTACCATATTTTTGTGTGCGCCCACGCCTTCCGAGTGGGCCGGGCCGCCGGTCTCGGATCGCCTAAAAAATTTTCGGGCCATCATTTAAGACCTAAGGAACCATAGTCACCGCCTCGCCATGATTGTTCCTCATTTTTTGCATTTTTTGGCCAAAAAACTAGAATCCGCCCGATTCCCATATTTTTGTGTGCTATCGCCTACGCCTTCCGAGTGGGTCGGGGCCCCCGGAGCCGGATCGCCTAAAAATTTTCCGGACTATCAAATACGACCTATGGAACCATAGTCACCGCCCCGCCATGATCGTTCCTAGTCTTTTGCGCGATTTCCATATTTTCTTGTGCTTTAGCCCACGCCTTCCAAGGGGTCCTGGGAACCCCGAACCCCGATCGCCTAAAACTTTTCCGGGCCATCAAATACGACCTAAGGAACCATAGTAACCACCCCGCCATGATCGTTCCTCATTTTTTGCGTTTTTCGGCCAAACAACTACAATTCCGCACGATTCCCATATTTTTGTGTGTTATAGCCCACGCCTTCCGAGTGGTCCGGGGACCTCCTGACCCCTATCGCCTAATATTTTTCCGGACTATCAAATACGACCTAAGGAACCATAGTCACTGCCCAGCCATGATCATTCCTCATTTGTTGCATTTTTCGGCCAAAAAACTAGAATTCCGCCCGATTACAATATTTTTGTGTGCTATTGCCCACCCTTCCAAGTGGTTCCGGGACCCCCGGACCTCGATCACCTAAAAATTTTCCGGGGCGTCAAATACGACCTAAGGAACCATAATAACCGCCCCTCCATCATCGTTTCTCATGTTTTTCATTTTTCGGCAAAAAAACTAGAATTACGACCGATTCCCATAGTTTCGTGTGCTATACCCACGCCTTCCAAGTGGTCCGGGGAGCCGCGGACCCGGTAGCCTAAAATTTTTCCGGACTATCAAATACAACCTAAGGTACCATAGTCACCGCCCCACCATGATCGTTCCAAATACTTTTCATTTTTCGGCGAAAAAACTAGAACTCCGCGCGATTCCCATATTTTTGTGTGTTATAGCCCACGCCTTCCGAGTGGTCCCGGGACCACCTGACCCCTATCGCCTAAAATTTTCCGGACTATAAAATACAACCTAAGGAACCATAGTATCCGCCCCGCCATGATCGTTCCTCATTTTTTGCATTTTTCGGCCAAAAAACTAGAATTACGCCCGATTCCCATATTTTCGTGTGCTATACCCACGCCTTCCAAGTGGTCCGGGGAGCCGCGGACCCCGATCGCCTAAAATTTTTCCGGACTATCAAATAAGACCTAAGGTACCATAGTCACTGCCCCACCATGATCGTTCCAAATGCTTTGCATTTTTCGGCAAAAGAACTAGAACTCCGCGCGATTTGGATATATTAGTGTGCTATAGCTTACTCCTTCCGAGTGGTCCCGGGAGCCGTGGACCCCGATCGCCTAAAATTTTCCGGGCCATCAAATATGACCTAAGAACCATAGTCACCGCCCCGCCATGATCGTTCCTCATTTATTGCGTTTTTCGGCCAAAAAACTAGAATTCCGCTCGATTACCATATTTTTGTGTGCGCCCACGCCTTCTGAGTGGGCCAAGCCGCCGGTCTCGGATCGCCTAAAAAATTTTCGGGCCATCAATTAAGACCTAAGGAACCATAGTCGCCGCCTCGCCATGATCGTTCCTCATTTTTTGAATTTTTTGGCCAAAAAACTAGAATTCCGCCCGATTCCCATATTTTTGTGTGCTATCGCCCACGCCTTCCGAGTGGGTCGGGCCACCCGGAGCCGGATCGCCTAAAAATTTTTCGAACTATCAAATACGACCTAAGGAACCATAGTCACCGCCCCGCCATTATCATTCCTAGTCTTTTGCGTTTTTCAACCAAAAAACTAGAATTTCGCGCGATTTCCATATTTTCGTGTGCTTTAGCCCACGCCTTCCAAGGGGTCCCGGGAACCCCGAACCCCGATCGCCTAAAAATTTCCGGGCCATCAAATATGACCTAAGGAACCATAGTAACCACCCCACCATGATCGTTCCTCATTTTTTGCATTTTTCGGCCAAACAACTAGAATTCCACGCGATTCCCATATTTTTGTGTGTTATAGCCCACGCCTTCCGAGTGGTCCCGGGACCTCCTGACCCCTATCGCCTAATATTTTTCCGGACTATCAAAAAATGCCTAAGGAACCATAGTCACCACCCCACCATGATCGTTCCTCATTTATTGCGTTTTTCGGCCAAAAAACTAGAATTCCGCGCATTTCCCATATTTTTGTGTGTTATAGCCCACGCCTTCCGAGTGGTCCCGGGACCTCCTGACCCCTATCGCCTAAAATTTTTCCGGACTATCACATACGACCTAAGGTACCATAGTCACCGCCCCACCATGATCGTTCCAAATGCTTTGCATTTTTCGGCCAAAAAACTATAACTCCGCGCGATTTGCATATTTTAGTGTGCTATAGCTTACGCCTTCCGAGTGGTCCCGGGAGCCGTGGACCCCGATCGCCTAAAATTTTCTGGGCCATCAATTAATACCTAAGGAACCATAGTCACCGCCTCGCCATGATCGCTCCTCATTTTTTGCATTTTTTGGCCAAAAACTAGAATTTCGCCCGATTCCCATATTTTTGTGTGCTATCGCCCACGCCTTCCGAGTGGGTCGGGCCCCCGGAGCCGGATCGCCTAAAAATTTTCCGGACTATCAAATACGACCTAAGGAACCATAGTCACCGCCCCGCCATGATCGTTCCTAGTCCTTTGCGTTTTTCAGCCAAAAAACTAGAATTTCGCGCGATTTCCATATTTTCGTGTGCTTTAGCCCACACCTTCCAAGGGGTCCCAGGAACCCCGATCGCCTAAAAATTTTCCGGGCCATCAAATACGAGATACGGAACCATAGTAACCACCCCACAATGATCGTTCCTCATTTGTTGCATTTTTCGGCCAAACAACTAGAATTCCGCGCGATTCCCATATTTTTGTGTGTTATAGCCCACACCTTCCGAGTGGTCCTGGGTCTCCGGACCCCTATCGCCTAAAATTTTTCCGGACTATCAAATAAGACCTAAGGAACCATAGTCACCGCCCAGCCATGATCGTTCCTAGTTTTTTCTGTTTTTCGGCCAAAAAACTAGAATTCCGCGCGATTCCCATATTTTCGTGTCCTATAGCCCACGCCTTCCAAGTGAACCCGGGAACTCCGGACCCCTATCGCCTAAAAATTTTCCGGACTATCAAATACGACCTAAGGAACCATAGTCACTGCCCCACCATGATCATTCCAAATGCTTTGCATTTTTCGGCCAAAAACCTAGAACTCCGCGCGATTTGTATATTTTAGTGTGCTATAGCTTACGCCTTCCGAGTGGTCCCGGGAGCCGTGGACCCCGATCGCCTAAAATTTTCCGGGCCATCAAATATGACCTAAGGAACCATAGTCACCGCCCCGCCATGATCGTTCCTCATTTATTGCGTTTTTCGGCCAAAAACTAGAATTCCGCTCGATTACCATATTTTTTTGTGCTATTGCCCACGCCTTCCGAGTGGGCCAGGCCCCCGGTCTCGGATCGCCTGAAAAATTTTTGGGCCATCAATTAAGACCTAAGGAACCATAGTTACAGCCTTGCCATGATCGTTCCTCATTTTTTGCATTTTTTTGCCAAAAACCTATAATTTAGCCCGATTCCCATATTTTTGTGTGCTATCGCCCACGCCTTCCGAGTGGGTCGGGCCCCAGGAGCCGGATCGCCTAAAAATTTTCTGGACTATCAAATACGACCTAAGGAACCATAGTCACCGCCCCGCCATGATCGTTCCTCGTCTTTTCCTTTTTTAGCCAAAAAACTAGAATTTCGCGCGATTTCCATATTTTCGTGTGCTTTAGCCCACGCCTTCCAAGGGGTCCCGGGAACTCCGAACCCTGATCGCCTAAAAATTTTCCGGGCCATCAAATACGACCTAAGGAACCATAGTAACCACCCCACCATGATCGTTCCTCATTTTTTGCGTTTTTCGGCCAAACAACTAGAATTTCGCGCGATTCCCATATTTTTGTGTGTTATAGCCCACGCCTTCCGAGTGGTCCCGGGACCACCTGACCCCTATCGCCTAAAATTTTCCGGACTATAAAATACAACCTAAGGAACCATAGTATCCGCCCCGCCATGATCGTTCCTCATTTTTTGCATTTTTCGGCCAAAAAACTAGAATTACGCCCGATTCCCATATTTTCGTGTGCTATACCCACGCCTTCCAAGTGGTCCGGGGAGCCGCGGACCCCGATCGCCTAAAATTTTTCCGGACTATCAAATAAGACCTAAGGTACCATAGTCACTGCCCCACCATGATCGTTCCAAATGCTTTGCATTTTTCGGCAAAAGAACTAGAACTCCGCGCGATTTGGATATATTAGTGTGCTATAGCTTACTCCTTCCGAGTGGTCCCGGGAGCCGTGGACCCCGATCGCCTAAAATTTTCCGGGCCATCAAATATGACCTAAGAACCATAGTCACCGCCCCGCCATGATCGTTCCTCATTTATTGCGTTTTTCGGCCAAAAAACTAGAATTCCGCTCGATTACCATATTTTTGTGTGCGCCCACGCCTTCTGAGTGGGCCAAGCCGCCGGTCTCGGATCGCCTAAAAAATTTTCGGGCCATCAATTAAGACCTAAGGAACCATAGTCGCCGCCTCGCCATGATCGTTCCTCATTTTTTGAATTTTTTGGCCAAAAAACTAGAATTCCGCCCGATTCCCATATTTTTGTGTGCTATCGCCCACGCCTTCCGAGTGGGTCGGGCCACCCGGAGCCGGATCGCCTAAAAATTTTTCGAACTATCAAATACGACCTAAGGAACCATAGTCACCGCCCCGCCATTATCATTCCTAGTCTTTTGCGTTTTTCAACCAAAAAACTAGAATTTCGCGCGATTTCCATATTTTCGTGTGCTTTAGCCCACGCCTTCCAAGGGGTCCCGGGAACCCCGAACCCCGATCGCCTAAAAATTTCCGGGCCATCAAATATGACCTAAGGAACCATAGTAACCACCCCACCATGATCGTTCCTCATTTTTTGCATTTTTCGGCCAAACAACTAGAATTCCACGCGATTCCCATATTTTTGTGTGTTATAGCCCACGCCTTCCGAGTGGTCCCGGGACCTCCTGACCCCTATCGCCTAATATTTTTCCGGACTATCAAAAAATACCTAAGGAACCATAGTCACCACCCCACCATGATCGTTCCTCATTTATTGCGTTTTTCGGCCAAAAAACTAGAATTCCGCGCATTTCCCATATTTTTGTGTGTTATAGCCCACGCCTTCCGAGTGGTCCCGGGACCTCCTGACCCCTATCGCCTAAAATTTTTCCGGACTATCACATACGACCTAAGGTACCATAGTCACCGCCCCACCATGATCGTTCCAAATGCTTTGCATTTTTCGGCCAAAAACTAGAACTCCGCGCGATTTGCATATTTTAGTGTGCTATAGCTTACGCCTTCCGAGTGGTCCCGGGAGCCGTGGACCCCGATCGCCTAAAATTTTCTGGGCCATCAATTAATACCTAAGGAACCATAGTCACCGCCTCGCCATGATCGCTCCTCATTTTTTGCATTTTTTGGCCAAAAACTAGAATTTCGCCCGATTCCCATATTTTTGTGTGCTATCGCCCACGCCTTCCGAGTGGGTCGGGCCCCCGGAGCCGGATCGCCTAAAAATTTTCCGGACTATCAAATACGACCTAAGGAACCATAGTCACCGCCCCGCCATGATCGTTCCTAGTCCTTTGCGTTTTTCAGCCAAAAAACTAGAATTTCGCGCCATTTCCATATTTTCGTGTGCTTTAGCCCACACCTTCCAAGGGGTCCCAGGAACCCCGATCGCCTAAAAATTTTCCGGGCCATCAAATACGAGATACGGAACCATAGTAACCACCCCACAATGATCGTTCCTCATTTGTTGCATTTTTCGGCCAAACAACTAGAATTCCGCGCGATTCCCATATTTTTGTGTGTTATAGCCCACACCTTCCGAGTGGTCCTGGGTCTCCGGACCCCTATCGCCTAAAATTTTTCCGGACTATCAAATAAGACCTAAGGAACCATAGTCACCGCCCAGCCATGATCGTTCCTAGTTTTTTCTGTTTTTCGGCCAAAAAACTAGAATTCCGCGCGATTCCCATATTTTCGTGTCCTATAGCCCACGCCTTCCAAGTGAACCCGGGAACTCCGGACCCCTATCGCCTAAAAATTTTCCGGACTATCAAATACGACCTAAGGAACCATAGTCACTGCCCCACCATGATCATTCCAAATGCTTTGCATTTTTCGGCCAAAAACCTAGAACTCCGCGCGATTTGTATATTTTAGTGTGCTATAGCTTACGCCTTCCGAGTGGTCCCGGGAGCCGTGGACCCCGATCGCCTAAAATTTTCCGGGCCATCAAATATGACCTAAGGAACCATAGTCACCGCCCCGCCATGATCGTTCCTCATTTATTGCGTTTTTCGGCCAAAAAACTAGAATTCCGCTCGATTACCATATTTTTTTGTGCTATTGCCCACGCCTTCCGAGTGGGCCAGGCCCCCGGTCTCGGATCGCCTGAAAAATTTTTGGGCCATCAATTAAGACCTAAGGAACCATAGTTACAGCCTTGCCATGATCGTTCCTCATTTTTTGCATTTTTTTGCCAAAAACCTATAATTTAGCCCGATTCCCATATTTTTGTGTGCTATCGCCCACGCCTTCCGAGTGGGTCGGGCCCCAGGAGCCGGATCGCCTAAAAATTTTCTGGACTATCAAATACGACCTAAGGAACCATAGTCACCGCCCCGCCATGATCGTTCCTCGTCTTTTCCTTTTTTAGCCAAAAAACTAGAATTTCGCGCGATTTCCATATTTTCGTGTGCTTTAGCCCACGCCTTCCAAGGGGTCCCGGGAACTCCGAACCCTGATCGCCTAAAAATTTTCCGGGCCATCAAATACGACCTAAGGAACCATAGTAACCACCCCACCATGATCGTTCCTCATTTTTTGCGTTTTTCGGCCAAACAACTAGAATTTCGCGCGATTCCCATATTTTTGTGTGTTATAGCCCACACCTTCCGAGTGGTCCCGGGACCTCCTGACCCCTATCGCCTAAAAATTTTTCGGGCAGTTAAATACGACCTAAGGAACCATAGTAACCGCTTGCCATCATCGTTTCTCATTTTTTGCATTTTTCGGCCAAAAAACTAGAATTACGCCCGATTCCCATATTTTCGTGTGCAATACCCACGCCTTCCAAGTGGTCCGGGGAGCCGCGGACCCCGATCGCCTAAAAATTTTCCGGACTATCAAATACGACCTAAGGTACCATAGTCACCGCCCCACCATGATCGTTCCAAATGCTTTGCATTTTTCGGCGAAAAAACTAGAACTCCGCGCGATTTGCATATTTTAGTGTGCTATAGCTTACGCCTTCCGAGTGGTCCCGGGAGCCGTGGACCCCGATCGCCTAAAATTATCAGAGCCATCAAATATGACATAAGGAACCATAGTCACCGCCCCGCCATGATCGTTCCTCATTTATTGCGTTTTTTGTCCAAAAAACTAGAATTCCGCTCGATTACCATATTTTTGTGTACTATTGCCCACGCCTTCCGAGTGGGCCGGGCCGCCGGTCTCGGATCGCCTAAAAAATTTCGGGCCATCAATTAAGACCTAAGGAACCATAGTCACCGCCTCGCCATGATCGTTCCTCATATTTTGCATTTTTTGGCCAAAAAACTAGAATTCCGCCCGATTCCCATATTTTTGTGTGCTATCGCCCATGCCTTCCGAGTGGGTCGGGCCCCCCGGAGCCGGATCGCCTAAAAATTTTCTGGAATATCAAATAGGTCCTATGGAACCATAGTCACTGCCCCGCCATGATCGTTCCTAGTCTTTTGCATTTTTTAGCCAAAAAACTAGAATTTCGCGCGATTTCCATATTTTCGTGTGCTTTAGCCCACGCCTTCCAAGGGGTCCCGGGAACCCCGAACCCTGATCGCCTAAAAAATTTTTGGGCCATCAAATACGACCTAAGGAACCATAGTAACCACCCCGCCATGATCGTTCCTCATTTTTTGCATTTTTTGGCCAAAAAACTAGAATTCCGCGCGATTCCCATATTTTTGTGTGTTATAGCCCACGCCTTCCGAGTGGTCCCGGGACCTCCTGACCCCTATCGCCTAAAATTTTTCCGGACTATCAAATACGACCTAATGAACCATAGTATCTGCCCCTCCATGATCGTTCCTCATTTATTGCGTTTTTCGGCCAAAAAACTAGAATTCCGCGCATTTCCCATATTTTTGTGTGTTATAGCCCACGCCTTCCGAGTGGTCCCGGGACCTCCTGACCCCTATCGCCTAAAATTTTTCCGGACTATCACATACGACCTAAGGTACCATAGTCACCGCCCCACCATGATCGTTCCAAATGCTTTGCATTTTTCGGCCAAAAACTAGAACTCCGCGCGATTTGCATATTTTAGTGTGCTATAGCTTACGCCTTCCGAGTGGTCCCGGGAGCCGTGGACCCCGATCGCCTAAAATTTTCTGGGCCATCAATTAATACCTAAGGAACCATAGTCACCGCCTCGCCATGATCGTTCCTCATTTTTTGCATTTTTTGGCCAAAAACTAGAATTTCGCCCGATTCCCATATTTTTGTGTGCTATCGCCCACGCCTTCCGAGTGGGTCAGGCCCCCGGAGCCGGATCGCCTAAAAATTTTTCGGACTATCAAATACATCCTAAGGAACCATAGTCACCGCACCGCCATGATCGTTCCTAGTCCTTTGCGTTTTTCAGCCAAAAAACTAGAATTTCTCGCGATTTCCATATTTTCGTCTGCTTTAGCCCACGCCTTCCAAGGGGTCCCGGGAACCCCGATCGCCTAAAAATTTTCCGGGCCATCAAATACGACCTAAGGAACCATAGTAACCACCCCACAATGATCGTTCCTCATTTGTTGCGTTTTTCGGCCAAACAACTAGAGTTCCGCGCGATTCCCATATTTTTGTGTGTTATAGCCCACACCTTCCGAGTGGTCCTGGGTCTCCGGACCCCTATCGCCTAAAATTTTTCCGGACTATCAAATAAGACCTAAGGAACCATAGTCACCGCCCAGCCATGATCGTTCCTAGTTTTTTCTATTTTTCGGCCAAAAAACTAGAATTCGGCGCGATTCCCATATTTTCGTGTCCTATAGCCCACGCCTTCCAAGTGAACCCGGGAACTCCGGACCCCTATCGCCTAAAAATTTTCCGGACTATCAAATACGACCTAAGGAACCATAGCCACTGCCCCACCATGATCATTCCAAATGCTTTGCATTTTTCGGCCAAAAACCTAGAACTCCGCGCGATTTGTATATTTTAGTGTGCTATAGCTTACGCCTTCCGAGTGGTCCCGGGAGCCGTGGACCCCGATCGCCTAAAATTTTTCGGGCCATCAAATATGACCTAAGGAACCATAGTCACCGCCCCGCCATGATCGTTCCTCATTTATTGCATTTTTCGGCCAAAAAACTAGAATTCCGCTCGATTACCATATTTTTTTGTGTTATTGCCCACGCCTTCCGAGTGGGCCAGGCCGCCGGTCTCGGATCGCCTAAAAAATTTTTGGGCCATCAATTAAGACCTAAGGAACCTTAGTCACCGCCTCGCCATGATCGTTCCTCATTTTTTGCATTTTTTGGCCAAAAAACTAGAATTCCGCCCGATTCCTATATTTTTGTGTGCTATCGCCCATGCCTTCCGAGTGGGTCGGGCCCCCCGGAGCCGGATCGCCTAAAAATTTTTTGGAATATCAAATAGGACCTATGGAACCATAGTCACCGCCCCGCCATGATCGTTCCTAGTCTTTTGCGTTTTTAGCCAAAAAACTAGAATTTCGCGCGATTTCCATATTTTCGTGTGCTTTAGCCCACGCCTTCCAAGGGGTCCCGGGAACCCCGAACCCCTAAAAAATTTCCGGGCCATCAAATACGACCTAAGGAACCATAGTAACCACCCCGCCATGATCGTTCCTCATTTTTTGCATTTTTTTGGACAAAAAACTAGAATTCCGCGCGATTCCCATATTTTTGTGTGTTATAGCCTACGCCTTCCGAGTGGTCCCGGGACCTCCTGACCCCTATCGCCTAAAATTTTTCCGTACTATCAAATACGACCTAAGGAACCATAGTATCCGCCCCGCCATGATCGATCCTCATTTTTTGCGTTTTTCGGCCAAACAACTAGAATTCCGTGTGTTTCCCATATTTTTGTGTGTTATAGCCCACGCCTTCCGAGTGGTCCCGGGTCCTCCTGACCCCTATCGCCTAAAATTTTTCCGGACTATCAAATACAACCTAAGGAACCATAGTATCCGCCCCGCCATGATCGTTCCTCAGTTTTTGCGTTTTTCGGCCAAACAACTAGAATTCTGCGCGATTCCCATATTTTTGTGTGTTATAGCCCACGCCTTCCGAGTGGTCCCGGGACCTCCTGACCCCTATCGCCTAATATTTTTCCGGACTATCAAAAAATACCTAAGGAACCATAGTCACCACCCCACCATGATCGTTCCTCATTTATTGCGTTTTTCGGCCAAAAAACTAGAATTCCGCGCATTTCCCATATTTTTGTGTGTTATAGCCCACGCCTTCCGAGTGGTCCCGGGACCTCCTGACCCCTATCGCCTAAAATTTTTCCGGACTATCACATACGACCTAAGGTACCATAGTCACCGCCCCACCATGATCGTTCCAAATGCTTTGCATTTTTCGGCCAAAAAACTATAACTCCGCGCGATTTGCATATTTTAGTGTGCTATAGCTTACGCCTTCCGAGTGGTCCCGGGAGCCGTGGACCCCGATCGCCTAAAATTTTCTGGGCCATCAATTAGTACCTAAGGAACCATAGTCACCGCCTCGCCATGATCGTTCCTCATTTTTTGCATTTTTTGGCCAAAAACTAGAATTTCGCCCGATTCCCATATTTTTGTGTGCTATCGCCGACGCCTTCCGAGTGGGTCGGGCCCCCCGGAGCCGGATCGCCTAAAAATTTTCCGAACTATCAAATACGACCTAAGGAACCATAGTCACCGCCCCGCCATGATCGTTCCTAGTCCTTTGCGTTTTTCAGCCAAAAAACTAGAATTTCGCGCGATTTCCATATTTTCTTGTGCTTTAGCCCACACCTTCCAAGGGGTCCCAGGAACCCCGATCGCCTAAAAATTTTCCGGGCCATCAAATACGACCTAAGGAACCATAGTAACCACCCCACAATGATCGTTCCTCATTTGTTGCATTTTTCGGCCAAACAACTAGAATTCCGCCCGATTCCCATATTTTTGTGTGTTATAGCCCACACCTTCCGAGTGGACCCGGGTCTCCGGACCCCTATCGCCTAAAATTTTTCCGGACTATCAAATAAGACCTAAGGAACCATAGTCACCGCCCAGCCATGATCGTTCCTAGTTTTTTCTGTTTTTTGGCCAAAAAACTAGAATTCCGCGCGATTCCCATATTTTCGTGTCCTATAGCCCACGCCTTCCAAGTGAACCCGGGAACTCCGGACCCCTATCGCCTAAAAATTTTCCGGACTATCAAATACGACCTAAGGAACCATAGTCACTGCCCCACCATGATCATTCCAAATGCTTTGCATTTTTCGGCCAAAAACCTAGAACTCCGCGCGATTTGTACATTTTAGTGTGCTATAGCTTACGCCTTCCGAGTGGTCCCGGGAGCCGTGGACCCCGATCGCCTAAAATTTTCCGGGCCATCAAATATGACCTAAGGAACCATAGTCACCGCCCTGCCATGATCGTTCCTCATTTATTGCGTTTTTCGGCCAAAAAACTAGAATTCCGCTCGATTACCATATTTTTTTGTGCTATTGCCCACGCCTTCCGAGTGGGCCAGGCCCCCGGTCTCGGATCGCCTGAAAAATTTTTGGGCCATCAATTAAGACCTAAGGAACCATAGTTACAGCCTTGCCATGATCGTTCCTCATTTTTTGCATTTTTTTGCCAAAAACCTATAATTTAGCCCGATTCCCATATTTTTGTGTGCTATCGCCCACGCCTTCCGAGTGGGTCGGGCACCAGGAGCCGGATCGCCTAAAAATTTTTTGGACTATCAAATACGACCTAAGGAACCATAGTCACCGCCCCGCCATGATCGTTCCTCGTCTTTTCCTTTTTTAGCCAAAAAACTAGAATTTCGCGCGATTTCCATATTTTCGTGTGCTTTAGCCCACGCCTTCCAAGGGGTCCCGGGAACTCCGAACCCTGATCGCCTAAAAATTTTCCGGGCCATCAAATACGACCTAAGGAACCATAGTAACCACCCCACCATGATCGTTCCTCATTTTTTGCGTTTTTCGGCCAAACAACTAGAATTTCGCGCGATTCCCATATTTTTGTATGTTATAGCCCACACCTTCCGAGTGGTCCCGGGACCTCCTGACCCCTATCGCCTAAAAATTTTTCGGGCAGTTAAATACGACCTAAGGAACCATAGTAACCGCTTGCCATCATCGTTTCTCATTTTTTGCATTTTTCGGCCAAAAAACTAGAATTACGCCCGATTCCCATATTTTCGTGTGCAATACCCATGCCTTCCAAGTGGTCCGGGGAGCCGCGGACCCCGATCGCCTAAAAATTTTCCGGACTATCAAATAGGACCTAAGGTACCATAGTCACCGCCCCACCATGATCGTTCCAAATGCTTTGCATTTTTCGGCGAAAAAACTAGAACTCCGCGCGATTTGCATATTTTAGTGTGCTATAGCTTACGCCTTCCGAGTGGTCCCGGGAGCCGTGGACCCCGATCGCCTAAAATTATCAGGGCCATCAAATATGACGTAAGGAACCATAGTCACCGCCCCGCCATGATCGTTCCTCATTTATTGCGTTTTTTGGCCAAAAAACTAGAATTCCGCTCGATTACTATATTTTTGTGTACTATTGCCCACGCCTTCCGAGTGGGCCGGGCCGCCGGTTTCGGATCGCCTAAAAAATTTTCGGGCCATCAATTAAGACCTAAGGAACCATAGTCACCGCCTCGCCATGATCGTTCCTCATATTTTGCATTTTTTGGCCAAAAAACTAGAATTCCGCCCGATTCCCATATTTTTGTGTGCTATCGCCCATGCCTTCCGAGTGGGTCGGGCCCCCGGAGCCGGATCGCCTAAAAATTTTCTGGAATATCAAATAGGTCCTATGGAACCATAGTCACTGCCCCGCCATGATCGTTCCTAGTCTTTTGCGTTTTTTAGCCAAAAAACTAGAATTTCGCGCGATTTCCATATTTTCGTGTGCTTTAGCCCACGCCTTCCAAGGGGTCCCGGGAACCCCGAACCCTGATCGCCTAAAAAATTTCCGGGCCATCAAATATGACCTAAGGAACTATAGTAACCACCCTGCCATGATCGTTCCTCATTTATTGCGTTTTTCGGCCAAAAAACTAGAATTCCGCTCGATTACCATATTTTTTTGTGCTATTGCCCACGCCTTCCGAGTGGGCCAGGCCCCCGGTCTCGGATCGCCTGAAAAATTTTTGGGCCATCAATTAAGACCTAAGGAACCATAGTTACAGCCTTGCCATGATCGTTCCTCATTTTTTGCATTTTTTTGCCAAAAACCTATAATTTAGCCCGATTCCCATATTTTTGTGTGCTATCGCCCACGCCTTCCGAGTGGGTCGGGCCCCAGGAGCCGTATCGCCTAAAAATTTTTTGGACTATCAAATACGACCTAAGGAACCATAGTCACCGCCCCGCCATGATCGTTCCTCGTCTTTTCCTTTTTTAGCCAAAAAACTAGAATTTCGCGCAATTTCCATATTTTCGTGTGCTTTAGCCCACGCCTTCCAAGGGGTCCCGGGAACTCCGAACCCTGATCGCCTAAAAATTTTCCGGGCCATCAAATACGACCTAAGGAACCATAGTAACCACCCCACCATGATCGTTCCTCATTTTTTGCGTTTTTCGGCCAAACAACTAGAATTTCGCGCGATTCCCATATTTTTGTGTGTTATAGCCCACACCTTCCGAGTGGTCCCGGGACCTCCTGACCCCTATCGCCTAAAAATTTTTCGGGCAGTTAAATACGACCTAAGGAACCATAGTAACCGCTTGCCATCATCGTTTCTCATTTTTTGCATTTTTCGGCCAAAAAACTAGAATTACGCCCGATTCCCATATTTTCGTGTGCAATACCCACGCCTTCCAAGTGGTCCGGGGAGCCGCGGACCCCGATCGCCTAAAAATTTTCCGGACTATCAAATACGACCTAAGGTACCATAGTCACCGCCCCACCATGATCGTTCCAAATGCTTTGCATTTTTCGGCGAAAAAACTAGAACTCCGCGCGATTTGCATATTTTAGTGTGCTATAGCTTACGCCTTCCGAGTGGTCCCGGGAGCCGTGGACCCCGATTGCCTAAAATTATCAGGGCCATCAAATATGACGTAAGGAACCATAGTCACCGCCCTGCCATGATCGTTCCTCATTTATTGCGTTTTTTGGCCAAAAAACTAGAATTCCGCTCGATTACCATATTTTTGTGTACTATTGCCCACGCCTTCCGAGTGGGCCGGGCCGCCGGTCTCGGATCGCCTAAAAAATTTTTGGGCCATCAATTAAGACCTAAGGAACCATAGTCACCGCCTCGCCATGATCGTTCCTCATATTTTGCATTTTTTGGCCAAAAAACTAGAATTCCGCCCGATTCCCATATTTTTGTGTGCTATCGCCCATGCCTTCCGAGTGGGTCGGGCCCCCGGAGCCGGATCGCCTAAAAATTTTCTGGAATATCAAATAGGTCCTATGGAACCATAGTCACTGCCCCGCCATGATCGTTCCTAGTCTTTTGCGTTTTTTAGCCAAAAAACTAGAATTTCGCGCGATTTCCATATTTTCGTGTGCTTTAGCCCACGCCTTCCAAGGGGTCCCGGGAACCCCGAACCCTGATCGCCTAAAAATTTCCGGGCCATCAAATACGACCTAAGGAACCATAATAACCACCCCGCCATGATCGTTCCTCATTTTTTGCATTTTTTGGCCAAAAAACTAGAATTCCGCGCGATTCCCATATTTTTGTGTGTTATAGCCCACGCCTTCCGAGTGGTCGCGGGACCTCCTGACCCCTATCGCCTAAAATTTTTCCGGACTATCAAATACGACCTAATGAACCATAGTATCCGCCCCGCCATGATCGTTCCTCATTTATTGCATTTTTCGGCCAAAAAACTAGAATTCCGCGCATTTCCCATATTTTTGTGTGTTATAGCCCACGCCTTCCGAGTGGTCCCGGGACCTCCTGACCCCTATCGCCTAAAATTTTTCCGGACTATCACATACGACCTAAGGTACCATAGTCACCGCCCCACCATGATCGTTCCAAATGCTTTGCATTTTTCGGCCAAAAAACTATAACTCCGCGCGATTTGCATATTTTAGTGTGCTATAGCTTACGCCTTCCGAGTGGTCCCGGGAGCCGTGGACCCCGATCGCCTAAAATTTTCTGGGCCATCAATTAATACCTAAGGAACCATAGTCACCGCCTCGCCATGATCGTTCCTCATTTTTTGCATTTTTTGGCCAAAAACTAGAATTTCGCCCGATTCCCATATTTTTGTGTGCTATCGCCCACGCCTTCCGAGTGGGTCAGGCCCCCGGAGCCGGATCGCCTAAAAATTTTCCGGACTATCAAATACATCCTAAGGAACCATAGTCACCGCCCCGCCATGATCGTTCCTAGTCCTTTGCGTTTTTCAGCCAAAAAACTAGAATTTCGCGCGATTTACATATTTTGGTGTGCTTTAGCCCACGCCTTCCAAGGGGTCCCGGGAATCCCGATCGCCTAAAAATTTTCCGGGCCATCAAATACGACCTAAGGAACCATAGTAACCACCCCACAATGATCGTTCCTCATTTGTTGCGTTTTTCGGCCAAACAACTAGAGTTCCGCGCGATTCCCATATTTTTGTGTGTTATAGCCCACACCTTCCGAGTGGTCCTGGGTCTCCGGACCCCTATCGCCTAAAATTTTTCCGGACTATCAAATAAGACCTAAGGAACCATAGTCACCGCCCAGCCATGATCGTTCCTAGTTTTTTCTGTTTTTCGGCCAAAAAACTAGAATTCCGCGCGATTCCCATATTTTCGTGTCCTATAGCCCACGCCTTCCAAGTGAACCCGGGAACTCCGGACCCCTATCTCCTAAAAATTTTCCGGACTATCAAATACGACCTAAGGAACCATAGCCACTGCCCCACCATGATCATTCCAAATGCTTTGCATTTTTCGGCCAAAAACCTAGAACTCCGCGCGATTTGTATATTTTAGTGTGCTATAGCTTACGCCTTCCGAGTGGTCCCGGGAGCCGTGGACCCCGATCGCCTAAAATTTTCCGGGCCATCAAATATGACCTAAGGAACCATAGTCACCGCCCCGCCATGATCGTTCCTCATTTATTGCATTTTTCGGCCAAAAAACTAGAATTTCGCTCGATTACCATATTTTTTTGTGCTATTGCCCACGCCTTCCGAGTGGGCCAGGCCGCCGGACTCGGATCGCCTAAAAAAATTTCGGGCCATCAATTAAGACCTAAGGAACCATAGTCACCGCCTCGCCATGATCGTTCCTCATATTTTGCATTTTTTGGCCAAAAAACTAGAATTCCGCCCGATTCCCATATTTTTGTGTGCTATCGCCCATGCCTTCCGAGTGGGTCGGGCCCCCCGGAGCCGGATCGCCTAAAAATTTTCTGGAATATCAAATAGGTCCTATGGAACCATAGTCACTGCCCCGCCATGATCGTTCCTAGTCTTTTGCATTTTTTAGCCAAAAAACTAGAATTTCGCGCGATTTCCATATTTTCGTGTGCTTTAGCCCACGCCTTCCAAGGGGTCCCGGGAACCCCGAACCCTGATCGCCTAAAAAATTTCCGGGCCATCAAATACGACCTAAGGAACCATAGTAACCACCCCGCCATGATCGTTCCTCATTTTTTCCATTTTTTGGCCAAAAAACTAGAATTCCGCGCGATTCTCATATTTTTGTGTGTTATAGCCCACGCCTTCCGAGTGGTCCCGGGACCTCCTGACCCCTATCGCCTAAAATTTTTCCGGACTATCAAATACGACCTAATGAACCATAGTATCTGCCCCTCCATGATCGTTCCTCATTTATTGCGTTTTTCGGCCAAAAAACTAGAATTCCGCGCATTTCCCATATTTTTGTGTGTTATAGCCCACGCCTTCCGAGTGGTCCCGGGACCTCCTGACCCCTATCGCCTAAAATTTTTCCGGACTATCACATACGACCTAAGGTACCATAGTCACCGCCCCACCATGATCGTTCCAAATGCTTTGCATTTTTCGGCCAAAAAACTATAACTCCGCGCGATTTGCATATTTTAGTGTGCTATAGCTTACGCCTTCCGAGTGGTCCCGGGAGCCGTGGACCCCGATCGCCTAAAATTTTCTGGGCCATCAATTAATACCTAAGGAACCATAGTCACCGCCTCGCCATGATCGTTCCTCATTTTTTGCATTTTTTGGCCAAAAACTAGAATTTCGCCCGATTCCCATATTTTTGTGTGCTATCGCCCACGCCTTCCGAGTGGGTCAGGCCCCCCGGAGCCGGATCGCCTAAAAATTTTTCGGACTATCAAATACATCCTAAGGAACCATAGTCACCGCACCGCCATGATCGTTCCTAGTCCTTTGCGTTTTTCAGCCAAAAAACTAGAATTTCTCGCGATTTCCATATTTTCGTCTGCTTTAGCCCACGCCATCCAAGGGGTCCCGGGAACCCCGATCGCCTAAAAATTTTCCGGGCCATCAAATACGACCTAAGGAACCATAGTAACCACCCCACAATGATCGTTCCTCATTTGTTGCGTTTTTCGGCCAAACAACTAGAGTTCCGCGCGATTCCCATATTTTTGTGTGTTATAGCCCACACCTTCCGAGTGGTCCTGGGTCTCCGGACCCCTATCGCCTAAAATTTTTCCGGACTATCAAATAAGACCTAAGGAACCATAGTCACCGCCCAGCCATGATCGTTCCTAGTTTTTTCTGTTTTTCGGCCAAAAAACTAGAATTCCGCGCGATTCCCATATTTTCGTGTCCTATAGCCCACGCCTTCCAAGTGAACCCGGGAACTCCGGACCCCTATCGCCTAAAAATTTTCCGGACTATCAAATACGACCTAAGGAACCATAGTCACCGCCCCACCATGATCATTCCAAATGCTTTGCATTTTTCGGCCAAAAACCTAGAACTCCGCGCGATTTGTATATTTTAGTGTGCTATAGCTTACGCCTTCCGAGTGGTCCCGGGAGCCGTGGACCCCGATCGCCTAAAATTTTCCGGGCCATCAAATATGACCTAAGGAACCATAGTCACCGCCCCGCCATGATCGTTCCTCATTTATTGCATTTTTCGGCCAAAAAACTAGAATTCCGCTCGATTACCATATTTTTTTGTGTTATTGCCCACACGCCTTCCGAGTGGGCCAGGCCGCCGGTCTCGGATCGCCTAAAAAATTTTTGGGCCATCAATTAAGACCTAAGGAACCTTAGTCACCGCCTCGCCATGATCGTTCCTCATTTTTTGCATTTTTTGGCCAAAAAACTAGAATTCCGCCCGATTCCTATATTTTTGTGTGCTATCGCCCATGCCTTCCGAGTGGGTCGGGCCCCCCGGAGCCGGATCGCCTAAAAATTTTTTGGAATATCAAATAGGACCTATGGAACCATAGTCACCGCCCCGCCATGATCGTTCCTAGTCTTTTGCGTTTTTTAGCCAAAAAACTAGAATTTCGCGCGATTTCCATATTTTCGTGTGCTTTAGCCCACGCCTTCCAAGGGGTCCCGGGAACCCCGAACCCCGATCGCCTAAAAATTTTCCGAGCCATCAAATACGACCTAAGGAACCATAGTAACCACCCCGCCATGATCGTTCCTCATTTTTTGCATTTTTTTGGACAAAAAACTAGAATTCCGCGCGATTCCCATATTTTTGTGTGTTATAGCCTACGCCTTCCGAGTGGTCCCGGGACCTCCTGACCCCTATCGCCTAAAATTTTTCCGGACTATCAAATATGACCTAAGGAACCATAGTATCCGCCCCGCCATGATCGATCCTCATTTTTTGCGTTTTTCGGCCAAACAACTAGATTTCCGCGCGTTTCCCATATTTTTGTGTGTTATAGCCCACGCCTTCCGAGTGGTCCCGGGTCCTCCTGACCCCTATCGCCTAAAATTTTTCCGGACTATCAAATACAACCTAAGGAACCATAGTATCCGCCCCGCCATGATCGTTCCTCTGTTTTTGCGTTTTTCGGCCAAACAACTAGAATTCTGCGCGATTCCCATATTTTTGTGTGTTATAGCCCACGCCTTCCGAGTGGTCCCGGGACCTCCTGACCCCTATCGCCTAATATTTTTCCGGACTATCAAAAAATACCTAAAGAACCATAGTGACCACCCCCACCATGATCGTTCCTCATTTATTGCGTTTTTCGGCCAAACAACTAGAATTCCGCGCATTTCCCATATTTTTGTGTGTTATAGCCCACGCCTTCCGAGTGGTCCCGGGACCTCCTGACCCCTATCGCCTAAAATTTTTCCGGACTATCAAATACGACCTAAGGAACCATAGTATCCGCCCCGCCATGATAGTTAGTCATTTTTTGCGTTTTTCGGCCAAACAACTAGAATTCCGCGCGATTCCCATATTTTTATGTGTTATAGCCCACGCCTTCCGAGTGGTCCCGGGAACTCCGGACCCCTATCGCCTAAAATTTTTCCGGACTATCAAATAAGACCAAAGGAACCATAGTCACCGCCCTGCCAAGATCTTTTCACATTTTTTGCATGTTACTGAAAAAGACCTAGAATTTCGCCCGATTCCCATATTTTTGTGTGCTATACCCACGCATTCTGAGTGGTCCCAAGAGCCGCGGACCCCGATCGCCTAAAATTTTTCCGGGCAATCAAATACGATCTAAGGAACCATAGTATCTGCCCCACCATGATCGTTCCTTATTTTTTGCGTTTTTCGGCCAAACAACTAGAATTCCGCGCGATTCCCATATTTTCGTGTGCTATAGCCCACGCCTTCCGAGTGGGCTGTGCCCCCCGCACTCGGATCTCGGATCACCTAAAAAGTTTTTGGTCCATCAAATAAGACCTAAGCAACCATATTCACCTTCCCGCCATGATCGTTTCTCATGTTTTGCATTTTTCGGCAAAACAACTAGAATTCCGCCCGATTCCCATATTTTCATGTGCTATACCCACGCCTTACATGTGGTCCCGCATCTCCGGACCCCTATCGCCTAAAATTTTTCCGGACTATCAAATAAGACCTAAGGAACCATAGTCACCGCCCAGCCTTGATCGTTCCTTATATTTTGCATTTTTCGGCCAAACAACTAGAATTCCGCGCGATTCCCATAATTTCGTGTCCTATAACCCACGCCTTCCAAGTGAACCCGAGAACTCCGGACCCCTATCGCCTAAAATTTTTCTGGACTATCAAATACAACCTAAGGAACCATAGTTACCGCCCAGCCATGATCATTCCTCATTTGTTGCATTTTTCGGCCAAAAAACTAGAATTTCGCCCGATAACAATATTTTTGTGTGCTATTGCCCACCCTTCCCAGTGGTTCCGAGACTCCCGGACCCCGATCGTCTAAAAATTTTCGGGCCGTCAAATACGACCTAAGGAACTATAGTAACCGCCTCGCCATCATCGATTCTCATTTTTTGCATTTTTCGGCCAAAAAACTAGAATTACGCCCGTTTTCCATATTTTCGTGTGCTATACCCACGCCTTCCAAGTGGTCCGGGGAGCCGCGGACCCCGATCGCCTAAAATTTTTCCGGACTATCAAATACGACCTAAGGTACCATAGTCACCGCCCAACATGTTCGTTCCAAATGCTTTGCATTTTTCGGCCAAAAAACTAGAACTCCGCGCGATTTGCATATTTTCGTGTGCTATAGCTTACGCCTTCCGAGTGGTCCCGGGAGCTGTGGACCCAGATCCCCTAAAATTTTCCGGGCCTTCAAATACGACCTAAGGAACCATAGTCACCGCCTCGCCATGATCGTTCCTCATTTTTTGCATTTTTTGGCCAAAAAACTAGAATTCCGCCCGATTTCCATATTTTTGTGTGCTATCGCCCACGCCTTCCGAGTGGGTCGGGCTCCCCGGAGCCGGATCGCCTAAAAATTTTCCGGACTATCAAATATGACCTAAGGAACCATAGCCACAGCCCCGCCATGATCATTCCTAGTCTTTTGCGTTTTTCGGCCAAACAACTAGAATTCTGTGCAATTCCATATTTTCATGTGCTTTAGCCCATGCCTTCCGAGGGGTCCCGGGACCACCGGACCCCGATCGCCTAAATGTTTTCCGGACTATCAAATATGACCTAAGGAACCATAGTATCCGCCCCGCCATGATCGTTCCTCATTTTTTGCGTTTTTCGGCCAAACAACTAGAATTTCGCCCGATTCCCATATTTTCGTGTGCTATACCCACGCATTCCGAGTGGTCCCAAGAGCCGCGGACCCCGATCGCCTAAAAATTTTCCGGACTATCAAATAAGACCTAAAGAACCATAGTCACCGCCCAGCCATATCGTTCCTAGTTTTTTCCGTTTTTCGGCCAAAAAACTAGAATTCCGCGCGATTCCCATATTTTCGTGTCATATAGCCCACGCCTTCCAAGTGAACCCGGGAACTCCGGACCCCTGTCGCCTAAAATTTTTTTGGACTATCAAATATGACCTAAGGAACCATAGTCACCGCCCAGCCATGATCATTCCTCATTTATTGCGTTTTTCAGCCAAAAAACTAGAATTCCGCCCGATTACAATATTTTTGTGTGCTATTGCCCACCCTTCCAAGTGGTTCCGGGACCCCCGGACCCCGATCGCCTAAAATTTTTCCGGGCCGTCAAATATTACCTAAGGAACCATAGTAACCGCCCAGCGATCATCGTTTCTCATCTTTTGCATTTTTCGGCCAAAAAACTAGAATTACTCCGGATTCCCATATTTTCGTGTCTATACCCACGCCTTCCAAGTGGTCCGGGGAGCCGCGGACCCCGATCGCCTAAAATTTTTCCGGACTATCAAATACAACCTAAGGTACCATAGTCACCGCCCCACCATGATCGTTCCAAATGCTTTGCATTTTTCGGCCAAAAAACTAGAACTCCGCGCGATTTGCACATTTTCGTTTGCTATAGCTTACACCTTCCGAGTGGTCCCGGGAGCCGTGGACCCCGATCGCCTAAAATTTTCCGGGCCATCAAATACGACCTAAGGAACCATAGTCACCACCCCGCCATGATCGTTCCTCATTTATTGCATTTTTCGGCCAAAAAACTAGAATTCCGCTCGATTCCCATATTTTCGTGTGCTATAGCCCACGCCTTCCGAGTGGGCCGTGCCCCCCCGCCGTGCCCCCCCCGCACTCGGATCACCTAAAAAGTTTTTGGTCCATCAAATAAGACCTAAGGAACCATATTCACCTTCCCGCCATGATCGTTTCTCATGTTTTGCATTTTTCGGCAAAACAACTAGAATTCCGCCCGATTCCCATATTTTCATGTGCTATACCCACGCCTTACAAGTGGTCCCGCATCTCCGGACCCCTATCGCCTAAAATTTTTCCGGACTATCAAATAAGACCTAAGGAACCATAGTCACCGCACAGCCTTGATCGTTCCTTATATTTTGCATTTTTCGGCCAAACAACTAGAATTTCGCGCGATTCCCATAATTTCGTGTCCTATAACCCACGCCTTCCAAGTGAACCCGAGAACTCCGGACCCCTATCGCCTAAAATTTTTCTGGACTATCAAATACAACCTAAGGAACCATAGTTACCGCCCAGCCATGATCATTCCTCATTTGTTGCATTTTTCGGCCAAAAAACTAGAATTTCGCCCGATAACAATATTTTTGTGTGCTATTGCCCACCCTTCCCAGTGGTTTCGATACTCCCGGACCCCGATCGTCTAAAAGTTTTCGGGTCGTCAAATACGACCTAAGGAACTATAGTAACCGCCTCGCCATCATCGATTCTCATTTTTTGCATTTTTCGGCCAAAAAACTAGAATTACGCCCGTTTCCCATATTTTCGTGTGCTATACCCACGCCTTCCAAGTGGTCCGGGGAGCCGCGGACCCCGATCGCCTAAAATTTTTCCGGACTATCAAATACGACCTAAGGTACCATAGTCACCGCCCATCATGTTCGTTCCAAATGCTTTGCATTTTTCGGCCAAAAAACTAGAACTCCGCGCGATTTGCATATTTTCGTGTGCTATAGCTTACGCCTTCCGAGTGGTCCCGGGAGCCGTGGACCCAGATCGCCTAAAATTTTCCGGGCCTTCAAATACGACCTAAGGAACCATAGTCACCGCCTCGCCATGATCGTTCCTCATTTTTTGCATTTTTTGGCCAAAAAACTAGAATTCCGCCCGATTTCCATATTTTTGTGTGATATCGCCCACGCCTTCCGAGTGGGTCGGGCTCCCCGGAGCCGGATCGCCTAAAAATTTTCCGGACTATCAAATACGACCTAAGGAACCATAGCCACAGCCCCGCCATGATCATTCCTAGTCTTTTGCGTTTTTCGGCCAAACAACTAGAATTCTGTGCAATTCCATATTTTCATGTGCTTTAGCCCATGCCTTCCGAGGGGTCCCGGGACCACCGGACCCCGATCGCCTAAATGTTTTCCGGACTATCAAATATGACCTAAGGAACCATAGTATCCGCCCCGCCATGATCGTTCCTCATTTTTTGCGTTTTTCGGCCAAACAACTAGAATTTCGCCCGATTCCCATATTTTCGTGTGCTATACCCACGCATTCCGAGTGGTCCCAAGAGCCGCGGACCCCGATCGCCTAAAAGTTTTCCGGACTATCAAATAAGACCTAAAGAACCATAGTCACCGCCCAGCCATATCGTTCCTAGTTTTTTCCGTTTTTCGGCCAAAAAACTAGAATTCCGCGCGATTCCCATATTTTCGTGTCATATAGCCCACGCCTTCCAAGTGAACCCGGGAACTCCGGACCCCTGTCGCCTAAAATTTTTTTGGACTATCAAATATGACCTAAGGAACCATAGTCACCGCCCAGCCATGATCATTCCTCATTTATTGCGTTTTTCAGCCAAAAAACTAGAATTCCGCCCGATTACAATATTTTTGTGTGCTATTGCCCACCCTTCCAAGTGGTTCCGGGACCCCCGGACCCCGATCGCCTAAAATTTTTCCGGGCCGTCAAATATTACCTAAGGAACCATAGTAACCGCCCAGCGATCATCGTTTCTCATCTTTTGCATTTTTCGGCCAAAAAACTAGAATTACTCCGGATTCCCATATTTTCGTGTCTATACCCACGCCTTCCAAGTGGTCCGGGGAGCCGCGGACCCCGATCGCCTAAAATTTTTCCGGACTATCAAATACAACCTAAGGTACCATAGTCACCGCCCCACCATGATCGTTCCAAATGCTTTGCATTTTTCGGCCAAAAAACTAGAACTCCGCGCGATTTGCACATTTTCGTTTGCTATAGCTTACACCTTCCGAGTGGTCCCGGGAGCCGTGGACCCCGATCGCCTAAAATTTTTCGGGCCATCAAATACGACCTAAGGAACCATAGTCACCACCCCGCCATGATCGTTCCTCATTTATTGCATTTTTCGGCCAAAAAACTAGAATTCCGCTCGATTACCATATTTTTGTGTGCTATCGCCCACGCCTTCCGAGTGGGCCGGGCTCCCCGGAGCCGGATCGCCTAAAAATTTTCCGGACTATCAAATACGACCTAAAGAACCATAGTCACCGCACCACCATGATCGTTCCAAATGCTTTGCATTTTTCGGCCAAAAAACTAGAACTCCGCGCGATTTGCACATTTTCGTTTGCTATAGCTTACACCTTCCGAGTGGTCCCGGGAGCCGTGGACCCCGATCGCCTAAAATTTTTCGGGCCATCAAATACGACCTAAGGAACCATAGTCACCACCCCGCCATGATCGTTCCTCATTTATTGCATTTTTTGGCCAAAAAACTAGAATTCCGCTCGATTACCATATTTTTGTGTGCTATTGCCCACGCCTTACGAGTGGGCCGGGCCGCGGGACTCGAATCGCCTAAAAAATTTTCGGGCAATCAATTAGGACCTAAGGAACAATAGTCACCGCCTGGCCATGATCGTTCCTCATTTTTTGCATATTTTGGCCAAAAAACTAGAATTCCGCGCGATTCCCATATTTTTGTGTGCTATCGCCCACGCCTTCCGAGTGGGTCGGGCCCCCGGAGCCGGATCGCCTAAAAATTTTCCGGACTATCAAATACGACCTAAGGAACCATAGTCACCGCCCCGCCATGATCTTTCCTAGACTTTTGCGTTTTTCAGCCAAAAAACTAGAATTCCGCGCGATTTCCATATTTTCGTGTGCTTTAGCCCACACCTTCCAAGGGGTCCCGGGAACCCCAAACCCCGATCGCCTAAAAATTTTCCGGGCCATCAAATACGACCTAAGGAACCATAGTAACCACCCCGCCATGATCGTTCCTCATTTTTTGCGTTTTTCGGGAAAACAACTAGAATTCCGCGCGATTCCCATATTTTTGTGTGTTATAGCCCACGCCTTCCGAGTGGTCCTGGGACCTCCTGAACCCTATCGCCTAAAATTTTTCCGGACTATCAAATACGACCTAAGGAACCATAGTATCCGCCCCGCCATGATCATTCCTCATTTGTTGCATTTTTCGGCCAAACAACTAGAATTCCGCGCGATTCCCATATTTTTTTGTGTTATAGCCCACGCGTTCCGAGTGGTCCCGGGACCTCCGGACCCCTATAGACTAATATTTTTCCGGACTATCAAATAAGACCAAAGGAACCATAGTCACCGCCCTGCCAAGATCTTTCCACATTTTTTGCATGTTACTGAAAAAGAACTAGAATTTCTCCCGATTCCCATATTTTTGTGTGCTATCGCCCACGCCTTCCAAGTGAACCCGGGAACTCCGGACCCCTGTCGCCTAAAATTTTTCCGGACTATCAAATACGACCTAAGGAACCATAGTCACCGCCCAGCCATGATCATTCCTCATTTATTGCGTGTTTCGGCCAAAAAACTAGAATTCCGCCCGATTACAATATATTTGTGTGCTATTTCCCACCCTTCCAAGTGGTTCCGGGACCACCGGACCCCGATCGACTAAAATTTTTCCGGGCCGTCAAATACGATCCAAGGAACCATAGTAACCGCCCTGCCATCATCGTTTCTCATTTTTTGCATTTTTCGACCAAAAAACTAGAATTACGCCCGACTCCCATATTTTCGTGTGCTATACCCACGCCTTCCAAGTGGTCCGGGGAGCCGCAGACCTCGATCGCCTAAAAAATTTCCGGGCCATCAAATACGACCTAAGGTATCATAGTCACCGCCTCTCCATGATCGTTCCTCATTTTTTGCATTTTTCGGCCAAAAAACTAGAACTCCATGCGATTTGCATATTTTCGTGTGCTATAGCTTACGCCTTACGAGTGGTCCCGGGAGTCGTGGACCCCGATCGCCAAAAAATTTTCCGGGCCATCAAATACGACCTAAGGAACCATAGTCACCGCCCAGCCATGATCATTCCTCATTTGTTGCATTTTTCGGCCAAAAAACTAGAATTCCGCCCGATTACAATATTTTTGTGTGCTATTGCCCACCCTTCCAAGTGGTTCCGGGACCCCCGGACCCCGATCGACTAAAATTTTTCCGGGCCGTCAAATACGACCTAAGGAACCATAGTAACCGCCCTGCCATCATCGTTTCTCATTTTTTCCATTTTTCGACCAAAAAACTAGAATTACGCCCGATTCCCATATTTTCGTGTGCTATACCCACGCCTTCCAAGTGGTCCGGGGAGCCGCAGACCTCGATCGCCTAAAAATTTTCTGGGCCATCAAATACGACCTAAGGTATCATAGTCACCGCCTCTCCATGATCGTTCCTCATTTTTTGCATTTTTCGGCCAAAAAACTAGAACTCCACGCGATTTGCATATTTTCGTGTGCTATAGCTTACGCCTTACGAGTGGTCCCGGGAGTCGTGGACCCCGATCGCCAAAAAATTTTCCGGGCCATCAAATACGACCTAAGGAACCATAGTCACCGCCCAGCCATGATCATTCCTCATTTGGTGCATTTTTCGGCCAAAAAACTAGAATTCCGCCCGATTACAATATTTTTATGTGCTATTGCCCACCCTTCCAAGTGGTTCCGGGACCCCCGGACCCCGATCGACTAAAATTTTTTCCGGGCCGTCAAATATGACCTAAGGAACCATAGTAACCGCCCTGCCATCATCGTTTCTCATTTTTTGCATTTTTCGACCAAAAAACTAGAATTACGCCCGATTCCCATATTTTCGTGTGCTATACCCACGCCTTCCAAGTGGTCCGGGGAGCCGCAGACCCCGATCGCCTAAAAATTTTCCGGACTATCAAATACGACCTAAGGTACCATAGTCACCGCCCCACCATGATCGTTCTAAATGCTTTGCATTTTTCGGCCAAAAAACTAGAACTCCGCGCGATTTGCATATTTTCGTGTGCTATAGCTTACGCCTTCCGAGTGGTCCCGGGAGTCGTGGACCCCGATCGCCTAAAATTTTCCGGGCCATCAAATACGACCTAAGGAACCATAGTCACCGCCTCTCCATGATTGTTCCTCATTTTTTGCATTTTTTGGCCAAAAAACTAGAATTCCGCCCGATTTCCATATTTTTGTGTGCTATCGCCCACGCCTTCCGAGTGGGTCGGGCTCCTCGGAGCCGGATCGCCTAAAAATTTTCCGGACTATCAAATACGACCTAAAGAACCATAGTCACCGCACCACCATGATCGTTCCAAATGCTTTGCATTTTTCGGCCAAAAAACTAGAACTCCGCGCGATTTGCACATTTTCGTTTGCTATAGCTTACACCTTCCGAGTGGTCCCGGGAGCCGTGGACCCCGATCGCCTAAAATTTTTCGGGCCATCAAATACGACCTAAGGAACCATAGTCACCACCCCGCCATGATCGTTCCTCATTTATTGCATTTTTCGGCCAAAAAACTAGAATTCCGCTCGATTACCATATTTTTGTGTGCTATTGCCCACGCCTTCCGAGTGGGCCGGGCCGCGGGACTCGAATCGCCTAAAAAATTTTCGGGCAATCAATTAGGACCTAAGGAACAATAGTCACCGCCTGGCCATGATCGTTCCTCATTTTTTGCATATTTTGGCCAAAAAACTAGAATTCCGCGCGATTCCCATATTTTTGTGTGCTATCGCCCACGCCTTCCGAGTGGGTCGGGCCCCCGGAGCCGGATCGCCTAAAAATTTTCCGGACTATCAAATACGACCTAAGGAACCATAGTCACCGCCCCGCCATGATCTTTCCTAGACTTTTGCGTTTTTCAGCCAAAAAACTAGAATTCCGCGCGATTTCCATATTTTCGTGTGCTTTAGCCCACACCTTCCAAGGGGTCCCGGGAACCCCAAACCCCGATCGCCTAAAAATTTTCCGGGCCATCAAATACGACCTAAGGAACCATAGTAACCACCCCACCATGATCGTTCCTCATTTTTTGCGTTTTTCGGGAAAACAACTAGAATTCCGCGCGATTCCCATATTTTTGTGTGTTATAGCCCACGCCTTCCGAGTGGTCCTGGGACCTCCTGAACCCTATCGCCTAAAATTTTTCCGGACTATCAAATACGACCTAAGGAACCATAGTATCCGCCCCGCCATGATCATTCCTCATTTGTTGCATTTTTCGGCCAAACAACTAGAATTCCGCGCGATTCCCATATTTTTTTGTGTTATAGCCCACGCGTTCCGAGTGGTCCCGGGACCTCCGGACCCCTATAGACTAATATTTTTCCGGACTATCAAATAAGACCAAAGGAACCATAGTCACCGCCCTGCCAAGATCTTTCCACATTTTTTGCATGTTACTGAAAAAGAACTAGAATTTCTCCCGATTCCCATATTTTTGTGTGCTATCGCCCACGCCTTCCAAGTGAACCCGGGAACTCCGGACCCCTGTCGCCTAAAATTTTTCCGGACTATCAAATACGACCTAAGGAACCATAGTCACCGCCCAGCCATGATCATTCCTCATTTATTGCGTGTTTCGGCCAAAAAACTAGAATTCCGCCCGATTACAATATATTTGTGTGCTATTTCCCACCCTTCCAAGTGGTTCCGGGACCACCGGACCCCGATCGACTAAAATTTTTCCGGGCCGTCAAATACGATCCAAGGAACCATAGTAACCGCCCTGCCATCATCGTTTCTCATTTTTTGCATTTTTCGACCAAAAAACTAGAATTACGCCCGACTCCCATATTTTCGTGTGCTATACCCACGCCTTCCAAGTGGTCCGGGGAGCCGCAGACCTCGATCGCCTAAAAAATTTCCGGGCCATCAAATACGACCTAAGGTATCATAGTCACCGCCTCTCCATGATCGTTCCTCATTTTTTGCATTTTTCGGCCAAAAAACTAGAACTCCATGCGATTTGCATATTTTCGTGTGCTATAGCTTACGCCTTACGAGTGGTCCCGGGAGTCGTGGACCCCGATCGCCAAAAAATTTTCCGGGCCATCAAATACGACCTAAGGAACCATAGTCACCGCCCAGCCATGATCATTCCTCATTTGTTGCATTTTTCGGCCAAAAAACTAGAATTCCGCCCGATTACAATATTTTTGTGTGCTATTGCCCACCCTTCCAAGTGGTTCCGGGACCCCCGGACCCCGATCGACTAAAATTTTTCCGGGCCGTCAAATACGACCTAAGGAACCATAGTAACCGCCCTGCCATCATCGTTTCTCATTTTTTCCATTTTTCGACCAAAAAACTAGAATTACGCCCGATTCCCATATTTTCGTGTGCTATACCCACGCCTTCCAAGTGGTCCGGGGAGCCGCAGACCTCGATCGCCTAAAAATTTTCTGGGCCATCAAATACGACCTATGGTATCATAGTCACCGCCTCTCCATGATCGTTCCTCATTTTTTGCATTTTTCGGCCAAAAAACTAGAACTCCACGCGATTTGCATATTTTCGTGTGCTATAGCTTACGCCTTACGAGTGGTCCCGGGAGTCGTGGACCCCGATCGCCAAAAAATTTTCCGGGCCATCAAATACGACCTAAGGAACCATAGTCACCGCCCAGCCATGATCATTCCTCATTTGGTGCATTTTTCGGCCAAAAAACTAGAATTCCGCCCGATTACAATATTTTTATGTGCTATTGCCCACCCTTCCAAGTGGTTCCGGGACCCCCGGACCCCGATCGACTAAAATTTTTTCCGGGCCGTCAAATACGACCCAAGGAACCATAGTAACCGCCCTGCCATCATCGTTTCTCATTTTTTGCATTTTTCGACCAAAAAACTAGAATTACGCCCGATTCCCATATTTTCGTGTGCTATACCCACGCCTTCCAAGTGGTCCGGGGAGCCGCAGACCCCGATCGCCTAAAAATTTTCCGGACTATCAAATACGACCTAAGGTACCATAGTCACCGCCCCACCATGATCGTTCTAAATGCTTTGCATTTTTCGGCCAAAAAACTAGAACTCCGCGCGATTTGCATATTTTCGTGTGCTATAGCTTACGCCTTCCGAGTGGTCCCGGGAGTCGTGGACCCCGATCGCCTAAAATTTTCCGGGCCATCAAATACGACCTAAGGAACCATAGTCACCGCCTCTCCATGATTGTTCCTCATTTTTTGCATTTTTTGGCCAAAAAACTAGAATTCCGCCCGATTTCCATATTTTTGTGTGCTATCGCCCACGCCTTCCGAGTGGGTCGGGCTCCCCGGAGCCGGATCGCCTAAAAATTTTCCGGACTATCAAATACGACCTAAAGAACCATAGTCACCGCACCACCATGATCGTTCCAAATGCTTTGCATTTTTCGGCCAAAAAACTAGAACTCCGCGCGATTTGCACATTTTCGTTTGCTATAGCTTACACCTTCCGAGTGGTCCCGGGAGCCGTGGACCCCGATCGCCTAAAATTTTTCGGGCCATCAAATACGACCTAAGGAACCATAGTCACCACCCCGCCATGATCGTTCCTCATTTATTGCATTTTTTGGCCAAAAAACTAGAATTCCGCTCGATTACCATATTTTTGTGTGCTATTGCCCACGCCTTCCGAGTGGGCCGGGCCGCGGGACTCGAATCGCCTAAAAAATTTTCGGGCAATCAATTAGGACCTAAGGAACAATAGTCACCGCCTGGCCATGATCGTTCCTCATTTTTTGCATATTTTGGCCAAAAAACTAGAATTCCGCGCGATTCCCATATTTTTGTGTGCTATCGCCCACGCCTTCCGAGTGGGTCGGGCCCCCGGAGCCGGATCGCCTAAAAATTTTCCGGACTATCAAATACGACCTAAGGAACCATAGTCACCGCCCCGCCATGATCTTTCCTAGACTTTTGCGTTTTTCAGCCAAAAAACTAGAATTCCGCGCGATTTCCATATTTTCGTGTGCTTTAGCCCACACCTTCCAAGGGGTCCCGGGAACCCCAAACCCCGATCGCCTAAAAATTTTCCGGGCCATCAAATACGACCTAAGGAACCATAGTAACCACCCCGCCATGATCGTTCCTCATTTTTTGCGTTTTTCGGGAAAACAACTAGAATTCCGCGCGATTCCCATATTTTTGTGTGTTATAGCCCACGCCTTCCGAGTGGTCCTGGGACCTCCTGAACCCTATCGCCTAAAATTTTTCCGGACTATCAAATACGACCTAAGGAACCATAGTATCCGCCCCGCCATGATCATTCCTCATTTGTTGCATTTTTCGGCCAAACAACTAGAATTCCGCGCGATTCCCATATTTTTTTGTGTTATAGCCCACGCGTTCCGAGTGGTCCCGGGACCTCCGGACCCCTATAGACTAATATTTTTCCGGACTATCAAATAAGACCAAAGGAACCATAGTCACCGCCCTGCCAAGATCTTTCCACATTTTTTGCATGTTACTGAAAAAGAACTAGAATTTCTCCCGATTCCCATATTTTTGTGTGCTATCGCCCACGCCTTCCAAGTGAACCCGGGAACTCCGGACCCCTGTCGCCTAAAATTTTTCCGGACTATCAAATACGACCTAAGGAACCATAGTCACCGCCCAGCCATGATCATTCCTCATTTATTGCGTGTTTCGGCCAAAAAACTAGAATTCCGCCCGATTACAATATATTTGTGTGCTATTTCCCACCCTTCCAAGTGGTTCCGGGACCACCGGACCCCGATCGACTAAAATTTTTCCGGGCCGTCAAATACGATCCAAGGAACCATAGTAACCGCCCTGCCATCATCGTTTCTCATTTTTTGCATTTTTCGACCAAAAAACTAGAATTACGCCCGACTCCCATATTTTCGTGTGCTATACCCACGCCTTCCAAGTGGTCCGGGGAGCCGCAGACCTCGATCGCCTAAAAAATTTCCGGGCCATCAAATACGACCTAAGGTATCATAGTCACCGCCTCTCCATGATCGTTCCTCATTTTTTGCATTTTTCGGCCAAAAAACTAGAACTCCATGCGATTTGCATATTTTCGTGTGCTATAGCTTACGCCTTACGAGTGGTCCCGGGAGTCGTGGACCCCGATCGCCAAAAAATTTTCCGGGCCATCAAATACGACCTAAGGAACCATAGTCACCGCCCAGCCATGATCATTCCTCATTTGATGCATTTTTCGGCCAAAAAATTAGAATTCCGCCCGATTACAATATTTTTGTGTGCTATTGCCCACCCTTCCAAGTGGTTCCGGGACCCCCGGACCCCGATCGACTAAAATTTTTCCGGGCCGTCAAATACGACCTAAGGAACCATAGTAACCGCCCTGCCATCATCGTTTCTCATTTTTTCCATTTTTCGACCAAAAAACTAGAATTGCGCCCGATTCCCATATTTTCGTGTGCTATACCCACGCCTTCCAAGTGGTCCGGGGAGCCGCAGACCTCGATCGCCTAAAAATTTTCTGGGCCATCAAATACGACCTAAGGTATCATAGTCACCGCCTCTCCATGATCGTTCCTCATTTTTTGCATTTTTCGGCCAAAAAACTAGAACTCCACGCGATTTGCATATTTTCGTGTGCTATAGCTTACGCCTTACGAGTGGTCCCGGGAGTCGTGGACCCCGATCGCCAAAAAATTTTCCGGGCCATCAAATACGACCTAAGGAACCATAGTCACCGCCCAGCCATGATCATTCCTCATTTGGTGCATTTTTCGGCCAAAAAACTAGAATTCCGCCCGATTACAATATTTTTATGTGCTATTGCCCACCCTTCCAAGTGGTTCCGGGACCCCCGGACCCCGATCGACTAAATTTTTTTCCGGGCCGTCAAATATGACCTAAGGAACCATAGTAACCGCCCTGCCATCATCGTTTCTCATTTTTTGCATTTTTCGACCAAAAAACTAGAATTACGCCCGATTCCCATATTTTCGTGTGCTATACCCACGCCTTCCAAGTGGTCCGGGGAGCCGCAGACCCCGATCGCCTAAAAATTTTCCGGACTATCAAATACGACCTAAGGTACCATAGTCACCGCCCCACCATGATCGTTCTAAATGCTTTGCATTTTTCGGCCAAAAAACTAGAACTCCGCGCGATTTGCATATTTTCGTGTGCTATAGCTTACGCCTTCCGAGTGGTCCCGGGAGTCGTGGACCCCGATCGCCTAAAATTTTCCGGGCCATCAAATACGACCTAAGGAACCATAGTCACCGCCTCTCCATGATTGTTCCTCATTTTTTGCATTTTTTGGCCAAAAAACTAGAATTCCGCCCGATTTCCATATTTTTGTGTGCTATCGCCCACGCCTTCCGAGTGGGTCGGGCTCCCCGGAGCCGGATCGCCTAAAAATTTTCCGGACTATCAAATACGACCTAAAGAACCATAGTCACCGCACCACCATGATCATTCCAAGTCTTTTGCGTTTTTCGGCCAAACAACTAGAATTCCGCGCGATTCCATATTTTCGTGTGCTTTAGCCCACGCCTTTCGAGGGGTCCCGGGACCACCGGACCCCGATCGCCTAAAAATTTTCCGGACTATCAAATACGACCTAAGGAACCATAGTATCCGCCCCGCCATGATCGTTCCTCATTGTTTGCGTTTTTCGGCCAAACCTCTAGAATTTCGCCCGAATTCCATATTTTTGTGTGCTATACCCACGCATTCCGAGTGGTCCCAAGAGCCGCGGACCTCGATCGCCTAAAAAGTTTCCGAACTATCAAATAAGACCTAAGGAACCATAGTCACCGCCCAGCCATATCGTTCCTAGTTTTTTTTATTTTTCGGCCAAAAAACTAGAATTCCGCGCGATTCCCATATTTTCGTGTCCAATAGCCCACGCCTTCCAAGTGAACCCGGGAACTCCGGACCCCTGTCGCCTAAAATTTTTCCGGACTATCAAATACGACCTAAGGAACCATAGTCACTGCCCAGCCATGATCATTCCTCATTTATTGCGTGTTTCGGCCAAAAAACTAGAATTCCGCCCGATTACAATATATTTGTGTGCTATTTCCCACCCTTCCAAGTGGTTCCGGGACCACCGGACCCCGATCGACTAAAATTTTTCCGGGCCGTCAAATACGACCCAAGGAACCATAGTAACCGCCCTGCCATCATCGTTTCTCATTTTTTGCATTTTTCGACCAAAAAACTAGAATTACGCCCGATTCCCATATTTTCGTGTGTTATACCCACGCCTTCCAAGTGGTCCGGGGAGCCGCAGACCTCGATCACCTAAAAAATTTCCGGGCCATCAAATACGACCTAAGGTATCATAGTCACCGCCTCTCCATGATCGTTCCTCATTTTTTGCATTTTTCGGCCAAAAAACTAGAACTCCATGCGATTTGCATATTTTCGTGTGCTATAGCTTATGCCTTACGAGTGGTCCCGGGAGTCGTGGACCCCGATCGCCAAAAAATTTTCCGGGCCATCAAATACGACCTAAGGAACCATAGTCACCGCCCAGCCATGATCATTCCTCATTTGTTGCATTTTTCGGCCAAAAAACTAGAATTCCGCCCGATTACAATATTTTTGTGTGCTATTGCCCACCCTTCCAAGTGGTTCCGGGACCCCCGGACCCCGATCGACTAAAATTTTTCCGGGCCGTCAAATACGACCTAAGGAACCATAGTAACCGCCCTGCCATCATCGTTTCTCATTTTTTTTTCATTTTTCGACCAAAAAACTAGAATTACGCCTTTTTCCCATATTTTCGTGTGCTATACCCACGCCTTCCAAGTGGTCCGGGGAGCCGTAGACCCCGATCGCCTAAAAATTTTCCGGACTATCAAATACGACCTAAGGTACCATAGTCACCGCCCCACCATGATCGTTCTAAATGCTTTGCATTTTTCGGCCAAAAAACTAAAACTCCGCGCGATTTGCATATTTTCGTGTGCTATAGCTTACGCCTTCCGAGTGGTCTCGGGAGTCGTGGACCCCGATCGCCTAAAATTTTCCGGGCCATCAAATACAACCTAAGGAACCATAGTCACCGCCTCTCCATGATCGTTCCTCATTTTTTGCATTTTTTGGCCAAAAAACTAGAATTCCGCCCGATTTCCATATTTTTGTGTGCTATCGCCCACGCCTTCCGAGTGGGTCGGGCTCCCCGGAGCCGGATCGCCTAAAAATTTTCCGGACTATCAAATACGACCTAAAGAACCATAGTCACCGCACCGCCATGATCATTCCAAGTCTTTTGCGTTTTTCGGCCAAAAAACTAGAATTCCGCGCGATTCCATATTTTCGTGTGCTTTAGCCCACACCTTTCGAGGGGTCCCGGGACCACCGGACCCCGATCACCTAAAAATTTTCCGGACTATCAAATGCGACCTAAGGAACCATAGTATCTGCCCCGCCATGATCGTTCCTCATTGTTTGCGTTTTTCGGCCAAACAACTAGAATTTCGCCCGATTCCCATATTTTTGTGTGCTATACCCACGCATTCCGAGTGGTCCCAAGAGCCGCGGACCCCGATCGCCTAAAAATTTTCCGAACTATCAAATAAGACCTAAGGAACCAAGTCACCGCCCAGCCATATCGTTCCTAGTTTTTTTTATTTTTCGGCCAAAAAACTAGAATTCCGCGCGATTCCCATATTTTCGTGTCCTATAGCCCACGCCTTCCAAGTGAACCCGGGAACTCCGGACCCCTGTCGCCTAAAATTTTTCCGGACAATCAAATACGACCTAAGGAACCATAGTCACCGCCCAGCCATGATCATTCCTCATTTATTGTGTGTTTCGGCCAAAAAACTAGAATTCCGCCCGATTACAATATATTTGTGTGCTATTTCCCACCCTTCCAAGTGGTACCGGGACCACTGGACCCCGATCGACTAAAATTTTTCCGGGCTGTCAAATACGACCCAAGGAACCATAGTAACCGCCCTGCCATCATCGTTTCTCATTTTTTGCATTTTTCGACCAAAAAACTAGAATTACGCCCGATTCCCATATTTTCGTGTGCTATACCCACGCCTTCCAAGTGGTCCGGGGAGCCGAAGACCCCGATCGCCTAAAATTTTTCCGGACTATCAAATACGACCTAAGGTATCATAGTCACCGCCCCACCATGATCATTCTAAATGCTTTGCATTTTTCGGCCAAAAAACTAGAACTCCACGCGATTTGCATATTTTCGTGTGCGATAGCTTACGCCTTCCGAGTGGTCCCGGGAGTCGTGGACCCCGATCGCCTAAAATTTTTCGGGCCATCAAATACGACCTAAGGAACCATAGTCACCGCCCAGCCATGATCATTCCTCATTTGTTGCATTTTTCGGCCAAAAAACTAGAATTCCTCCCGATTACAATATTATTGTGTGCTATTGCCCACCCTTCCAAGTGGTTCCGGGACCCCCGGACCCCGGTCGACTAAACTTTTTCTGCGCCGTCAAATACGACCTAACGAACCATAGTAACCGCCCTGCCATCATCGTTTCTCATTTTTTGCATTTGTCGACCAAAAAACTAGAATTACGCCCGATTCCCATATTTTCGTGTGCTATACCCACGCCTTCCAAGTGGTCCGGGGAGCCGCAGACCCCGATCGCCTAAAATTTTTCTGGACTATCAAATACGACCTAAGGTACCATAGTCACCGCCCCACCATGATCGTTCTAAATGCTTTGCATTTTTCGGCCAAAAAACTAGAACTCCGCGTGATTTGCATATTTTCGTGTGCTATAGCTTACGCCTTCCGAGTGGTCCCGGGAGTCATGGACCCAAGATCGCCTAAAATTTTCCGGGCCATCAAATACGACCTAAGGAACCATAGTCACCTCCTCGCCATGATCGTTCCTCATTTTTTGCATTTTTTGGCCAAAAAACTAGAATTCCGCCCGATTTCCATATTTTTGTGTGCTATCGCCCACGCCTTCCGAGTGGGTCGGGCTCCCCGGAGCCGGATCGCCTAACAATTTTTTGGACTATCAAATACGACCTAAGGAACCATAGTCACCGCCCCGCCATGATCATTCCTAGTCTTTTGCGTTTTTCGGCCAAACAACTAGAATTCCGTGCTATTCCATATTTTCGTGTGCTTTAGCCCACGCCTTCCGAGGGGTCCCAGGACGACCAGACCCCGATCGCCTAAAAAATTTCCGGACTATCAAATACGACCTAAGGAACCATAGTATCCGCCCCGCCATGATCGTTCCTCATTTTTTGCGTTTTTCGGCCAAACAACTAGAATTTCGCCCGATTCCCATATTTTCGTGTGCTATACCCACGCATTCCGAGTGGTCCCAAGAGCCGCGGACCCCGATCGCCTAAAAATTTTCCGGACTATCAAATAAGAGCTAAGGAACCATAGTCACCGCTCAGCCATATCGTTCCTAGTATTTTCCGTTTTTCGGCCAAAAAACTATAATTCCGCGCGATTCCTATATTTTCGTGTCCTATAGCCCACGCCTTCCAAGTGAACCCGGGAACTCCGGATCCCTGTCGCCTAAAATTTTTCCGGACTATCAAATACGACCTAAGGAATCATAGTCACCGCCCAGCCATGATCATTCCTCATTTATTGCGTTTTTCGGCCAAAAAACTAGAATTCCGCCCGATTACAATATTTTTGTGTGCTATTGCCCACCCTTCCAAGTGGTTCCGGGACCCCCGGACCCCGATCGACTAAACTTTTTCCGGGCCGTCAAATACGGCCTAAGGAACCATAGTAACCGCCCTGCCATCATCGTTTCTCATTTTTTGCATTTTTCGACCAAAAAACTAGAATTACGCCCGATTCCCATATTTTCGTGTGCTATACCCACCCCTTCCAAGTGGTCCGGGGAGCCGCAGACCCTGATCGCCTAAAACTTTTACGGGCAATCAAATACGACCTAAGGAACCATAGCATCCGCCCCGCCATGATTGTTCCTTATTTATTGCGTTTTTCGGCCAAACAACTAGAATTCCGCGCGATGCCCATATTTTTGTGTGTTATAGCCCACACCTTCCGAGTGGTCCCGGGACCTCCGGACCCCTATCGCCTAAAATTTTGCCGGACTATCAAATATGACCTAAGGAACCATAGTATCAGCCACGCCATGATCGTTCCTCATTTTTTACGTTTTTCGGCCAAACAACTAGAATTCCGCGCGATTCCCATATTTTCGTGTCCTATAGCCCACGCCTTCCAAGTGAACCCGAGAACTCCGGACCCCTATCGCCTAAAATTTTTACGGACTATTAAATACGACCTAAGGAACCATAGTCACCGCCCAGCCATGATCATTCCTCATTTGTTGCGTTTTTTGGCCAAAAAACTAGAATTCCGCCCGATTACAATATTTTTGTGTGCTATTCCCCACCCTTCCAAGTGGTTCCGGGACCCCCGGACCCCGATCGCCTAAATGTTTTCCGGGCCGTCATATACGACCTAAGGAACCATAGTAACCGCCCCGCCATCATCGTTTCTCATTTTTTGCATATTTTGGCCGAAAAACTAGAATTACCCCCGATTCCCATATTTTCGTGTGTTATACCCATGCCTTCCAAGTGGTCCGGGGACCCACGCATTCCGAGTGGTCCCAAGAGCCGCGGACCCCGATCGCCAAAAATTTTTCCGGGCAATCAAATACGACCTAAGGAACCATAGTATCCGCTCCGCCATGATCGTTCCTTATTTTTTGCGTTTTTCGGCCAAACAACTAGAATTCCGCGCGATTCCCATATTTTTGTGTGTTATAGCCCACACCTTCCGAGTGGTCCTGGGACCTCCGGACCCCTATCGCCTAAAATTTTTCCAGACTATCAAATACGACCTAAGGAACCATAGTATCATCCCCGCCATGATCGTTCCTCATTTTTTTTGTTTTTCGGCCAAACAACTAGAATTCCGCGCGATCCCATATTTTTGTGTGTAATAGCCCACGCCTTCAGAGTGGTCCCGGGTCTCCGGACCCCTATCGCCTAAAATTTTCTGGACTATCAAATAAGACCTAAGGAACCATAGTCACCGCCCAGCCATGATCGTTCCTAGTTTTTTCTGTTTTTCGGCCAAAAAACTAGAATTCCGCGCGATTTCCATATTTTCGTGTCCTATAGCCCACGCCTTCCAAGTGAACCCGGGAACTCCGGACCTCTATCGCCTAAAATTTTTCCGGACAATCAAATAGGACCTAAGGAACCATAGTATCATCCCCGCCATGATCGTTCCTCATTTTTTTTGTTTTTCGGCCAAACAACTAGAATTTCGCGCGATCCCATATTTTTGTGTGTTATAGCCCACGCCTTCAGAGTGGTCCCGGGTCTCCGGACCCCTATCGCCTAAAATTTTCTGGACTATCAAATAAGACCTAAGGAACCATAGTCACCGCCCAGCCATGATCGTTCCTAGTTTTTTCCGTTTTTCGGCCAAAAAACTAGAATTCCGCGCGATTTCCATATTTTCGTGTCCTATAGCCCACGCCTTCCAAGTGAACCCGGGAACTCCGGACCTCTATCGCCTAAAATTTTTCCGGACTATCAAATAGGACCTAAGGAACCATAGTCACCGCCCAGCCATGATCATTCCTCATTTGTTGCGTTTTTCCGCCAAAACACTAGAATTCCGCCGGATTATAATTTTTTTGGTGTGCTATTGCCCACCCTTCCAAGTTGTTCCGGGACCCTCGGACCCCGATCGCCTAAAATTTTTTCGGGCCGTCAAATACGACCTAAGGAACCATAGTAACTGCCCCGCCATCATCGTTTCTCATTTTTTGCATATTTCGGCCAAAAACTAGAATTACGCCCAATTCCCATTTTTTCGTGTGCTATACCCACGCCTTCCAAGTGGTCCGGGGAGCCGCAGACCCCGATCGCCTAAAATTTTTCCACACTATCAAATACGTCCTAAGGTACTATAGTCACCTCCCCACCATGATCGTTCCAAATGCTTTGCATTTTTCGGCCAAAAAACTAGAACTCCGCGCGATTTGCATATTTTAGTGTGCTATAGCTTACGCTTTCCAAGTGGTCCCGGGAGCCGTGGACCCCGATCGCCTAAAATTTTCCGGGCCATCAAATACGACCTAAGGAACCATAGTTACAGCCCCGCCATGATCGTTCGTCATTTATTGCGGTTTTCGTCCAAAAAACTAGAATTTCGCTCGATTACCATATTTTTGTGTGCTATTGCCCACGCCTTCCGAGTGGGCCGGGCCGCCGGACTCGGATCGCCTAAAAGTTTTCGGGCCATCAATTAGGACCTAAGGAACCATAGTCACCGCCTCGCCATGATCGTTCCTCATTTTTTGCATTTTTTGGCCAAAAAGTAGAATTCCGCCCGATTCCCATATTTTAGTGTGCTATCGCCCACGCCTTCCGAGTGGGTCGGGCCCCCGGAGCCGGATCGCCTAAAAATTTTCCGGACTATCAAATACGACCTAAGGAACCATAGTCACCGCCCCGCCATGATCGTTCCTAGTCTTTTGCATTTTTCAGCCAAAAAACTAGAATTCCGCGCGATTTCCATATTTTCGTGTGCTAAAGCCCACGCCTTCCAAGGGGTCCCGGGAACCCCGAACCCCGATCGCCTAAAAATTTTCGGGGCCATCAAAAACGACCTAAGGAACCATAGTAACCACCCGGCCATGATCTTTTCTTATTTTTTGCATTTTTCGGCCAAACAACTAGAATTCCGCGTGATTCCCATATTTTTGTGTGTTATAGCCCACGCCTTCCGAGTGGTCCCGGGACCTCCTGATCCCTATAGCCTAAAATTTTTCCGGACTATCAAATACGACCTAAGGAACCATAGTATCCGCCCCGCCATGATCGTTCCTCATTTTTTGCGTTTTTCGGCCAAACAACTAGAATTCCGTGCGATTCCCATATTTTTGTGTGTTATAGCCGACGCCTTCCGAGTGGTCCCGGGACCTCCGGACCAATATCGCCTAATATTTTTCCGGACTATCAAATAAGACCAAAGGAACCATAGTCACCGCCCTGCCAAGATCCTTCCACATTTTTTTGCATGTTACTGAAAAAGACCTAGAATTTCGCCCGATTCCCATATTTTCGTGTGCTATACCCACGCATTCTGAGTGGTCCCAAGAGCCGCGGACCTCGATTGCCTAAAATTTATCCGGACAATCAAATACGACCTAAGGAACCATAGTATCCGCCCCGCCATGATCGTTCCTTATTTTTTGCGTTATCGGCCAAAAAACTAGAATTCCGCTCGATTACCATATTTTTATGTGCTATTGCCCACGCCTTCCGAGTGGGCCGGGCCGCCGGACTCGGATCGCCTAAAAATTTTCCGGACTATCAAATACGACCTAAGGAACCATAGTCACCGCCCCGCCATGATCGTTCCTAGTCTTTTGCATTTTTCAGCCAAAAAACTAGAATTCCGCGCGATTTCCATATTTTCGTGTGCTAAAGCCCACGCCTTCCAAGGGGGTCCCGGGAACCCCGAACCCCGATCGCCTAAAATTTTCCGGGCCATCAAATACGACCTAAGGAACCATAGTAACCACCCCGCCATGATCTTTTCTCATTTGTTGCATTTTTCGGCCAAACAACTAGAATTCCGCGCGATTCCCATATTTTTGTGTGTTATAGCCCACGCCTTCCGAGTGGTCCCGGGACCTCCTGACCCCTATAGCCTAAAATTTTTCCGGACTATCAAATACGACCTAAGGAACCATAGTATCCGCCCCGCCATGATCGTTCCTCATTTTTTGCGTTGTTCGGCCAAACAACTAGAATTCCGCGCGATTCCCATATTTTCGTGTCCTATAGCCCACGCCTTCCAAGTGAACCCGGGAACTCCGGACCCCTATCGCCTAAAATTTTTCCGGACTATCAAATACGACCTAAGGAACCATAGTCACCGCCCCGCCATGATCGTTCCTACTCTTTTGCATTTTTCAGCCAAAAACTAGAATTCCGCGCGATTTCCATATTTTCGTGTGCTAAAGCCCACGCCTTCCAAGGGGTCCCGGGAACCCCGAACCCCGATCGCCTAAAAATTTTCGGGGCCATCAAAAACGACCTAAGGAACCATAGTAACCACCCGGCCATGATCTTTTCTCATTTTTTGCATTTTTCGGCCAAACAACTAGAATTCCGCGTGATTCCCATATTTTTGTGTGTTATAGCCCACGCCTTCCGAGTGGTCCCGGGACCTCCTGATCCCTATAGCCTAAAATTTTTCCGGACTATCAAATACGACCTAAGGAACCATAGTATCCGCCCCGCCATGATCGTTCCTCATTTTTTGCGTTTTTCGGCCAAACAACTAGAATTCCGTGCGATTCCCATATTTTTGTGTGTTATAGCCGACGCCTTCCGAGTGGTCCCGGGACCTCCGGACCAATATCGCCTAATATTTTTCCGGACTATCAAATAAGACCAAAGGAACCATAGTCACCGCCCTGCCAAGATCCTTCCACATTTTTTTGCATGTTACTGAAAAAGACCTAGAATTTCGCCCGATTCCCATATTTTCGTGTGCTATACCCACGCATTCTGAGTGGTCCCAAGAGCCGCGGACCTCGATTGCCTAAAATTTATCCGGACAATCAAATACGACCTAAGGAACCATAGTATCCGCCCCGCCATGATCGTTCCTTATTTTTTGCGTTATCGGCCAAAAAACTAGAATTCCGCTCGATTACCATATTTTTATGTGCTATTGCCCACGCCTTCCGAGTGGGCCGGGCCGCCGGACTCGGATCGCCTAAAAATTTTCCGGACTATCAAATACGACCTAAGGAACCATAGTCACCGCCCCGCCATGATCGTTCCTAGTCTTTTGCATTTTTCAGCCAAAAAACTAGAATTTCGCGCGATTTCCATATTTTCGTGTGCTAAAGCCCACGCCTTCCAAGGGGTCCCGGGAACCCCGAACCCCGATCGCCTAAAATTTTCCGGGCCATCAAATACGACCTAAGGAACCATAGTAACCACCCCGCCATGATCTTTTCTCATTTGTTGCATTTTTCGGCCAAACAACTAGAATTCCGCGCGATTCCCATATTTTTGTGTGTTATAGCCCACGCCTTCCGAGTGGTCCCGGGACCTCCTGACCCCTATAGCCTAAAATTTTTCCGGACTATCAAATACGACCTAAGGAACCATAGTATCCGCCCCGCCATGATCGTTCCTCATTTTTTGCGTTGTTCGGCCAAACAACTAGAATTCCGCGCGATTCCCATATTTTCGTGTCCTATAGCCCACGCCTTCCAAGTGAACCCGGGAACTCCGGACCCCTATCGCCTAAAATTTTTCCGGACTATCAAATACGACCTAAGGAACCATAGTCACCGGCCAGCCATGATCATTCCTCTTTTGTTGCGTTTTTCGGCCAAAAAACTAGAATTTTGCCTGATTACAATATTTTTGTGTGCTATTGCCCACGCCTTCCGATGGGCCGAGCCGCCGGACTCGGATCGCCTAAAACAATTTCGGGCCATCAGTTAAGACCTAAGGAACCATAGTCACCGCCTCGCCATGATCGTTCCTCATTTTTTGCATTTTTGGGCCAAAAACTAGAATTCCGCCCGATTCCCAAATTTTTGTGTGCTATCGTCCACGCCTTCCGAGTGGGTCGGGGCCCCCGGAGCCGGATCGCCTAAAACTTTTCCGGACTATCAAATACGACCTAAGGAACCATAGTCACCTCCCCGCCATGATCGTTCCTAGTCTTTTGCGTTTTTCAGCCAAAAAACTATAATTCCGCGCGATTTCCATATTTTCGTGTGCAGCCCACGCCTTCCAAGGGGTCCCGGGAACCCCGAACCACGATCGCCTAAAATTTTTCCGGGCCATCAAATACGACCTAAGGAGCCATAGTAACCACCCCGCCATGATCGTTCCTCATTTTTTGCGTTTTTCGGCCAGACAACTAGAATTTCGCTCGATTCTCATATTTTTGTGTGTTATAGCCCATGCCTTCCGAGTGGTCCTGGGACCTCCTGACCCCTATCGCCTAAAATTTTTCTGGACTATCAAATACGGCCTAAGGAACCATAGTATCCGCCCCGCCATGATCGTTCCTTATTTTTTGCGTTTTTCGGCCAAACAACTAGAATTCCGCGCGATTCCCATATTTTTGTGTGTTATAGCCCACACCTTCCGAGTGGTCCTGGGACCTCCGGACCCCTATCGCCTAAAATTTTTCCGGACTATCAAATACGACCTAAGGAACCATAGTATCCGCCCCGCCATGATCGTTCCTCATTTTTTGCGTTTTTCGGCCAAACAACTAGAATTCCGCGCGATTCCCCTATTTTTGTGTGTTATAGCCCACGCCTTCCGAGTGGTCCCGGGACCTCCTGACCCCTATAGCCTAAAATTTTTCCGGACTATCAAATACGACCTAAGGAACCATAGTATCCGCCCCGCCATGATCGTTCCTCATTTTTTGCGTTGTTCGGCCAAACAACTAGAATTCCGCGCGATTCCCATATTTTCGTGTCCTATAGCCCACGCCTTCCAAGTGAACCCGGGAACTCCGGACCCCTATCGCCTAAAATTTTTCCGGACTATCAAATACGACCTAAGGAACCATAGTCACCGGCCAGCCATGATCATTCCTCTTTTGTTGCGTTTTTCGGCCAAAAAACTAGAATTTCGCCCGATTACAATATTTTTGTGTGCTATTGCCCACGCCTTCCGAGTCGGCCGAGCCGCCGGACTGGGATCGCCTAAAACAATTTCGGGCCATCAGTTAAGACCTAAGGAACCATAGTCACCGCCTCGCCATGATCGTTCCTCATTTTTTGCATTTTTTGACCAAAAAACTAGAATTCCGCCCGATTCCCATATTTTTGTATGCTATCGCCCACGCCTTCCGAGTGGGTCGGGGCCCCCGGAGCCGGATCGCCTAAAACTTTTCCGGACTATCAAATACGACCTAAGGAACCATAGTCACCTCCCCGCCATGATCGTTCCTAGTCTTTTGCGTTTTTCAGCCAAAAAACTATAATTCCGCGCGATTTCCATATTTTCGTGTGCAGCCCACGCCTTCCAAGGGGTCCCGGGAACCCCGAACCATGATCGCCTACAATTTTTCCGGGCCATCAAATACGACCTAAGGAGCCATAGTAACCACCCCGCCATGATCGTTCCTCAGTTTTTGCGTTTTTCGGCCAGACAACTAGAATTCCGCTCGATTCTCATATTTTTGTGTGTTATAGCCCATGCCTTCCGAGTGGTCCTGGGACCTCCTGACCCCTATCGCCTAAAATTTTTCTGGACTATCAAATACGGCCTAAGGAACCATAGTATCCGCCCCGCCATGATCGTTCCTTATTTTTTGCGTTTTTCGGCCAAACAACTAGAATTCCGCGCGATTCCCATATTTTTGTGTGTTATAGCCCACACCTTCCGAGTGGTCCTGGGACCTCCGGACCCCTATCGCCTAAAATTTTTCCGGACTATCAAATACGACCTAAGGAACCATAGTATCCGCCCCGCCATGATCGTTCCTCATTTTTTGCGTTTTTCGGCCAAACAACTAGAATTCCGCGCGATCCCATATTTTTGTGTGTTATAGCCCACGCCTTCCGAGTGGTCCCGGGTCTCCGGACCCCTATCGCCTAAAATTTTTCCGGACTATCAAATAAGACCTAAGGAACCATAGTCACCCGCCCCGCCATGATCGTTCCTAGTTTTTTCCGTTTTTCGGCCAAAAAACTAGAATTCCGCGCGATTCCCATATTTTCGTGTCCTATAGCCCACGCCTTCCAAGTGAACCCGGGAACTCCGGACCCCTATCGCCTAAAATTTTTTCGGACTATCAAATACGACCTAAGGAACCATAGTCACCGGCCAGCCATGATCATTCCTCTTTTGTTGCGTTTTTCGGCCAAAAAACTAGAATTTCGCCCGATTACAATATTTTTGTGTGCTATTGCCCACCCTTCCAAGTGGTTCCGGGACCCCCGGACCCCGATCGCCTAAAATTTTTCCGGGCCGTCAAATACGACCCAAGGAACCATAGTAACCGCCCCTCCATCATCGTTTCTCATTTTTTGCATATTTCGGCCAAAAAACTAGAATTACGCCCGATTCCCATATTTTCGTGTGCTATACCCACGCCTTCCAAGTGGTCCAGGAAGCCGCGGACCCCGATCGCCTAAAATTTTTTCAGACTATCAAATATGTCCTAAGGTACCATAGTCACCGCTCCACCATGATCGTTCCAAAAGCTTTGCATTTTTCGGCCAAAAAACTTGAACTCCGCGCGATTTGCATATTTTAGTGTGCTATAGCTTACGCTTTCCGAGTGGTCCCGGGAGCCGTGGTCCCCGATCGCCTAAAATTTTCCGGGCCATCAAATTTGACCTAAGGAACCATAGTCACCGCCCCGCCATGATCGTTCCTCATTTATTGCGGTTTTCGTCCAAAAACTAGAATTCCGCTCGATTACCATATTTTTGTATGCTATTGCCCACGCCTTCCGAGTGGGCCGGGCAGCCGGACTCGGATTGCCTAAAAAAATTTCGGGCCATCAATTAGGACCTAAGGAACCATAGTCACCACCTCGCCATGATCGTTCCTTGTTTTTTGCATTTTTTGGCCAAAAAACTAGAATTCTGTTCGATTCCCATATTTTTGTGTGCTATCGCCCACGCCTTCCGAGTGGGTCGGGCCCCCCCGGAGCCGGATTGCCTAACAATTTTTCGGACTATCAAATACGACCTAAGGAACCATAGTCACCACCCCGCCATGATCGTTCCTAGTCTTTTGCGTTTTTCAGCCAAAAAACTAGAATTCCGCGCGATTTCCATATTTTCGTGTGCTAAAGCCCACGCCTTCCAAGGGGTCCCGGGAACCCCGAACCACGATCGCCTAACAATTTTCCGGGCCATCAAATACGACCTAACGAACCATAGTAACCACCCCGCCATGATCTTTCCTCATTTGTTGCGTTTTTCGGCCAAACAACTAGAATTCCGCGCGATTCCCATATTTTTGTGTGTTATAGCCCACGCCTTCCGAGTGGTCCCAGGACCTCCTGACCCCTATAGCCTAAAATTTTTCCGGACTATCAAATGCAACCTAAGGAACCATAGTATCCGCCCCGCCATAATCATTCCTCATTTTTTGCGTTGTTCGGCCAAACAACTAGAATTCCGTGCGATTCCCATATTTTTGTGTGTTATAGCCCACGCCTTCCGAGTTCCCGGAACCTCCGGACCCCTATCGCCTAATATTTTTCCGGACTATCAAATAATACCAAAGGAACCATAGTCACCGCCCTGCCCAGATCTATCCACATTTTTTTGCATGTTACTGAGAAAGACCGATTCCCATATTTTCATATGCTATACCCACGCATTCCGAGTGGTCCTAAGAGCCGCGGACCTCGATCGCCTAAAATTTTTTCGGACAATCAAATACGACCTAAGGAACCATAGTATCCGCCCCGCCATGATCGTTCCTTATTTTTTGTGTTTTTCGGCAAAAAAACTAGAATTCCGCTCGATTACCATATTTTTGTGTGCTATTGCCCAAGCCTTCCGAGTGGGCCGGGCCGCCGAACTCGGATCGCCTAAAAAAATTTCGGGCCATCAATTAAGACCTAAGGAACCGTAGTCACCGCCTCGCCATGATCGTTCCTCATTTTTTGCATTTTTTGGCCAAAAAACTAGAATTCCGCCCGATTCCCATATTTTTGTATGCTATCGCCCACGCCTTCCGAGTGGGTCGGGGCCCCCGGAGCCAGATCGCCTAAAAATTTTCCGGACTATCAAATACGACCTAAGGAACCATAGTCACCTCCCCGCCATGATCGTTCCTAGTCTTTTGCGTTTTTCAGCCAAAAAACTATAATTCCGCGCGATTTCAATATTTTCGTGTGCAGCCCACGCCTTCCAAGGGGTCCCGGGAACCCCGATCGCCTAAAAATTTTCCGGGCCATCAAATACGACCTAAGGAGCCATAGTAACCACCCCGCCATGATCGTTCCTTATTTTTTGCGTTTTTCGGCCAAACAACTAGAATTCGGCGCGATTCCCATATTTTTGTGTGTTATAGCCCACACCTTCCGAGTGGTCCTGGGACCTCCGGACCCCTATCGCCTAAAATTTTTCCGGACTATCAAATACGACCTAAGGAACCATAGTATCCGCCCCGCCATGATCGTTCCTCATTTTTTGCGTTTTTCGGCCAAACAACTAGAATTCCGCGCGATCCCATATTTTTGTGTGTTATAGCCCACGCCTTCCGAGTGGTCCCGGGTCTCCGGACCCCTATCGCCTAAAACTTTTCCGGACTATCAGATACGACCTTAGGAACCATAGTCACCGGCCAGCCATGATCATTCCTCTTTTGTTGCGTTTTTCGGCCAAAAAACTAGAATTTCGCCCGATTACAATATTTTTGTGTGCTATTGCCCACCCTTCCAAGTGGTTCCGGGACCCCCGGACCCCGATCGCCTAAAATTTTTTCGGGCCGTCAAATACGACCCAAGGAACCATAGTAACCGCCCCGCCATCATCGTTTCTCATTTTTTGCATATTTCGGCCTAAAAACTAGAATTACGCCCGATTCCCATATTTTCGTGTGCTGTACCCACGCCTTCCAAGTGGTCCGGGGACCCACGCATTGCGAGTGGCCCCAAGATCCGCGGACCCCGATTGCCTAAAATTTTTCCGGGCAATCAAATACGACTTGAGGAACCATAGTATCCACCCCGCCATGATCGTTCCTTATATTTTGCGTTTTTCGGCAAAACAACTAGAATTCCGCGCGATTCCCATATTTTTGTGTGTTATAGCCCACACCTTCCGAGTGGTCCCGGGACCTCCGGACCCCTATCGCCTAATATTTTTCCGGACTATCAAATAAGACCAAAGGAACCTTAGCCACCGCCCTGCAAAGATCTTTCCATATTTTTTTGCATGTTACTGAAAAAGACCTAGAATTTCGCCCGATTCCCATATTTTCGTGTGCTATACCCACGAATTCCGAGTGGTCCCAAGAGCCGCGGACCTCGATCGCCTAAAATTTTTCCGGACAATCAAATATGACCTAAGGAACCATAGTATCCACCCCGCCATGATCGTTCCTTATTTTTTGCGTTTTTCGGCCAAAAAACTAGAATTTCGCTCGATTAGCATATTTTTGTGTGCTATTGCCCACGCCTTCCGAGTGGGCCGGGCCGCCGGACTCGGATCGCCTAAAAAAATTTTGGGCCATCAATTAAGACCTAAGGAACCATAGTCACCACCTCGCCACGATCGTTCCTCATTTTTTGCATTTTTTGGCCAAAAAACTAGAATTCCGCCCGATTCCCAAATTTTTGTATGCTATCGCCCACTCCTTTAAGTGGGTCGGGCCACCCGGAGCCGGATCGCCTAAAAATTTTCCGGACTATCAAATACGACCTAAGGAACCATAGTCACCTCCCCGCCATAATCGTTCCTAGTCTATTGCGTTTTTCAGCGAAAAAACTATAATTTCGCACGATTTCTATATTTTCGTGTTCAGCCCACGCCTTCCAAGGGGTCCCGGAAACCCCGAACCCCGATCGCCTAAAAATTTTCCGGGCCATCAAATACGTCCTAAGGAACCATAGTAACCACCCCGCCATGATCGTTCCTCTTTTTTTGCATTTTTCGGCCAGACAACTAGAATTCCGCCTGATTCCCATATTTTTGTGTGTTATAGCCCATGCCTTCCGAGTGGTCCCGGGACCTCCTGACCCCTATCGCCTAAAATTTTTCCGGACTATCAAATACGACCTAAGGAACCATAGTATCCGCCCCGCCATGATCGTTCCTTATTTTTTGCATTTTTCAGCCAAACAACTAGAATTCCGCGCGATTCCCATATTTTTGTGTGTTATAGCCCACACCTTCCGAGTGGTCCTGGGACCTCCGGACCCCTATCGCCTAAAATTTTTCTGGACTATCAAATACGACCTAAGGAACCATAGTATCCGCCCCGCCATGATCGTTCCTCATTTTTTGCGTTTTTCGGCCAAACAACTAGAATTCCGCGCTATCCCATATTTTTGTGTGTTATAGCCCACGCCTTCCGAGTGGTCCCGGGTCTCCGGACCCCTATCGCCTAAAATTTTTCCGGACTATCAAATACGACCTAAGGAACCATAGTATCCGCCCCGCCATGATCGTTCCTCATTTTTTGCATTTTTCGGCCAAACAACTAGAATTCCGCGCGATTCCCATATTTTCGTGTCCTATAGCCCACGCCTTCCAAGTGAACCCGGGAACTTCGTACCCCTATCGCCTAAAATTTTTCCGAACTATCAAATACGACCTAAGGAACCATAGTCACCGGCCAGCCATGATCATTCCTCTTTTGTTGAGTTTTTCGGCCAAAAAACTAGAATTCCGCTCGATTACCATATTTTTGTGTGCTATTGCCCACCCTTCCAAGTGGTTCCGGGACCCCCGGACCCCGATCGCCTAAAATTTTTCCGGGCCATCAAATACGACCTAAGGAACCATAGTAACCGCCCCGCCATCATCGTTTCTCATGTTTTGCATATTTCGGCCAAAAAACTAGAATTACGCCCGATTCCCATATTTTCGTGTGCTATACCCACGCCTTCCAAGTGGTCCGGGGACCCACGCATTGCGAATGGCCCCAAGAGCCGCGGAACCCGATCGCCTAAAATTTTTCCGGGCAATCAAATATGACCTAAGGATTCATAGTATCCGCCCCGCCATGATCGTTCCTTATTTTTTGCATTTTTTGGCCAAACAACTAGAATTCCGCGCGATTCCCATATTTTTGTGTGTTATAGCCCACACCTTCCGAGTGGTCCCGGGACCTCCGGACCACTATCGCCTAATATTTTTCCGGAGTATCAAATAAGACCAAAGGATCCATAGTCACCGCCCAGCCATGATCTTTCTTAGGTTTTTTCGTTTTTCGGCCAAAAATCTAAAATTCTGCGCGATTCCCATATTTTCGTGTCCTATTGCCCACGCCTTCCAAGTGAACCCGGGAATTCCGGACCCCTATCGCCTAAAATTTTTCCGGACTATCAAATGCGACCTAAGGAACCATAGTCACCGCCCAGCCATGATCATTCCTCATTTGTTGCGTTTTTCGGCCAAAACACTAGAATTCCGCCAGATTACAATATTTTTGTGTGCTATTGCACACCCTTCCAAGTTGTTCCGGGACCCCCGGACCCCGATCGCCTAAAATTTTTCCGGGCCGTCAAATACGACCTAAGGAACCATAGTAACCGCCCCGCCATCATCGTTTCTCATTTTTTGAATATTTCGGCCAAAAAACTAGAATTACGCCCGATTCCCATATTTTCGTGTGCTATACCCACGCCTTCCAAGTGGTCCGGGGAGCCGCGGACCCCGATCGCCCAAAATTTTTCCGGACTATCAAATACGTCCTAAGGTACCATAGTCACAGCCCCACCATGATCGTTCCAAATCATTTGCATTTTTCGGCAAAAAAATTAGAACTCCGCGCGATTTGCATATTTTAGTGTGCTATAGATTACGCCTTCCGAGTGGTCCTGGGAGCCGTGGACCCCGATCGCCTAAAATTTTTTGGGCCATCAAATACGACCTAAGGAACCATAGTCACCGCCCCGCCATGATCGTTCCTCATTTATTGCGGTTTTCGTCCAAAAAACTAGAATTCCGCTCGATTACCATATTTTTGTGTGCTATTGCCCACGCCTTCCGGGTGGGCCGGGCCGCCGGACTCGGATCGCCTAAAAAGTTTTCGGGCCATCAATTAGGTCCTAAGAAACCATAGTCACCGCCTCGCCATGATCGTTCCTCAGTTTTTGCATTTTTTGGCCAAAAAACTAGAATTCCGCCCGATTCCCATTTTTTTGTGTGCTATCGCCCACGCCTTCCGGGTGGGTCGGGCCCCCCGGAGCCGGATCGCCTAAAATTTTTCCGGACTATCAAATACGACCTAAGGAACCATAGTCACCACCCCTCCATGATCGTTCCTAGTCTTTTGCGTTTTTCAGCCAAAAAACTAGAATTTCGCGCGATTTTCATATTTTCGTGTGCTAAAGCCCACGCCGTCCAAGGGGTCCCGGGAACCCCGAACCCCGATCGCCTAAAAATTTTTCGAGCCATCAAATACGACCTAAGGAACCATAGTAACCACCCCGCAATGATATTTCCTCATTTTTTGCGTTTTTCGGCCAAACATATAGAATTCCGCGCGATTCCCATAATTTTGTGTGTTATAGCCCACGCCTTCCGAGTGGTCCCGGGACCTCCTGACCCCTATAGCCTAAAATTTTTCCGCACTATAAAATACCACCTAAGGAACCATAGTATCCGCCCCGCCATGATCGTTCCTCATTTTTTGCGTTTTTCGGCCAAACAACTAGAATTCCGTGCGATTCCCATATTTTTGTGTGTTATAGCCGACGCCTTCCGAGTGGTCCCGGGACCTCCGGACCCCTATCGCCTAATATTTTTCCGGACTATCAAATACGACCTAAGGAACCATAGTATCCGCCCCGCCATGATCGTTACTCATTTTTTGCGTTTTTTGGCCAAACAACTAGAATTCCGCGCGATTCCCATATTTTTGTGTGTTATAGCCCACGCCCCTCGAGTGGTCCCGGGACCTCCAGACCCCTATCGCCTAATATTTTTCCGGACTATCAAATACGACCTAAGGAACCATAGTCACCGCCCTGCCAAGATCTTTCCACATTTTTGCATATCGCCTAAAATTTTTCCGGTCAATCAAATACGACCTAAGGAACTAAAGTATCCGCCCCGCCATGATCGTTCCTTATTTTTTGCGTTTTTTGGCCAAAAAACTAGAATTCCGCTCGATTACAATATTTTTGTGTGCTATTGCCCACGCCTTCCGAGTGGGCCGGGCCGCCGGACTCGGATCGCCTAAAAAAAATTCGGGCCATCAATTAAGACCTAAGGAACCATAGTCACCTCCTCGCCATGATCGTTCCTCATTTTTTGCATTCTTTGGCCAAAAAACTAGAATTGCGCCCGATTCCCATATTTTTGTATGCTATCGCCCACGCCTTCCGAGTGGGTCGGGCCCCCCGGAGCCGGATCGCTTAAAAATTTTCCGGACTATCAAATACGACCTAAGGAACCATAGTCACCTCCCCGCCATGATCGTTCCTAGTCTTTTGCGTTTTTCAGCCAAAAAACTATAATTCCGCGCGATTTCCATATTTTATTATGCAGCCCACACCTTCCAAGGGGTCCCGGGAACCCCGAACCCCGATCATCTAAAATTTTTTCGGGCCATCAAATACGACCTAAGGAACCATAGTAACCACCCCGCCATGATCGTTCCTTATTGTTTGCATTTTTCGGCCAAAAAACTAGAATTCCGCGCGATTCCCATATTTTTGTGTGTTATAGCCCATGCCTTCCGAGTGGTCCCGGGACCTCCTGACCCCTATGGCCTAAAATTTTTTCGGACTATCAAATACGACCTAAGGAACCATAGTATCCGCCCCGCCATGATCGTTCCTCATTTTTTGCATTTTTCGGCCAAACAACTAGAATTCCGCGCGATCCCATATTTTTGTGTGTTATAGCCCACGCCTTCCGAGTGGTCCCGGGTCTCCGGACCCCTATCGCCTAAAACTTTTCTGGACTATCAAATACGACCTAAGGAACCATAGTATCCGCCCCACCATGATCGTTACTCAATTTTTGCGTTTTTCGGCCAAACAACTAGAATTCCGCGCGATTCCCATATTTTGGTGTGTTATAGCCCACGCGTTCCGAGTGTTCCCGGGACCTCCAGACCCCTATCGCCTAATATTTTTTCGGACTATCAAATAAGACCAAAGGAACCATAGTCACCGCCCTGCCAAGATCTTTCCACATTTTTTGCATGTTACTAAAAAGACCTAGAATTTCGCCCGATTCTCATATTTTCGTGTGCTATACCCACGCATTCCGAGTGGTCCCAAGAGCCGCAGACCCCGATCGCCTAAAATTTTTCCGGGCAATCAAATACGACCTAAGGAACCATAGTGTCCGCCCCGCCATGATCGTTCCTTATTTTTTGCGTTTTTCGGCCAAACAACTAGAATTCCGCGCTATTCCCATATTTTTGTGTGTGAGCCCACACCTTCCGAGTGGTCCCGGGACCTCCGGACCCCTATCGCCTAAAATTTTTCCGGACTATCAAATAAGACCTAAGGAACCATAGTATCCGCCCCGCCATAATCGTTCCTCATTTTTTGCGTTTTTCGGCCAAACAACTAGAATTCCACGCGATTTCCATATTTTCGTGTGCTTTAGCCCACGCCTTCCAAGGGGTCCCGGTAACCCCGAACCCCGATCGCGTAAAAATATTTTGGGCCATCAAATACGACCTAAGGAACCATAGTAACAACCCCGCCATGATCGTTCCTCATTTTTTGCGTTTTTCGGCCAAACAACTAGAATTCCGCGCGATCCCATATTTTTGTGTGTTATAGCCCACGCCTTCCGAGTGGTCCCGGGACCTCCTGACCCCTATCGCCTAAAATTTTTCCGGACTATCAAATATGACCTAAGGAACCATAGTATTCGCCCCGCCATGATCGTTACTCATTTTTTGCATTTTTTGGCCAAACAACTAGAATTCCGCCCGATTCCCATATTTTTGTGTGTTATAGCCCACGCCCCTCGAGTGGTTCCGGGTCTCCGGACCCCTATCGCCTAAAGTTTTTCCGGACTATCAAATACGACCTAAGGAACCATAGTATCCGCCCCGCCATGATCGTTACTCAATTTTTGCGTCTTTGGCCAAACAACTACAATTCCGCGCGATTTCCATATTTTCATGTGCTTTAGCCCAGGCCTTCCAAGCGGTCCCGGTAACCCCGAACCCCGAACCCCGATCGTCTAAAAAATTTTTGGGCCATCAAATACGACCTAAGGAACCATTGTAACCACCCCGCCATGATCGTTCCTCATTTTTTGCGTTTTTCGGCCAAACAACTAAAATTCCGCTCGATTCCCATATTTTTCTGTGTTATAGCCCACGCCTTCCGAGTGGTCCCGGGACCTCCTGACCCCTTTTGCCTAAAATTTTTCCGTACTATCAAATACGACCTATGGAACCATAGTATCCGCCTCGTCATGATCGTTACTCAATGTTTGCGTTTTTTGGCCAAACAACTAGAATTCCGCGCGATTCCCATATTTTTGTGTGTTATAACCCACGCGTTCCGAGTGTTCCCGCATCCTCCGGACCCCTATCGCCTAATATTTTTCCGGACTATCAAATAAGACCAAAGGAACCATAGTCACCGCCCTGCCAAGATCTTTCCACATTTTTTGCATGTTACTGAAAAAGACCTAGAATTTCGCCCGATTCCCATATTTTCGTGTGCTATACCCACGCATTCCGAGTGGTCCCAAGAGCCGCGGACCCCGATCGCCTAAAATTTTTCCGGGCAATCAAATACGACCTAAGGAACCATAGTATCCGCCCCGCCATGATCGTTCCTTATTTTTTGCGTTTTTCGGCCAAACAACTAGAATTCCGCGTGATTCCCATATTTTTGTGTGTTAGCCCACACCTTCCGAGTAGTCCAGGGACCTCCGGACAACTATCGCCTAAAATTTTTTCGGACTATCAAATACGACCTAAGGAACCATAGTATCCACCCCGCCATGATCGTTCCTCATTTTTTGCGTTTTTTGGCCAAACAACTAGAATTCCGAGCGATCCCATTTTTTTGTGTGTTATAGCCCACGCCTTCCGAGTGGTCCCGGGACCTCCTGACCCCTATCGCCTAAAATTTTTCCGGACTATCAAATATGACCTAAGGAACCATAGTATTCGCCCCGCCATGATCGTTACTCATTTTTTGCATTTTTTGGCCAAACAACTAGAATTCCGCCCGATTCCCATATTTTTGTGTGTTATAGCCCACGCCCCTCGAGTGGTTCCGGGACCTCCGGACCCCTATCGCCTAATATTTTTCTGGACTATCAAATACGACCTAAGGAACCATAGTCACCGCCCTGCCAAGATCTTTCCACATTTTTGCATGTTACTGAAAAAGACCTAGAATTTCGCCCGATTCCCATATTTTCCTGTACTATACCCACGCATTGCGAGTGGTACCAAGAGCCGCGGACCCCGATCGCCTAAAATTTTTCCGGGCAATCAAATACGACCTAAGGAACCATAGTATCCACCCTGCCATGATCGTTCCTTATTTTTTGCGTTTTTCGGCCAAACAAATAGAATTCCGCGCGATTCCCATATTATTGTGTGTTATAGCCCACACCTTCCGAGTGGTCCCGGGACCTCCGGACCCCTATCGCCTAAAATTATTCCGGACTATCAAATATGACCTAAGGAACCATAGTCACCGCCCAGCCATGATCTTTCCTAGTTTTTTCCATTTTTCGGCCAAAAAACTAGAATTCCGCGTGATTCCCATATTTTCGTGTCCTATAGCCCACGCCTTCCAAGTGAACCCGGGAACTCCGGATCCATATCGCCTAAAATTTTTCCGGACTATCAAATACGACTTAAGGAACCATAGTCACCGCCCAGCCATGATCATTCCTCATTTGTTGAGTTGTTCAGCCAAAAACCTAGAATTCTGCCCGATTACAATATTTTTGTGTGCTATTGCCCACCCTTCCAAGTGGTTCCGGGACCCTCGGACCCCGATCGCCTAAAATTTTTCTGGGCCGTCAAATACGACCTAAGGAACCATAGTAACTGCCCCGCCATCATCGTTTCTTATTTTTTGCATATTTCGGCCAAACAACTAGAATTACGCCCGATTCCCATATTTTCGTGTGCTATACCCACGCCTTCCAAGTGGTACGGGGAGCCGCGGACCCCGATCGCCTAAAATTTTTCCGGACTATCAAATACGACCTAAGGTACCATAGTCACTTCCCCACCATGATCGTTCCAAATGCTTTGCATTTTTCGGCCAAAAAACTAGAACTCCACGCGATTTGCATATTTTAGTGTGCTATATAGCTTACGCCTTCCGAGTGGTCCCGGGAGCCGTGGACCCCGATCGCCTAAAATTTTCCGGGCCATCAAATACGACCTAAGGAACCATAGTCACCGCCCCGCCATGATCGTTCCTCATTTATTGCGTTTTTCATCCAAAAAACTAGAATTTCGCCTGATTCCCATATTTTTGTGTTCTATCTCCCACGCCTTCCGAGTGGGTCGGGCCCCCCGGAGCCGGATCGCCTAAAAATTTTCCAGACTATCAAATACGACCTAAGGAACCATATTCACCGCTCCGCCATGATCGTTCCTAGTCTTTTGCATTTTTCAGCCAAAAAACTAGAATTCCGCGCGATTTCCATATTTTCGTGTGCTTTAGCCCACACCTTCCAAGGGGTCCCGGGAACCCCGAACCCCGATCGCGTAAAAAATTTTCGGGCCATCAAATATGACCTAAGGAACCATAGTAACCACCCCGCCATGATCGTTCCTCATTTTTTGCGTTTTTCAGCCAAACAACTAGAATTCCGCTCGATTCCCATATTTTTGTGTGTTATAGTCCACGCCTTCCGTGTGGTCCCGGGACCTCCTGACCCCTATCACCTAAAATTTTTCCGGACTATCAAATACGACCTAAGGAACCATAGTATCCGCCCCGCCATGATCGTTACTCATTTTTTGCGTTTTTCGGCCAAACAACTAGAATTCCCCGCGATTCCCATATTTTTGTGTGTTCTAGACCACGCCTTCCGAGTGGTCCCGGGACCACCGGACCCCTATCGCCTAATATTTTTCCGGACTATCAAATAAGACCAAAGGAACCATAGTCACCGCCCTGCCAAGATCTTTCCACATTTTTTGCGTTTTTCGGCCAAACAACTAGAATTCCGCGCGATCCCATATTTTTGTGTGTTATAGCCCACGCCTTCCGAGTGGTCCCGGGTCTCCGGACCCCTATCGCCTAAAATTTTTCCGGACTATCAAATACGACCTAAGGAACCATAGTATCCGCCCTGCCATGATCGTTACTCAATTTTTGCATTTTTCGGCCAAACAACTAGAACTCCGCGCGATTCCCATATTTTTGTGTGTTATAGCCCACGCGTTCCGAGTGTTCCAGGGACCTCCGGACCCCTATCGCCTAATATTTTTCCGGACTATCAAATAAGACCAAAGGAACCATAGTCACCGCCCTGCCAAGATCTTTCCACATTTTATGCATGTTACTGAAAAAGACCTAGAATTTCGCCCGATTCCCATATTTTCGTGTGATATACCCACGCATTCCGAGTGGTCCCAAGAGCCGCGGACCCCGATCTCCTAAAATTTTTCCGGGCAATCAAATACGACCTAAGGAACCATAGAATCCGCCCCGCCATGATCGTTCCTTATTTTTTGCATTTTTCGGCCAAACAACTAGAATTCCGCGCGATTCCCATATTTTTGTGTGTTAGCCCACACCTTCCGAGTGGTCCCGGGACCTCCGGACACCTATCGCCTAAAATTTTTCCGGACTATCAAATACGACCTAAGGAACCATAGTATCCACCCCGCCATGATCGTTCCTCATTTTTTGCATTTTTCGGCCAAACAACTAGAATTCCGCGCGATTCCCATATTTTTGTGTGTTATAGCCCACGCCTTCCGAGTGGTCCCGGGACCTCCTGACCCCTATCGCCTAAAATTTTTCCGGACTATCAAATACGACCTAAGGAACCATAGTATCCGCCCCGCCATGATCGTTCCTCATTTTTTGCGTTTTTCGGCCAAACAACTAGAATTCCGCGCGATTCCCATATTTTTGTGTGTTATAGCCCACGCCTTCCGAGTGGTCCCGGGACCTCCGGACCCCTATCGCCTAATATTTTTCCGGACTATCAAATAAGACCAAAGGAACCATAGTCACCGCCCTGTCAAGATCTTTCCACATTTTTTGCATGTTACTGAAAAAGACCTAGAATTTCGCCCGATTCCCATATTTTCGTGTGCTATACCCACGCATTCTGAGTGGTCCCAAGAGCCGCGGACCCCGATCGCCTAAAATTTTTCCGGGCAATCAAATACGACCTAAGGAACCATAGTATCCGCCCCGCCATGATCGTTCCTTATTTTTTGCATTTTTCGGCCAAACAACTAGAATTCCGTGCGATTCCCCACACCTTCCGAGTGGTCCCGGGACCTCCGGACCCCTATCGCCTAAAATTTTTCCGGACTATCAAATACGACCTAAGGAACCATAGTATTGCCCCGCCATGATCGTTCCTCATTTTTTGCATTTTTCGGCCAAACAACTAGAATTCTGCGCGATCCCATATTTTTGTGTGTTATAGCCCACGCCTTCCGAGTGGTCCCGGGTCTCCGGACCCCTATCGCCTAAAATTTTTCCGGACTATCAAATACGACCTAAGGAACCATAGTATCCGCCCCGCCATGATCGTTACTCACGTTTTGTGTTTTTCAGCCAAACAACTAGAATTCAGCGCGATTCCCATATTTTTGTGTGTTATAGCCCACGCGTTCCGAGTGTTCCCGGGACCTCCGGACCCATATCACCTAATATTTTTCCGGACTATCAAATAAGACCAAAGGAACCATAGTCACCGCCCTGCCAAGATATTTCCACATTTTTTGTATGTTACTGAAAAAGACCTAGAATTTCGCCCAATTCCCATATTTTTCTGTGCTATACCCACGCATTGCGAGTGGTCCCAAGAGACGCGGACCCTGATCACCTAAAATTTATTCGGGAAATCAAATACGACCTAAGGAACCATAGTATCCGCCCCGCCATGATCGTTCCTTATTTTTTTCATTTTTCGGCCAAACAAATAGAATTCCGCGCGATTCCCATATTTTTGTGTGTTATAGCCCACACCTTCCGAGTGGTCCCGGGACCTCCGGACCACTATCGTCAAAAATTATTCCGGACTATCAAATTCGACCTAAGGAACCATAGTCACCGCCCAGCCATGATCTTTCCTAGTTTTTTCCATTTTTCGGCCAAAAAACTAGAATTCCGCGCGATTCCCATATTTTCGTGTCCTATAGCCCACGCCTTCCAAGTGAACCCGGGAACTCCGGACCCATATCGCCTAAAATTTTTTCGGACTATCAAATACGACTTAAGGAACCATAGTCACCGCCCAGCCATGATCATTCCTCATTTGTTGAGTTGTTCTGCCAAAAAACTAGAATTCCGCCCGATTACAATATTTTTGTGTGCTATTGCCCACCCTTCCAAGTGGTTCCGGGACCCCCGGACCCCGATCGCCTAAAATTTTTCCGGGCCTTCAAATACGACCTAAGGAACCATAGTAACCGCCCCGCCATCATCGTTTCTCATTTTTTACATATTTCGGCCAAAAAACTAGAATTACGCCCGATTCCCATATTTTCGTGTGCTATACCCACGCATTCCGAGTGGTCCCAAGAGCCGCAGACCCCGATCGCCTAAAATTTTTCCGGGCAATCTAATACGACCTAAGGAACCATAGTATCCGCCCCGCCATGATCGTTCCTTATTTTTTGCGTTTTTTGGCCAAACAACTAGAATTCTGCGAGATACCCCTATTTTTGTTTGTTATAGCCCACGCGTTCCGAGTGGTCCTGGGACCTCCGGACCCTTATCGCCTAAAATTTTTCCGGACTATCAAATACGACCTATGGAACCATAGTATCCGGCCCGCCATGATCGTTCCTCATTTTTTCCATTTTTCGGCCAAACAACTAGAATTCCGCGCGATCCCATATTTTTGTGTGTTATAGCCCACGCCTTCCGAGTGGTCCCGGGTCTCCGGACCCCTATCATCTAAATCTTTTCCGGACTATCAAATACGACCTAAGGAACCATAGTATCCGCCCCACCATGATCGTTACTCAATTTTTGCGTTTTTCGGCCAAACAACTAGAATTCCGCGCGATTCCCATATTTTTGCGTGTTATAGCCCACGCGTTCCGAGTGTTCCCGGGACCTCCGGACCCCTATCGCCTAAAATTTTTCCGGACTATCAAATACGACCTAAGGAACCATAGTATCCTCCCCGCCATGATCGTTCCTTATTTTTTGCATTTTTCGGCCAAACAACTAGAATTCCGCGCGATCCCATATTTTTGTGTGTTATAGCCCATGCCTTCCGAGTGGTCCCGGGTCTCCGGACCCCTATCGCCTAAAATTTTTCCGGACTATCAAATACGACCTAAGGAACCATAGTATCCGCCCTGCCATGATCGTTACTCAATTTTTGCATTTTTCGGCCAAACAACTAGAACTCCGCGCGATTCCCATATTTTTGTGTGTTATAGCCCACTCGTTCCGAGTGTTCCAGGGACCTCCGGACCCCTATCGCCTAATATTTTTCCAGACTATCAAATAAGACCAAAGGAACCATAGTCACCGCCCTGCCAAGATCTTTCCACATTTTATGCATGTTACTGAAAAAGACCTAGAATTTCGCCCGATTCCCATATTTTCGTGTGATATACCCACGCATTCCGAGTGGTCCCAAGAGCCGCGGACCCCGATCGCCTAAAATTTTTCCGGGCAATCAAATACGACCTAAGGAACCATAGTATCCGCCCCGCCATGATCGTTCCTTATTTTTTGCATTTTTCGGCCAAACAACTAGAATTCCGCGCGATTCCCATATTTTTGTGTGTTAGCCCACACCTTCCGAGTGGTCCCGGGACCTCCGGACACCTATCGCCTAAAATTTTTCTGGACTATCAAATACGACCTAAGGAACCATAGTATCCACCCCGCCATGATCGTTCCTCATTTTTTGCATTTTTCGGCCAAACATCTAGAATTCCGCGCGATCCCATATTTTTGTGTGTTATAGCCCACGCCTTCCGAGTGGTCCCGGGTCTCCGGACCCCTATCGCCTAAAATTGTTCCGGACTATCAAATACGACCCAAGGAACAATAGTATCCGCCCCGCCATGATCGTTACTCAATTTTAGCGTTTTTTGGCCAAACAACTAGAATTCTGCGCGATTCCCATATTTTTGTGTGTTATAGCCCACGCGTTCCGAGTGTTTCCGGGACCTCCGGACCCCTATCGCCTAATATTTTTCCGGACTATCAAATAAGACCAAAGGAACCATAGTCACCGCCCTGCCAAGATCTTTCCACATTTTTTACATGTTACTGAAAAAGACCTTGAATTTCGCCTGATTCCCATATTTTCGTGCGCTATACCCACGCATTCTGAGTGGTCCCAAGAGCCGCGGACCCCGATCGCCTAAAATTTTTCTGGGCAATCAAATACGACCTAAGGAACCATAGTATCCGCCCCGCCATGATCGTTCCTTATTTTTTGCATTTTTCGGCCAAACAACTAGAATTCCGTGCGATTCCCCACACCTTCCGAGTGGTCCCGGGACCTCCGGACCCCTATCGCCTAAAATTTTTCCGGACTATCAAATACGACCTAAGGAACCATAATATCGCCCCGCCATGATCGTTCCTCATTTTTTGCATTTTTTGGCCAAACAACTAGAATTCTGCGCGATCCCATATTTTTGTGTGTTATAGCCCACGCCTTCCGAGTGGTCCCGGGTCTCCGGACCCCTATCGCCTAAAATTTTTCCGGACTATCAAATACGACCTAAGGAACCATAGTATCCGCCCCGCCATGATCGTTACTCACGTTTTGTGTTTTTCAGCCAAACAACTAGAATTCAGCGCGATTCCCATATTTTTGTGTGTTATAGCCCACGCGTTCCGAGTGTTCCCGGGACCTCCGGACCCCTATTGCCTAATATTTTTCCGGACTATCAAATAAGACCAAAGGAACCATAGTCACCGCCCTGCCAAGATATTTCCACATTTTTTGTATGTTACTGAAAAAGACCTAGAATTTCGCCCAATTCTCATATTTTTCTGTGCTATACCCACGCATTGCGAGTGGTCCCAAGAGACGCGGACCCTGATCACCTAAAATTTATTCGGGAAATCAAATACGACCTAAGGAACCATAGTATCCGCCCCGCCATGATCGTTCCTTAATTTTTTCATTTTTCGGCCAAACAAATAGAATTCCGCGCGATTCCCATATTTTTGTGTGTTATAGCCCACACCTTCCGAGTGGTCCCGAGACCTCCGGACCACTATCATCAAAAATTATTCCGGACTATCAAATTCGACCTAAGGAACCATAGTCACCGCCCAGCCATGATCTTTCCTAGTTTTTTCCATTTTTCGGCCAAAAAACTAGAATTCCGCGCGATTCCCATATTTTCGTGTCCTATAGCCCACGCCTTCCAAGTGAACCCGGGAACTCCGGACCCATATCGCCTAAAATTTTTCCGGACTATCAAATACAACTTAAGGAACCATAGTCACCGCCCAGCCATGATCATTCCTCATTTGTTGCGTTTTTCTGCCAAAAAACTAGAATTCCGCCCGATTACAATATTTTTGTGTGCTATTGCCCACCCTTCCAAGTGGTTCCGGGACCCCCGGACCCCGATCGCCTAAAATTTTTCCGGGCCTTCAAATACGACCTAAGGAACCATAGTAACCGCCCCGCCATCATCGTTTCTCATTTTTTACATATTTCGGCCAAAAAAACTAGAATTACGCCCGATTCCCATATTTTCGTGTGCTATACCCACGCATTCCGAGTGGTCCCAAGAGCCGCAGACCCCGATCGCCTAAAATTTTTCCGGGCAATCAAATACGACCTAAGGAACCATAGTATCCGCCCCGCCATGATTGTTCCTTATTTTTTGCATTTTTTGGCCAAACAACTAGAATTCCGCGAGATTCCCATATTTTTGTGTGTTATAGCCCACGCGTTCCGAGTGGTCCTGGGACCTCCGGACCCTTATCGCCTAAAATTTTTCCGGACTATCAAATACGACCTAAGGAACCATAGAATCCGGCCCGCCAAGATCGTTCCTCATTTTTTCCGTTTTTCGGCCAAACAACTAGAATTCCGCGCGATCCCATATTTTTGTGTGTTATAGCCCACGCCTTCCGAGTGGTCCCGGGTCTCCGGACCCCTATCGTCTAAATCTTTTCCGGACTATCAAACACGACCTAAGGAACCATAGTATCCGCCCCACCATGATCGTTACTCAATTTTTGCGTTTTTTGGCCAAACAACTAGAATTCCGCGCGATTCCCATATTTTTGTGTGTTATAGCCCACGCGTTCCGATTGTTCCCGGGACCTCCGGACCCCTAGTACCTAATATTTTTCCGGACTATCAAATAAGACCAAAGGAACCATAGTCACCGCCCTGCCAAGATCTTTCAACATTTTTTGCATGTTACTGAAAAAGACCTAGAATTTCGCCCGATTCCCATATTTTCGTGTGCTATACCCACGCATTCCGAGTGGTCCCAAGAGCCGCGGACCCCAATCGCCTAAAATTTTTTCGGGCAATCAAATACGACCTAAGGAACCATAGTATCCGCCCCGCCATGATCGTTCCTTATTTTTTGCGTTTTTCGGCCAAACAACTAGAATTCCGCGCTATTCCCATATTTTTGTGTGTTATAGCCCACGCCTTCCGAGTGGTCCCGGGACCTCCGGACCCCTATCGCCTAATATTTTTCCGGACTATCAAATAAGACCAAAGGAACCATAGTCACCGCCCAGCCATGATCATTCCTCATTTGTTGCGTTTTTCGGCCAAAAAACTAGAATTCCGCCCGATTACAATATTTTTGTGTGCTATTGCCCACCCTTCCAAGTGGTTCCGGGACCCCCGGACCCCGATCGCCTAAAATTTTTCCGGGCCGTCAAATACGACCTAAGGAACCATAGTAACCGCCCCGCCATCATCGTTTCTCATTTTTTGCATATTTCGGCCAAAAAACTAGAATTACGCCCGATTCCCATATTTTCGTGTGCTATACCCACGCCTTCCAAGTGGTCCGGGGAGCCGCGGACCCCGATCGCCTAAAATTTTTCTGGACTATCAAATACAACCTAAGGTACCATAGTCACCGCCCCACCATGATCGTTCCAAATGCTTTGCATTTTTCGTCCAAAAAACTAGAACTCCGCGCAATTTGCATATTTTAGTGTGCTATATAGCTTACGCCTTCCGAGTGGTCCCGGGAGACGTGGACCCTGATCGCCTAAAATTTTCTGGGCCATCAAATACGACCTAAGGAACCATAGTCACCGCCCCGCCATGAGCGTTCCTCATTTTTTTGCGTTTTTCGGCCAAACAACTAGAATTCCGCTCGATTCCCATATTTTTGTGTGTTATAGCCCGCACCTTCCGAGTGGTCCCGGGACCTCCTGACCGCTATCGCCTAAAATTTTTCCGGACTATCAAATACGACCTTAGGAACCATAGTATCCGCCTCGCCATGATCGTTACTCATTTTTTGCGTTTTTTGGCCAAACAAGTAGAATTCCGCGCGATTCCCATATTTTTGTGTGTTATAGCCCACGCCTTCCGAGTGGTCCCGGGACCTCCGGATCCCTATCACCTAATATTTTTCCGGACTATCAAATAAGACCAAAGGAACCATAGTCACCTCCCTGCCAAGATCTTTCCACATTTTTTGCATGTTACTGAAAAAGACCTAGAATTTCGCCCAATTCCCATATTTTCCTGAGCTATACCCACGCATTGCGAGTGGTCCCAAGAGACGCGGACCCCGATCACCTAAAATTTTTCCGGGAAATCAAATACGACCTAAGGAACCATAGTATCCGCCCGCCATGATCGTTCCTTATTTTTTGCATTTTTCAGCCAAACAAATAAAATTCCGCGCGATTCCCATATTTTTGTGTGTTATAGCCCACACCTTCCGAGTGGTCCCGGGACCTCCGGACCCCTATCGCTTAAAATTATTCCGGACTATCAAATACGACCTAAGGAACCATAGTCACCGCCCATCCATGATCTTTCCTAGTTTTTTCCATTTTTCGGCCAAAAAACTAGAATTCCGCGCGATTCCCATATTTCCGTGTCCTATAGCCCACGCCTTCCAAGTGAACCCGGGAACTCCGGACCCATATCGCCTAAAATTTTTCCGGACTATCAAATACGACTTAAGGAACCATAGTCACCGCCCAGCCATGATCATTCCTCATTTGTTGAGTTGTTCGGCCAAAAAACTAGAATTCCGCCCGATTACAATATTTTTGTGTGCTATTGCCCACCCTTCCAAGTGGTTCCGGGACACCCGGACCCCGATCGCCTAAAAATTTTCAGGGCCGTTAAATACGACCTAAGGAACCATAGTAACCGCCCCGCCATCATCGTTTCTCATTTTTTGCATATTTCGGCCAAAAAACTAGAATTACGCCCGATTCCCATATTTTCGTGTGCTATACCCACGCATTCCGAGTGGTCCCAAGAGCCGCAGACCCCGATCACCTAAAATTGTTCCGGGCAATGAAATACGACCTAAGGAACCATAGTATCCGCCCCGCCATGATCGTTCCTTATTTTTTGCATTTTTTGGCCAAACAACTAGAATTCCGCGAGATTCCCATATTTTTGTGTGTTATAGCCCACGCGTTCCGAGTGGTCCTGGGACCTCCGGACCCTTATCGCCTAAAATTTTTTCCGGACTATCAAATACGACCTAAGGAACCATAGTATCCGGCCCGCCATGATCGTTCCTCATTTTTTCCGTTTTTCGGCCAAACAACTAGAATTCCGCGCGATCCCATATTTTTGTGTGTTATAGCCCACGCCTTCCGAGTGGTCCCGGGTCTCTGGACCCCTATCGCCTAAATCTTTTCCGGACTATCAAATACGACCTAAGGAACCATAGTATCCGCCCCGACATGATCGTTACTCAATTTTTGCGTTTTTCGGCCAACCAACTAGAATTCCGCGCGATTCCCATATTTTTGTGTGTTATAGCCCACGCGTTCCGAGTGTTCCCGGGACCTCCGGACCCCTATTGCCTAATATTTTTTCGGACTATCAAATAAGACCAAAGGAACCATAGTCACCGCCCTGCCAAGATCTTTCAACATTTTTTGCATGTTACTGAAAAAGACCTAGAATTTCGCCCGATTCCCATATTTTCGTGTGCTATACCCACGCATTCCGAGTGGTCCCAAGAGCCGCGGACCCCGATCGCCTAAAATTTTTCCGGGCAATCAAATACGACCTAAGGAACCATAGTATCCGCCCCGCCATGATCGTTCCTTATTTTTTGCGTTTTTCGGCCAAACAACTAGAATTCCGCGCGATTCCCATATTTTTGTGTGTTAGCCCACACCTTCCGAGTGGTCCCGGGACCACCGGACCCCTATCGCCTAAAATTTTTCCGGACTATCAAATACGACCTAAGGAACCATAGTATCCGCCCCGCCATGATCGTTCCTCATTTTTTGCATTTTTCGGCCAAACAACTAGAATTCCGCGCAATCTCATATTTTTGTGTGTTATAGCCCACGCCTTCCGAGTGGTCCCGGGTCTCCGGACCCCTATTGCCTAAAATTTTTCCGGACTATCAAATAAGGCCTAAGGAACCATAGTCACCGCCCAGCCAAGATCGTTCCTAGTTTTGTCCGTATTTCAGCCAAAAACCTAGAATTCTGCGCGATTCCCATATTTTCGTGTCCTATAGCCCACGCCTTCCAAGTGAACCCGGGAACTCCGGACCCCTATCGCCTAAAATTTTTTCAGACTATCAAATACGACCTAAGGAACCATAGTCACCGCCCAGCCATGATCATTCCTCATTTGTTGTGTTTTTCGGCCAAAAAACTAGTTTTCCGCCCGTTTACAATATTTTTGTTTGCTATTGCCCACCCTTCCAAGTGGTTCCGGGACCCCCGGACCCCGATCGCCTAAAATTTTTTCCGGGCCGTCAAATACGACCTAAGGAACTATAGTAACCGCCCCGCCATCATCGTTTCTCATTTTTTGCATTTTTCAGCCAAAAAACTAGAATTATGCCCGATTCCCATATTTTCGTGTGCTATACCCACGCCTTCCAAATGATCCGAGGAGCCACGGACCCCGATCGCCTAAAAAATTTTTGGACTATCAAATACGACCTAAGGTACCATAGTCACCGCCCCACCATGATCGTTCCAAATGCTTTGCATTTTTCGGCCAAAAAACTAGAACTCCGAGTGATTTGCATATTTTACTATGCTATAGCTTACGCCTTCCGAGTGGTCTCGGGAGCTGTGGACCCCGATCGCCTAAAATTTTCCGGGCCATCAAATACGACCTAAGGAACCATAGTCACCGCCCCGCCATGATCTTCCCTCATTTATTGCATTTTTCGGCCAAAAAACTAGAATTCCGCTCGATTACCATATTTTTGTGTGCTGTTGCCCACGCCTTCCGAGTGGGCCGGGCCGCCGGACTCGGATTGCCTAAAAACTTTTCGGGCCATCAATTAGGACCTAAGGAACCATAGTCACCACCTCGCCATGATCTTTCCTCATTTTTTTAATTTTTTGGCCAAAAAACTAGAATTCGGCCTGATTCCCATATTTTTGTGTGCTATCGCCCACGCCTTCCGAGTGGGTCGGCCCCCCAGGAGCCGGATCGCTAAAAAATTTTCGGACTATCAAATACGACCTAAGGAACCATAGTTATCGCCCCTCCATGATCGTTCCTAGTCTTTTGCGATTTTCAGCCAAAAAATTAGAATTCCGCGCGATTTCCATATTCTCGTGTGCTTTAGCCCACGCCTTCCAAGGGGTCCCGGGAACCCCGAACCCCGATCGCCTAAAAATTTTCCGGGCCATCAAATAGGACCTAAGGAACCATAGTAACCACCCCGCCATGATCGTTCCTCATTTTTTGTGTTTTCCGGCCAAACAACTAGAATTCCGCACGATTCCCATATTTTTGTGTGTTATAGCCCACGCCTTCCGAGTGGTCCCGGGACCTCCTGACCCCTATCGCCTAAAATTTTTCCGGAATATCAAATACGACCTAAGGAACCATAGTATCCGCCACGCCATGATCGTTGCTCATTTTTTGCATTTTTCGGCCATACAACTAGAATTTCGCGCGATTCCCATATTTTTGTGTGTTATAGCCCACGCCTTCCGAGTGGTCCCGGGACCTCCGGACCCCTATCGCCTAATATTTTTCCTGACTATCAAATAAGACCAAAGGAACCATAGTCACCGCCCTGCCAAGATCTTTCCATATTTTTTGCATGTAACTGAAAAAGACCTAAAATTTCGCGTGATTCCCATATTTTCGTGTGCTATACCCACGCATTCCGAGTGGTTCCAAGAGCCGCAGACCCCGATCGCCTAAAACTTTTCCAGGCAATCAAATACGACCTAAGGAACCATAGTATCCGCCCTGCCATGATCGTTGCTCATTTTTTGCATTTTTCGGCCAAACAACTAGAATTCCGCGCGATTCCCATATTTTTGTGTGTTATAGCCCACACCTTCCGAGTGGTCCTGTGACCTCCGGACCCCTATCGCCTAAAATTTTTCCGGACTATCAAATACGACCTAAGGAACCATAATCACCGCCCAGCCATGATCGTTCCTAGTTTTTTCTATTTTTCGGCCAAAAAACTAGAATTCCGCGCGATTCCCATATTTTCGTGTCCTATAGCCCACGCCTTCCAAGTGAACCCGGGAACTCCGGACTCCTATCGCCTAAAATTTTTCATAACTATCAAATACGACCTAAGGAACCATGGTCACCGCCCAGCCATGATCATTCCTCATTTGTTGCGTTTTTCGGCCAATAAACTAGAATTTCGCCCGATTACAATATTTTTGTTTGCTATTGCCCACCCTTCCAAGTGGTTCCGGGACCCCCGGACCCCGATCGCTTAAAAATTTTCCGGGCCGTCAAATACGACCTAAGGAACTATAGTAACTGCCCCGCCATCATTGTTTCTCATATTTTGCATTTTTCGGCCAAAAAACTAGAATTACACCCGATTCCCATATTTTCGTGTGCTATACCCACGCCTTCCAAGTGGTCCGGGGTGACGCGGACCCCGATCGCCTAAAATTTTTCCGGACTATCAAATACGACCTAAGGTACCATAGTCACCGCCCCACCATGATCGTTCCAAATGCTTTGCATTTTTCGGCCAAAAAACTAGAACTCCGCGCGATTTGCATATTTTAATGTGCTATAACTTACGCCTTCCGAGTGGTCCCAGGAGCCGTGGACCCCGATCGCCTAAAATTTTCCGGGCCATCAAATACGACCTAAGGAACCATAGTCACTGCCCTGCCATGATCGTTCCTCATTTATTGCGTTTTTAGGCCAAAAAACTAGAATTCCGCTCGATTACCATATTTTTGTGTGCTATTGCCCATGCCTTCCGAGTGGGCCGGGCCGCCGGACTCGGATCGCCTAAAATATTTTCGGGCCATCAATTAGGACCTAAGGAACCATAGTCACCGCCTCTCCATGATCGTTCCTCATTGTTTGCATTTTTTGGCCAAAAAACTAGAATTCCGCCCGATTCCCATAATTTTGTGTGCTATCGCCCACGCCTTTCGAGTGGGTCGGGCCCCTCGGAGCAGGATCGCCTAAAAATTTTCCGGACTACCAAATACGACCTAAGGAACCATAGTCATCGCCCCGCCATGATCGTTCCTAGTCTTTTTTGTTTTTCAGCCAAAAAATTAGAATTCCGCGCGATTTACATATTCTCGTGTGCAAGCCCACGCCTTCCAAGGGGTCCCGGGAACCCCGAACCTCGATCGCCTAAAAATTTTCCGGGCCATCAAATACGACCTAAGGAACCATAGTAACCACGCCGCCATGATCGTTCCTCATGTTTTGCATTTTTCGGCCAAACAACTAGAATTCCGCGCGATTCCCATATTTTTGTGTGATATAGCCCACGCCTTCCGAGTGGTCCCGGGTCTCAGGACCCCTATCGCCTAAAATTTTTCCGGACAATCAAATAAGACCTAAGGAACCATAGTCACCGCCCAGCCATGATCGTTCCTAGTTTTTCCGTTTTTCGGCCAAAAAAGTAGAATTCCGCGCGATTCCCATATTTTTGTGTCCTATAGCCCACGCCTTCCAAGTGAACCGGGGAACTCCGGACCCCTATCGCTTAAAATTTTTCCGGACTATCAAATACGACCTAAGGAACCATAGTCACCGCCCAGCCATGATCATTCGTCATTTGTTGCATTTTTCGGCCAAAAAACTAGTTTTCCGCCTGATTACAATATTTTTGTTTGCTTTTGCCCACCCTTCCAAGTGGTTCCGGGACCCCCGGACCCCGATCGCTTAAAATTTTTCTGGGCCGTCAAATACGACCTAAGGAACTATAGTAACCGCCCCGACATCATTGTTTCTCATTTTTTGCATTTTTCGGCCAAAAAACTAGAATTACGCCCGATTCCCATATTTTCGTGTGCTATACCCACGCCTTCCAAGTGGTCCGGGGAGCAGCGGACCCCGATCGCCTAAAATTTTTCCGGACTATCAAATACGACCTAAGGTACCATAGTCACCGCCTCACCATGATCTTTCCAAATGCTTTGCATTTTTCGGCCAAAAAACTAGAACTCCGCGCGATTTGCATATTTTTGTGTGCTATAACTTACGCCTTCCGAGTGGTCCCAGGAGCCGTGGACCCCGATCGCCTAAAATTTTCCGGCCCATCAAATACGACCTAAGGAACCATAGTCACTGCCCCGCCATGATCGTTCCTCATTTATTGCGTTTTTCGGCCAAAAAACTAGAATTCCGCTCGATTACCATATTTTTGTGTGCTATTGCCCACGCCTTCCGAGTGGGCCGGGCCGCCGGACTCGGATCGCCTAAAATCTTTTCGGGCCATCAATTAGGACCTAAGGAACCATAGTCACCGCCTCGCCATGATCGTTCCTCATTTTTTGCATTTTATGGCCAAAAAACTAGAATTCCGCCCGATTCCCATATTCCACGCCTTCCGAGTGGGTCGGGCCCCTCGGAGCCGAATCGCCTAAAAATTTTCCGGACTGCCAAATACGACCTAAGGAACCATAGTCACCGCCCCGCCATGATCGTTCCAAGTCTTTTGCGTTTTTCAGCCAAAAAATTAGAATTCCGCGCGATTTACATATTTTCGTGTGCTTTAGCCCACGCCTTCCAAGGGGTCCCGTGAACCCCGAACCCCGATCGCCTAAAACTTTTCCGGGCCATCAAATACGACCTAAGGAACCATAGTAACCACCCCGCCATGATCGTTCCTCATTTTTTGCATTTTTCGGACAAACAACTAGAATTCCGCGCGATTCCCATATTTTTGTGTGATATAGCCCACGCCTTTCGAGTGGTCCCGGGTCTCCGGACCCCTATCGCCTAAAATTTTTCCGGACTATCAAATAAGACCTAAGGAACCATAGTCACCGCCCAGCCATGATCGTTCTTAGTTTTTTCCATTTTTCGGCCAAAAAACTAGAATTCCGCGCGGTTCCCATATTTTTGGGTCCTATAGCCCACGCCTTCCAAGTGAACCCGGGAACTCCAGACCCCTATCGCCTAAAAGTTTTCCGGACTATCAAATACGACCTAAGGAACCATAGTCACCGCCCAGCCATGATCATTCCTCATTCTTTGCGTTTTTTGGCCAAAAAACTAGTTTTCTGCCCGATTACAATATTTTTGTTTGCTATTGCCCACCCTTCCAAGTGGTTCCGGGACCCCCGGACCCCGATCGCCTAAAATGTTTCCGAGCCATCAAATACTACCTAAGGAACTATAGTAACCGCCCCGCCATCATCGTTTCTCATTTTTTGCATTTTTCGGCCAAAAAAACTAGAATTACGCCCGATTCCCATATTTTCGTGTGCTATACCCACGCCTTCCAAGTGGTCCGGGGAGCCGCGGACCCCGATCGCCTAAAAATTTTCCGGACTATCAAATACGACCTAAGGTACCATAGTCACCGCCCCACCATGATCGTTCCAAATGCTTTGCATTTTTCGGCCAAAAAACTAGAACTCCGCGCGATTTGCATATTTTAGTGTGCTATAGCTTACGCCTTCCGAGTGGTCTCAGGAGCCGTGGACCCCGATCGCCTAAAATTTTCCGAGCCATCAAATACGACCTAAGGAACCATAGTCACCGCCCCTCCATGATCGTTCCTCATTTATTGCGTTTTTCGGCCAAAAAACTAGAATTTCCCTCGATTACCATATTTTTGTGTGCTATTGCCCACGCCTTCCGAATGGGCCGGGCCGCCGGACTCGGATCGCCTAAAAAATATTCGGGCCATCAATTAGGACCTAAGGAACCATAGTCAATGCCTCGCCATGATCGTTCCTCATTTTTTGCATTTTTTGGCCAAAAAACTAGAATTCCGCCTGATTCCCATATTTTTGTGTGCTATCGCCCACGCCTTCCGAGTGGGTCGGGCCCCTCGGAGCCGGATCGCCTAAAAATTTTCCGGACTGCCAAATACGACCTAAGGAACCATAGTCACCACCCCTCCATGATCGTTCCTCATTTATTGCGTTTTTCAGCCAAAAAATTAGAATTCCGCGCGATTTACATATTTTCGTGTGCTTTAGCCCACGCCTTCCAAGGGCTCCCGGGAACCCCGATCGCCTAAAACTTTTTCGGGCCATCAAATACGACCTAAGGAACCATAGTAACCACCCCGCCATGATCGTTACTCATTTTTTGCGTTTTTCGGACAAACAACTAGAATAACGCGCGATTCCCATATTTTTGTGTGATATAGCCCACGCCTTCCGAGTGGTCCCGGGTCTCCGGACCCCTATCGCCTAAAATTTTTCCGGACTATCAAATAAGACCTAAGGAACCATAGTCACCGCCCAGCCATGATCGTTCCTAGTTTATTCCGTTTTTCGGCCAAAAAACTAGAATTCCGCGCGGTTCCCATATTTTTGGGTCCTATAGCCCACGCCTTCCAAGTGAACCCTGGAACTCCGGACCCCTATTGCCTAAAAGTTTTCCGGACTATCAAATACGACCTAAGGAACCATAGTCACCGCCCAGCCATGATCATTCCTCATTTGTTGCGTTTTTCGGCCAAAAAACTAGTTTTCTGCCCGATTACAATATTTTTGTTTGCTATTGCCCACCCTTCCAAGTGGTTCCGGGACCCCCGGACCCCGATCGCCTAAAATGTTTCCGAGCCATCAAATACAACCTAAGGAACTATAGTAACCGCCCCGCCATCATCGTTTCTCATTTTTTGCATTTTTCAGCCAAAAAACTAGAATTATGCCCGATTCCCATATTTTCGTGTGCTTTAGCCCACGCCTTCCAAGGGGTCCCGGGAAACGCGGACCCCGATCGCCTAAAAATTTTCCGGACTATCAAATACGACCTAAGGTACCATAGTCACCGCCCCACCATGATCGTTCCAAATGCTTTGCATTTTTCAGCCAAAAAACTAGAACTCCGCGCGATTTGCATATTTTAGTGTGCTATAGCTTACGCCTTCCGAGTGGTCTCAGGAGCCGTGGACCCCGATCGCCTAAAATTTTCCAGGCCATCAAATACGACCTAAGGAACCATAGTCACCGCCCCTCCATGATCGTTCCTCATTTATTGCGTTTTTCGGCCAAAAAACTAGAATTCCGCTCGATTACCATATTTTTGTGTGCTATTGCCCACGCCTTCCGAGTGGGCCGGGCCGTCGGACTCGGATCGCCTAAAAAATATTCGGGCCATCAATTAGGACCTAAGGAACCATAGTCACTGCCTCGCCATGATCGTTCCTCATTTTTTGCATTTTTTGGCCAAAAAACTAGAATTCCGCCCGATTCCCATATTTTTGTGTGCTATCGCCCACGCCTTCCGAGTGGGTCGGGCCCCTCGGAGCCGGATCGCCTAAAAATTTTTCGGACTGCCAAATACGACCTAAGGAACCATAGTCACCGCCCCGCCATGATCGTTCCTAGTCTTTTGCATTTTTCATCCAAAAATTTTGAATTCCGCGCGATTTCCATATTTTCGTGTGCTTTAGCCCACGCCTTCCAAGGGGTCCCGGGAACCCCGAACCCCGATCGCCTAAAACTTTTCCGGGCCATCAAATACGACCTAAGGAACCATAGTAACCACCCCGCCATGATCGTTCCTCATTTTTTGCGTTTTTCGGACAAACAACTAGAATTCCGCGCGATTCCCATATTTTTGTGTGATATAGCCCATGCCTTCCGAGTGGTCCCGGGTCTCCGGACCCCTATCGCCTAAAATTTTTCCGGACTATCAAATAAGATCTAAGGAACCATAGTCACCGCCCAGCCATGATCGTTCCTAGTTTTTTCCGTTTTTCGGCCAAAAAACTAGAATTCCGCGCGGTTCCCATATTTTTGTGTCCTATAGCCCACGCCTTCCAAGTGAACCCGGGAACTCCGGACCCCTATCGCCTAAAATTTTTCCGGACTATCAAATACGACCTAAGGAACCATAGCCACCGCCCAGCCATGATCATTCCTCATTTGTTGCATTTTTCGGCCAAAAAACTAGTTTTCTGCCCTATTACAATATTTTTGTTTGCTATTGCCCACCCTTCCAAGTGGTTCCGGGACCCCCGAACCCCGATCGCCTAAAATTTTTCCGGGCCGTCAAATACTACATAAGGAACTATAGTAAGCGCCCCGCCATCATCGTTTCTCATTTTTTGTATTTTTCGGCCAAAAAACTAGAATTATGCCCGATTCCCATATTTTCGTGTGCTTTAGCCCACGCCTTCCAAGGGGTCCCGGGAAACGCTGACCCCGATCGCCTAAAAATTTTCCGGACTATCAAATACGACCTAAGGTACCATTTTTCACCGCCCCACCATGATCGTTCCAAATGCTTTGCATTTTTCGGCCAAAAAACTAGAACTCCGCGCGATTTGCATATTTTAGTGTGCTATAGCTTACGCCTTCCGAGTGGTCTCAGGAGCCGTGGACCCCGATCGCCTAAAATTTACCGGGCCATCAAATATGACCTAAGGAACCATAGTCACCGCCCCTCAATGATCGTTCCTCATTTATTGCATTTTTCGGCCAAAAAACTAGAATACCGCTCGATTACCATATTTTTGTGTGCTATTGCCCACGCCTTCTGAGTGGGCCTGGCCGCCAGACTCGGATCACCTAAAAAATATTCGGGCCACCAATTAGGACCTAAGGAACCATAGTCACCGCCTCGCCATGATCGTTCCTCATTTTTTGCATTTTTTGGCCAAAAAACTAGAATTCCGCCCGATTCCCAAATTTTTGTGTCCTATCGCCCACGCCTTCCGAATGGGTCGGGCCCCCCGGAGCCGGATCGTTTAAAAATTTTCCGGACTATCAAATACGACCTAAGGAACCATAGTTACCGCCCCGCCATGATCGTTCCTAGTCTTTTGCATTTTTCAGCCAAAAATTAGAATTCCGCGCGATTTCCATATTTTCGTGTGCTTTAGCCCACGCCTTCCAAGGGGTCCCGGGAACCCCGAACCCTGAACCCCGATCGCCTAAAAATTTTCCGGGCCATCAAATAAGACCTATGGAACCATAGTAACAACCCCGCCATGATCGTTCCTCATTTTTTGCGTTTTTCGGCAAAACAACTAGAATTCCGCGCGATTCCCATATTTTTGTGTGTTATAGCCCACGCCTTCCGAGTGTTCCCGGGACCTCCTGACCCCTATCGCCTAAAATTTTTGCGGACTATCAAATACGACCTAAGGAACCATAGTATCCGCCCCGCCATGATCGTTCCTCATTTTTTGCATTTTTCGGCCAAACAACTAGAATTCCGCGCGATTCCCATATTTTTGTGTGTTATAGCCCACGCTTTCCGAGTGGTCCAGAGACCTCCGGACCCCTATCGGCTAATATTTTTCCGGACTATCAAATAAGACCAAAGGAACCATAGTCACCGCCCTGCCAAGATCTTTCCAAATTTTTTGCATGTTACTGAAAAAGACCTAGAATTTCGCCCGATTCCCATATTTTTGTGTGCTATACCCACGCATTCCGAGTGGTCCCAAGAGCCGCGGACCCCGATCGCCTAAAATTTTTCCAGGCAATCAAATACGACCTAAGGAACCATAGTATCCGCCCCGCCATGATCGTTCCTTATTTTTTGCGTTTTTTGGCCAAATAACTAGAATTCCGCGCGATTCCCATATTTTTGTGTGTTATAGCCCACACCATCTGAGTGGTCCCGAGACCTCCGGACCCCTATCGCCTAAAATTTTTCCGGACTATCAAATACAATTTAAGGAACCATAGTCACCGCCCAGCCATGATCTTTCTTAGTTTTTTTCGTTTTTCGGCCAAAAAACTAGAATTTCGCGCGATTCCCATATTTTCGTATGCTATAGCCCACGCCTTCCAAGTGAACCTGGGAACTCCGGACCCCTATTGCCTAAAAATTTTCCGGACTATCAAATACGACCTAAGGAACCATAGTCACCGCCCAGCCATGATCATTCCTCATTTGTTGCGTTTTTCGGCCAAAAAACTAGAATTCCGCCCGATTACAATATTTTTGTGTGCTATTGCCCACCCTTCCAAGTGGTTCCGGGACCCCCGGACCCCGATCGCCTAAAAATTTTCCGGGCCGTCAAATACGACCTAAGGAACCATAGTAACCGGCCCGCCATCATCGTTTCTTATTTTTTGCATATTTCGGCCAAAAAACTAGAATTACGCCCGATTCCCATATTTTCGTGTGCTATACCCACGCCTTCCAAGTGGTCCGGAGAGCCGCGGACCCCGATCGCCTAAAAATTTTCGGACTATAAAATACGACCTAAGGTACCATAGTAACCGCCCCACCATGATCGTTCCAAATGCTTTGCATTTTTCGGCCAAACAACTAGAATTCCGCGCGATTCCCATATTTTTGTGTGTTATATCCCACGCCTTACGAGTGGTCCCGGGACCTCCGGACCCCTATCCCCTAATATTTTTCCGGATTATCAATGAGACCTAAGGAACCATAGTCACCGCCCAGCCATGATCATTCCTCATTTGTTGCGTTTTTCGGCCAAAAAACTAGAATTCCGCCCGATTACAATATTTTTGTGTTCTATTGCCCACCCTTCCAAGTGGTTCCGGGACCTTCGGACCCCATAGTCACTGCCTCGCCATGATCGTTCCTCATTTTTTGCATTTTTTGGGCAAAAAACTAGAATTCCGCCCGATTCCCATATTTCTGTGTGTTATCGCCCACGCCTTCCGAGTGGGGCGGGCCCCCGGAGCCGGATCGCCTAAAAATTTTCCGGACTATCAAATACGACCTAAGGAACCATAGTCACCACCCCGCCATGATCGTTCCTAGTCTTTTGCGTTTTTCAGCCAAAAACTAGAATTTCGCGCGATTTCCATATTTTCGTGTGCAAAGCCCACGCCTTCCAAGGGGTCCCGGGAACCCCGAACCCCGATCGCCTAAAAATTTTCCGGGCCATCAAATACGACCTAAGGAACCATAGTAACCACCCCGCCATGATCGTTCCTCATTTTTTGCGTTTTTCGGACAAACAACTAGAATTCCGCGCGATTCCCATATTTTTGTGTGATATAGCCCATGCCTTCCGAGTGGTCCCGGGTCTCCGGACCCCTATCGCCTAAAATTTTTCCGGACTATCAAATAAGATCTAAGGAACCATAGTCACCGCCCAGCCATGATCGTTCCTAGTTTTTTCCGTTTTTCGGCCAAAAAACTAGAATTCCGCGCGGTTCCCATATTTTTGTGTCCTATAGCCCACGCCTTCCAAGTGAACCCGGGAACTCCGGACCCCTATCGCCTAAAATTTTTCCGGACTATCAAATACGACCTAAGGAACCATAGTCACCGCCCAGCCATGATCATTCCTCATTTGTTGCATTTTTCGGCCAAAAAACTAGTTTTCTGCCCGATTACAATATTTTTGTTTGCTATTGCCCACCCTTCCAAGTGGTTCCGGGACCCCCGGACCCCGATCGCCTAAAATTTTTCCGGGCCGTCAAATACTACATAAGGAACTATAGTAACCGCCCCGCCATCATCGTTTCTCATTTTTTGTATTTTTCGGCCAAAAAACTAGAATTATGCCCGATTCCCATATTTTCGTGTGCTTTAGCCCACGCCTTCCAAGGGGTCCCGGGAAACGCTGACCCCGATCGCCTAAAAATTTTCCGGACTATCAAATACGACCTAAGGTACCATTTTTCACCGCCCCACCATGATCGTTCCAAATGCTTTGCATTTTTCGGCCAAAAAACTAGAACTCCGCGCGATTTGCATATTTTAGTGTGCTATAGCTTACGCCTTCCGAGTGGTCTCAGGAGCCGTGGACCCCGATCGCCTAAAATTTACCGGGCCATCAAATATGACCTAAGGAACCATAGTCACCGCCCCTCAATGATCGTTCCTCATTTATTGCATTTTTCGGCCAAAAAACTAGAATACCGCTCGATTACCATATTTTTGTGTGCTATTGCCCACGCCTTCTGAGTGGGCCTGGCCGCCAGACTCGGATCACCTAAAAAATATTCGGGCCACCAATTAGGACCTAAGGAACCATAGTCACCGCCTCGCCATGATCGTTCCTCATTTTTTGCATTTTTTGGCCAAAAAACTAGAATTCCGCCCGATTCCCAAATTTTTGTGTCCTATCGCCCACGCCTTCCGAATGGGTCGGGCCCCCCGGAGCCGGATCGTTTAAAAATTTTCCGGACTATCAAATACGACCTAAGGAACCATAGTTACCGCCCCGCCATGATCGTTCCTAGTCTTTTGCATTTTTCAGCCAAAAAATTAGAATTCCGCGCGATTTCCATATTTTCGTGTGCTTTAGCCCACGCCTTCCAAGGGGTCCCGGGAACCCCGAACCCTGAACCCCGATCGCCTAAAAATTTTTCGGGCCATCAAATAAGACCTATGGAACCATAGTAACAACCCCGCCATGATCGTTCCTCATTTTTTGCGTTTTTCGGCAAAACAACTAGAATTCCGCGCGATTCCCATATTTTTGTGTGTTATAGCCCACGCCTTCCGAGTGTTCCCGGGACCTCCTGACCCCTATCGCCTAAAATTTTTCCGGACTATCAAATACGACCTAAGGAACCATAGTATTCGCCCCGCCATGATCGTTCCTCATTTTTTGCATTTTTCGGCCAAACAACTAGAATTCCGCGCGATTCCCATATTTTTGTGTGTTATAGCCCACGCTTTCCGAGTGGTCCAGAGACCTCCGGACCCCTATCGGCTAATATTTTTCCGGACTATCAAATAAGACCAAAGGAACCATAGTCACCGCCCTGCCAAGATCTTTCCAAATTTTTTGCATGTTACTGAAAAAGACCTAGAATTTCGCCCGATTCCCATATTTTTGTGTGCTATACCCACGCATTCCGAGTGGTCCCAAGAGCCGCGGACCCCGATCGCCTAAAATTTTTCCAGGCAATCAAATATGACCTAAGGAACCATAGTATCCGCCCCGCCATGATCGTTCCTTATTTTTTGCGTTTTTCGGCCAAATAACTAGAATTCCGCGCGATTCCCATATTTTTGTGTGTTATAGCCCACACCATCTGAGTGGTCCCGAGACCTCCGGACCCCTATCGCCTAAAATTTTTCTGGACTATCAAATACGATTTAAGGAACCATAGTCACCGCCCAGCCATGATCTTTCTTAGTTTTTTTCGTTTTTCGGCCAAAAAACTAGAATTTCGCGCGATTCCCATATTTTCGTATACTATAGCCCACGCCTTCCAAGTGAACCTGGGAACTCCGGACCCCTATTGCCTAAAAATTTTCCGGACTATCAAATACGACCTAAGGAACCATAGTCACCGCCCAGCCATGATCATTCCTCATTTGTTGCGTTTTTCGGCCAAAAAACTAGAATTCCGCCCGATTACAATATTTTTGTGTGCTATTGCCCACCCTTCCAAGTGGTTCCGGGACCCCCGGACCCCGATCGCCTAAAAATTTTCCGGGCCGTCAAATACGACCTAAGGAACCATAGTAACCGGCCCGCCATCATCGTTTCTTATTTTTTGCATATTTCGGCCAAAAAACTAGAATTACGCCCGATTCCCATATTTTCGTGTGCTATACCCACGCCTTCCAAGTGGTCCGGAGAGCCGCAGACCCCGATCGCCTAAAAAATTTTCGGACTATAAAATACGACCTGAGGTACCATAGTAACCGCCCCACCATGATCGTTCCAAATGCTTTGCATTTTTCGGCCAAACAACTAGAATTCCGCGCGATTCCCATATTTTTGTGTGTTATATCCCACGCCTTACGAGTGGTCCCGGGACCTCCGGACCCCTATCCCCTAATATTTTTCCGGATTATCAAATATGACCTAAGGAACCATAGTCACCGCCCAGCCATGATCATTCCTCATTTGTTGCGTTTTTCGGCCAAAAAACTAGAATTCCGCCCGATTACAATATTTTTGTGTTCTATTGCCCACCCTTCCAAGTGGTTCCGGGACCTTCGGACCCCATAGTCACTGCCTCGCCATGATCGTTCCTCATTTTTTGCATTTTTTGGGCAAAAAACTAGAATTCCGCCCGATTCCCATATTTCTGTGTGTTATCGCCCACGCCTTCCGAGTGGGTCGGGCCCCCGGAGCCGGATCGCCTAAAAATTTTCCGGACTATCAAATACGACCTAAGGAACCATAGTCACCGCCCCGCCATGATCGTTCCTAGTCTTTTGCGTTTTTCAGCCAAAAAACTAGAATTTCGCGCGATTTCCATATTTTCGTGTGCAAAGCCCACGCCTTCCAAGGGGTCCCGGGAACCCCGAACCCCGATCGCCTAAAAATTTTCCGGGCCATCAAATACAACCTAAGGAACCATAGTAACCACCACGCCATGATCGTTCCTCATTTTTTGCGTTTTTCGGCCAAACAACTAGAATTACGCGCGATTCCCATATTATTGTGTGTTATAGCCCACGCCTTCCGAGTGGTCCCGGGACCTCCTGACCCCTATCGCCTCATTTTTTGCGTTTTTCGGCCAAAAAACTAGAATTACGCCCGATTCCCATATTTTCGAGTGCTATACCAACGCCTTCCAAGTGGTCCGGGGAGCCGTGGACCATGATCGCCTAAAATTTTTTCGGACTATCAAATATGACCTAAGGTACCATATTCACCGCCCCACCATGATCGTTCCAAATGCTTTGCATTTTTCGACCAAAAAACTAGATCTCCGCGCGATTTGCATATTTTAGTGTGCTACAGCTTACGCCTTCCGAGTGGTCCCGAGAGCCGTGGACCCCGATCGCCTAAAAATTTTCGGGCCATCAAATATGACCTAAGGAACCATAGTCACTGCCCTGCCATGATCGTTCCTCATTTATTGCGTTTTCGGCCAAAAAACTAGAATTCCGCTCGATTACCATATTTTTGTGTGCTATTGCCCACGCCTTCCGAGTGGGCCGGGCCGCCGGTCTCGGATCGCCTAAAAAATTTTGGGCCATCAATTAAGACCTAAGGAACCATAGTAACCCCCTCGCCATGATCGTTCCTCATTTTTTGTATTTTTTGGCCAGAAAACTAGAATTCCGCCCGATTCCCATATTTTTGTGTGCTATGGCCCACGCCTTCCGAGTGGGTCGGGCCCCCGGAGCCGGATCGCCTAAAATTTTTCCGGACTATCAAATACGACCTAAGGAACCTTAGTCAGCACCCCGCCATGATCGTTCCTAGTCTTTTGCGTTTTTCAGCCAAAAAACTAGAATTTCGCGCGATTTCCATATTTTCGTGTGCTTTAGCCCACGCCTTCCAAGGGGTCCCGGAAACCCCGAACCCCGATCGCCTAAAAATTATCCGGGCCATCAAATACGACCTAAGGAACCATAGTAACCACCCTGCCATGATCGTTCCTCATTGTTTGCATTTTTCGGCCAAACAACTAGATTTCCGTGCGATCCCATATTTTTGTGTGTTATATAGCCCACGCCTTCCGAGTGGTCCTGGGTCTCCGGACCCCTATCGCCTAAAATTTTTCCGGACTATCAAATAAGACCTAAGGAACCATAGTCACCGCCCAGCCATGATCGTTCCTAGTTTTTTCTGTTTTTCGGCCAAAAAACTAGAATTCCGCGCGATTCCCATATTTTCGTGTCCTATAGCACACGCCTTCCAAGTGAACCCGGGAACTCCGGACCCCTATCGCCTAAAATTTTTCCGGACTATCAAATACGACCTAAGGAACCATAGTATCCGCCCCGCCATGATCGTTCCTTATTTTTTGCGATTTTCGGCCAAACAACTAGAATTCCGCGCGATTCCCATATTTTTGTGTGTTATAGCCCACGCCTTCCGAGTGGTCCCGGGACCTCCGGACCCCTATCGCCTAATATTTTTTCGGACTATCAAATAAGACCTAAGGAACCATAGTAACCACCCCGCCATGATCGTTCCTCATTGTTTGCGTTTTTCGGCCAAACAACTAGAATTCCGCGCGATTCCCATATTTTTGTGTGTTATAGCCCACGCCTTCCGAGTGGTCCCGGGACCTCCTGACCCCTATCGCCTAAAATTTTTTCGGACTATCAAATACGACCTAAGGAACCATAGTATCCGCCCCGCCATGATCGTTCCTCATTTTTTGCATTTTTCGGCCAAACAACTAGAATTCCGCGCGATTCCCATATTTTTGTGTGTTATAGCCCACGCCTTCCGAGTGGTCCCGGGACCTCCGGACCCCTATCGCCTAATATTTTTCCGGACTATCAAATAAGACCAAAGGAACCATAGTCACCGCCCTGTCAAGATCTTTCCACATTTTTTGCATGTTACTGAAAAAGACCTAGAATTTCGCCCGATTCCCATATTTTCGTGTGCTATACCCACGCATTCCGAGTGGTCCCAAGAGCCGCGGACCCTGATCGCCTAAAATTTTTCCGGGCAATCAAATATGACCTAAGGAACCATAGTATCCGCCCCGCCATGATCGTTCCTTATTTTTTGCGATTTTCGGCCAAACAACTAGAATTCCGCGCGATTCCCATATTTTTGTGTGTTATAGCCCACACCTTCCGAGTGGTCCCGGGACCTCCGGATCCCTATCGCCTAAAATTTTTCCGGACTATCAAATATGACCTAAGGAACCATAGTATCCGCCCCGCCATGATCGTTCCTCATTTTTTGCATTTTTCGGCCAAACAACTAGAATTTCGCGCGATTCCCATATTTTTGTGTGTTATAGCCCACGCCTTCCGAGTGGTCCCGGGACCTCCGGACCCCTATCGCCTAATATTTTTCCGGACTATCAAATAAGACCTAAGGAACCATAGTAACCACCCCGCCATGATCGTTCCTCATTGTTTGCGTTTTTCGGCCAAACAACTAGAATTCCGCGCGATTCCCATATTTTTGTGTGTTATAGCCCACGCCTTCCGAGTGGTCCCGGGACCTCCTGACCCCTATCGCCTAAAATTTTTTCGGACTATCAAATACGACCTAAGGAACCATAGTATCCGCCCCGCCATGATCGTTCCTCATTTTTTGCATTTTTCGGCCAAACAACTAGAATTCCGCGCGATTCCCATATTTTTGTGTGTTATAGCCCACGCCTTTCGAGTGGTCCCGGGACCTCCGGATCCCTATCGCCTAATATTTTTCCGGACTATCAAATAAGACCAAAAGAACCATAGTCACCGCCCTGTCAAGATCTTTCCACATTTTTTGCATGTTACTGAAAAAGACCTAGAATTTCGCCCGATTCCCATATTTTCGTGTGCTATACCCACGCATTCTGAGTGGTCCCAAGAGCCGCGGACCCCGAGTGCCTAAAATTTTTCCGGGCAATCAAATATGACCTAAGGAACCATAGTAACTGCCCCGCCATGATCCTTCCTTATTTTTTGTGATTTTCGGCCAAACAACTAGAATTCCGCGTGATTCCCGTATTTTTGTGTGTTATAGCCCACACCTTCCGAGTGGTCCCGGGACCTCCGGACCCCTATCGCCTAAACTTTTTCCGGACTATCAAATACGACCTAAGGAACCATAGTATCCACCCCGCCATGATCGTTCCTCATTTTTTGTGTTTTTCGGCCAAACAACTAGAATTCCGTGCGATCCCATATTTTTGTGTGTTATAGCCCACGCCTTCCGAGTGGTCCCGGTTCTCTGGACCCCTATCGCCTAAAATTTTTCCGGACTATCAAATAAGACCTAAGGAACCATAGTCACCGCCCAGCCATGATCGTTCCTAGTTTTTTCTATTTTTCGGCCAAAGAACTTGAATTCCGCGCGATTCCCATATTTTCGTGTCCTATAGCACACGCCTTCCAAGTGAACCCGGGAACTCCGGACCCCTATCGCCTAAAATTTTTCCGGACTATCAAATACGACCTAAGGAACCATAGTATCCGCCCCGCCATGATCGTTCCTTTTTTTTTGCGTTTTTCGGCCAAACACCTAGAATTTCGCCCGATTCCCATATTTTCATATGCTATTGCCCACGCCTTCCGAGTGGTCCCAAGAGCCGCGGACCCCGACCGCCTAAAATTTTTCCGGGCAATCAAATACGACCTAAGGAACCATAGTATCTGCCACGCCATGATCGTTCCTTATTTTTTGCATTTTTCGGCCAAACAACTAGAATTCCGCGCGATTCCCATATTTTTGTGTGTTATAGCCCACACCTTCCGAGTGGTCCCGGGACCTCCGGACCCCTATCGCCTAAAAATTTTCCGGACTATCAAATACGACCTAAGGAACCATAGTATCCGCCCCGCCATGATCGTTCCTCATTTTTTGTGTTTTTCGGCCAAACAACTAGAATTCCGCGCGATCCCATATTTTTGTGTGTTATATAGCCCACGCCTTCCGAGTGGTCCCGGGTCTCCGGACCCCTATCGCCTAAAATTTTTCCGGACTATCAAATAAGACCTAAGGAACCATAGTCACCACCCAGCCATGATCGTTCCTAGTTTTTTCTGTTTTTCGGCCAAAAACTAGAATTCCGCGCGATTCCCATATTTTCGTGTCCTATAGCACACGCCTTCCAAGTGAACCCGGGAACTCCGGACCCCTATCGCCTAAAATTTTTCCGGACTATCAAATACGACCTAAGGAACCATAGTATCCGCCCCGCCATGATCGTTCCTCATTTTTTGCGTTTTTCGGCCAAACATCTAGAATTTCGCGCGGTTCCCATATTTTTGTGTGTTATAGCCCACGCCTTCGGAGTGGTCCCGGGACCTCCGGACCCCTATCGCCTAATATTTTTCCGGACTATCAAATAAGACCTAAGGAACCATAGTAACCACCCCGCCATGATCGTTCCTCATTGTTTGCATTTTTCGGCCAAACAACTAGAATTCCGCGCGATTCCCATATTTTTGTGTGTTATAGCCCACGCCTTCCGAGTGGTCCCGGGACCTCCTGACCCCTGTCGCACAAAATTTTTTCGGACTATCAAATATGACCTAAGGAAGCATAGTATCCCCCCTGCCATGATCGTTCCTCATTTTTTGCATTTTTCGGCCAAACAACTAGAATTCCGCGCGATTCCTATATTTTTGTGTGTTATAGCCCACGCCTTCCGAGTGGTCCCGGGACCTCCGGACCCCTATCGCCTAGTTTTTTCCAGACTATCAAATAAGACCTAAGGAACCATAGTCACCGCCTAGCCATGATCGTACCTAGTTTTTTCTATTTTTCGGCCAAAAAACTAGAATTCCGCGCGATTCCCATATTTTCGTGTCCTATAGCCCACGCCTTCCAAGTGAACCCGGGAACTCCGGACCCCTATCGCCTAAAATTTTTCCGTACTATCAAATACGACCTAAGGAACCATAGTCACCGCCCAGCCATGATCATTCCTCATTTGTTGCGTTTTTCGACCAAAAAACTAGAATTCCGCCCGATTACAATATTTTTGTGTGCTATTGCCCACCCTTCCAAGTGGTTCCGGGACCCCCGGACCCCGATCGCCTAAAATTTTTTTGGGCCGTCAAATATGACCTAAGGAACCATAGTAACCACCTCGCCATGATCGTTCCTCATTTTTTGCATTTTTCGGCCAAACAACTAAAATTCCGCGCGATTCCCATATTTTTGTGTGCTATAGCCCACGCCTTCCGAGTGTACCCGGGACCTCCTGACCCCTATCGCCTAAAATTTTTCCGGACTATCAAATACGACCTAAGGAACCATAGTATCCGCCCCGCCATGATCGTTCCTCATTTTTTGTGTTTTTCGGCCAAACAACTAGAATTCCGCGCGATTCCCATATTTTTGTGTGTTATATCCCACGCCTTCCGAGTGGTCCCGGGACCTCCGGACCCCTATCGCCTAATATTTTTCCGGACTATCAAATTAGACCAAAGGAACCATAGTCACCGCCCTGCCAAGATCTTTCCAAATTATTTGCATGTTACTGAAAAAGACCTAGAATTTCGCCCGATTCCCATATTTTCGTGTGCTATACCCACGCATTCCGAGTGGTCCCAAGAGCCCCGGACCCCAATCGCCTATAATTTTTCCGGGCAATAAAATACGACCTAAGGAACCATAGTATCCGTCCCGCCATGATCGTTCCTTATTTTTTGCGATTTTCGGCCAAAATACTAGAATTCCGCGCGATTCCCATATTTTTGTGTGTTATAGCCCACACCTTCCGAGTGGTCCCGGGACCTCCGGATCCCTATCTCCTAAAATTTTTCCGGACTATCAAATAAGACCTAAGGAACCATAGTATCCACTCCGCCATGATCGTTCCTCATTTTTTGTGTTTTTCGGCCAAATAACTAGAATTCCGTGCGATCCCATATTTTTGTGTGTTATAGCCCATGCATTCCGAGTGGTCCCGGGTCTCTTGACCCCTATCGCCTAAAATTTTTCCGGACTATCAAATGAGACCTAAGGAACCATAGTCACCGCCCAGCCATGATCGTTCCTAGTTTTTTCTATTTTTCCGCCAAAAATCTAGAATTCAGCGCGATTCCCATATTTTCGTGTCCTTTAGCACACGCCTTCCAAGTGAACCCGGGAACTCCGGACCCCTATCGCCTAAATTTTTTTCGGACTATCAAATACGACCTAAGGAACCATAGTATCCGCCCCGCCATGATCGTTCCTCATTTTTTGCGTTTTTCGGCCAAACAACTAGAATTTCGCGCGATTCCCATATTTTTGTGTGTTATAGCCCACGCCTTCCGAGTGGTCCCGGGACCTCCGTACCCCTATCCCCTAATATTTTTCCGGACTATCAAATAAGATCTAAGGAACCATAGACACCGCCCTGTCAAGATCTTTCCACATTTTTTGCATGTTACTGAAAAAGACCTAGAATTTCGCCCGATTCCCATATTTTCGTGTGCTATTGCCCACGCCTTCTGAGTGGTCCCAAGATCCGCGGACCCCGATCGCCTAAAATTTTTCCGGGGAATCAAATAAGAACTAAGGAACCATAGTATCTGCCACGCCATGATCGTTCCTTATTTTTTGCATTTTTCGGCCAAAAAACCAGAATTCCGCGCGATTCCCATATTTTTGTGTGTTATAGCCCACACCTTCCGAGTGGTCCCGGGACCTCCGGACCCCTATCGCCTAAAAATTTTCCGGACTATCAAATACGACCTAAGGAACCATAGTATCCGCCCCGCCATGATCGTTCCTCATTTTTTGTGTTTTTCGGCCAAACAACTAGAATTCCGCGCGATCCCCATATTTTTGTGTGTTATAGCCCACACCTTCCGAGTGGTCCCGGGACCTCCGGATCCCTATCTCCTAAAATTTTTCCGGACTATCAAATAAGACCTAAGGAACCATAGTATCCACTCCGCCATGATCGTTCCTCATTTTTTGTGTTTTTCGGCCAAATAACTAGAATTCCGTGCGATCCCATATTTTTGTGTGTTATAGCCCATGCCTTCCGAGTGGTCCCGGGTCTCTTGACCCCTATCGCCTAAAATTTTTCCGGACTATCAAATGAGACCTAAGGAACCATAGTCACCGCCCAGCCATGATCGTTCCTAGTTTTTTCTATTTTTCCGCCAAAAATCTAGAATTCAGCGCGATTCCCATATTTTCGTGTCCTTTAGCACACGCCTTCCAAGTGAACCCGGGAACTCCGGACCCCTATCGCCTAAATTTTTTCCGGACTATCAAATACGACCTAAGGAACCATAGTATCCGCCCCGCCATGATCGTTCCTCATTTTTTGCGTTTTTCGGCCAAACAACTAGAATTTCGCGCGATTCCCATATTTTTGTGTGTTATAGCCCACGCCTTCTGAGTGGTCCCGGGACCTCCGTACCCCTATCCCCTAATATTTTTCCGGACTATCAAATAAGATCTAAGGAACCATAGACACCGCCCTGTCAAGATCTTTCCACATTTTTTGCATGTTACTGAAAAAGACCTAGAATTTCGCCCGATTCCCATATTTTCGTGTGCTATTGCCCACGCCTTCTGAGTGGTCCCAAGATCCGCGGACCCCGATCGCCTAAAATTTTTCCGGGGAATCAAATAAGAACTAAGGAACCATAGTATCTGCCACGCCATGATCGTTCCTTATTTTTTGCATTTTTCGGCCAAAAAACCAGAATTCCGCGCGATTCCCATATTTTTGTGTGTTATAGCCCACACCTTCCGAGTGGTCCCGGGACCTCCGGACCCCTATCGCCTAAAAATTTTTCGGACTATCAAATACGACCTAAGGAACCATAGTATCCGCCCCGCCATGATCGTTCCTCATTTTTTGTGTTTTTCGGCCAAACAACTAGAATTCCGCGCGATCCCATATTTTTGTGTGTTATATAGCCCACGCCTTCCGAGTGGTCCTGGGTCTCCGGACCCCTATCGCCTAAAATTTTTCCGGACTATCAAATAAGACCTAAGGAACCATAGTCACCGCCTAGCCATGATCGTTCCTAGTTTTTTCTGTTTTTCGGCCAAAAAACTAGAATTCCGCGCGATTCCCATATTTTCGTGTCCTATAGCACACGCCATCCAAGTGAACCCGGGAACTCCGGACCCCTATCGCCTAAAATTTTTCCGGACTATCAAATACGACCTAAGGAACCATAGTATCCACCCCGCCATGATCGTTCCTCATTTTTTGCATTTTTCGGCCAAACAACTAGAATTTCGCGCGATTCCCATATTTTTGTGTGTTATAGCCCACGCCTTCCGAGTGGTCCCGGGACCTCCGGACCCCTATCGCCTAATATTTTTCCGGACTATCAAATAAGACCAAAGGAACCATAGTCACCGCTCTGCCAAGATCTTTCCAAATTATTTGCATGTTACTGAAAAAGACCTAGAATTTCGCCCGATTTCCATATTTACGTGTGCTATACCCACGCATTCCGAGTGGTCCCAAGATCCGCGGACCCCAATCGCCTAAAAATTTTCCGGGCAATAAAATACGACCTAAGGAACCATAGTATCCGCCCCGCCATGATCGTTCCTTATTTTTTGCGATTTTCGGCCAAACAACTAGAATTCCGCGCGATTCCCATATTTTTGTGTGTTATAGCCCACACCTTCCGAGTGGTCCCGGGACCTCCGGATCCCTATCGCCTAAAATTTTTCCGGACTATCAAATAAGACCTAAGGAACCATAGACACCGCCCTGTCAAGATCTTTCCACATTTTTTGCATGTTACTGAAAAAGACCTAGAATTTCGCCCGATTCCCATATTTTCGTGTGCTATTGCCCACGCCTTCCGAGTGGTCCCAAGAGCCGCGGACCCCGATCGCCTAAAATTTTTCCGGGCAATCAAATACGACCTAAGGAACCATAGTATCTGCCATGCCATGATCGTTCCTTATTTTTTAAATTTTTCGGCCAAACAACTAGAATTCCGCGCTATTCCCATATTTTTGTGTGTTATAGCCCACACCTTCCGAGTGGTCCCGGGACCTCCGGACCCCTATCGCCTAAAATTTTTCCGGACTATCAAATACGACCTAAGGAACCATAGTATCCGCCCCGCCATGATCGTTCCTCATTTTTTGTGTTTTTCGGCCAAACAACTAGAATTCCGCGCGATCCCATATTTTTGTGTGTTATATAGCCCACGCCTTCCGAGTGGTCCTGGGTCTCCGGACCCCTATCGCCTAAAATTTTTCCAGACTATCAAATAAGACCTAAGGAACCATAGTCACCGCCTAGCCATGATCGTTCCTAGTTTTTTCTGTTTTTCGGCCAAAAAACTAGAATTCCGCGCGATTCCCATATTTTCGTGTCCTATAGCCCATGCCTTCCAAGTGAACCCGGGAACTCCGGACCCCTATCGCCTAAAATTTTTCCGTACTATCAAATACGACCTAAGGAACCATAGTCACCGCCTAGCCATGATCGTTCCTAGTTTTTTCTGTTTTTCGGCCAAAAAACTAGAATTCCGCGCGATTCCCATATTTTCGTGTCCTATAGCACACGCCTTCCAAGTGAACCCGGGAACTCCGGACCCCTATCGCCTAAATTTTTTCCGGACTATCAAATACAACCTAACGAACCATAGTATCCGCCCCGCCATGATCGTTCCTCATTTTTTGCGTTTTTCGGCCAAACAACTAGAATTTCGCGTGATTCCCATATTTTTGTGTGTTATAGCCCACGCCTTCCGAGTGGTCCCGGGACCTCCGTACCCCTATCCCCTAATATTTTTCCGGACTATCAAATAAGACCTAAGGAACCGTAGACACCGCCTTGTCAAGATCTTTCCACATTTTTTGCATATTACTGAAAAAGACCTAGAATTTCGCCCGATTCCCATATTTTCGTGTGCTATTGCCCACGCCTTCTGAGTGGTCCCAAGAGCCACGGACCCCGATCGCCTAAAATTATTCCGGGGAATCAAATAAGAACTAAGGAACCATAGTATCTGCCACGCCATGATCGTTCCTTATTTTTTGCATTTTTCGGCCAAACAACTAGAATTCCGCGCGATTCCCATATTTTTGTGTGTTATAGCCCACACCTTCCGAGTGGTCCCGGGACCTCCGGACCCCTATCGCCTAAAAATTTTCCGGACTATCAAATACGACCTAAGGAACCATAGTATCCGCCCCGCCATGATCGTTCCTCATTTTTTGTGTTTTTAGGCCAAACAACTAGAATTCCGCGCGATCCCATATTTTTGTGTGTTATATAGCCCACGCCTTCCGAGTGGTCCTTGGTCTCCGGACCCCTATCGCCTAAAATTTTTCCGGACTATCAAATAAGACCTAAGGAACCATAGTCACCGCCTAGCCATGATCGTTCCTAGTTTTTTCTGTTTTTCGGCCAAAAAACTAGAATTCCGCGCGATTCCCATATTTTCGTGTCCTATAGCACACGCCTTCCAAGTGAACCCGGGAACTCCGGACCCCTATCGCCTAAAATTTTTCCGGACTATCAAATATGACCTAAGGAACCATAGTATCCACCCCGCCATGATCGTTCCTCATTTTTTGCGTTTTTCGGCCAAACAACTAGAATTTCGTGCGATTCCCATATTTTTGTGTGTTATAGCCCACGCCTTCCGAGTGGTCCCAGGACCTCCGGACCCCTATCGCCTAATATTTTTCCGGACTATCAAATAAGACCAAAGGAACCATAGTCACCGCTCTGCCAAGATCTTTTCAAATTATTTGCATGTTACTGAAAAAGACCTAAAATTTCGCCCGATTCCCATATTTACGTGTGCTATACCCACGCATTCCGAGTGGTCCCAAGAGCCGCGGACCCCAATCGCCTAAAAGTTTTCCGGGCAATAAAATACGACCTAAGGAACCATAGTATCCGCCCCGCCATGATCGTTCCTTATTTTTTGCGTTTTTCGGCCAAACAACTAGAATTCCGCGCGATTCCCATATTTTTGTGTGTTATAGCCCACACCTTCCGAGTGGTCCCGGGACCTCCGGATCCCTATCGCCTAAAATTTTTCCGGACTATCAAATAAGACCTAAGGAACCATAGACACCGCCCTGTCAAGATCTTTCCACATTTTTTGCATGTTACTGAAAAAGACCTAGAATTTCGCCCGATTCCCATATTTTCGTGTGCTATTGCCCACGCCTTCCGAGTGGTCCCAAGAGCCGCGGACCCCGATCGCCTAAAATTTTTCCGGGCAATCAAATACGACCTAAGGAACCATAGTATCTGCCACGCCATGATTGTTCCTTATTTTTTGCATTTTTCGGCCAAACAACTAGAATTCCGCGCGATTCCCATATTTTTGTGTGTTATAGCCCACACCTTCCGAGTGGTCCCGGGACCTCCGGACCCCTATCGCCTAAAATTTTTCCGGACTATCAAATACGACCTAAGGAACCATAGTATCCGCCCCGCCATGATCGTTCCTCATTTTTTGTGTTTTTCGGCCAAACAACTAGAATTCCGCGCGATCCCATATTTTTGTGTGTTATATAGCCCACGCCTTCCGAGTGGTCCTGGGTCTCCGGACCCCTATCGCCTAAAATTTTTCCAGACTATCAAATAAGACTTAAGGAACCATAGTTACCGCCTAGCCATGATCGTTCCTAGTTTTTTCTGTTTTTCGGCCAAAAAACTAGAATTCCGCGCGATTCCCATATTTTCGTGTCCTATAGCCCATGCCTTCCAAGTGAACCCGGGAACTCCGGACCCCTATCGCCTAAAATTTTTCAGTACTATCAAATACGACCTAAGGAACCATAGTCACCGCCCAGCCATGATCATTCCTCATTTGTTGCATTTTTCGGCCAAAAAACTAGAATTCCGCCCGATTACCATATTTTTGTGTGCTATTGCCCACCCTTCCAAGTGGTTCCGGGACCCTCTGACCCCGATCGCCTAAAATTTTTCCGGGCCATCAAATACGACCTAAGGAACCATAGTAACCACCTCGCCATGATCGTTCCTCATTTTTTGCATTTTTCGGCCAAACAACTAAAATTCCGCGCGATTCCCATATTTTTGTGTGCTATAGCCCACGCCTTCCGAGTGTACCCGGGACCTCCTGACCCCTATCGCCTAAAATTTTTCTGGACTATCAAATACGACCTAAGGAACCATAGTATCCACCCCGCCATGATCGTTCCTCATTTTTTGCATTTTTCGGCCAAATAACTAGAATTCCGCGCGATTCCCATATTTTTGTGTGTTATATCCCACGCCTTCCGAGTGGTCCCGGGACCTCCGGACCCCTATCGCCTAATATTTTTCCGTACTATCAAATAAGACCAAAGGAACCATAGTCACCGCCCTGCCAAGATCTTTCCAAATTATTTGCATGTTACTGAAAAAGACCTAGAATTTCGTCCGATTCCCATATTTTCGTGTGCTATACCCACGCATTCCGAGTGGTCCCAAGAGCCGCGGACCCCGATCGCCTAAAATTTTTCCGGGCAATCAAATACGACCTAAGGAACCATAGTATCCACCCCGCCATGATTGTTCCTTATTTTTTGCGATTTTCGGCCAAACAACTAGAATTCCGCGCGATTCCCATATTTTTGTGTGTTATAGCCCACACCTTCCGAGTGGTCCCGGGACCTCCGGATCCCTATCTCCTAAAATTTTTCCGAACTATCAAATAAGACCTAAGGAACCATAGTATCCACTCCGCCATGATCGTTCCTCATTTTTTGTGTTTTTCGGCCAAACAACTAGAATTCCGTGCGATTCCCATATTTTTGTGTGTTATAGCCCACGCCTTCCGAGTGGTCCCGGGACCTCCGGACCCCTATCGCCTAATATTTTTCCGGACTATCAAATAAGACCAAAGGAACCATAGTTACCGCCCTGCCAAGATCTTTCCAAATTATTTGCATGTTACTGAAAAAGACCTAGAATTTCGCCCGATTCCCATATTTACGTGTGCTATACCCACGCATTCCGAGTGGTCCCAAGAGCCGCGGACCCCAATCGCCTAAAAACTTTCCGGGCAATAAAATATGACCTAAGGAACCATAGTATCTGCCACGCCATGATTGTTCCTTATTTTTTGCATTTTTCGGCCAAACAACTAGAATTCCGCGCGATTCCCATATTTTTGTGTGTTATAGCCCACACCTTCCGAGTGGTCCCGGGACCTCCGGACCCCTATCGCCTAAAATTTTTCCGGACTATCAAATACGACCTAAGGAACCATAGTATCCGCCCCGCCATGATCGTTCCTCATTTTTTGTGTTTTTCGGCCAAACAACTAGAATTCCGCGCGATCCCATATTTTTGTGTGTTATATAGCCCACGCCTTCCGAGTGGTCCTGGGTCTCCGGACCCCTATCGCCTAAAATTTTTCCAGACTATCAAATAAGACTTAAGGAACCATAGTTACCGCCTAGCCATGATCGTTCCTAGTTTTTTCTGTTTTTCGGCCAAAAAACTAGAATTCCGCGCGATTCCCATATTTTCGTGTCCTATAGCCCATGCCTTCCAAGTGAACCCGGGAACTCCGGACCCCTATCGCCTAAAATTTTTCAGTACTATCAAATACGACCTAAGGAACCATAGTCACCGCCCAGCCATGATCATTCCTCATTTGTTGCATTTTTCGGCCAAAAAACTAGAATTCCGCCCGATTACCATATTTTTGTGTGCTATTGCCCACCCTTCCAAGTGGTTCCGGGACCCTCTGACCCCGATCGCCTAAAATTTTTCCGGGCCATCAAATACGACCTAAGGAACCATAGTAACCACCTCGCCATGATCGTTCCTCATTTTTTGCATTTTTCGGCCAAACAACTAAAATTCCGCGCGATTCCCATATTTTTGTGTGCTATAGCCCACGCCTTCCGAGTGTACCCGGGACCTCCTGACCCCTATCGCCTAAAATTTTTCTGGACTATCAAATACGACCTAAGGAACCATAGTATCCACCCCGCCATGATCGTTCCTCATTTTTTGCATTTTTCGGCCAAATAACTAGAATTCCGCGCGATTCCCATATTTTTGTGTGTTATATCCCACGCCTTCCGAGTGGTCCCGGGACCTCCGGACCCCTATCGCCTAATATTTTTCCGTACTATCAAATAAGACCAAAGGAACCATAGTCACCGCCCTGCCAAGATCTTTCCAAATTATTTGCATGTTACTGAAAAAGACCTAGAATTTCGTCCGATTCCCATATTTTCGTGTGCTATACCCACGCATTCCGAGTGGTCCCAAGAGCCGCGGACCCCGATCGCCTAAAATTTTTCCGGGCAATCAAATACGACCTAAGGAACCATAGTATCCACCCCGCCATGATTGTTCCTTATTTTTTGCGATTTTCGGCCAAACAACTAGAATTCCGCGCGATTCCCATATTTTTGTGTGTTATAGCCCACACCTTCCGAGTGGTCCCGGGACCTCCGGATCCCTATCTCCTAAAATTTTTCCGAACTATCAAATAAGACCTAAGGAACCATAGTATCCACTCCGCCATGATCGTTCCTCATTTTTTGTGTTTTTCGGCCAAACAACTAGAATTCCGTGCGATTCCCATATTTTTGTGTGTTATAGCCCACGCCTTCCGAGTGGTCCCGGGACCTCCGGACCCCTATCGCCTAATATTTTTCCGGACTATCAAATAAGACCAAAGGAACCATAGTTACCGCCCTGCCAAGATCTTTCCAAATTATTTGCATGTTACTGAAAAAGACCTAGAATTTCGCCCGATTCCCATATTTACGTGTGCTATACCCACGCATTCCGAGTGGTCCCAAGAGCCGCGGACCCCAATCGCCTAAAAACTTTCCGGGCAATAAAATATGACCTAAGGAACCATAGTATCCGCCCCGCCATGATCGTTCCTGATGTTTTGCGATTTTCGGCCAAACAACTAGAATTCCGCGCGATTCCCATATTTTTGTGTGTCATAGCCCACACCTTCCGAGTGGTCCCGGGACCTCCGGATCCCTATCGCCTAAAATTTTTCCGGACTATCAAATAAGACCTAAGGAACCATAGACACTGCCCTGTCAAGATCTTTCCACATTTTTTGCATGTTACTGAAAAAGACCTAGAATTTCGCCCGATTCCCATATTTTCGTGTGCTATTGCCCACGCCTTCCGAGTGGTCCCAAGAGCCGCGGACCCCGACCGCCTAAAATTTTTCCGGGCAATCAAATACGACCTAAGGAACCATAGTATCTGCCACGCCATGATCGTTCCTTATTTTTTGCATTTTTCGGCCAAACAACTAGAATTCCGCGCGATTCCCATATTTTTGTGTGTTATAGCCCACACCTTCCGAGTGGTCCCGGGACCTCCGGACCCCTATCGCCTAAAAATTTTTTGGAATATCAAATAAGACCTAAGGAACCATAGTATCCACCCCGCCATGATCGTTCCTCATTTTTTGTGTTTTTCGGCCAAACAGCTAGAATTCCGCGCGATCCCATATTTTTGTGTGTTATATAGCCCACGCCTTCCGAGTGGTCCTGGGTCTCCGGACCCCTATCGCCTAAAATTTTTCCAGACTATCAAATAAGACCTAAGGAACCATAGTCAGCGCCCAGCCATGATCGTTCCTAGTTTTTTCTGTTTTTCGGCCAAAAAACTAGAATTCCGCGCGATTCCCATATTTTCGTGTCCTATAGCCCATGCCTTCCAAGTGAACCCGGGAACTCCGGACCCCTATCGCCTAAAATTTTTCGGTACTATCAAATACGACTTAAGGAACCATAGTCACCTCCCAGCCATGATCATTCCTCATTTGTTGCGTTTTTCGGCAAAAAAACTAGAATTCCGCCCGATTACAATATTTTTGTGTGCTATTGCCCACCCTTCCAAGTGGTTCCGGGACCCACTGACCCCGATCGCCTAAAATTTTTCCGGGCCGTCAAATACGACCTAAGGAACCATAGTAACCACCTCGCCATGATCGTTCCTCATTTTTTGCATTTTTCGGCCAAACAACTAGAATTCCGCGCGATTCCCATATTTTTGTGTGCTATAGCCCACGCCTTCCGAGTGTACCCGGGACCTCCTGACCCCTATCGCCTAAAATTTTTCCGGACTATCAAATACGACCTAAGGAACCATAGTATCCGCCCCGCCATGATCGTTCCTCATTTTTTGCGTTTTTCGGCCAAACAACTAGAATTCCGCGCGATTCCCATATTTTGTGTGTTATATCCCACGCCTTCCGAGTGGTCCCGGGACCTCCGGACCCCTATCGCCTAATATTTTTCCGGACTATCAAATAAGACCAAAGGAACCATAGTCACCGCCCTACCAAGATCTTTCCAAATTATTTGCATGTTACTGAAAAAGACCTAGAATTTCGCCCGATTCCCATATTTTCGTGTGCTATACCCACGCATTCCGAGTGGTCCCAAGAGCCGCGGACCCCAATCGCCTAAAATTTTTCAGGGCAATAGAATACGACCTAAGGCACCATAGTATCCGCCCCGCCATGATCGTTCTTTATTGTTTGCGATTTTTGGCCAAATAACTAGAATTCCGCGTGATTCCCATATTTTTGTGTTTTATAGCCCACACCTTCCGAGTGGTCCCGGGAACTCCGGATCCCTATCGCCTAAAATTTTTCCGGACTATCAAATATGACCTAAGGAACCATAGTATCCACCCCGCCATGATCGTTCCTCATTTTTTGTGTTTTGCGGCCAAACAACTAGAATTCCGTGCGATCCCATATTTTTGTGTGTTATAGCCCACGCCTTCCGAGTGGTCCCGGGTCGCTGGACCCCTATCGCCTAAAATTTTTCCGGACTATCAAATAAGACCTAAGGAACCATAGTCACCGCCCAGCCATGATCGTTCCTTGTTTTTTCTATTTTTCGGCCAAAAAACTAGAATTCCGCGCGATTCCCATATTTTCGTGTCCTATAGCACACGCCTTCCAAGTGAACCCGGGAACTCCGGACCCCTATCCCCTAAAATTTTTCTGGACTATCAAATACGACCTAAGGAACCATAGTATCCGCCCCGCCTGATCGTTCCTCATTTTTTGCGTTTTTCGGCCAAACAACTAGAATTTCGCGCGATTCCCATATTTTTGTGTGTGATAGCCCACGCCTTCCGAGTGGTCCCGGGACCTCCGGACCCCTATCGCCTAATATTTTTCCGGACTATCAAATAAGACCTAAGGAACCATAGTCACCGCCCTGTCATGATCTTTCCACATTTTTTGCATGTTACTGAAAAAGACCTAGAATTTTGCCCGATTCCCATATTTTCGTGTGCTATACCCACGCATTCCGAGTGGTCCCAAGAGCCGCGGACCCCGATCGCCTAAAAATTTTCCGGGCAATCAAATATGACCTAAGGAACCATAGTATCCGCCCCGCCATGATCTTTCCTCATTTTTTGCGATTTTCGGCCAAACAACTAGAATTCCGCGCGATTACCATATTTTTGTGTGTTATAGCCCACACCTTCCGAGTGGTCCCGGGACCTCCGGACCCTTATCGCCTAAAATTTTTTCGGACTATCAAATACGACCTATGGAACCATAGTATCCACCCCGCCACGATCGTTCCTCATTTTTTGTGTTTTTCGGCCAAACAACTAGAATTCCGTTCGATCCCATATTTTTGTGTGTTATAGCCCACGCCTTCCGAGTGGTCCCGGGTCTCTGGATCCCTATCGCCTAAAATTTTTCTGGACTATCAAATAAGACCTAACGAACCATAGTCACCGCCCAGCCATGATCATTCCTAGTTTTTTCTATTTTTCGGCCAAAAAACTAGAATTCCGCGCGATTCCCATATTTTCGTGTCCTATATCACACGCCTTCCAAGTGAACCCGGGAACTCCGGACCCCTATCGCCTAAAATTTTTCCGGACTATCAAATACGACCTAAGGAACCATAGTATCCGCCCCGCCATGATCGTTCATCATTTTTTGCGTTTTTCGGCCAAACAACTAGAATTTCGCGCGATTCCCATATTTTTGTGTGTTATAGCCCACGCCTTTCGAGTTGTCCCGGGACCTCCGGACCCCTATCGCCTAATATTTTTCCGGACTATCAAATAAGACCTAAGGAACCATAGTCACCTCCCTGTCAAGATCTTTCCACATTTTTTGCATGTTACTGAAAAAGACCTAGAGTTTCGCCCGATTCCCATATTTTCGTGTGCTATTGCCTACGCCTTCCGAGTGGTCCCAAGAGCCGCGGACCCCAACCGCCTAAAATTTTTTCGGGCAATCAAATACGACCTAAGGAACCATAGTATCCGCCACGCCATGATCGTTCCTTATTTTTTGCATTTTTCGGCCAAAAAACTAGAATTCCGCGCGATTCCCATATTTTCGTGTCCTATATCACACGCCTTCCAAGTGAACCCGGGAACTCCGGACCCCTATCGCCTAAAATTTTTCCAGACTATCAAATACGACCTAAGGAACCATAGTATCTGCCCCGCCATGATCGTTCCTCATTTTTTGCGTTTTTCGGCCAAACAACTAGAATTTCGCGCGATTCCCATATTTTTGTGTGTTATAGCCCACGCCTTCCGAGTTGTCCCGGGACCTCTGGACCCCTATCGCCTAATATTTTTCCGGACTATCAAATAAGACCTAAGGAACCATAGTCACCTCCCTGTCAAGATCTTTCCACATTTTTTGCATGTTACTGAAAAAGACCTAGAGTTTCGCCCGATTCCCATTTTATCGTGTGCTATTGCCCACGCCTTCCGAGTGGTCCCAAGAGCCGCGGACCCCGATCGCCTAAAATTTTTCCGGGCAATCAAATACGACCTAAGGAACCATAGTATCCGCCACGCCATGATCGTTCCTTATCTTTTGCATTTTTCGGCCAAACAACTAGAATTCCGCGCGATTCCCATATTTTTGTGTGTTATAGCCCACACCTTACGAGTGGTCCCGGGACCTCCGGACCCCTATCGCCTAAAATTTTTCCGGACTATCAAATACGACCTAAGGAACCATAATATCCGCCCCGCCATGATCGTTCCTCATTTTTTGTGTTTTTCGGCCAAACAACTAGAATTCCGCGCGATCCCATATTTTTGTGTGTTATATAGCCCACGCCTTCCGAGTGGTCCTGGGTCTCCGGAACACTATCTCCTAAAACTTTTCTACATTTTTCAGTATAATACTAATGATTTATCTATATTTCTATCGTTTATTGCTATTGAATAATTGGCACTTATTATGAATTTAAATTTTTGGTATATGAGATTTCCTTTTATTGCACTTATTATGCTTTTTTCTATAGGTTGGATTATTCTATCATCTGCTAAATATATTTCTATAGGGGTATCTATTCCTTCTCTAAAACATGCTTTTATTAGTATTTCAGTTCCTCCTAGGTGTACATATTTAATTGGGTTTTTTGCCTTTATATCTTGTATTTCTTTATTTATTATTCTTTTATTTAATATTGGTATTTTAGCTTTTCCATTTGTATATTTACAGTCAATTATATGTTCTTTTTGGCTAACTACGTAGTATTCTTCTCTTTGTCTTTTAAACCAATTTTTTATTGTAGGTGCTTCAAATATTTTTTCGACACATATTTTTGTGTGTTATAGCCCACGCCTTCCGAGTGGTCCCGGGACCTCCGGACCCCTATCGTCTAATATTTTTCCGGACTATCAAATAAGACCCAAGGAACCATAGTCACCGCCCTGTCAAGATCTTTCCACATTTTTTGCATGTTACTGAAAAAGACCTAGAATTTCGCCCGATCGCCTAAAATTTTTCCCGGCAATCAAATACAACCTAAGGAACCATAGTATCCGCCACGCCATGATCGTTCCTTATTTTTTGCATTTTTCGGCAAACAACTAGAATTCCGCGCGATTCCCATATTTTTGTTTTTTATAGCCCACACATTCCGAGTGGTCCCGGGACCTTCGGACCCCTATCGCCTAAAATTTTTCCGGACTATCAAATATGTCCTAAGGAACCATAGTATCTGCCCCGCCATGATCGTTCCTCATTTTTTGTGTTTTTTGGCCAAACAACTAGAATTCCGCGCGATCCCATATTTTTGTGTGTTATATAGCCCACGCCTTCCGAGTGGTCCCGGGTCTCCGGACCCCTATCGCCTAAAATTTTTCCGGACTATCAAATAAGACCTAAGGAACCATAGTCACCGCCCAGCCATGATCGTTCCTAGTTTTTTCTATTTTTCGGCCAAAAAACTAGAATTCCGCGCGATTCCCATATTTTCGTGTCCTATAGCCCACGCCTTCCAAGTGAACCCGGGAACTCCGGACCCCTATCGCCTAAAATTTTTCTGGACTATCAAATACGACCTAAGGAACCATAGTCACCGCCCAGCCATGATCATTCCTCATTTGTTGCGTTTTTCGGCCAAAAAACTAGAATTCCGCCCGATTACAATATTTTTGTGTGCTATTGCCCACCCTTCCAAGTGGTTCCGGGACCCACTAACCCCGATCGCCTAAAATTTTTCCGGGCCGTCAAATACGACCTAAGGAACAATAGTAACAGCCCCGCCATCATCGTTTCTCATTTTTTGCATTTTTCAGCGAAAAAACTAGAATTACGCCCGATTCCCATATTTTCGTGTGCTATACCCACGACTTCCAAGTGGTCCGGGGAGCCGCGGACCCCGATCTCCTAAAAAATTTTCCGGACTATCAAATACGACCTAAGGTACCATAGTCACTGCTCCACCATGATCGTTCCAAATGCTTTGCATTTTTCGGCCAAAAAACTAGAACTCCGCGCGATTTGCATATTTTAGTGGGCTATAGCTTACGCCTTCCGAGTGGTCCCGGGAGCCGTGGACCCCAATCGCCTAAAATTTCCTGGGACATCAAATGCGACCTAAGGAACCATAGTCACCGCCCCGCCATGATCGTTCCTCATTTATTGCATTTTTCGGCCAAAAAACTAGAATTTCGCTCGATTACCATATTTTTGTGTGCTATAGCTTACGCCTTCCGAGTGGTCCCGGGAGCCGTGGACCCCGATCGCCTAAAATTTTCCGGGCCATCAAATACGACCTAAGGAACCATAGTCACCGCCCCGCCATGATCGTTCCTCATTTATTGCGTTTTTCAGCCAAAAAACTAGAATTCCGCTCGATTACCATATTTTTGTGTGCTATAGCTTATGCCTTCCGAGTAGTCCCGGAAGCCGTGGACCCCGATCGTCTAAAATTTTCCGGGCCATCAAATATGACCTAAGGAACCATAGTCACCGCCCCGCCACGATCATTCCTCATTTATTGCGTTTTTCGGCCAAAAAACTAGAATTCCGCCCGATTATAATATTTTTGTGTGCTATTGCCCACCCTTCCAAGTGGTTCCGGGACCCCCGGACCCCGATCGCCTAAAATTTTTTCGGGCCGTCAAATACGACCTAAGGAACCATAGTAACAGCCCCGCCATCATCGTTTCTCTTTTTTTGCATTTTTCGGCCAAAAAACTAGAATTACGCCCGATTCCCATATTTTCGTGTGCTATACCCACGACTTCCATGTGGTCCGGGGAGCCGCGGACCCCGATCGCCTAAAAATTTTCCGGACTATCAAATACGACCTAAGGTACCATAGTCACTGCCCCACCATGATCGTTCCAAATGCTTTGCATTTTTCGGCCAAAATACTAGAACTCCGCGCGATTTGCATATTTTAGTGTGCTACAGCTTACGCCTTCCGAGTGGTCCCGGGAGCCGTGGACCCCGATCGCCTAAAATTTTCCGGGCCATCAAATATGACCTAAGGAACCATAGTCATCGCCCTGCCATGATCGTTCCTCATTTATTGCGTTTTTCGGACAAAAAACTAGAATTTCGCTCGATTACCATATTTTTGTGTGCTATAGCTTACGCCTTCCGAGTGGTCCCGGGAGCCGTGGACCCCGATCGCCTAAAATTTTTCAGGCCATCAAATGCGACCTAAGGAACCATAGTCACCACCCCGCCATGATCGTTCCTCATTTATTGCGTTTTTCAGCCAAAAAACTAGAATTCCGCTCGATTACCATATTTTTGTGTGCTATTGCCCACGCCTTCCAAGTGGGCCGGGCCGCCGGACTCGGATCGCCTAAAAACTTTTCGTGTCATCAATTAGGACCTAAGGAACCATAGTCACTGCCTTGCCATGATCGTTCCTCATTTTTTGCATTTCTTGGCCAAAAAACTAGAATTTCGCCCGATTCCCATATTTTTGTGTGCTATCGCCCACGCCTTCCGAGTGGGTCGGGCCCCCCGGAGCCAGATCGCCTAAAAATTTTCCGGACTATCAAATACGACCTAAGGAACCATATTCACCGCCCCGCCATGATCGTTCCTAGTCTTTTGCGTTTTTCAGCCAAAAAACTAGAATTCCGCGCGATTTCCAAGGGGTCCAAGTGTCTCCGGACCCCTATCGCCTAAAAATTTTCCGGGCCATCAAATACGACCTAAGGAACCATAGTAACCACCTAGCCATGATCATTCCTAGTTTTTTCCGTTTTTCGGCCAAACAACTAGAATTCCGCGCGATTCTTATATTTTCGTGTCCTATAGCCCACGCCTTCCGAGTGGTCCCGGGTCTCCGGACCCCTATCGCCTAAAATTTTTCCGGACTATCAAATAAGACCTAAGGAACCATAGTCACCGCCCATCCATGATCATTCCTCATTTGTTGCGTTTTTCGGCCAAAAAACTAGAATTGTGTGCTATTGCCCACCCTTCAAAGTGGTTCCGGGACCCCCGGACCCCGATCGCCTAAAAGTTTTCCGGGCCGTCAAATACGACCTAAGGAACCATAATAACCGCCCCGCCATCATCGTTTCTCATTTTTTGCATTTTTCGGCCAAAAAACTAGAATTACGCCCGATTCCCATATTTTCGTGTGCTATACCCACGCCTTCCAAGTGGTCCGGGGAGCCGCGGACCCCTATCGCCTAAAGATTTTCCGGACTATCAAATCTAACCTAAGGTACCATAGTCACCGCCCCACCTTGATCGTTCCAAATGCTTTGCATTTTTCGGCCAAAAAATTAGAACTCCGCACGATTTGCATATTTTAGTGTGCTATAGCTTACGCCTTCCGAGTGGTCCCGAGAGCCGTGCACCCCGATCGCCTAAAATTTTCCGGGCCATCAAATACGACCTAAGGAACCATAGTCATCGCCCCGCCATGATCGTTCCTCATTTATTGCATTTTTCGGCCAAAAAACTAGAATTCCGCTCGATTACCATATTTTTGTGTGCTATTGCCCACGCCTTCCGAGTGGGCCGGGCCGCCGGACTCGGATCGCCTAAAATCTTTTCGGGCCATCGATTAGGACCTAAGGAACCATAGTCACCTCCTCGCCATGATCATTCCTCATTTTTTGCATTTTTTTGCCAAAAAGATAGAATTTCGCTCGATTACCATATTTTTGTGTGCTATTGCCCACACCTTCCAAGTGGGCCGGGCCGCCGGACTCGGATCGCCTAAAAAAATTTCGGGCCATCAATTAGGACCTAAGGAACCATAGTCACCGCCTCGCCATGATTGTTCCTCATGTTTTGTATTTTTTGGCCAAAAAACTAGAATTCCGCCCGATTCCCATATTTTTGTGTGCTATCGCCCACGCCTTCCGAGTGGGTTGGGCCCCCCGGAGCCGGATCACCTAAAAATTTTCCGGACTACCAAATACAACCTAAGGAACCATAGTCACCGCCCCGCCATGATCGTTCCTAGTCTTTTGCGTTTTTCAGCCAAAAAACTAGAATTCCGCGCGATTTCCATATTTTCGTGTGCTTTAGCCCACGCCTTCCAAGGGGTCCTGGGAACCCCGATCGCCTAAAAATTTTCCGGGCCATCAAATATGACCTAAGGAACCATAGTAACCACCCCGCTATGATCGTTCCTCATTTTTTGCGTTTTTCGGCCAAACAATTAGAATTCCGCGCGATTCCCATATTTTTGTGTGTTAGAGCCCATGCCTTCCGAGTGGTCCCGGGACCTCCTGACCCCTATCGCCTAAAATTTTTCTGGACTATCAAATACGACCTAAGGAACCATAGTATCCGACCCACCATCATCGTTTCTAATTTTTTGCATTTTTCGGCCAAAAAACTAGAATTACGCCCGATTCCCATATTTTTGTGTGCTATACCCATGCCTTCCAAGTGGTCCGGGGAGCCGCGGACACCGATCGCCTAAAAATTTTCCGGTCTATCAAATACGACCTAAGGTACCATAGTCACCGCCCCACCATGATCGTTCCAAATGCTTTGCATGTTTCGGCCAAAAAACTAGAACTCCGCGCGATTTGCATATTTTAGTGTGCTATAGCTTACGCCTTCCGAGTGGTCCCAGGAGCCATGGGCCCCGATCGCCTAAAATTTTCCGGGCCATCAAATACGACCTAAGGATCCATAGTCACCTCCCCGCCATGATCGTTCCTCATTTATTGCGTTTTTCGGCGAAAAAACTAGAATTCCGCTCGATTACCATATTTTTGTGTGCTATTGCCCACGCCTTCCGAGTGGGCCGTGCCGTCGGACTCAGATCGCCTAAAAACTTTCGGGCCATCAATTAGGACCTAAGGAACCATAGTCACCGCCTCTCTATGATCGTTCCTCATTTTTTGCATTTTTTGGCCAAAAAAATAAAATTCTGCTCGATTACCATATTTTTGTGTGCTATTGCCCACGCCTTCCGAGTGGGCCGGGCCGCCGGACTCGGATCGCCTTAAAACTTTTTGGGCAATCAATTAGGACCTAAGGAACCATAGTCACCGCCTCGCCATGATCGTTCCTCATTTTTTTGCATTTTTTGGCTAAAAAACTAGAATTCCGCACGATTCCCATATTTTTGTGTGCTATCGCCCACGCCTTCCGAGTGGGTCAGGCCCCCGGAGCCGGATCGCCTAAAAATTTTCCGGACTATCAAATACGACCTAAGGAATCATAGTCACCACCCCGCCATGATCGTTCCTAGTCTTTTGCGTTTTTCAGCCAAAAAACTAGAATTCCGCACGATTTCCATATTTTTGTGTGCTTTAGCCCACGCCTTCCAAGAGGTCCCGGGAACCCCGAACCCCGATCGCCTAAAAATTTTCCGGGCCATCAAATACCACCTAAGGAACAATAGTAACCACCCCACCATGATCGTTCCTCATTTTTTGCATTTTTCGGCCAAACAACTAGAATTCCGCGCGATTCCCATATTTTTGTGTGTTATAGCCCACGCCTTCCGAGTGGTCCCGGGACCTCCTGACCCCTATCGCCTAAAATTTTTCCGGACTATCAAATACGACCTAAGGAACCATAGTATCCGCCCCGCCATGATCGTTCCTCATTTTTTGCGTTTTTCGGCCAAACAACTAGAATTCCGCGCGATTCCCATATTTTTGTGTGCTATACCCACGCCTTCCAAGTGGTCCGGGGAGCCACGGACCCCGATTGCCTAAAAATTTTCCGGTCTATCAAATACGACCTAAGGTACCATAGTCACCGCCCCACCATGATCGTTCCAAATGCTTTGCATTTTTCGGCCAAAAAACTAGAACTCCGCGTGATTTGCATATTTTAGTGTGCTATAGCTTACGCCTTCCGAGTGGTCCCGGGAGCCGTGGACCCCGATCGCCTAAAATTTTCCAGGCCATCAAATACGACCTAAGGAACCATAGTCACCGCCCCGCCATGATCGATCCTCATTTATTGCGTTTTCGGCCAAAAAACTAAAATTCCGCTCGATTACCATATTTTTGTGTGCTATTGCCCACGCCTTCCGAGTGGGCTGGGCCGCCGGACTCGGATCCCCTAAAAACTTTTCGGGCAATCAATTAGGACCTAAGGAACCATAGTCACCGCCTCGCCATGATCGTTGCTCATTGTTTTGCATTTTTTGGCCAAAAAATTAGAATTTTCCGCCCGATTCCCATATTTTTGTGTGCTAACGCCCACGCCTTCCGAGTGGGTCGGGCCCCCAGGAGCCGGATCGCCTAAAAATTTTCCGGACTATCAAATATGACCTAAGGAACCATAGTCACCGCCCTGCCATGATCGTTCCTAGTCTTTTGCGTTTTTCAGCCAAAAAACTAGAATTCTGCACGATTTCCATATTTTCGTGTGCTTTAGCCCACGCCTTCCAAGGGGTCCCGGGAACCCCGAACCCCGATCGCCTAAAAATTTTCCGGGCCATCAAATACGACCTAAGGAACAATATTAACCACCCCGCCATGATCGTTCCTCATTTTTTGCGTTTTTCGGCGAAACAACTAGAATTCCGCGCGATTCCCTTATTTTTGTGTGTGCCCACGCCTTCCGAGTGGTCCCAGGACCTCCTGACTCATATCGCCTAAAATTTTTCCGTACTATCAAATACGACCTAAGGAACTATAGTATCCGCCCCGCCATCATCGTTTCTCATTTTTTGCATTTTTCGGCCAAAAAACTAGAATTACGCCCGATTCACATATTTTCGTGTGCTATTCCCACGCCTTCCAAGAGGTCAGGGGAGCCGCGGACCCCGATAGCCTAAAAATTTCCTGGTCTATCAAATATGACCTAAGGTACCATAGTCACTGCCCCACCATGATCGTTCCAAATGCTTTGCATTTTTCGGCCAAAAAACTAGAACTCCGCACGATTTGCATATTTTAGTGTGCTATAGCTTATGCCTTCCGAGTGGTCCCGGGAGCCGTGGACCCCGATCGCCTAAAATTTTTCGGGCCATCAAATACGACCTAAGGTACCATAGTCACCGCCCCGCCATGATCGTTCCTCATTTATTGCATTTTTCGGCCAAAAAACTAGAATTCCGCTCGATTATCATATTTTTGTGTGCTATTGCCCACGCCTTCCGAGTGGGCCGGGCCGCCGGACTCAGATCGCCTAAAAACTTTTTGGGCCATCAATTAGGACCTAAGGAACCATAGTCACCGCCTCGCCATGATCGTTCCTCATTTTTTGCATTTTTTGGCCAAAAAAATAGAATTCCGCTCGATTACCATATTTTTGTATGCTATTGCCCACGCTTTCCGAGTGGGCCGGGCCGCCGGACTCGGATCGCCTAAAAAAATTTCGGGCGATCAATTAGGAACTAAGGAACCATAGGTACCGCCTCGCCATGATCGTTCCTCATTTATTGCATTTTCCATCCAAAAAATTAGAATTCCGCTCGATTATCATATTTTTGTTGCTATTGCCCACGCCTTCCGAGTGGGCCGGGCCGCCGAACTCGGATCGCCTAAAAACTTTTCGAGCCATCAATTAGGACCTAAGGAACCATAGTCACCGCTTCGCCATGATCGTTCCTCAATTTTTGCATTTTTTGGCCAAAAAAATAGAATTACGCTCGATTACCATATTTTTGTGTGCTATTGCCCACGCCTTCCGAGTGGGCCGGGCCGCCGGACTCGGATCGCCTAAAAATATTTTGGGCCATCAATTAGGAACTAAGGAACCATAGGTACCGCCTCGCCATGATATTTCCTCATTTATTGCATTTTTCATCCAAAAAACTAGAATGCCGCTCGCTTATCATATTTTTGTGTGCTATTGCCCACGCCTTCAGAGTGGGCCGGGCCGCCGGACTCGGATCGCCTAAAAACTTTTCGGGCCATCAATTAGGACCTAAGGAACCATAGTCACTACCTCGCCATTAACGTTCCTCATTCTTTGCATTTTTCAGCCAAACAACTAGAATTCCGCGCGATTTCCATATTTTCGTGTGCTTTAGCCCACGCCTTCCAAGGGGTCCCGGGAACCCCGAACCCCGATCGCCTAAAAAATTTCCGGGCCATCAAATACCACCTAAGGAACCATAGTAACCACCCCGCCATAATCGTTCCTCCTATTTTGCGTTTTTCGGCCAAACAACTAGAATTACACGCGATTCCCATATTTTTGTGTGTTATAGCCCACGCCTTCCGAGTGGTCCCGGGACCTCCGGACCCCTATCGCCTAATATTTTTCCGGACTATGAAATACGACATAAGGAACCATAGTATCCGCCCCGCCATCATGGTTTCTCATTTTTTGCATTTTTCATCCAAAAAACTAGTATTACGCCCGATTCCCATATTTTCGTGTGCTATACCCATGCCTTCCAAGTGGTCCGGGGAGCCGCGGACACCGATCGCCTAAAAATTTTTCGGTCTGTCAAATACGACCTAAGGTACCATAGTCACCGCCCCACCATGATCGTTCCAAATGCTTTGCATGTTTCGGCCAAAAAACTAGAACTCCGCGCGATTTACATATTTTAGTGTGCTATAGCTTACGCCTTCCGAGTGGGCCGGGCCGCCGGACTCAGATCGCCTAAAAACTTTTCGGGCCTTCAATTAGGACCTAAGGAACCATAGTCACTGCCTCGCCATGATCGTTCCTCATTTTTTGCATTTTTTGGCCAAAAAAATAGAATTCCGCTCGATTACCATATTTTTGTGTGCTATTGCCCACGCCTTCCGAGTGGGCTGGGCCGCCGGACTCGGATCGCCTAAAAACATTTCGGGCCATCAATTAGGAACTAAGGAACCATATGTACCGCCTCGCCATGATCGTTCCTCATTTATTGCATTTTTCATCCAAAAAACTAGAATTCCGCTCGATTATCAAATTTTTGTGTGCTATTGCCCACGCCTTCCGAGTGGGCCGGGCCGCCGGACTCGGATCGCCTAAAAACTTTTCGGGCCATCAATTAGGACCTAAGGAACCATAGTCACCGCCTCGCCATGATCGTTCCTCAGTTTTTGCATTTTTCAGCCAAAAACTAGAATTCCGCGCGATTTCCATATTTTCGTGTGCTTTAGCCCATGCCTTCCTAGGGGACCCGGGAACCCCGAACCCCGATCGCCTAAAAAATTTCCGGGCCATCAAATACCACCTAAGGAACCATAGTAACTACCCTGCCATGATCATTCCTCATATTTTGCGTTTTTCGGCCAAACAACTAGAATTACACGCGATTCCCATATTTTTGTGTGTTATAGCCCATGCCTTCCGAGTGATCCCGGGACCTCCTGACCCCTATCGCCTAAAAATTTTCCAGTCTATCAAATACGACCTAAGGAACCATAGTATCCGCCCCGCCATGATCGTTCCTTATTTTTTGCATTTTTCGGCCAAACAACTAGAATTCCGCGCGATTCCCATATTTTTGTGTGTTATAGCCCACACCTTCCGAGTGGTCCCGGGACCTCCGGACCCCTATCGCCTAAAATTTTTCCGGACTATAAAATACGACATAAGGAACCATAGTATCTGCCCCGCCATCATGGTTTCTCATTTTTTGCAATTTTCATCCAAAAAACTAGAATTACGCCCGATTCCCATATTTTCGTGTGCTATACCCATGCCTTCCAAGTGGTCCGGGGAGCCGCGGACACCGATCGCCTAAAAATTTTCTGGTCTATCAAATACGACCTAAGGTACCATAGTCACCGCCCCACCATGATCGTTCCAAATGCTTTGCATGTTTCGGCCAAAAAACTAGAACTCCGCGCGATTTGCATATCTTAGTGTGCTATAGCTTACGCCTTCCGAGTGGTCCCGGGAGCCGTGGGCCCCGATCGCCTAAAATTTTCCGGGCCATCAAATACGACCTAAGGAACCATAGTCACCTCCCCGCCATGATCGTTCCTCATTTATTGCATTTTTCGGCCAAAAAACTAGAATTCCGCTCGATTACCATATTTTTGTGTGCTATTGCCCACGCCTTCCGAGTGGGCTGTGCCGCCGGACTCAGATCGCCTAAAAACTTTCGGGCCATCAATTAGGACCTAAGGAACCATAGTCACCGCCTCGCCATGATTGTTCCTCATTTTTTGCATTTTTTGGCCAAAAAAATAAAATTCCGCTCGATTACCATATTTTTGTGTGCTATTGCCCATGCCTTCCGAGTGGGCCGGTCCGCCGGACTCGGATCACCTTAAAACTTTTCGGGCCATCAATTAGGACCTAAGGAACCATAGTCACCGCCTCGCCATGATCGTTCCTCATTTTTTGCATTTTTTGGCCAAAAAACTAGAATTCCGCCCGATTCCCATATTTTTGTGTGCTATCGCCCACGCCTTCCGAGTGGGTCGGGTCCCCCGGAGCCGGATTGCCTAAAAATTTTCTGGACTATCAAATACGACCTAAGGAACCATAGTTACCGCCTCGCCATGATCGTTCCTCATTTTTTGCATTTTTTGGCCAATAAAATAGAATTCCGCTCGATTAGCATATTTTTGTGTGCTATTGCCCACGCCTTCCGAGTGGGCCGGGCCGCCGGACTCGGATCGCCTAAAAAGTTTTCGGGCCGTCAATTAGGACCTAAGGAACCATAGTCACTGCCTTGCCATGATCCTTCCTCATTTTTTGCATTTTTTGGCCAAAAAACTAGAATTCCGCCCGATTCCCATATTTTTGTGTGCTATCGCCCACGCCTTCCAAGTGGGTCGGGCCCCCCGGATCCGGATCGCCTAAAAATTTTCCGGACTATAAAATACAACCTAAGGAACATAGTCACCACCCCGCCATGATCATTCCTAGTCTTTTGCGTTTTTCAGCCAAAAAACTAGAATTCCGCACGATTTCCATATTTTCGTATGCTTTAGCCCACGCCTTCCAAGGGGTCCCGGGAACCCCGAACCCCGATCGCCTAAAAATTTTCCGGGCCATCAAATACCACCTAAGGAACAATAGTAACCACCCCACCATGATCGTTCCTCATTTTTTGCATTTTTCGGCCAAACAACTAGAATTCCGCGCGATTCCCATATTTTTGTGTGTTATAGCCCACGCCTTCCGAGTGGTCCCGGGACCTCCTGACCCCTATCGCCTAAAATTTTTTCGGACTATCAAATACGACCTAAGGAACCATAGTATCTGCCCCGCCATCATCGTTTCTGATTTTTTGCATTTTTCGGCCAAAAAACTAGAATTACGCCCGATTCCCATATTTTCGTGTGCTATACCCACGCCTTCCAAGAGGTCAGGGGAGCCGCGGACCCCGATAGCCTAAAAATTTCCTGGTCTATCAAATATGACCTAAGGTACCATAGTCACCGCCCCACCATGATCGTTCCAAATGCTTTGCATTTTTCGGCCAAAAAACTAGAACTCCGCGCGATTTGCATATTTTAGTGTGCTATAGCTTACGCCTTCCGAGTGGTCCCGGGAGCCGTGGACCCCGATCGCCTAAAATTTTCCAGGCCATCAAATACGACCTAAGGAACCATAGTCACCGCCCCGCCATGATCGATCCTCATTTATTGCGTTTTCGGCCAAAAAACTAAAATTCCGCTCGATTACCATATTTTTGTGTGCTATTGCCCACGCCTTCCGAGTGGGCTGGGCCGCCGGACTCGGATCCCCTAAAAACTTTTCGGGCAATCAATTAGGACCTAAGGAACCATAGTCACCGCCTCGCCATGATCGTTGCTCATTGTTTTGCATTTTTTGGCCAAAAAATTAGAATTCCGCCCGATTCCCATATTTTTGTGTGCTAACGCCCACGCCTTCCGAGTGGGTCGGGCCCCAGGAGCCGGATCGCCTAAAAATTTTCCGGACTATCAAATATGACCTAAGGAACCATAGTCACCGCCCCGCCATGATCGTTCCTAGTCTTTTGCGTTTTTTAGCCAAAAAACTAGAATTCTGCACGATTTCCATATTTTCGTGTGCTTTAGCCCACGCCTTCCAAGGGGTCCCGGGAACCCCGAACCCCGATCGCCTAAAAATTTTCCGGGCCATCAAATACGACCTAAGGAACAATATTAACCACCCCGCCATGATCGTTCCTCATTTTTTGCGTTTTTCGGCGAAACAACTAGAATTCCGCGCGATTCCCTTATTTTTGTGTGTGCCCACGCCTTCCGAGTGGTCCCAGGACCTCCTGACTCCTATCGCCTAAAATTTTTCCGTACTATCAAATACGACCTAAGGAACTATAGTATCCGCCCCGCCATCATCGTTTCTCATTTTTTGCATTTTTCGGCCAAAAAACTAGAATTACGCCCGATTCACATATTTTCGTGTGCTATTCCCACGCCTTCCAAGAGGTCAGGGGAGCCGCGGACCCCGATAGCCTAAAAATTTCCTGGTCTATCAAATATGACCTAAGGTACCATAGTCACCGCCCCACCATGATCGTTCCAAATGCTTTGCATTTTTCGGCCAAAAAACTAGAACTCCGCACGATTTGCATATTTTAGTGTGCTATAGCTTATGCCTTCCGAGTGGTCCCGGGAGCCGTGGACCCCGATCGCCTAAAATTTTTCGGGCCATCAAATACGACCTAAGGTACCATAGTCACCGCCCCGCCATGATCGTTCCTCATTTATTGCATTTTTCGGCCAAAAAACTAGAATTCCGCTCGATTATCATGTTTTTGTGTGCTATTGCCCACGCCTTCCGAGTGGGCCGGGCCGCCGGACTCAGATCGCCTAAAAACTTTTTGGGCCATCAATTAGGACCTAAGGAACCATAGTCACCGCCTCGCCATGATCGTTCCTCTTTTTTTGCATTTTTTGGCCAAAAAAATAGAATTCCGCTCGATTACCATATTTTTGTATGCTATTGCCCACGCTTTCCGAGTGGGCCGGGCCGCCGGACTCGGATCGCCTAAAAAAATTTCGGGCGATCAATTAGGAACTAAGGAACCATAGGTACCGCCTCGCCATGATCGTTCCTCATTTATTGCATTTTCCATCCAAAAAATTAGAATTCCGCTCGATTATCATATTTTTGTTGCTATTGCCCACGCCTTCCGAGTGGGCCGGGCCGCCGAACTCGGATCGCCTAAAAACTTTTCGAGCCATCAATTAGGACCTAAGGAACCATAGTCACCGCTTCGCCATGATCGTTCCTCAATTTTTGCATTTTTTGGCCAAAAAAATAGAATTACGCTCGATTACCATATTTTTGTGTGCTATTGCCCACGCCTTCCGAGTGGGCCGGGCCGCCGGACTCGGATCGCCTAAAAATATTTTGGGCCATCAATTAGGAACTAAGGAACCATAGGTACCGCCTCGCCATGATATTTCCTCATTTATTGCATTTTTCATCCAAAAAACTAGAATGCCGCTCGCTTATCATATTTTTGTGTGCTATTGCCCACGCCTTCAGAGTGGGCCGGGCCGCCGGACTCGGATCGCCTAAAAACTTTTCGGGCCATCAATTAGGACCTAAGGAACCATAGTCACTACCTCGCCATGAACGTTCCTCATTCTTTGCATTTTTCAGCCAAACAACTAGAATTCCGCGCGATTTCCATATTTTCGTGTGCTTTAGCCCACGCCTTCCAAGGGGTCCCGGGAACCCCGAACCCCGATCGCCTAAAAAATTTCCGGGCCATCAAATACCACCTAAGGAACCATAGTAACCACCCCGCCATAATCGTTCCTCCTATTTTGCGTTTTTCGGCCAAACAACTAGAATTACACGCGATTCCCATATTTTTGTGTGTTATAGCCCACGCCTTCCGAGTGGTCCCGGGACCTCCGGACCCCTATCGCCTAATATTTTTCGGACTATGAAATACGACATAAGGAACCATAGTATCCGCCCCGCCATCATGGTTTCTCATTTTTTGCATTTTTCATCCAAAAAACTAGTATTACGCCCGATTCCCATATTTTCGTGTGCTATACCCATGCCTTCCAAGTGGTCCGGGGAGCCGCGGACACCGATCGCCTAAAAATTTTTCGGTCTGTCAAATACGACCTAAGGTACCATAGTCACCGCCCCACCATGATCGTTCCAAATGCTTTGCATGTTTCGGCCAAAAAACTAGAACTCCGCGCGATTTACATATTTTAGTGTGCTATAGCTTACGCCTTCCGAGTGGGCCGGGCCGCCGGACTCAGATCGCCTAAAAACTTTTCGGGCCTTCAATTAGGACCTAAGGAACCATAGTCACCGCCTCGCCATGATCGTTCCTCATTTTTTGCATTTTTTGGCCAAAAAAATAGAATTCCGCTCGATTACCATATTTTTGTGTGCTATTGCCCACGCCTTCCGAGTGGGCTGGGCCGCCGGACTCGGATCGCCTAAAAACATTTCGGGCCATCAATTAGGAACTAAGGAACCATATGTACCGCCTCGCCATGATCGTTCCTCATTTATTGCATTTTTCATCAAAAAAACTAGAATTCCGCTCGATTATCAAATTTTTGTGTGCTATTGCCCACGCCTTCCGAGTGGGCCAGGCCGCCGGACTCGGATCGCCTAAAAACTTTTCGGGCCATCAATTAGGACCTAAGGAACCATAGTCACCGCCTCGCCATGATCGTTCCTCAGTTTTTGCATTTTTCAGCCAAAAACTAGAATTTCGCGCGATTTCCATATTTTCGTGTGCTTTAGCCCACGCCTTCCTAGGGGACCCGGGAACCCCGAACCCCGATCGCCTAAAAAATTTCCGGGCCATCAAATACCACCTAAGGAACCATAGTAACTACCCTGCCATGATCATTCCTCATATTTTGCGTTTTTCGGCCAAACAACTAGAATTACACGCGATTCCCATATTTTTGTGTGTTATAGCCCATGCCTTCCGAGTGATCCCGGGACCTCCTGACCCCTATCGCCTAAAAATTTTCCAGTCTATCAAATACGACCTAAGGAACCATAGTATCCGCCCCGCCATGATCGTTCCTTATTTTTTGCGTTTTTCGGCCAAACAACTAGAATTCCGCGCGATTCCCATATTTTTGTGTGTTATAGCCCACACCTTCCGAGTGGTCCCGGGACCTCCGGACCCCTATCGCCTAAAATTTTTCCGGACTATCAAATACGACCTAAGGAACCATAGTATCTGCCCCACCATCATGGTTTCTCATTTTTTGCAATTTTCATCCAAAAAACTAGAATTACGCCCGATTCCCATATTTTCGTGTGCTATACCCATGCCTTCCAAGTGGTCCGGGGAGCCGCGGACACCGATCGCCTAAAAATTTTCTGGTCTATCAAATACGACCTAAGGTACCATAGTCACCGCCCCACCATGATCGTTCCAAATGCTTTGCATGTTTCGGCCAAAAAACTAGAACTCCGCGCGATTTGCATATCTTAGTGTGCTATAGCTTACGCCTTCCGAGTGGTCCCGGGAGCCGTGGGCCCCGATCGCCTAAAATTTTCCGGGCCATCAAATACGACCTAAGGAACCATAGTCACCTCCCCGCCATGATCGTTCCTCATTTATTGCATTTTTCGGCCAAAAAACTAGAATTCCGCTCGATTACCATATTTTTGTGTGCTATTGCCCACGCCTTCCGAGTGGGCCGTGCCGCCGGACTCAGATCGCCTAAAAACTTTCGGGCCATCAATTAGGACCTAAGGAACCATAGTCACCGCCTCGCCATGATTGTTTCTCATTTTTTGCATTTTTTGCCCAAAAAAATAAAATTCCGCTCGATTACCATATTTTTGTGTGCTATTGCCCATGCCTTCCGAGTGGGCCGGTCCGCCGGACTCGGATCACCTTAAAACTTTTCGGGCCATCAATTAGGACCTAAGGAACCATAGTCACCACCTCGCCATGATCGTTCCTCATTTTTTGCATTTTTTGGCCAAAAAACTAGAATTCCGCCCGATTCCCATATTTTTGTGTGCTATCGCCCACGCCTTCCGAGTGGGTCGGGTCCCCCGGAGCCGGATTGCCTAAAAATTTTCTGGACTATCAAATACGACCTAAGGAACCATAGTTACCGCCTCGCCATGATCGTTCCTCATTTTTTGCATTTTTTGGCCAATAAAATAGAATTCCGCTCGATTAGCATATTTTTGTGTGCTATTGCCCACGCCTTCCGAGTGGGCCGGGCCGCCGGACTCGGATCGCCTAAAAAGTTTTCGGGCCGTCAATTAGGACCTACGGAACCATAGTCACTGCCTCGCCATGATCGTTCCTCATTTTTTGCATTTTTTGGCCAAAAAACTAGAATTCCGCCCGATTCCCATATTTTTGTGTGCTATCGCCCACGCCTTCCAAGTGGGTCGGGCCCCCCGGATCCGGATCGCCTAAAAATTTTCCGGACTATAAAATACAACCTAAGGAACATAGTCACCACCCCGCCATGATCATTCCTAGTCTTTTGTGTTTTTCAGCCAAAAAACTAGAATTCCGCACGATTTCCATATTTTCGTATGCTTTAGCCCACGCCTTCCAAGGGGTCCCGGGAACCCCGAACCCCGATCGCCTAAAAATTTTCCGGGCCATCAAATACCACCTAAGGAACAATATTAACCACCCCTCCATGATCGTTCCTCATTTGTTGCGTTTTTCGGCCAAGCAACTAGAATTTCGCGCGATTCCCTTATTTTTGTGTGTTATAGCCCACGCCTTCCGAGTGGTCCCGGGACCTCCTGACTCCTATCGCCTAAAATTTTTCCGTACTATCAAATACGACCTAAGGAACTATAGTATCCGCCCCGCCATCATCGTTTCTCATTTTTTGCATTTTTCGGCCAAAAAACTAGAATTACGCCCGACTCCCATATTTTCGTGTGCTATACCCACGCCTTCCAAGAGGTCAGGGGAGCCGCGGACCCCGATAGCCTAAAAATTTCCTGGTCTATCAAATATGACCTAAGGTACCATAGTCACCGCCCCACCATGATCGTTCCAAATGCTTTGCATTTTTCGGCCAAAAAACTAGAACTCCGCGCGATTTGCATATTTTAGTGTGCTATAGCTTACGCCTTCCGAGTGGTCCCGGGAGCCGTGGACCCCGATCCCCTAAAATTTTCCGGGCCATCAAATATGACCTAAGGAACCATAGTCACCGCCCCGCCATGATCGTTCCTCATTTATTGCGTTTTTCGGCCAAAAAACTAGAATTTCGCTCGATTATCATATTTTTGTGTGCTATTGCCCGCGCCTTCCGAGTGGGCCGGGCCGCCGGACTCAGATCGCCTAAAAACTTTTCGGGCCATCAATTAGGACCTAAGGAACCATAGTCACCGCCTCGCCATGATCGTTCCTCATTTTTTGCATTTTTTGGCCAAAAAAATAGAATTCCGCTCGATTACCATATTTTTGTGTGCTATTGCCAACGCTTTCCGAGTGGGCCGGGCCGCCGGACTCGGATCGCCTAAAAAAATTTCGGGCCATCAATTAGGAACTAAGGAACCATAGGTACCGCCTCGCCATGATCGTTCCTCATTTATTGCATTTTTCATCCAAACAACTAGAATTCCGCTCGATTATCATATTTTTGTGTGCTATTGCCCACGCCTTCCGAGTGGGCCGGGCCGCCAAACTCGGATCGCCTAAAAACTTTTCGGTCCATCAATTAGGACCTAAGGAACCATAGTCACCACCTCGCCATGATCGTTCCTCATTGTTTGCATTTTTTGGCCAAAAAAATAGAATTCCGCTTGATTACCATATTTTTGTGTTCTATTGCCCACGCCTTCCGAGTGGGCCGGGCCGCCGGACTCGGATCGCCTAAAAATATTTCGGGCCATCAATTAGGAACTAAGGAACCATAGGTACCGCCTCGCCATGATCTTTCCTCATTTATTGCATTTTTCATCCAAAAAACTAGAATTCCGCTCGATTATCATATTTTTGTGTGCTATTGCCCACGCCTTCCGAGTGGGCCGGGCCGCCGGACTCGGATCGCCTAAAAACTTTTCGGGCCATCGATTAGGACCTAAGGAACCATAGTCACCGCCTTGCCATGATCGTTCCTCATTTTTTGCATTTTTCAGCCAAAAAACTAGAATTTCGCGCGATTACCATATTTTCGTGTGCTTTAGCCCACGCCTTCCAAGGGGTCCCGGGAAACCCGAACCCCGATCGCCTAAAAAATTTTCGGGCCATCAAATACGACCTAAGGAACCATAGTAACCACCCCGCCATGATCGTTCCTCATTTTTTGCATTTTTCGGCCAAACAACTAGAATTCCGCGCGATTCCCATATTTTTGTGTGTTATAGCCCACGCCTTCCGAGTGGTCCCGGGACCTCCTGACCCCTATCGCCTAAAAATTTTCCGGACTATCAAATACGACCTAAGGAACCATAGTATCCGCCCCGCCATGATCGTTCCTTATTTTTTTGCGTTTTTCGGCCAAACAACTAGAATTCCGTGCGATTCCCATATTTTTGTGTGTTATAGCCCACACCTTCCGAGTGGTCCCGGGACCTCCGGACCCCTATCGCCTAAAATTTTTCCGGACTATGAAATACGACATAAGGAACCATAGTATCCGCCTCGCCATCATGGTTTCTCATTTTTTGTATTTTTCATCCAAAAAACTAGAATTACGCCCGATTCCCATATTTTCGTGTGCTATACCCATGCCTTCCAAGTGGTCCGGGGAGCCGCGGACACCGATCGCCTAAAAATTTTCCGGTCTATCAAATATGACCTAAGGTACCATAGTCACCGCCCCACCATGATCGTTCCAAATGCTTTGCATGTTTCGGCCAAAAAACTAGAACTCCGCGCGATTTGCATATTTTAGTGTGCTATAGCTTACGCCTTCCGAGTGGTCCCAGGAGCCGTGGGCCCCGATCGCCTAAAATTTTCTGGGCCATCAAATACGACCTAAGGAACCATAGTCACCTCCCCGCCATGATCGTTCCTCATTTATTGCGTTTTTCGGCCAAAAAACTAGAATTCCGCTCGATTACCATATTTTTGTGTGCTATTGCCCACGCCTTCCGAGTGGGCCGTGCCGCCGGACTCAGATCGCCTAAAAACTTTCGGGCCATCAATTAGGACCTAAGGAACCATAGTCACCGCCTCGCCATGATCGTTCCTCATTTTTTGCATTTTTTGGCCAAAAAAATAAAATTCCGCTCGATTACCATATTTTTGTGTGCTATTGCCCACGCCTTCCGAGTGTGCCGGGCCGCCGGACTCGGATCGCCTTAAAACTTTTCGGGCCATCAATTAGGACCTAAGGAACCATAGTCACCGCCTCGCCATGATCGTTCCTCATTTTTTGCATTTTTTGGCCAAAAAACTAGAATTCCGCCCGATTCCCATATTTTTGTGTGCTATCGCCCACGCCTTCCGAGTGGGTCGGGCCCCCCGGAGCCAGATTGCCTAAAAATTTTCTGGACTATCAAATACGACCTAAGGAACCATAGTCACCGCCTCGCCATGATCGTTCCTCATTTTTTGCATTTTTTGGCCAAAAAAATATAATTCCGCTCGATTAGCATATTTTTGTGTGCTATTGCCCACGCCTTCCGAGTGGGCCGGGCCGCCGGACTCGGATCGCCTAAAAAATTTTCGGGCCATCAATTAGGTCCTAAGGAACCATAGTCACTGCCTCGCCATGATCGTTCCTCATTTTTTGTATTTTTTGGCCAAAAAACTAGAATTCCGCCCGATTCCCATATTTTTGTGTGCTATCGCCCACGCCTTCCAAGTGCGTCGGGCCCCCCGGATCCGGATCGCCTAAAAATTTTCCGGACTATCAAATACAACCTAAGGAACCATATTCACTGCCCCGCCATGATCGTTCCTAGTCTTTTGCGTTTTTCAGCCAAAAAACTAGAATTCCGCACGATTTCCATATTTTCGTATGCTTTAGCCCACGCCTTCCAAGGGGTCCCGGGAACCCCGAACCCCGATCGCCTAAAAATTTTCCGGTCCATCAAAATACCACCTAAGGAATAATATTAACCACCCCGCCATGATCGTTCCTCATTTTTTGCATTTTTCGGCCAAACAACTAGAATTCCGCGCGATTCCCTTATTTTTGTGTGTTATAGCCCACGCCTTCCGAGTGGTCCCGGGACCTCCTGACTCCTATCGCCTAAAATTTTTTCGTACTATCAAATATGACCTAAGGAACTATAGTATCCGCCCCGCCATCATCGTTTCTCATTTTTTGCATTTTTCGGCCAAAAAACTAGAATTACGCCCGATTCCCATATTTTCATGTGCTATACCCACGCCTTCCAAGAGGTCAGGGGAGCCGCGGACCCCGATCGCCTAAAAATTTCCTGGTCTATCAAATATGACCTAAGGTACGATAGTCACTGCCCCACCATGATCGTTCCAAATGCTTTGCATTTTTCGGCCAAAAAACTAGAACTCCGCGCGATTTGCATATTTTAGCGTGCTATTGCCCACGCCTTCCGAGTGGGCCGGGCCGCCGGACTCGGATCGCCTTAAAGCTTTTCGGGCCATCAATTAGGACCTAAGGAACCATAGTCACCGCCTCGCCATGATCGTTCCTCATTTTTTGCATTTTTTGGCCAAAAAACTAGAATTCCGCCCGATTCCCATATTTTTGTGTGCTATCGCCCACGCCTTCTGAGTGGGTCAGGCCCCCAGGAGCCGGATTGCCTAAAAATTTTCTGAACTATCAAATACGAACTAAGGAACCATAGTCACTGCCTCGCCATGATCGTTACTCATTTTTTGCATTTTTTGGCCAAAAAAATAGAATTCCGCTCGATTACCATATTTTTATGTGCTATTGCCCATGCCTTCCGAGTGGGCCGGGCCGCCGGACTCGGATCGCCTTAAAACTTTTTGGGCCATCAATTAGGACCTAAGGAACCATAGTCACCGCCTCGCCATGATCGTTCCTCATTTTTTGCATTTTTTGGCCAAAAAACTAGAATTTCGCCCGATTCCCATATTTTTGTGTGCTATCGCCCACGCCTTCCGGGTGGGTCGGGCCCCCCGGAGCCGGATTGCCTAAAAATTTCCCGGATTATCAAATACGACCTAAGGAACAATAGTCACCGCCCCGCCATGATCGTTCCTAGTCTTTTGCGTTTTTCAGCCAAAAAACTAGAATTCCGCGCGATTTCCATATTTTCGTGTGCTTTAGCCCACGCTTACCAAGGGGTCCCGGGAACCCCGAACCCCGATCGCCTAAAAATTTTCTGTGCCATCAAATACGACCTAAGGAACCATAGTAACCACCCCGCCATGATCGTTCCTCATTTTTTGCGTTTTTCGGCCAAACAACTAGAATTCCGCGCGATCCCATATTGTTTTGTGATATAGCCCACGCCTTCCGAGTGGTCCCGGGTCTCCGGACCCCTATCGCCTAAAATTTTTCCGGTCTATCAAATAAGACCTAAGGAACCATAGTCACCGCCCATCCATGATCGTTCCTAGTTTTTTCCGCTTTTCGGCCAAAAACTAGAATTCCGCGTGATTCCCATATTTTCGTGTCCTATAGCCCACGCCTTCCAAGTGAACCCGGGAACTCCGGACCCCTATCGCCTAAAATTTTTTCGGACTATCAAATACGACCTAAGGAACCATAGTCACCGCCCAACCAATGATCATTCCTCATTTGGTGCATTTTTCGGCCAAAAAACTAGAATTCCGCCCGATTTCAATATTTTTGTGTGCTATTGCCCACCCTTCCAAGTGGGCCATCAAATACGACCTAAGGAACCATAGTAACCGCCCCGCCATCATCGTTTCTCATTTTTTGCATTTTGCGGCCAAAAAACTAGAATTACGCCCGATTCCCATATTTTCGTGTGCTATACCCATGCCTTCCAAGTGGTCCAGGGAGCCGCGGACCACGATCGCCTAAAAATTTTCCGGACTATCAAATACGACCTAAGGTACCATAGTCACCGCCCCGCCATGATCGTTCCAAATGCTTTGCATTTTTCGGCCAAAAAACTAGAACTCCGCGCGATTTGCATATTTTAGTGTGCTATAGCTTACGCCTTCCGAGTGGTCCCGGGAGCCGTGGACCCCGATCGCCTAAAATTTGTCGGGCCATCAAATACGACCTAAGGAACCATAGTCACCGCCCCGCCACGATCGTTACTCATTTATTGCATTTTTCGGCCAAAAAACTAGAATTCCGCTCGATTACCATATTTTTGTATGCTATTGCCCACGCCTTCCGAGTGGGTCGGGCCGTCGGACTCGGATAGCCTAAAAACTTTTCGGGCCATCAATTAGGACCTAAGGAACCATAATCACCGTCTCGCCATGATCGTTCCTCATTTTTTGCATTTTTGGCCAAAAAAATAGAATTCTGCTCGATTACCATATTTTTATGTGCTATTGCCCACGCATTCCGAGTGGGCCGGGCCGCCGGACTCGGATCGCCTAAAAAGTTTTCGGGCCATCAATTAGGACCTAAGGAACAATAGTCACTGCCTTGCCATGATCGTTCCTCATTTTTTGCATTTTTTGGCCAAAAAACTAGAATTCCGCCCGATTCCCATATTTTTGTGTGCTATCGCCCACGCCTTCCGAGTGGGTCGGGCCCCCCGGAGCCGGATAGCCTAAACATTTTCCGGACTATCAAATACGACCTAAGGAACCATAGTCACCGCCCAGCCATGATCGTTCCTAGTCTTTTGCATTTTTCAGCAAAAAAACTAGAATTCCGCGCGATTTCCATATTTTATGTGCTTTAGCCCACGCCTTCCAAGGGGTCCAGGGAACCCCGAACCCCGATCGCCTAAAAATTTTCCGGGCCATCAAATACGACCTAAGGAACCATAGTAACCACCCCGCCATGATCGTTCCTCATTTTTTGCATTTTTCGGCCAAACAACTAGAATTCCGCACGATTCCCATATTTTTGTGTGTTATAGCCCACGCCTTTCGAGTGGTCCCGGGACCTCCTGACCCTTATCGCCAAAAATTTTTTCGGGCAATCAAATATGACCTAAGGAACCATAGTATCCGCCCCGCCATGATCGTTCCTTATTTTTTGCGTTTTTCGGCCAAACAACTAGAATTCCGCGCGATTCCCATATTTTTGTGTGTTATAGCCCACACCTTCCGAGTGGTCCGGGGACCTCCGGACCCCTATCGCCTAAAATTTTTCCGGACTATGAAATACGACCCAAGGAACCATAGTATCCGCCCCGCCATGGTCGTTCCTCATTTTTTGCATTTTTCGGCCAAACAACTAGAATTCCGCGCGATTCCCATATTTTTGTGTGTTATAGCCCACGCCTTCCGAGTGGTCCCGGGACCTCCGGACCCCTATCGCCTAATATTTTTCCGGACTATCAAATAAGACCAAAGGAACCATAGTCACCGCCCTACCAAGATCTTTCCACATTTTTTGCATGTTACTGAAAAAGACCTAGAATTTCGCCCGATTCCCATATTTTCGTGTGCTATACCCACGCATTCCGAGTGGTCCCAAGAGCCGCGGACCCCGATCGCCTAAAATTTTTCCGGACTATCAAATAAGACCTATGGAACCATAGTATCCGCCTAGCCATGATCGTTCCTAGTTTATTCCGTTTTTCGGCCAAAAAACTAGAATTCCGCGCAATTCCCATATTTTTGTGTGTTATAGCCCACGCCTTCCGAGTGGTCCCGGGACCTCCTGACCCCTATCGCCTAAAATTTTACCGGACTATCAAATACGACCTAAGGAACCATAGTATCCGCCCCGCCATGATTGTTCCTCATTTTTTGCATTTTTCCGCCAAACAACTAGAATTCTGCACGATTCCCATATTTTTGTGTGTTATAGCCCACGCCTTCCGAGTGGTCCCAGGACCTTCGGACCCCTATCGCCTAATATTTTTCCGGACTATCAAATAAGACCGAAGGAACCATAGTCACCGCCTTGCCAAGATCTTTCCACATTTTTTGCATGTTACTGAAAAATACCTAGAATTTCGCCCGATTCCCATATTTTCGTGTGCTATACCCACGCATTCCGAGTGGTCCCAAGAGCCCGCAGACCCCGATCGCCTAAAATTTTTCTGGACTATCAAATAAGACCTATGGAACCATAGTATCCGCCTAGCCATGATCGTTCCTAGTTTTTTCCATTTTTCAGCAAAAAAACTAGAATTCCGTGCGATTCCCATATTTTTGTGTGTTATAGCCCACACCTTCCGAGTGGTCCCGGGTCTCCGGACCCCTATCGCCTAAAATTTTTCCGGACTATCAAATAAGACCTAAGGAACCATAGTCACCGCCCAGCCATGATCGTTCCTATTTTTGTCCGTTTTTCGGGCACAAAACAAGAATTCCGTGCTATTCCCATATTTTCGTGTCCTATAGCCCACACCTTCCGAGTGGTCCCGGGTCTCCGGACCCCTATAGCCTAAAATTTTTCCGGACTATCAAATAAGACCTAAGGAACCATACTCACCGCCCAGCCACGATCGTTCCTAGTTTTTTCCGTTTTTCGGCCAAAACACTAGAATTCCGCGCGATTGCCATATTTTCGTGTCCTATAGCCCACGCCTTCCAAGTGAACCCGGGAACTCCGGACCCCTATCGCCTAAAATTTTTCCGGACTATCCAATACGACTTAAGGAACCATAGTCACCGCCCAGCCATGATCGTTCCTCATTTTTTGTGTTTTTCGGCCAAACAACTAGAATTCCGCGCGATTCCCATATTTTTGTGTGTTATAGCCTAGGCCTTCCGAGTGGTCCCGGGACCTCCGGACCCCCATCGCCTAATATTTTTCCGGACAATCAAATAAGACCAAAGGAACCATAGTCACCGCCCTGCCAAGATCTTTCCACATTTTTTGCATGTTACTGAAAAAGACCTAGAATTTCGCCTGATTCCCATATTTTCGTGTGCTATACCCACGCATTCCGAGTGGTCCTAAGTGCCGCGGACCCCGATCGCCTAAAATTTTTCTGGGCATTCAAATACGACCTAAGGAACCATAGTATCCGCTCCGCCATGATCGTTCCTTATTTTTTGCGTTTTTCGGCCAAACAACTAGAATTCTGCGCGATTCCTATATTTTGGTGTGTTATAGCCCACACCTTCCGAGTGGTCCCGGGACCTCCGGACCCCTATCGCCTAAAATTTTTCCGGACTACCAAATACGACCTAAGGAACCATAGTCTCCGCCCAGCCATGATCGTTCCTCATTTTTTGCGTTTTTCGGCCAAACAACTAGAATTCTGCGCGATCTCATATTTTTGTGTGTTATAGTCCACGCCTTCCGAGTGGTCCCGGGTCTCCGGACCCCTATAGCCTAAAATTTTTCTGGACTATCAAATAAGACCTAAGGAACCATAGTCACCGCCCAGCCATGATCGTTCCTAGTTTTTTTTGTTTTTCGGCAAAAAACAAGAATTCCGCGTGATTCCCATCTTTTCATGTCCTATAGCCCACGCCTTCCAAGTGAACCCGGGAACTCCGGACCCCTATCGCCTAAAATTTTTTCGGACTATCAAATACGACCTAAGGAACCATAGTTACCGCCCAGCCATGATCGTTCCTCATTTTTTGCATTTTTCGGCCAAACAACTAGACTTCCGCCCGATTCCCATATTTTCGTGTGCTATACCCACGCATTCCGAGTGGTCCCAAGAGCCGCGGACCCCGATCACCTAAAATTTTTCCGGGAAATCAAATACGACCTAAGGAACCATAGTATCCGCCCCCCATGATCGTTCCTTATATTTTGCGTTTTTCGGCCAAACAACTAGAATTCCGCGCGATTCCCTTATTTTTTTGTGTTATAGCCCACACCTTTCGAGTGGTCCCGGGACCTCCGGACCCCTATCGCCTAAAATTTATCCGGACTATCAAATATGACCTAAGGAACCATAGTATCCGCCCCGCCATGATCGTTCCTCATTTTTTGCGTTTCTCGGCCAAACAACTAGAATTCCACGCGATCCCATATTTTTGTGTGTTATAGCCCACGCCTTCCGAGTGGTCCTGGGTCTCCGGACCCTTATCGCCTAAAATTTTTCCGGACTATCAAATAAGACCTAAGGAACCATAGTCACCACCCATCCATGATCGTTCCTAGTTTTTTCCGTTTTTCGGCCAAAAAACTAGAATTCCGCGCGATTCCCATATTTTCGTGTCCTATAGCCCACGCTTTCCAAGTGAACCCGGGAACTCCGGACCCCTATCGCCTAAAATTTTTCCGGACTATCAAATACGACCTAAGGAACCATAGTCACCGCCCAGCCATGATCATTCCTCATTTGTTGCGTTTTTTGGCCAAAAAACTAGAATTCCGCCCGATTACAATATTTTTGTGTGCTATTGCCCACCCTTCCAAGTGGTTCCGGGACCCCCGGACCCCGATCGCCTAAAATTTTTCCAGGCCGTCAAATACGACCTAAGGAACCATAGTAACAGCCCCGCCATTATCGTTTCTTTTTTGCATTTTTCGGCCAAAAAACTAGAATTACGCCCGATTCCCATATTTTCGTGTGCTATACCCATGCCTTCCAAGTGGTCCGGGGAGCCGCGGACCCCGATCGCCTATAAATTTTCTAGATTATCAAATACGACCTAAGGTACCATAGTCACCGCCCCACCATGATCGTTCCAAATGCTTTTCATTTTTCGGCCAAAAAACTAGAACTCCGCGCGATTTGCATATTTTAGTGTGCTATAGCTTACGCCTTCCGAGTGGTCCCGGGAGCCGTGGACCCCGATCGTCTAAAATTTTCCGGGCCATGAAATACGACCTAAGGAACCATAGTCACCGCCCCGCCATGATCGTTCCACATTTATTGCTTTTTTCGAACAAAATACTAGAATTCCGCTCGATTACCATATTTTTGTGTGCTATTGCCCACGCCTTCCGATTGGGCCGGGCCGCCGGACTCGGATCGCCAAAAGAATTTTCGGACCATCAATTAGGACCTAAGGAACCATAGTCACCGCCTCGCCATGATCGTTCCTCATTTTTTGCATTTTTTGGCCAAAAAACTAGAATTCCGCCCGATTCCCATATTTTTGTGTGCTATCGCCCACGCCTTCCTAGTGGGTCGGCCCCCGGAGCCGGATCGCCTAAAAATTTTCTGGACTATCAAATACGACCTAAGGAACCATAGTCACCGCCCCGCCATGATCGTTCCTAGTCTTTTGCGTTATTCAGCCAAAAAACTAGAATTCTGCGCGATTCCCATATTTTTGTGTGTTATAGCCCACGCCTTCCGAGTGGTCCCGGGACCTCCTGACCCCTATCGCCTAAAATTTTTTCCGGACTATCAAATACAACCTAAGGAACCATATTATCCGTCACGCCATGATCGTTCCTCATTTTTTGCGTTTTTCGGCCAAACAACTAGAATTCTGCGCGATTCCCATATTTTTGTGTGTTATAGACCACGCCTTCCGAGTGGTCCCGGGACCTCCGGACCCCTATCGCCTAATATTTTTCCGGACTATCAAATAAGACCAAAGGAACCATAGTAACCGCACAGCCACAATCACTCCTCATTCTTTGCATTTTTCGGCCAAACAACTAGAATTCCGTGCGATTCCCATATTTTTGTGTATTATAGCCCACGCCTTCCGAGTGGTCCCGGGACCTCCGGACCCCTATCGCCTAATATTTTTCCGGGCAGTCAAATACGACCTAAGGAACCATAGTAACTGCCCCTCCATCATCGTTTCTCATTTTTTGCATTTTTCGGCCAAAAACCTAGAATTATGCCTGATTCCCATATTTTCGTGTGCTATACCCACGCCTTCCAAGTGGTCCGGGGTACCGAGGACCCCGATCGCCTAAAAGTTTTCCGGACTATCAAATACGACCTAAGGTACCATAGTCATCGCCCCACCATGATCGTTCCAAATGCTTTGCATTTTTCGGTCAAAAAACTAGAACTCCGCGCGATTTGCATATTTTCGTGTGCTATAGCTTACGCCTTCCGAGTGGTCCCGGGA